>NC_090447.1:1474801422-1475489645 GCF_031143425.1 Pleurodeles waltl | reverse complement strand
CGACTTAAAATCGATACACTGCTTATATTCAATTGGGTCACGTGTAATTAGAGATGTAAAGGCCAAATGTTAGTATTAACTTGCCACAGAACTGAACATAGGGAACATAGAAACCCAAATGCTCAGAAAGGGGAAAAAACGGATACAAGCCTAAAGGATTCAAAACAGGCATCCCCTAATTTTTCTAATCTTTAATTAATGCCCACATCTCGTCAAAATCATTCAACCCTCTTCTAGCTGTACTAAATTTTTCAATTAATCTTGCCTCCATCCGGTGTAGAATGGAGGTACATTCAATAGCTGTTTGTGTTTTCTCTACCACATATAGTACCAACCATGTTATATTGTCATTTTCATGACTCTTTTCCATATAATGATCGACTAGTGGTGCGCTTCATATTTCACATCTAATTCTAGACAGATGTTGTAAAATGCGCACTTTTACTGGTTTTGTTGTCTGGCCTATATTTGTCAACATGCATGGGCATGTAATGCAATAAACTACATTCCTAGTGTTACAATTCGAGAAACAAAGTTTTTGGTAACTTTTCCCATTCACCACAATACTCTTCGTATTCTCAGCATATTGACAAGTTGTGCAGTTATTGCACTTGTAGTGACCCATGAGGGGAGGTAACTTTAACATTCCCCTCAAATCTCTTTTTCTTAGGTGTAGAAAAAGAAGCATGGACTAGTGTGTCACTTATATTACAACCCCTTTTAAAAGAAAAGTGTGGCTTCTTTATCCCTAATTGGTGTAATATTTTCCAGTTTTTTTCAATGATGGACCTACTTTGGTTGGCTTTGGGGTTGTAAGTTAAAACACAAGTCAACGGGACTTCCTTTTTCTTTTCTCTGGGAGTTAATAAATATTCCCTCGGGGTGTACCAAGCCTGTTTACAGGCCATATTTACTATTTTTCTGGGGTATCCCCTTGCTGTCCAATGTCCACTTTATCTTCAATTATTACAATAATAACACCACTGAAAGGGAGTGGATATAAATGATAGAAAATGCTTCTTTTGCCTTGATATGCATGGTTCTTTGGTTTTCAGTTTTTTTTTAAAAGAGAATTAATTTTCTTTTAAGAGCACTATATATAACAATTGCAATTCGTGGGTATGCCACACCAGATGGGAGAATATAGCGTATGTGTGTTGGTTAGTAAGGTAGAAATAGAACACACATTGACATTGCTTGCCTTTGAGGTCACATATGTGGTGTAGAAAAGGGTGAATAGTGCTTTTTGTAGCTCTGATGTTGATTGAGAGTAATTCTGTGTAAATTTATATATAGGCACTGTGTTTGATGTCCTGATGAGGCCAGAAGTAGAAGGGCCGAAACGCGTCAACCATTTTCTGGAGTAATGTTTTTGAAATTATCGAACAATGGAACAATTGAATTGAGATGGCATCATGTATAAGCATTGGGAGGAAACACCCCTAAAGGAAATGATACCAAATGCCATTACCTCATGTTATAAGACTGTTTGTCTGCTGAAGGTTGAGCAGCTTACCAAAAAAGAAAAAGATTCCAGTGCTAATAGCCACAAAAATTATAATAATCATTTGTTTTTCTACTTTTATTGTATGATTTTATGATGTTGTTAATTGGTTATTTGTTTGTTTGTATAATGTCAGAAATGTAGTGATGTAGTTATGCATTGGGTGGTGTTTATGTGGTAATCCACCTCTTGATTAGAGTCAAACAAGGAAACACAAAACACTAAATAAATATTAGTAATGTGTAAGACAATAATTGTCCTCAATGATTAATTTATGTTTTCATGTGGGATATATTTCTATATGCTTATTTATCCCCTCTGTATATTTTCTAAGGTGCATTCTGAAAAACACTGAGGGCGATCATATTGGGCCCTTCCTGAATAGCATTAACATACCACGTGCAGCACCAGCCTCTCAAGAGGCCTTGGAAGAACCTTTGCATGCCTCAGAAATAGGGGAGGCAATTAAACACACAGCATGTGCTAAAACGCCTGGAATTGATGGATTGCTGATCAAATTCTATGCCACATATCAGACAGTACTGATCCTTCATTTGATAACAGCGTTTAACACTGCATACCGTAAGGGGATACTACCCATGTCAATGTGCAAGGCATCGTTGGTGGTGATGCCTAAACCAGGTAGAGACCCCTTACTGATGGGATCCTACCGCCCTCTCTCACTGCTTAATGCAGATTACAAAATTCTGGATTGTGTACTAGCAAATAGAATGTTACCCATAATTAAGCAAATGATCCACTCTGACCAAAACAGATTAATTCCAGGTAGGAACACGTTTATGAATCTTCAATGCCTTTTCCTGCTAAAGAGCTTGGCGAAAACTAAGGGAGATAACACTTGGGTCACCTCACTTGACATAGAGAAAGCGTTTGACATCCTGGGCTGGGACTACCTGATGTCAGTGTTACAGAAAATGGGCTTTGGCTCCCGCTTCCTTAAATAGATTGCCCTCCTTCATAGCAAACCACTGGCGAGAGTAAAGGCAGGCACCTTGATTTCAGACCTGCTCCATATCGAACGCGGAACCCGTCAGGGATGCCCATTGTCGCAGCTGATTTTTTCATTGGCGATGGAACCCCTGGCAAATGCCCCACGAGCGCGGGCCCCCGACTGGGGCCTACGAGTTGGAGACAGCTGGCATATCATATATCTATATGCTGACGACTCCCTCATATCTCTTCACAATGAGACCAGGATACTGGACCAACTGATGGCTCTCCTACACCAGTTTGGTAGGGCATCAGGACTTTGGAAAAAAAAGTCCTGTGTGTTCCCACTAACACTCCTGACAGAGGCAAAACAGGCATTTGACACCATTAAGTATGCAGGGGTTAGAATCTACCACTCAGAAAGAGACCTTATAGATGCAAGTATCTGTAGAACTCTAACAGACATGAGGTCCTCACTGCAGTTCTGGACATCACTTCCCCTCAACCAATGGGTAGAATCGCCATCTCAAAATTGTTAGTGTTACCCAGACTATTGTATTTTTTCTCTGACATTCTGGTCTTGCTACCCCGCGAAATGATTGCCGAAATGTGCTCTATGCTAATAGCGCTGATATGGGGCAAGGGCAGAATACGGGTGGCATTAGACAAATTTTGAGCACCACTGACAAGGAGAGGATTAGGGGCACCAAACTATGGGCACTATTATGCGACCACCCAACTCCAATGGCCTATTCACTAGCTGGCATCACATAATAAGAACAGATTGGGAGCTAACTTTAGAAGCCGCTCCCCCAATCAGGTAATGAGGTGGATATTGAAATCTGGCCCAGATCCACCAGAGGAGGATATTAATATCTTAGTGAGAGTTGCGAAGAAATGCTGGAATACATATACTCGCACCAAACACAACACTCTAGCTTCCCATACACATCGAGGTTGCCTCTTTGGGTACTGCTGGGCTACACAGACATGCACTCTTGCCCGGTCACAGCTATTTGGGAAAGAGCAGGCATAACAGAATCGGAAGACCTATTTTCAGAACAGGTACGGACCACATAGTGAACGACTATGGCATACCCGCAGGCACTTTCCTAACGTATGCCGCGCTTACACGTTATTTAAAACAATATTGGGATAGAACACACAGAGAACCTGCATCCTCTGCATTACTCCAGGTATTGCTGACCCTAGGTGGAACACACAAGGAACAACCCCTTCAGGTGCTTAAAGCATATTGTTAATCCACCTTTAACATAATGATCACAGATAAACAATGGTCGCAATGCCTTTCAATACCAAAGATCATATCCACTAATGCCAGACTTAAATATACGCAATTCAACTACCTGCACCATACTTACCTCACTCTCAATAGACTGTCGAGAATGTACCCAGGAAAGGCAGATATATTCCCAAGATGCCAGTCAAATGAAGCTGATTTCATACACATGGTATCGGCATGCGACCATGTGGAATCATACTGGGAGTCCATTACTGAGATCTTAAACGCAATAGTAGGAGACCAGCTCCATAGAGATGGACCACATTATATAATAGGGGTCACATCCCACATGGTACACCGGAAATATTTTAATAGATTCATAGACCTGGCATTGATCCTTGCAAAACGGCGCCTAGCTATGTGTTGGAAGTCAAACACAGCTCCACCTATCACATTATGCACGCAGGAATACTTGCGGAACAGCAGGTGGTGCATACAACCAGCACATGTGGAAACCCTACGAACACGCTGCCAGACTGGCAAAGACTCCTGGAGGAGGTCGAAAGCCATGCGACCATGCAAATCACCTGAACGGGCACAACACTCAGTACACTCAAAACAATAAGATATGGCACCCACCTTACACCGTTCCCACACCACAGCATAATCCATGCAATACTACTTACCTGCTAACACTGAAACACACTTTGCATAGTTCAAAGTTGTCATTGAATAGTGTACTTGTTGTCTAGGGTCGCACGTACATATATGCAAGATTACAGACTATAGTATTGTCACAGATATAACTATGCGGGAAATGTATGATGTATGACTCACAAAAGTGTTGTGTATTATCTTCCTACCGACAATCAGTAAAGAGAACGTAAACCTAAATAGAAATATTCACAATCACGTTGACTGCATTGGATAGTGGATATTGTCTTGTGTACCTTTTATGTTTCTTAGAACAATAAAGATATATTTAATAAAAAAGGTTGGTCACAAACTGGGGCAAGCCCAAATCATTGAGGCTTGTTGCCTAATGTTGCTAGTGAGGGCTTATTGATAGATTAGACTCACAAGGAACTACAGGCTCCCATGCTGCCAAGATAAAGGAGCAATTATTACAGGGTACAGCCACTTCGTAAGGGGTCGACTCAGAGATTAATTAGTGAACTGCCTCAATTTGGAGAGGTTCTGTCACCACACAGCCATTTTCTGGGGATAGGCGACTTGCCTGGCTTTAGGCCACTGGGTTTGCCACATTTACAGGACTGTTTGATAAAGATTTCAGCTAGGCGTTTCCCTTTTCTCTGAGGACCAGAAATTGTAATTGAAGTAGAGGGTGCAGGTTTTAAGACTCTTTTAACGTCCTCTATCAAATCAGCAATTTCCCTCAGTGTATTACTATTATTTGATTGTTTTCTTTCATGAGGAAGCCCCCATGGAAGTATTGAGTGCCTTTCTTCTCTCCATTGTAATTAGAAGGAAGGGACAGAGAGAAATTGAGGTTCTAACTTCATATTTGAAGGAGAGCTGGCAGTTGCTTTGTAATAGTTCAACAGAGGATGTTGCAGAATCATTGTGTAGCTCTAAGCTAAAGCAACTTCCACCCTTGCTAATATTCACTAGTAAAATCATACACATAACTTCCACAGACTGCCGCCGTCAGGTGGGGGGCCCAGCCTCTACCGGGCGATGACAGGGAAAGAAGGGTCTGCTGTTGGCCTGGTCTTTGCCCAGGCTAACGTTGGCGCCTCCCTGGCACTTGGAAGTGTGGAGCTTGAATCCCCAAACATTCCCCAGCAGAGATTCTATATCCTGAGCTGCGGGAGTGTTGGTTGTGCTTAATAGCACTGAGGTCTGACATTGGTCCTTCCCTGAGGCTCGGAATTGTGGTGCCTGAAGTCTCACAAACAGTCCTCAGCAGAGATTCTGCATTCCACACTGCAGGAGCGCTGGTGGCACCTAATAACACTGCAGGCGGAGGTTGGCGCCTCCCTGGTGCTGGGAATTGTGGGGCCTGAAGTCCCCCAAACAGTCCCCAGCAGAAATTCTGAGTTCCACAACTATGTTGGTGGTCAAGTTCTTTTATACGGTCAACTATGCATTCAGATAATAAGGTCATACAACTCAGAGATGAGTTGTAATATCCTTTAAGTGTACTGCAGAGGGAATATTATTCCTTATAATACATGGTCCCACCATCACCTTTCCAACAAACTGCTTAACTTCTAGGGGCCTGATTCACAAAGGTAAACTTACACCTTTGTGTATGTTTACAACTGTTTGGTATTCACAAAGGTATTTTACTAGTAGTGTCTTTGCGACTGTAGATTCTCTGCGCATAAAAAGATAGGACAGTCCTATCTTTTTATGTACAGAGACCCTGCAGTCGTAAAGATACTATTAATAAAATACTGTTGTGAATAGCAAACAATCTTAAACTTACACACAAGTATGAGTTTACCTTTGGGAATCACGATCTTGGTGTCTTGCTCTTCCATGTGAATGAAACAGTATGTTTGCCAACATGAAATATTAAAGGTAAAATCTGTAGTGCAAAATTAAGCACACCATCAGCAGTTTGTTGGGAAAATGGTGAAACGTTTGCCTACAGTGCTAGGATGTGTGACAATAGAGTGAAGGACACTGCTTCAAAATGCAACCCATAATGCTGCATAATTTGCCTTTTCTTGCCACAGAATATAGTCAAGGCCACCATGAAATGTGTTTCTATCCTGGCAGATAATTCCAAAGGCCTTGCCCATAATGTGCAAAAAAATAAACAATTTGCCATAAATATCTTGTTTCTTTTTATTGTTGTTTATTTTAGAATAAACAGAACAGCAGGAGGAAAAGACAGTTCTCTGATTTTGCTGTATAAACTTCAGCTGTAATTATGCTCTTTGACACACCTTTTGCCTTGAGTGCTGTTGCCGGGCATTATGGTGTCACAACTCAAACATAACAAGGACATTAGAGACTGACTTTTATACAAGGATTGCAGGATCCTATGTATTTTACTGTGACTCTAAAGCACTGAGGCGTAGTCCAAAGTTTACCCAGGGAGATCCTGTAGTCTGGATACTCATAGCTTAGCAACAAATAAGACTCAAAAAATCAATGTGCAGTTAGTGTTTTTTTTTTAGAAAACTTAAGTATTTAATACATGCAAAACTAAAAACTTTGCACACAACTACTGATGTATACCTATGGCAAATAGATAAGCCTGTGAGTGCTCATTGTAAAAGTACGAGACAAGTGTAGGATGCACACACTAAAGAGAGGTAGCAAAACGTAAATGACACCCAAAATGCAGACCAGACCTAATTCATGTACATTTAAATGTTTGCAAGCCATCAGAGCTAACCCATACAACTACAATACCCATATATATGCATAAGACCAACATGTGATGCGCAGTTTTAAAAAGCCAGGTCTAATGGATTTATCATAGATGTTCACCTTACATTACAGCAGCAGAACATAAATATTTCAATCACTAAAAAGATAGACATAGGAGAGCTGATATACCTGCTGTAGCAAACAGTGCAAATTTGTGCCCATTTCAGTGAAAACCCTGATTCTACTATTAAATCAGATTGTCCAGTAACCACAGAGAAGCCTGAAAGTGTTCTAAATGCATGCTACACCTCCAGTAGCTAAAACCAATGGAGTACTTCTGGTGTTATTCATACCATCATAAGGGAGACATATGTGACATCATTTAAAAATTGTAGAGGGCCCATTTGAGCCTTTGCTGGTGTTACTGCTCTCCTCGGGCACCAAAAGCAAACCATGCACATTCTGGTAAGCCTTATGGGGCACTTCTTCAGCCTGCATCAAGCTCCTGTGATGCTGCTGCCCTGAGAAAAGTTTCTTTTTTTATGGTCTCTTTTGACAGCACAGTTTCCACCAGGCAGATATGTGAGCATCACGAGAGAGGAGCTTTGGCTACTTCCTCATATTTGGAATCAGTAGTAAATGTTCTGATTGGCCAGACGTCATGTGCTTTCACAACAAAGTGATTGCCCTCCACACAGCTGTGATAATTTTGCCTAAAAGTGAACTTTCAGTGGCACACGGAAGACATTAGAACGCTATGAGTGTCTTAGATGACTAGATAATTTATGTTATTTTTCTCTGGAAGCAGCACAGATGGGAGGAGGGAAGTCATTCATCTACATGGATTTTTAGGTCTGGCATGATATTCCAACTATCACCTGACCTTTTAACCTACAACAATATTATTCTATAGTTCTTTGCTTCCACATAAATACACATCTATTCCCATGATAGTTACCTGTAATGCTTCACATTACCATACACCATTCCTTTAAAGCTAGACCTATTTACATTGTTAATGCTTGCTAGAACTGTTTGTTGTGCCTCTGCATTGCCTTTATTCTCATTGGTGTCTCTAGCCCCTTCCTGTGTTCACATGGGCAGAGGCCAGAAGAAACATGCGCAACTCCTATGTCTAGTGGTCAGCAATGACATCCCACCCATCCCTGTACTTGCTCCTTTAGTGATGGCTGAAGGGAGGTCAAAATCAGTGGATAATGGTGAGTCGTTTCTATCCAGTAAGGATGGCTGTGACAATGTCCAGTGCTGATGTGCATTTCAGACAGATTTCAGTGAAGAGGAGAAGGGCTGGTGCATTGGAATAGATGAGGTCCCAAATCTTGGTGGAGTGCTTGCTGAGTGACATGTGTCGAGGAGCATGCATGTGAGTGAGTATTGTGCTGGGTGTGTGTATGGTGCTGTCTGAGTGTGGGTCTTCAATTCGGACTTGCTGAGGGGTGCAGTGGGGGTGGGCAGTGGGGGTGGTGTGAGGAGTCAGGTGAAGTGGCAATGTGAGCAGGCAAAGGGGCCCATTATGGATTAAGGTGCGGCTCAGCAGGAGAGTTTGTGGTGCTGTTCAACATTTAGCAGGTGGTGTTCATCAGTACTGTAGCTGCAGGAGGCATTTAGACCAGGGTGCCTGCACTGGCTTGCCTTTGATGCACCTTTGAAACAAACCGCTTCAGTGTGAGTTCAACAACTACGTATCTGACATCGAGGGACCCTCGACCCTCGACTGTTCTGGAAGATTTGACCTCCATAACAGAGACTAAAGGCCTGATTTAGATTTCGGTGGATGTGTTACTCCCTCACAACTGTGAAGGATATCCTGTCTGCCGAAATATAAATCCCATAGGAAATGATGGAATTTATATTTCGGTGGACATCTAAATCAGGCACTATGTCAGAAGGTAATGACTGACAACCTGCCTTGTGCACTCAATCTCTGCTCTATTGTTGTTGGTTTGATATAATGCCTGTGCCTAGGTCCCGGTCAGATGTGAACGGAGACTTCACATTTGCGATTTACTTTTTCTATGCGTTTTTTTAAATTAAAATGTTTTACTCCTGGGATTTTTCTCTCTTTTTATAAATTGTTTAGACATTTTTTACTGTGCTATTACTTTACTTTAACATTATTGGTGCTGCTTGAATGCATTTTGCAGGGGAATTGTCAGCTGCAGGTGTCACAGCTACCAGGGGTTGTACAAAGTTTCACTGTCTTTTGCTGAGACATAACCAAGGTGTGTTTATTTAGTTGGCAAGTGTTCTCTCTTCCCAAATTCATAACCCACTTTTTGCTACACAAAATCATTGTGAATCCTACCCTTAGGTATTTAGGACATACACATGGGGAATTGCTTCCCCTTACACCCCCACCCCCCTTACCCCCCGTTGGCATCTGATGATGCCAGCGCACGATCGAGCTTCCAGCCCGGATCAAAGGAGAAATGCTTCTGCATTTCTCCTCCAATCACATGGATGGGCCGGGAAAGGCCTTTCCTTTCCTTTAAAGTCTTTCTCAGCATTTCTGCTGCCGATTGCGATGCGATCGGGCAACAGAAATGCCCACTAGACACCAGGGAGGTGGGGTTTTTTTTCAGGTTAGTGTCATGAGGGGAGCAACCTCTAAGACAAGGGCCGCTTCCCAGGGAGCCAAATTATTTTTAGGCCATTTCTAGCGGCTATAATTAGGTCGATCTGCACCCCAAGGGTCGCTCCCCGGGGGGCAAAATTACTTTTAGGCCATTTCTACCCCCCTTGAGGGCAGATCGACCTTTGTTTACTAGGCCAATCTGCCCCCAAGGGGGGAGAAACCATTAGACACTAGGGATTTTTTTTTTATATTATTGAATGAGGGGAGCAACCCCTTGGGCAAGGGCCTCGCCCCAGGGGGGCAAAATATTTTTAGGCCTTTTCTGCCCCAACAGCGGCAGATCAGCCTATTATATTATAATTAGGCCGATCTGCCCCCAGAGGGGGCAGAAACCCCTAGACACCAGAGATATATTTTTTTATGTTTACTTTTGTTTTTTATATAAGGGGAGCAACCCCTTAGGCAAGGCACGCTCCCCTGGGGGGGTCAAATTGTATTTAGGCCATTTCTGCCCCCATTGGGGGCAGATCGGCCTACTTTTATTAGGCCAATCTGTCCCCAAGGGGGGCAGAAACCACTAGAAACTGGGGATTTTTTTTCTTTGTCAGTTTCACTCAAGGAGAGCGACCCCTTAGGCATGGGTCATTCCTTTGGGGGCAAAATTTATTTTAGGCCATTTCTGCGGTCTATTTCTATTAGGGATTAGTGTGGTTGTCTGTGTGTGTTTTGTTTGGAAGGTCAGCCCCTTGGACAAGGGTCGCTCCCCATGGTGGCACATTACTGTTGGCCATATTTGCCCCCCTAAGGGGCAGATCGGACTATTTTTGGATGGCCCATCTGCTCCCAAGGGGGGCAGAAAGCCCACCAGAGACCAGGGAAGAATTTTTTTACAAAATAAGAGGGTGGGATATGGCCATACCCCCCCACCCCAAATAAATGGGGCCAAAGTTTGTTCTGATCCAGTCCCCGGGGGGCAGAAAGTCTACTAGATGCCAGGGAATAAAAAAAAAAAAAAAATAGTGGGGTGGTGGCTACCAACCAGTATTGACCTGGTTATGCCCTCACCCCAACTGAAGGGAGTAACAGTCTTTCAGCTCTCCCCGCACACTAAACATCTTATCCCAATGCAAGCAAGAGGACATTTGATTATTTTGGGTTTTGGTTTTACATTTGGGCCATGAGAGCTTGGGTGACTCGTCCCACTTGGAATGGTGAGGGCTGCACTTTTTGGGCTTTGGGACGCTGCCATGTAGAAAAATCCACAAAACCTAGACACCTCTGAAAACTAAACATCTGGGTGATTCCAGGGTGGTGTGCTTCACATGCACCCCCCACCATTTTATTACCCAAAATGCCCTGCAAACCTCAACTTTGCTGGAAATCACACATTTTTCCCACATTTTTGTGATGGAACCTTCCGGAGTCTGAAGGAATCCACAAAATTCCTACCACCCAGCATTGTCTCATCTATACTGATAGAAATGCTGCACTTGTCAGCCTAAAATGTTTTTCAAACTGCCCTTTTGGACCCACTTTGGTTCCCCTCAATTTCAACATGTTTTTGGCTCTTCCCTGTGACAGGCACTTGGCTCACCTACACAAGTGAGGTATCTTTTTTACCAGGAGACTGAGGGGAACGTTGGGTGGTAGGAAATTTGTCCCGGAGCGATGATTCCATACAGAAATGGGGGGAAAATGTGATTTTTTAGCTAAATTTGAGGTTTGCTGAGGATTCTGGGTAAGAAAACATTCGGGGATCCATGCAAGTCATGCCTCCCTCAACTCCCTCGGGTGTCTAGTTTTCAGAAATGTCTGGGTTTGGTAGGTTTCCCTAGATGGCTGCTGAGCCCAGGACCAAAAACACAGGTGCCCCTCCCCCGCAAAAACAGGTTGTTTCATATTTGATAATTTTGATGTGTCCAGATAGCGTTTTGGGGCATTTCCTGTCACGGGCACTAGGCCTATCCACACAAGTGAGGTACCATTATTATCGGGAGACTTGGGGGAACGGTGGGTGGAAGGAAATCTGTGGCTCCTCTGAGATTCCAGAACTTTCTGTCACCAAAATGTGAGGAAAAAGTGGTAATAGAACATGGTGAGAGCCCCACAACTCACCCCATCTTGGATTCCCCTAGGTGTCTAGTTTTAAAAAATGCACAGGTTTGGGATGTTTCCCTAGGTACTGGCTGAGCTAGAGGCCAAAACCTACAGCTAGGCACTTTGCAAAAAACATGTCAGATTTCAATGTAAAAATGTTATGTGTCCATGTTGTGTTTCCTGTCGCGAGCATTAGGCCTACTCATGCAAATGAGGTACCATTTTGATCGGGAGACTTGGGGGAGCACAGAATAGCAAAACAAGTGTTATTGCTGCTTGTCTTTCTCTACATTTTGCCTTCCAAATGTAAGACAGTGTGCACAAAAGACATCTAATTGAGAAATGTCCTGTAATTCACATGCTATTATGGGCACCCCGGAATTCAGAGATGTGTAAATAACCACTGCTTCTCAACACCTTATCTTGTGTCTATTCATTTTGGGAGTAAAAAGGTTTTCTTGATACCTATTTTTCACTCTTTATATTTCAAAAAATGACTATGCTGGATACCCGGTATAGAATGAAAACCCATTGCAAGGTGCAGCTCATTTATTGGCTCTGGGTACCTAGGGTTCTTAATGAACCTACAAGCCCTATATATCCCTGCAACCAGAGGAGTCCAGCAGATGTAATGGTATATTGCTTTCAAGAATCTGACATTGCAGGAAAAAGTTACAGAGTAAAACGTTGAGGAAAACCGTTGTTTTTTTCACTTCAATTTCAATATTTCTTTATTTCAGCTGTTATTATCTGTAGGAAAACCTTGTAGGATCTACACAAATTACCTCTTTATGAATTCAGAATTTTTTCTACTTTTCAGAAATGTTTAGCCTTCTGGGATCCAGCATACGTTTCACACCCATTTCTGTCACTAACTGGAAGGAGGCTGAAAGCACAAAAAATAGAAAAAATGGGGTATGTCCCAGTAAAATGCCAAAATTGTGTTGACAAATGGGGTTTTCTGATTCAAGTCTGCCTGTACCGGGAAGCTGGTGATGTTAGGACCACAAACCCTTTGTGATGCCATTTTCAGGGAAAAAAACACAAGCCTTTTCCTGTAGCCCTTTTTCCCCATTTAAAAAAAAATAAATGAAATGTTCGCTGTATTTTGGCCTAGGACGTTGGAAAAAAAGGAAGCACATTTGGGCCCGTATTTATACTTTTTGACGCTAAACTGCGCTAACGCAGTTTAGCGTCAAAAAGTTTAGCGCCGGCTAACGCCATTCTGAAGCGCCATGCGGGCGCCGTATTTATTGAATGGCGTTAGCCGGCGCTAGCAGACCGGCGCTGCCTGGTGTGCGTGGAAAAAAAACACGTACACCAGGCAGCGCCGGCGTTGGTGAAAATGGCGTTAGGGCGTCTTAAAATGGTGCAAGTCAGGTTGACGCCAAAAAATCGCCTCCACCCGATATGCGCCATTTTTAACGACGCCCAGACGCCATTTACATGACTCCTGTCTTAGTAAAGACAGGAGTCATGCCCCCTTGCCCAATGGCCCCTTGCCCAATGGCCATGCCCAGGGGACTTATGTCCCCTGGGCATGGTCATTGGGCATTGAGGCATGCAGGGGGGCACAAATCAGGCCCCCCTATGCCAAAAATAAATATTAAAAAAATAAATAATTATACTTACCTGAACTTACCTGAATGTCCCTGGGATGGGTCCCTCCATCCTTGGGTGTCCTCCTGGGGTGGGCAAGGGTGGCAGGGGGGGTCCCTGGGGGCATGGGAGGGCAAAATGAGCCCACAGGTCCCTTAACGCCTGCCCTGACCCAGGCGTTAAAATCCGGCGCAAATGCGGGGTTTTTTGCCCCGCCCACTCCCGGGCGTGATTTTTGCCCGGGAGTATAAATACGACGCATTTGCGTCGCAGTCATTTTTTTAGACGGGAACGCCTACCTTGCATCTCATTAACGCAAGGAAGGCGTTCACGCAAAAAAATGACGCTCTTTCCTCATACTTTGGCGCTAGACGCGTCTAACGCCAAAGTATAAATATGGCGTTAGTTTTGCGCCGAATTTGCGTCGAAAAAAACGACGCAAATTTGGCGCAAACGGAGTATAAATATGCCCCTTGGTGTGTGTATCTTACGTGAACAAAAAGTTATGAGGGCCTAAGCACGAACTGCCCCAAATAGCTAAAACAAGGCCTGGCACCTGAGGGAAAAAGGCGTGGCAGCGAAGGGGTTAAGGATGCTGTTCTGACCTAAAAAGATTCAGACCAATTAAATCTAGGGATAGGTAGATAGGCAGGCAGATGGAATTGCAGACAGATACGGTACATCCAGTAATCAGTGCTTTACATAGTCACACATACAGGTAGTGAGATGGATATTGGAACCGTCTGACTAGTATATAATTTCAGTGTCATTTATCGTTTCTCTTAAACTTATTACGAGTTTTTACCAATATCAATAGAAACAATAGGCGAGTTGTCGATCTCTTTGGGATAACTTACAACAGTATTTATGCTGTCTACAAGAGGAACCTGTATGCTCTCAGCTTTAGTTTGAGGTTTAACTGTCTTCCTGCATGAGTTGCATCTCTTTTCCATGTCTGTGCACAGCCGGTCTCTCCAGGGCACCATTGTCAAATGTCTCCTTCTGCTTTCCACTGTTCTCCGTTCAGCATGTGTCCTGGCTACACTCTCCTCCATCTGTACTCACCTTATTGCATGCTCGCTGCTCTGGGCTCCAGTTCAAGCCCCGCCAGCAATTGTTTTATCATCATTTGGGTTGGATACAGAGACAGGAACTTGGATAGGAAATCAAGAGAGAAATCTGCTTTAATTTTCAGTTGTTCTAAGCCCAGCAAGGCAGCACCGGAACATTAAAATGCAAGAATGTATGACTTCCATTCAAGGCCTAATACCGTCTCACAATTGTTGTGTCTCTATATGACACTGTAATGAACGCTGAATCACAGGAGAGTAAAATGTCCACCGCCCCTCTCAGTACACAGTGTCCCTGTGTAGATTCTCTCTCATTAATCCTCTGCCTTCTGCAATGTGCAGTGGCGTCACTAGAAGTAAATTTTAAGCAGGGCACACATTATCACAATCTATCCCTATATATGTATGTGTGTGTACATGTTTGCATAAACTATTTAAATGTGACTGCATGCATGTATATATATATATGTATTCACATATGTATATATCTATAAATCGATCTATGTATATATATATATATATATATATATATATATATATATATATATCTTCACTTACGAAAACAAAGGTTACAGGGGCGTTATAGTTAGGCTGACATTTTAATCGTATAAAACCAGAGAAATTCAGCAGTTATAGTTATCTGATCTAACTATAACTTACACCACCCTCAATGCACTGCTTTTGACCTCACATTAGATCACTCATGACATGGTCAGTGACATCACAGATGACATCATCCCATGATTTTGAATGTTTTCTAAAAGTTACTGAGTGTTAAACAAGTGGCTGTGAGAGGGCCTGTATGGGTGAGTGAGTGTATAGAAGAGTGAGTGGGCATGTGAGAGATTGTGTACATGAGGGAGCAGGTGAGTGAGTATCTGTATGGGTGAGTGAGTGGGTGTGCATGTGGCTGTAATGGTGAATGAGATGAATGAGTGTCTGTATGGGTGAGTGTGCAGGTGTGTCAGTGGCTGAAAATGGTGAACGAGAGGGTGCATGAGTGATTGAGCAGGTACACAAGTGTCTGTGTGGTGAATAACAGGGTACAAGAGTGGCTGTATGGGTGAGTGAATGGGTGTGTGAGTGGCTGTATGAGCAAGTCAGTGTGAGAGAGATTGTATCTGAGAGTATGTGCTTGTCTCAGTGACTGTATCGGTGTGTCAGTACGTGTCAATATATGTATGAGTAAGTGAATGGGTGTGTGAGTAACTGCATGGCTGAGTGAGTGGCTGTGTGAGTGATGATGACGCAGAAAAGAAAGACTTACATACAGTATATTCATATATCATGTAACCAAAATCGTATAATGTAGTGTGATTTTAGTAAAGAAAAAAATGAATGAGGTAAATTGTGCCCTCGGAGTAGTTCGCCATTACTATAAACGAGCTTAATTAATCAGGAAGAATTGAAAATTGTAGTAATCCGTCATAATTGCAAAAGTGTTTTATGATTTTCTTGATTGAAACTGCTTTATGCTTAGCTTAAATTTAGTAGAGGTTTTGGCCTAGTTGCCTGGTCTCAAATTCTAACTGCGTGACTTTTCCTTGAACTAATGAAATGAATATTTTACTTTAAGGTTGTATTTTTCCAGTAGGGATGACTAACATACTTATCTCCAAGGTTTCGTGCTAGGCAAGTTTCATCCCCTTTGATCCAAGGTTAGTCTCTGCAGGTGCGGACAATAAAAGTACAGATACTGAAATATTTGGCAAACTATGTTGCAACTTGTGTTCCAAGGCTCCAAGGACAATGTATGCATACAAGAGTACTAGGAGAAAGACACTATTCATTGGTCAAATTGAAGCCACCCTATGAACCCTCCAATGGAAGACCCTGAAGTTTTTGGAATGTTTCTTACTTAAACGCACTGGACAAAGAGAAGTGAGCCATTTTTCCTTGATGCCATCTATGAAGCCAAATGCCAGACGTCATCTTGGACGACATCTTGATGCCCTTTTCTCTATTCCAGAGAAAGAGACTTTAAGAATTCTCACCCTAGAGACATTAACTTTAATGTTGCCCCGTCTTGCCCATGCAGTAACTTTGCCCCATTCTCCTTGCCGCCGCAAGGAAACTTGCCCTTAACTCTGCCCCTATGAAATCTGCCCCATGCTGATCGAACCGGTACCTGAAGGACGAAGACTTTCCTTGTATGCTGATTGTATTTGGAAATTATGAAAGGATAATTGTATTATGCATTGTGTTTTTCCTTTTAGGTACCAACTGCTATTTTGATAGGGCCCAAGCTAGAAGTTTTCCAAATTTGTGTTGTCTAAATTCGTTTTGCATGAAGTCCCACATGCCAATGCTAATTAGAGGTTAGTTGAGGTATGCACTTGACGCATCATGTTGAATTGAAATCTTGTCATGCTGACCGGTATGCAATTAGTCAAATTCAATTACTCATATTAGTGATTTGTATTGCTATAACTGAAGGCATTATAATTCAGATTTTGCGTAAATTACGTTTCTTCCGCGGCTATGGACAGCTAGTAATATTCGTGTACATATATCATTTGGTTTTGAGACTCATATATATATATCGTTTTAGCTTTGGCAATATAGGGAAATAAATTCACTAACTTTTAAATAAACTGGTGTGGTTATTCATGACTGAAAGGTCATGTTGCGCCGAAATACCAACTGTTATTGATTCCTAATGTGTTATTTTGATCTAGTAATAGAGTATTGGGTATCGATTACAATAGCTATTGATTATTGATTTAAGTGATCTGACTATTCTAGAATGAGGAGAGCCCAACTCGGCTATAAGGTTCACCGACCTCCAACGTGTCCAGGTACAGGTAATTTATAAGGGCTGGATGCGTTATCAGTGACTGTATGGGTGAGTAGGTGTGAGTAGATGTATGGATGACTGATTCAGTGTGTGAGTGGCTGCATGGGTGTATGAGTGGGTGTGTAAGTTTATGTCTGTATTACTGGATATGTGAGTGTCTGTAATGGTCAGTGAGTAGGTGCATGAGTGGCTGTATATGTGAGTTAGTGGTTGCGTTAGTGGCTGTATGGGTGAGTTGATGGGTGAGTGGCTCTCTGGTTCAGTGGCTGGATGTGTGAGTGTTTGCATGAGTCTTTGAATGTGTATGTCAGTGGTTGTGTGGGAGTGGGTGTATGATGTGTTATATGGGGCTGTAAGTGGGTATGTGAGTGGTTCTGTGGATGATGTCATCAATGGTCATCTGTGATGTTATCTGAAATGTCATCAGTGATGTCATTTGAGAGGCATCAGTAATGTCATGAGTGATGTCACTGACCATGTCATGAGTGATGTAATTTATGAGGTCATAAGCAGTGCATTGCAGGGGCGTATGTTATAGTCTGGTCAGCTATCTATAACTGCTGAAATTCTCTGGGTTTGTACGTTTAAAATATGAGCCTAACTATAATGTCCTTGTAGCCTTGGTTTTTTTCAGTGAATGTCTAAAGTTTTTTAAGTGCTATTTCCTAACTATAACATCCCTTTAACCTTTGTTTTTCCAGTGAATTTCAATGTATTTTTTTTTTTTTTTCCTAATTATAACATCCTTGTAAGGTATTCTGAGAAAGGCATCCTCTTGACAGGTAGCACCCCACTTTTTTGCCTGGAAAATTATGTAAACAATTGCCCTGGGCCCCTGCAAACAGGTTCCCAGGGCCACATCTCTTTCCCCAAAACTGTACTATGTTGACACTCCAGCCACCCTTGTAAGTCCCTAGTAAAGGATGCACTTGGTATCTAGGACATGGGTACTGAAAGGGCCCCCCAGAGCTGCAGCACCAATTGTGCCACTCTGAGAGGCCCCACGCCAGCCTCATGCAGACTGCCATTGCAAGTGCATGGCAAGGCGTATTTAAAAATTGGAAACTTGACTTGGCACTCACCAAGAGTGCCATGTCTACTAACACTGCATGCAATATAGGTAAGTCACCCCTCTGGAATGCCCTACAGCCCTAAGGCAGGGTGCACTATAATGCATGTGAGGGTGTATGTTTGCAGGATCAAATATGCCCCTACTGTGTCTTTGCAAACCCTTAAGACATAGTAAGTGTACAGGGAAGCCATAGCAAATACATCTGCTGGACACTGGTCATTATGAGTACCCCAGCTACATGATGACCCCTCTGAATACTGAGTTCTTTGGTATCAAGAAACCAGTGAAGTCCAGTTCACTGACCAAAATTACACAACAGACTCAATGGACAAAACCTGCCCAGTGTGCCAAGTTCAGTCGCACTGCAACTTTCAGGGCCAGAGATGTACCATTGCCTGGTGTACTGGACCTCTAACATCGGACACCAAGAAGGAAAGTCCACTCCGGACTTTCGAAAGCCCAGAAGCAAGCACCAGTCAAGGGACTTCAGGACACCCAAGAACCACCCCCCCCAGAGTGGCCTCGCTGACCTGCAATCTACCCTCCAAGTGACCTGCTCCTGGCTCCAAGGACTCCTTGACACATGTCTCTTGACTGACCTGTCGGCACTTCAGCCTGCGTCCCTGGGCCCTGCAGCACCAAACCAGCTGTGCCCTGGGGGTCCCCAGTCCCTTGTGTCCTCTACCGTCAAAGGAGACCCACCGGACTTAACTTTAAGTCCATCTGTGCAGTGTGTTTCCAAGTGGTCCCCTTCACCATTGTGTCCCAGCTCCAAGATGTTTCGCCACTGCTCCCGCTTGAACTGGAACCACCCAAACTTCTCCAGCTGGCCCACAAGACATCTTGATGACCTCAACCTAAAAATAAAAGGTGACTCTTGTGAGAGCATTGTCTGATTTCATATGCATTTGTAAAGATTTTCCCATTCTTTCCTATGGTACGTAATTAAGCACAAAAACAGAACATTTTGTAAATTTTGGAATATCATAACTAAAGAAGTACTTACCATATATTGATGATCTTGGTCTTAAACATTTTATAAAGATCTAAAGTATTTGTGTAATTTGGTCTCAAGTTATTCTTCTGAGTGGGTGTCCAAATTTATTGATATTGTGAGTACAACAAATGCTTAGCACATATCCCAAATAAACCTACCTGCTCTCCCACACTACCACAAAAACAGAACATTAGGTGGTCTGCTTTTTACCTCTGGATATGAAAGTGGGGTCTGCACAGGCCATGTCTTTTTCATACACTATATAGAGAGCCAGCCTCCTACATGTATGTTTTTTTTGTGGTTTCTAACGTTTGTGTATTTATTTCCTCTTAACCTACATTATGTATTAGAGATATAAAATATTTTTTTGTTGAAATAATGTTTCAATGTTAGTCACTTTATATTTTTAGTAATTTATATGCAGGTTATTGAACATTTTTAAAATTGCTGAAACATTATTGCAATTTCTGTTATTAAGCTTTAACTACTGCATGTTGTGAGCATACATATATACATAGAGTAAATGTAATGTTTCACAGTAGGGATTTACTGACAGCATGTTTAAATTATCCTTTGGAATGATTTTTGTATGGAAACTATTTTGCAAATCAATGTTCAGTGTTTGGGGCGACCCTGGACATCACAGTGATGTCATCAACCGCAAGGACTGCTTGGTTTTCAAATAGCGCACGTCACATATATTCATGTAGGGAGTGGTTGGCTATGGGGCTTTCCCAGCATGATGGTTAAAGTTTTATTTTTGTGGTAGGTTTCATAGGAAAGCACTTTCTTGTGTTTCTTGCGTTTGCTCGTCGACTCTGGTAGTCATGGTGACATCGTCAACTGTGACGACTGCATGCTTTTCAAATACTGCAAATCACATACATGGACATAGTGAAGGCAGCGTTTGTTTACAGGGACTTACTAATATAATGTTTACAGTTTCCTTTTTGTATTAGGTTTTATAGGAAAGTACTTTCTTGTGTTTTTTGTGTTTCTGCAGTGATGCTGTAAACTGTGACAACCGTGTGGTTTTCAAACAGTGTAAATCACACATACATGCAGATAATGTACATATTGTTTTATTATAGGAGGTTACTTATATCATTTACAATTTCCATTTTATATTAGCTTTTGTAGGAAAGTAGTTTTCTAGTATTTTTTGAGTTTCTGCGGCGACTCCGGCAGTCGCGATGACATTGTTAAATGTGGTTATCGTGTCGTTTTCAAAAATGGTAAAACACATATATACGGCTATGGGAGACAGTGTTTAGTTATAGGGGTTTACTGTGATGATGTTGTAACTATCCCATGTGTACTTATTTTGAAATGAAAAGCAGTTTTTATTACGTTTTTGGACTTCACGATGACACTTGTCATCTTGAAGTTCATGTGACCTGGAAAGAAAGCGATAGAACTGGAGTAGAGAGTTTTCAAGCATTTTAATGAGGAACCCACCCATTTCTCTGTTCATGAAGCTTCCAATTGGTTCTTGATTCATTCTGAGCAGATCAGTCTGAAAATCTAGGAGTAGTCTGTTTAGAGGTTTGCATTTGGAGTTTTTCAAAATGCCCAAACTGGCAACAGGAGGCAGCCAAGAACACCAAAGTGCCGCAGCCAGCACAGGAACAGCACATTGAAGTCCAGGAGAATGAAGACTCTGGAGATGAAGGGGCTTCAACGAGGAGAGCCAGTGTTGTGTGGGAATCAATGACTGGCTGAAATCACGAAGGGCGCTCTGTGTCAGAAGCCGCTTTCCAGAGGATCCAATATAAAGTAATCATGTTTTACTACACCAATGTTATACCACTTAAAAACGTACTACTCCAACGAGTTAAAAAGAACTAGGAAGGAGAGAGAAGCCGCAGGAACATTAAGATCTTCAGGGCAGACAGTGTCTGTAGAAATACAAACCCATGATGGAGACATTGCATCTGAATTCAGCTGAAGTCATGTCTTTGGAATGCAGTCAGTTCAAGTGCTCTGTGACACAGCAAAGAGGCACAATTGTTAAATGTAATTTGCAGTCCCACTTTTTGCAGCCTTTTTTGCAGCCTTTTTTGCTGCTTGTTGAGCTTTGTCAGCCACATGTTGCCATATAGTTTAATAAGTTATAAAGGCACAACAAAATATACACACAAAAAAAGTCTTGTGAGTACCAACTTTTATGGTTAGAAAAAGATGAGTGCAAATGGGTACATCAGTATGTGTATATTTGATTAAATGCATGGATGAATGGGTGTATGGCTTAGTGTTTAGGTGCATCAGTGTGTGCATGGGGGTGAGTGAGTTAGTACATGAGTGCATGTATGGGTGAGTGACTGAGTGCATGAGTGCATGTATGGGTGAGTGACAGAGTGCATGAGTGCACATAAGGAGGAGTGAGTGAGTGCATGAGGGCATGTATGGGTGAGTGAGTGCATGAGTGTGTGTATGGGTGAGTGACTGAGTGTATGCATGCATGTATGGGTGAGTGACTGAGTGCGTAGGTGGTGCATGGGTGACTGAAAGCGT
This sequence comes from Pleurodeles waltl, assembly GCF_031143425.1. Taxonomy (NCBI): domain Eukaryota; kingdom Metazoa; phylum Chordata; class Amphibia; order Caudata; family Salamandridae; genus Pleurodeles; species Pleurodeles waltl. Next base: position 1,475,467,857 of record NC_090447.1, on the reverse strand, counting down.
GTATGAGTGCATGTATGGGTGAGTAAGTGACTGCATGCATTCCTGTATAGGTGAGTGACTGACTGCATGAGTGCATATATGGGTTAGTCAGTGAGTAAACACATTTATGGGTGAGGGATTGACTGCATGAGTGCATGCATGGGCATGTGAGTGAGTGCATTAGTGCTGTATGAGTGACTAAAGAGTATTTAAGTGCATATATGGGTGAGTGAGTGACTTTATGACTGATGTATTGGTGAGTGACTGAGTGCATGAGCGGTGTATACATGATTGACTGACTGTATGAGTACATTTATGGGTGAGTGAGTGTGTAAGTGATTTGCAGGGGAGTGAGTTCATGAGTGATGTATGTGTGATTGAGTGTATAAGTGATGTATGGGTGAATGAGTGCATATGTGGTGTATGGCTGACTGAGTGAGTGTATGAGTGCATGTCTGGGCAAGTGAGTTGAGTGCATGACTGGTGTATGGGTGAGTGACTGAGTGCATGACTGGTGTATGGTTGATTGAATGAGAGTATGAGTGCATGCATGGGTGAGTGAGTTAGTGCATGAGTGCATGTATGGGTGAGTGACAGTGTATGAGTGCACGTATGGGTGACTGAGTGTGTGCAGTAGTGCATGTATGGGTGAGTGAGTGTGTGAGTAGTGCATGGGTGACTGAAAGCGTGTATTAGTGCATGTATGGGTGAGTGACTGCATGAGTGTGTGTATGAGTGAGTGACTGAACAGGTGCATGTATGAGTGAGTGATTGAGTGCATGAGTGCATGTATTGGAAGTGAGTGTAAGAGTGCTGTGTAGGTGATTGAGTGAGTGCATGACTGCTTGTATGGCAGAGTGACTGAGTGCATGAATGGTGTATGGGTGACTGCCTTCGTGTATGAGTGCATGTATCGGTGAATGAGTGTGTGAGTTCATTATGGGTGAGGCATTGACTCCATGAGTGAGTGAGTGCCTTAGTGATGTAAGGGTGACTAAAGAATACATAAGTGCATGTATGGGTGAGTGAATGAGTGCATATATGGGTGAGTGTGTGAGTCCATGAGTGCTGAGTGTATGATTGACTGAGTGCATAACCGCATGTATGAGTATGTGGCTGAGTGTATGAGTGGTGTGTAGGTGAGTCAATGAATGTACGGTGATTGACAGAGCCCATTAGGGGCTATATTGGTGAGTGAATGTTTGTGTTAGTTCCTGTATGAGAGAGTGTGAATTTCACTGGCTCTATGGGTGAGTGATTTGTAAAGTGAGTGGTTCAAATGGTGAGTAACTGGAAGTGTGCATAATTGCATTAGTGAGTAACTGGCTATGTGAATGTCTGTAAGAGTTAATGAGAGACTGTGAGTGCTTGTATGAGTAACTAAGAAGGCAAAAAGTGGGTTTGTGGGTGAGGTAACTGTTGCGTTGAGTGACTGCCTCTATAGGTGAGTAAATGGTTGTGTGAGTGGTTGTATAGGTTAGTAAAAGGTTATGTGAGTGCATCTATAAGCAAGTGCTTCAATCATTAATTAACTTGTTATGTGACTACTTGAAAATTGGTTATATTGTACTGAAAATTTAATTAGGAAATAAGCAAAATAAACTAATGGAAGGGTAAGGCAAGAGCAGTTTATGTTTAAAACCACTCTCCATGATATCTCTGCTCAATATTTCTGAGCTTCAAGAACTGTTTTGAGACATCTTATGTTGTTCCACTGCAGATGCTATTCGAAAAAAAGCTAAGGAAATGTTAGTATTTAATCTTCACAGTGACACAAATATAACAATAGTAATTGCTTCTACTGAAAGACTGTATTCCAATTTTATAAAAATATTATTTTTGCTTTTTTTTACTGTTCTCTGCTTTCATACTTATTCATCCATAAGCAATGGTCAGTAAAAAGCATCTTCGAACAGTGAGTTAAAAACATTCAATGGATTTTTTTTTAAAACTACAAACCTGCACAGTAATAAGTGATACTATCCATTACACTCACTACAATTCATTAATCATTGGCTTACTCTGTAATCACCACAGTAATCTAAACAAGCAGACTATGACATTTTTCTTGAATGTTTATATCTGGTACAATATCAAAACTAGATGTAAAGTACTTTTCAATTTTAAAGATATTTCTGAAATACATCATCCAAGGTAGACCAAATGATGGCTAAAGTGCTCATAATCCATTTATAGACAAGCATTTACAATGCAACGGGTCTCGCGTTTGCTCATGTTAGAGCTGATCGCGTTGTAAACTCCTAACCTGACTTTTCACCTATCGGGCAAAAGTGCATTTATGTACACAACCCGAAAAAGGTGAAATTAACTATGTAAAGCGCTCGACTTCTGCCAAGCACGATCGCGCTCGTAAATTAGAGAAAAAGAAGTCCACGAGCGCGATGGAAAACAGCAAGCCTCGCATGTTTTCTGTACTTGGTCGCTGCGCTCAAGGAGGGCTAGCCACCGGAAAAGGCACGACCTATGCTTGCCTTCGACTAATGAAAGCAAGCAGATTTTATTAGACAAGCCCATGAACCAATAAACACTGAAGTGAAGTTGACAGGGCTCAGAGCCCTTTTCTAAATACAAAAGCGTCTCGCTGCGATACAAATGCGCGAGCGCATGCAACGCAGGCTCGACCCTAAAAAACCTACACTGTCATTTTTTTCCTCAATGAGGTTGAGAAAGTTTGGTTTGAGAAATTAAAGGGGACTATTTTTTTGATTAGAAGGATTTTTATTCTTTTAACTTTCGGCTGCTGTAATTGGTGTATGATCTCGGGCTCCAGACTTTAATTGGAGAGTGTTGTATAGACTTAATATATTAACTGCTTTATGTAGCATTACAAGGAATAGGCATTTGAGCATCTTTTCAAAGACATTACTCTTATAGGCCAAATACTGTTTAAAAAGCACATGGACCATGTAGAGGAAACACTGTATGTCACATTTTTAACCATAACTTTTCCCTAGAACTTTGGTTGAAGAAACAGAAGATATAAGTTAGGTAGTTTGAAGAGAAGTTTTGGTTTGTATTTCAGGTTGCTGCAATCTGTCTATCCAGTTTCACTTTTTAAATATACAGTGTAGTGTCCAGAGGTTGTATGAGCTCCTTCATGAAAGGTGATATCCAAAGTAGTAAAAGTTCTTCCTGAAATTGCCCAACTTTGAAGCTTGAAATTTGACTTCCCATTTTGGAACAATCTGCTCTGCATCATTCTAACATTACTATAAGGTATTTTCCTGTTCTTAATAAAAACAATGTAGAGTTAAGGTCAGATCGGCAGTTTGGGCAGGACACATTTTGGTTACCATTTCTGTACAATTTGTCAAAAGGCACCATTTTACAATTTGGTAATGTTAAGTAAACAAATCGTTCAGAGTAGATTTCCATGCTCGATGTAAAAAACAGTCTTCACAGTCATTGTTCAATTTCTAACTGAGTCCAAAGAGATCATCAATATTTACTTCTTCTTCTTCTAGGGCTCCAATGATGACCATAATAAGTTCTTGAACATCTTTTTGAGTGTAAACATCATTGATCCTGTACATGTATCTAAAAGATCACAGATCCTTAGAGCAGAATGTATTACAGTTCTGTCACTTATTAAACGTAGAAATTTATATGATGTAGAAGACATTCTCTTATCTGGTATTTGTTCAATTTGTTTTACTAAATGTGGTAAATGGAACAGTACATTGAGAACAACATTTGCATAGCAGTTGCCTCCTGAGCTGTTTTCTAATTGATAACCTTCAATTTCACCATCATTTTTCAGTTTTCTCTTCTTAGCTCTCTCTGTGGTCTCTATTTCTTGTTTCTTTTTTTGAGGCTCCATAGACTGTTTTGTGATCTTCTGCTTTGGGCAGAGTATCTGTTTTTCATAAACAGGGTACTGGCCTAAATAAGGAGTGTATAAACCTCCCAACTAATTGTACTCTCTACACAGCTTATATCAGCACTATGTTTGTTCTCATCAAAGTCAGTCAAAACTAAAACAGATAGGCCCTCATTATGACCTTGGCGGTAAATACTGATTACCGCTGCACTGACTGCCACCAGCATTCCACCGCGGAGGCGATTACCTGTCTGCCAAATTATGACACATACATACAAAACCAACAGAAAACCGCCACAACCACAAATCCGACAGACCCACTGAACATGATAAACTGTTGGCACTACCCCCCACACCGTTATGCCACCAATACTACGCCCTCCAAATAATGACCCACAAATCACCACAGCGGACATTCAATGATGATAAACCAGTGGCGGTGAACACTGCTGTGGCAGATATGGCCACACAAATACAAAACAAGACAACATTGGCCAGAACAAAAAACCCACACCTGACACAAATACATGCACCCCACACACCCTGCAACAGACCTAAAACACCCCCCACATCACCGTCACCCACAATACTTTGCAAACATGAAAAGACTGCAACAGATAGCCACGCAAATCACAGACAACTCCACACACACATCACAACTACCAATTCATCCATCACACACCACACACCCCACCTCATTACTCAACCCTCCCTGCACAACACACACACACCATACAACACCCATGTCACCATAAAGGCACCCCGTTTCGCTGATGAGGAGTTGCGGGTCATGATCGAGGAAATAGTCAGGGTAGAGCCACAGCTGTTTGGAGCACAGATCCAGCAGATTTCCATTGCCGGGAAGATGGAGCTATGGCGGAAGGTCGTGGACATCATCCACGAACAAGGGACAACATCAGGAAGAGGTGGAACGACCTATGGGGGAAGGTGCATTCCATAGCAGCAAAGCACCAGCTCGCTATCCAGAGGACTGGTGGTGGATCCCCACCTCCTCACCCACAGCTGACAGCATGGGAGGAGCAAGACTTGGCAATCCTGCATCCTGAGGGACTCACTGGAGTTGCTGGAGGACTGGACACTGATGAGTCAATATTTACTACCTATCACCCCCATACCTGGATGCCACCACCACCACCACCCCTCACCCTGACACCCATCACCCCACTTGATCCCACACAGTGCACCACCACAATTAACAAACCTAAATGTTAAGCCCTGCATGCCATACCCACTACATGCACATCCCCTCCAGACTGCATTTACACCCACCACTAATGCATTCACAGCATGAGAATTAACAATCCCACAATAAATCACCAGACACAAACAAAGGTGGCAGGGCAACAGCAATAATATAAGAGAAGCTAGGGATGTAGAATATGTAACAGACATGTAGCATAATACACCACTTACATCCCCACAGGTGACCCAGCCAATCTCAGCGGCGAGGAGGTGTCACAGCTACCCAATACCCCACCAGAAGATGCCCCCAGTGATGACAGCAACTCTGGAGTTCTGGATCTGGAGGAACTCCCTGGCCGATCAGGGACCACTGGTCAGTCGGCTACCCCAGCCCACACCCAGTCCACCACACCCAGTCCCCTTCAGTATCCCACACCATAGCAGCCACCCAATGTCCCCACACCTCTGTCCCCAGGGCACTTCAATCAGCAGTGTGCCCACCTGTACAGTGACCCCAGTCCACACCTCACAGGCAAGACAATGAGGGTCCTGGGGTCAGTGGCAGTGGGCACACCGTTCAGGGAACACAGGAGCAGGAGGACAGGGACGGTCAGAGGACAGCTGTGCTCCAGGAGGAGGACAGGCCCATGGAAATGACTGCCCAGGAGGCACTCACTAATGTCCTGGGGGCTTATCAACAATCCCACAACAAAAGGGTCAGGTGATAAACATCATGCAGGTGAACCAGTGACTGGAGGAGGAACACCACCAGGAGACTGAGAAAGAATAGCAGGCAATGAACACCACCATGGTCTCCATTGCAGGGGTGCTGGGTGATATGGCCAACATCATGAGGGACTACGCATCACACCAGCGGGCCCTTTCCAGTAGCCAGTCTACTGACCTGCCTGCCACATCTGCTATAGCTAGTGGACAAGAGACCCTGCTACAGGATCCACAGGCCACCAGCACCCCTCCCCCTGCAGAAGGTGAACCACCCCGCAAACGGTCCCTGCAACCCAGACAGACACCAGGGACACTTGCCAAAACATAGACCACTGCCAGGAAATTAGGCCCTCCTGAATGTCCCCCTTGTGTTCCACTGTGTCACCTTGTCCACTTTGAACTGCCATTGCTTCCCTTCCTATGGCCCCTTGGACACTGGACCTGTGCTACAAACAGACTGGCCCACTACACTGGACTATTCCCAACCATCACCCCCTCTATTGCACTTCCTATTGTATACCAATTTTCAATAAACACCCTTGGACACAACTTGAGTAATAGTGCTTTATCTACAGGTAATGTACCATGTATTGAACTGTAATGAACTGTATGATGCTGTGTAAATGTCCAGTAACATGTTGATCCATCCAACAAATGTGTCTCAGGAGTCTGTGAACATCATAGCAGTACACTGTTGGAACAACACCAAGCTTATGCAATAAGGGAAGGCATATGTGACAGTCAGGTGGGATGGACAGTAATGACGTGCTTTATGCTGCAGTCCCACACCACAACACTAAAATGGAGAACTGTTTAATTCAACAGTCTTACCTGTGTGTCATTGGAAGTACTACAGGATCAAATGTCACCTGTTGTCCACATCCTCCTCCTCTTCCTCCTCCTCACTGTCCTCAGTGTCCACTGCTGCCACAGCTGCATTGCCACCCCCTCCTCCTGCAGATAGGGTACATGTAGTCTGGGGGCCACATTGTGCAACATGCAGCACACAACAACGATTCTGCAGACCTTCTCAGGGGAGTAGCATAGGGATCCACCTGTCAGATGGAGGCACCTGAACCTAGCCTTCAGGAGCCCAAAGGTCCTTTCTACAATCCTCCTGGTATGCCCAGGAGCATCATTGTACCTAACGGCAGCCCCTGTTCTCGGATTTCTAACAGTGGTCAGGAGCCAGGACAGGTTTGGGTAGCTGGAATCACCGGCAAGAAGTAAGGGACATACATTAGCCCAGCACAATGGCATGGGCTATGACTCATGAAGGCATACACTGACATACATTGGGTGGGGACTCAGACTCACCTATTAGCCTCACTCCGTTCCTCTTTAGTTGTGCCATCAGCTGTGGGACACTGCTATTCCTCAGGACAAAGGCATCATGCACCGACCCAGGATACTTGGCAATGACGTGGGTGGGAGATGTACTGGTCAGCAAGGCACACCACCTGGACATTGAGTGATTGGAAACTCTTCCGATTCCAGTACACTTGTTCTTTGACCCGGGGGGGACTAAGGCAATATGGGTCCCATCGATGGCCCCAATAACATGTGGTATATGTCTCATTACATAGAATCCAACCTTCACAGTGGGTAAATCATCTACTTGGGGGAATGCGATGTAGCTGCACATGTGTTTGAGCAAGGCTGCCAAAACCATTGCAAGCACAATCAAGAACGTTGGCTGTGACACCCCTGCAGCCAGGCCCACTATCACCTGGAAAGAGCCAGTTGCCAGGAAATGGAGCACTGAGAGTACCTGCACAAGAGGGGAGATTGCTGTGGTGCTACGGAGAGCAGGTATCAGATCAGGCTCCCATTGTTCACACAGCTCTATGATTGTTGCCCTGTCCAGACGATAGGTGAGTATGATGTGCCGTTCCTCCAGTGTAGTCAAATCCACAAGAGGGTTGTATAAAGGTGTTTGCCTCCTCCTATTCCTTTGCAGTGGTGCATCAATCTGTACATGTGTACCAGCGTTAGAAAATGGCACCCGCCTGTCCTGTATTCATGGACAGGTGGAAGTGACCTCACTCCGCTGGCATTCGCGTCATGGCGGGAGACGGTCTGCACTGCCGTGCAATTCCTTATTGGCTAACATGGCCTTCTATGGAGAATGGGAACCAATGATGACGGTGTTCACCGCCGCGGACGTGACCGTCATTTCCTTTCTACCACTTTACTTGATTCCTGACTTTCCACAGGACGACATCTCCATTGCATGTGCTGCTGTGACCTGTATCTGGAACCTGGCATGGCTCCAGCAATAGGGGAAAGGGCCCCAGCTTTCACATCGGAGAGGTTGGTGAGCCTCATGGGTGGGGTCCAACCCCAGTATGGGCAGTCGTATGGGCCTCCAGACCAACAGGTGAGTACACCATGTGTATGTTGCATGCAACATGGCTGCATGGAGATGTGTATGTGTGCTGGCAGTGTTTCAGGTGGGGGTTTATGGTTGGTGGCAATGCTAATGCAAGGGTACAGGTCATGTGTGTGCCTGATGAGGGGATAATGCTTTTTGTGGGACATATACGTGACAGACTGGATTGTCTGGTTCATGGTGTCCCACCTTCTGTGTTTCCTCTGCAGGTCGGCGCCCATCAGAAGAAGGGGCTGTGACGTGCCTTCACCAAGGACGTGCAGACCCTCGGGGTCTATAGCAGGCGGAGCACCCACTGCAGGAAACTGTGGGAGGACCTGAGATGCTGGGCCCAGAAGACCGCGAAGGCCCAGCTGGGGATGGCCTCCCAATGAGGGAGGGGTGCCTGTGAGAACCTGACCTCCCTGGTAGCCCGCATACTGGCAGTGGCCTACCCAGAGCTGGATGGGTGCTAGAAGGCATCACAGCAGCCACAAAGTGGTGAGTACAGTGTGTTTGTCAACCAACTATGTTGCCTGGCATAGGATTTGGGTGCAGGGTACTAGTCTGTGGATGCCCTAATATGCCAGTTCAGACATTGCTGCATGGTCCAGCTCAGGTTAATAGGGTGGAAAGCATACATTAGATAGCTAGGCAGGTGGCTTCCCATCAGACAGACCTTAGCTAGTCCCAGTTGGTGTAGAGGTTGCAGTGTGTGGCTCCTACCTGCTGTGGTACTTAGCCAATGGAATGCAAGTTTGGTCTATACTGCCCATTCTCAGTCTCAGTGTGTGACAGTGATGTGTCTGCCATCTATGCTGTTGGTGTTGAGATTGCTCCTGTGCTTCCTTTCTCTCTCCTCCCTCTCTCTTCTTTTGTCTGTCTATCCTTGTGTGCAATAGCATCATCTGGCAAAGGAGCAGGGGCACCAGTGAGTGATGGAGCTGCAGCTCACCGGACCAAGGAGGCAGAGTCCACCGACGCCGAGGGGACCAGTTGGACTGAGGGCAAGGGGAGCACCACGGCTGGGACAGGAGGTGATACCACTGACTCTGATTCATCCTCCAATGGGAGCTCCCTGGTGGTGGCGGACACCTCTGGGACCACCCCAGCTACAGGATCTACCGCCACCCCTGTACCAGCCCCCCACTGAGTGGCCGGTGTCCGCTCACCCGGAGGATGGGTGTCTCCTTCACCCCAGGCACCTCATGCCCTTCCCCAGTCAGCCCTGCTGCCCTCAGTGAGGAGGCTATTGACATCCTGAGATCCATCTCTGTAGGGCAGTCAACCATAGCGAATGCCATCAAGGGGCTGGCATCCCAGATCCAGCAATGCAATGCCTTCCTGGAGGGCATCCATGGTGGCTTGGTGGCCCTACAGAGATCGTTTCAGGCTCTGGCCTCTACACTGACGGCAACCAGAGTCCCTGTTTCATCTGTCCCCCGTCCAAGTACCACTACCCAGTCCCAGTTTCCTCACCCCCAAGTCATCCCATGCACACTTTCTGACAAGCATGCACCCAAAACAACACACAAGATTTGCACAGACAAACACTGGCAGCACACTTCAGTCCACAAGCACTCACCCAGCCAATGCACAGATGCACACACAACATCATCCACTGCCTCCACTGTGTCCCCCTCCTCCTCATCCCTCACAGTCACATACTCACTCACACCTGCATGCACTGCATCAACAGTCCCAGAACCTGCCACCTGTACAGCCTTGCCCACAGTCACCTCATGCAGCACACCCACCTCACTTCACCACAATATCCATCCACACGACCAGTTTGTCGCCCCCCACCCTGTCTGTCCCCCCACCAGAGACACATACACTCTCGCACTCAGACCTGCCGCATTGGCCCTAAGAATCTTTTCCTTGCCCGTCTTGACCTCTTTCCTCCCCCCGTCCTGCCAGTAAGTGGAAGGTCCCACCACCCCAGCCCAGTACCTCAAGCACCCAGTCTGACACAGATCCACCCCCAAAGTCACCAGCTGCCACTTAGGGGCACTTGAGTGCGACGCTGGATCCCCGCACTAAGGACACTCTTCTCCCCCCAAAAAAGATGGCTAAAGTGCTGCCCTCTCTCATACACACTGGCAAGACCATGAGGCCACCTCCAAACCCTAGGGCCAAGTAGGCCCCACCCCAATCCCAGGACAAGGAGGCTCCAAACAAATTCAAGGCCAAGGAGGCCACACCCAAATCTCTGGCCAAGGAGGCCCCACCAAAATCCAAGGCCAAGGAGGCCATACCCAAATTGCAGGCCAAGGAGGCCACACCAAATTCCCAGGCCAAGGAGGCCACACCAAATTCCAAGGCCAAGGAGGCCACACCCAAATCACAGGCCAATGAGGCCAGAGCAAAATCACAGGCCAAGGTGGCCAGACCAAAATCCAAGGCCAAAGAGGACACACCCACATCCCAGGCCAAGGAGGCCACACCAAAATCCAGGTCCAAGGAGGCCACACCAAAATCCAAGGCCAAGGAGGCCACATAAAAATCAAAGGCCAAGGAGCACCCACACAAATCCATGCCCAAGGAGGCCCCACTCGAATCCATGTGTCCTGGGTTTCTTTACTCAGGGGTTCTGTTACTGTTATTTTCCTTTGCACCTGGTTCTGGGTGTGTGTTGTATGCGTGTGTGTCATTCCCCCCCCTCCTTTGTGTGCTAGGCGGCTGTACTCACCATCATCATCGTCGTCGGTGTTGGTGCTCCAGGACGGCCATGGTGTGGTACATCATCTGGAAGACTTACAGTTCAGGTTCTATGGTGGCTGCGTACTCCTCTGTGTCCCTGGAGGTAAGTGTGTCCTTTTATGTGATGTATTTCCACCAGGCTTTTGGTGTTGTTGCTACCAACCCTGAAATTCTGGCGGTGTGCTATGTCATAATATGGTGGGTGGATCCTTGTCCTGGCGTTTGGTTTGGTATATTGTCTGTCTGTTGGAGGGCTCACCGCCATGGTCATTATTTGGCGGTCATTACCACCAGCCTTTTGGCGGTGATACCGCCACATTAACCCTGGCGGACAGGAGACCTCTACGATCATAATGACCACCATAATGTTTTGATTTGTGACAATGATACACCTTACTTTCCTTCTTTGAATACAAAACTTCCAATATTAATCAAAATTGCATCTACACTTAAACCTTATGATTTATGAATGGTTAGAGCATATGCTAAAGAGAGAGGAAATGGGTGCTATCGGATGCACAAGTCTTTCACAAGCAAAAACCGTACAATACATTGCCTAATCCTTTTCAAATCATACTTCTGATAAAATTTTATAGCTAACTGAACATTATTTCTGGAGCTGTAATGTTAGATAGCAATATACTCTTGAAAAGGCAAGTTTCCAAACTACGCTTCTCCTCCGTCAAGACTCTCACTCTAATGTCTTTTAGTATATCTCCGTATTCCATATCAGATGCTTGGCACATGTTCTTCACTAATTCCTTATATTCAAAGTTTAACCAAATGTTTATGTTGCCAATACTTCCCAGGGAATTTCTTGTTTCTTCATGCTGAAGTGTTTTGAAAACAGGTTGGCCTTTTACAGGAGTAAGTTGGAATAGGTCACCAAAGACAAATACATGCTTTCCTCCAAAGAGTACATCGTAGTTGGTTCTTAATATCTGCTGCATCCTTGGGTCTATGAAGGCTAGCATTATGTTTGATACCATGTTCACTTCATCAATTATTAGTAACTTCAGTTTTTCAGATACTCTTGATACTTCATGACAAGCCTCGCTAGATCATTTCTAATATTCTAATTTTTTGCCATGTTTAACAGGTAGTATTAGTAGTTGATGTACAGTAATTCCATTAATATTATTTGCAGCTAATCCTGTTGGTGCTGCAGCTGCAAATTTGAAACTGTAGTCTCCTGTAGATAACTGATGAGAACATTTATTAGGAAGTGTTTCCTATTAGAAGCTTGTCCACTGATGTATAGTAATATTGGTTCATAAGAAGAGCAGTCACATAGTTTCTTATTGTGGAGACATCCATGCTCTATTTTACCTTTCACTTCATTATACATTTCCTTTGTTCATTTTTCAGTTGTTCCACTAACCTAAGTGTTCAAAATCTACAGTTTTCTCTGTTGCCTGTTGCACTGCAATCTCCACCTCATTCATAGCTATCGCTGATTCATTTTGAATTATTCATTCTCCAAGAGGATCTTGACTTTCTGGTACGGTACTTTGGCTGTTTTGTGAACTCTCACCGGAAATCCCAGCAGCAATGGTTTCTTCCTGTTCAGTCTCACCTTTCAACATCTGCAAGTACTTTGGAAACATACAACACTGAATACTTTCTTTTATAGCATTGAATGAGTCTTCATAACAATCATACTGTCCAAGTAACTCTGATTCATCACGCCAAGGCTTAAAGTGTTGAAAAAGTGCCAAATAGAAAAACTCCCTTCTCTCTGTAGTTTGGCATGTAAGCTTTCTGTGGTTAATTAGATTTCCTTTGATGTGTTTCACCTTACAACCGTCACATCCAATGACTGCATAATGCTGGAGCACTTTATAGAGTCACATGTTTTTAAGATGAGGACTCCTTCTTGGGTAGCATATGTCCAGCATATTAGTTATTAGAAGGTCTGTACTCTTGTGATCAAATTCTACAGGGTACTATATTTCTGGGAAATACTTCAATACTCTATTATGACTGCTTGCAAGGCCTGGGCTTACCCAAGCAATTCCTCTGGACTTGGAGAACATACTTTTTGAGCTCAACCTATCTGCGCATTCATAAGAAAGCATTTCCAAACTAAAACTGTACAATTTCTTCGTAAGACACTTTTCTGATGAAATCTCCTCCCAGACCTCTTTCATCTCTGGCTTTTTTGAATTTGTAATATATAAAGTCACATACCGAGCAACAGAAATTGAGTTATATGCTACAAATTGTACATCCATATTTGCATTCCACATCATCAGAATAACAGGGCTGTAATCATTTATATATTTGAAGCTTCTTTTCTTTTCAGATTGTATTTTTTGGTGATTTCCGTGTTGGACTATGCTTCACTACTAACAAAAAGTTGTTCACTCTTCCCTTTGAGATGGCAGGCCACGGGAATCTAAAACAACATCTTGTGTTAAATGTAGCTTTACATCTATATTTTTGACAATAGTATTTACCACACCTGTGATATTGAAGTCATCAAACTTCCTTTCTCAATCCTTTGCCTTTACTTTCTATTGGGTTGGCACATGCTACAGACTGTTCTATGAAGGACAAGACAGACTCACCAGTGTGTGTTCCAAACTTTTGGGCATCTTTCATCCATAAAAGCTTATGAATATGTGGAGCACCTCTAGGTTGGTACTCTTTGCGCCAAAAGAAATCAGTGACTTTGCAAGAGGAGGATTAGTTCAGTTACAGATGAAAGCCATCATTGCTTGAAACCTGGGGTTAGAATATCTGGAAAGGTTTGGTGGCTCCAATGAGCAGAGTTCTCCAGATGTCTTCAGATGATACTCGTTGGTACCACGCTGACATGTTATCAAATTAATTAAGTTGTATTCCAGATTTTCAGCTTTTCCATGAACTTTTCCAATAAACTCTCTTGCTGACAGATTCTGCATATTCACCCCTGTTTTCAGAATATGATTAACTGCATAAGTGTTGTGGGTACACTAGCACATTCACGAGCTTGATTACAGTAAGATGATGTTGTTGCAACATTCAGACCTATTTGAATATATTCATTATATCTTTGCATATCAAGTTTGCAATAACTAATGCTTGTTAAATGTCTCATTTATTATAACCAATGCTTATAACCAGTGCTTGGAGTGTAGAGTTATCCAAAATTCTTGCCTAGCCCCGCCAGCAGAGCAGAGCTCACCCAGTTTGCGCTGCAGCCCAGTGTGAGCTGCACAGCACATCAGAGACAGTCTGCGCTTATGCTGTGCAGCCCATAACCTGGGTTGCAGCGTGCATCGGAGCAGACCAGAAGGAGGCAGCCACACTGAGACTCATCGCCATTTGATGAGGAGGAGAGGAGGACCCCCGGTAAGATCCAGGTAAGTCCTCATCTCTTCTTTTTTGTTGTTTGTGCATACTGGTGCACAAACAAGGACTGAAACTGCCCTGGCCTCAATTTAGGCCAGGAATGTAGACATTGAAAGCTGCCATGTACACAGGGACAGTCCGGTGCACAAGAGGCCTGAAACAGCAGTTTTCACTGCCTACGGCCCTCCTGAATGTGCCCATCTTGGAAGCGCTAAGCAAGGTCAGGTTCTGAGATGGGTGCGTTCAGGAGGACTCCACAGGACACAGAATTCCGACTTCACGGAATTCCACTGAGTTTTTTTTTAACTGAGAGGAATTCTGCGAAGCCAGACTCCATTCACTCCACCCAGTCCTACTTGATAAAGGGGTTTTACAGACCAACAAGAGTGGGCAGTGTTTATGCACACACAGGCTCTGCAGTATTAGGCCTCAACCATAATTAAAGCAATATTTGTCTGCATACATTACAAGATAATGTCACTAGTTGCCTATATTTCTCACTGAATGTACGAGTCCACCTATAGAAGTGCCATGAGATTTTGCAGTATATGTACCGGTATGCGACTCTCTCTTTTAGTACCTCTGTGGGTTTCTAAATGGGTATGTAAGTAGCTGAACAAATACCTCACTGCCTGTGTTAAAGAATACAGGGATATGTACACTGGTGCACAAACAAGGACTGAAACTGCATCTTTCGCTGCCTACGGCCCTTGACTGAATTCAGGCCAGGGCCATAGGGAGTGAAAGAAAGCTGTTGTTTCAGGCCTCTTGCGCACCTGTCTGGGAGGCCAGTGCACAAAAAGGCCTGAAACAGCAGCTTTCACTGCCAAGGCCCTCTCCTGAATGTGCCCAGTCTTGGAAGCCCTAAACAGGGTCGGGCCGGGCTGACGAGGCCCGACCCTGCTTAGTGCTTCCGAGATTGGGCGCATTCAGGACTTTGCGGGTCACTAAACTCCGCCTTCGAGGAATTACACTGAGGTTTTATTCAACTCCACAGAATTCTGCGGAGTCAGACTCCATGAACTCCGCCCAGGCCTAGTAATTAGAGCATGCAGTAAAGCAGCACATGTGCAGTATGCATTTCCATGCCAACCGTTTCTGAGCATACCTCCAGCATGTTTGAGAAATTACTAATGTGTACTAAAACATGGATTCACCTTATGATTCAGCTTGTACATGCCATGAGAAGCTGCCAGTGTGACACCATACACAGGCTCTGCACTAGTAGTGCTGACCCATATTTCTACACTGCATGTTTAACACTGCCTAGCAGTCTTGTACTACACATCTAACTCAGTATTAGTTTGAAGAACACATCTTACCATTTAAGCATATACAAATCGTCCTTGTAATTTACCAACGCCTACCCTAAAGAGTATCGAATATATTTCTCTCAACTTTCACAGGTTCATGCTGCATATACACCTTCAGTGCCTGTTTTTGCATTTCAAGTTAGAGTCTTGTAATTCTCTTTTAAAATGGTAGAAATAGGACTACAGGTCCCAGAATTCAAAGAAAAATATTCTTTGTGAGAAGCACATTATGTATACAGAGGTAAAAAATGTACATCTTCTAATACATTCCTAAGTAAGAGAGTATGCAGTAAAACAGGACATGTACAATATGTGGATCCATAGCAACAGTTTGTGAACCAAATTCTTAAACACAGAGGGCCATTTTTACAAGAAAGTGGTTCATCACTAGTGATGCACCACTTTTCTTGCGGCCCCCTTTCTTCCCCTAACGCCACCATGGTAGCACCGTATTTACAATACGGTGCACCATGGCACATGTTAGGGGCAATACCAACATGTTTTGACGCTATTGTAACACTAATCTGGATTAGTGTAAAAAACAAAATGACGCCAATCCAGTATAGTGTTAAGAGACCCATTAAAATCAATGGGAACCTTATTTTGATGCCTGCATAGTATGCATGATGTGGTACAGAGTGTTTACAAGGTGGCACAAACCTAGTTTGTGCCACCTTGTAAATATGGTGCTATGGTAGTTGCCCATTAGCATCACATTTGTGACAAAAGTTTTGACGTGAATGTGGCGCTAAGAGCCTTGTAAATCTGACCCCTAGTGTGCGCCTTAGACAAACTGCATCTACTAACCTTTTAATAAATATATAAAATAACTCACACTACCCCACATGGATCATCCCAGGTACTTTCAATACTTCATATTTTTTTCATACCTTCTTTTAACAAGCTCACATAGACATATGCATTTTTCATCATTTTGTTCTCAGAATTAAATGCAATTCACATACCTGAAGATTGAGTTTGATGGTGAAAATGTTTTTTGCTCTTATTAGATAGATTGAAAACTCCTAGGAACTGTGAAAACTAAGCATATGAATGACACACCACTCTCATACAAAGGAACCATAAGTGGCAACCTTTTCAACTTTACACTGCATGATACTGTGGAAGTTAGCAAATAAAAACATCCCTTTCATTTTTTACTTTTGTATGTCCAGCTCTGAATAGTTAGTATATGTTAACCCTTCAGTGCACTTTCATAAAGAAGACTAGTATGGTGGGCGCTTTGTACATATTTGCATCTGAATCGCAATGATTGTGGCAAATTTGCAAAAAAAAACTGTTGTCCAAAAACATATGTACCTTAATATTTTTTTCAAGGGTTAAGAAGTACAGTACACTTTATTAGCAATCCCTCACTAGGAAATTTAACACTTATTAAGCAATAATGAGTACAAACACCTTTAATTTTTACAAAGACAGGACTCTTTCTTTAACACCCTTGCCCCAATACCCTCTTAGCACAATCTCTATAGCAACTCACTACAACCAGTAGCCACACGTTTGTAGCACATTGTAGAAGGGGCACACTACTTTCAAAATGAGCTGCAGCTGGTGTGGTTACTGTACAGATTGAAAAGCATATCCGAGACTGAATTACAATATTACATTTTTACCAGACCCAATCACAGATCAACTTACTAATCCATTTAAGATACCACCTAATTTTATTCACTAGGACATTAAGAGCCTCCAATCAAATATGTTTTTTTAACCCTGAAGCACACCTCCATTTTAACTGCCTTCCATTTTCCAAACTACATCATTCACCCCAGCCTTCTCCTGTCTACTATTACTGCTTCACTTCAAATGGTCAGAGTGTTGATTGTGGGCCATGTCTTTTGGGCTATGGCCCTCATTACAACCTTGGCGGGCGGCGAAGGCCTCCCGCCAAAGTTGTACCCCCGAACGGACGCCTATGCAGCAACAATCCCACCGGCCGCATTACGACAGCGGGGATGTCGGCCGCAACATTGGAGCCGGCTCCTAATGCAGCCGGCGGTGTTGACGGGTCATATTGTGAAGACACTGTACTCCTTGCCATCAATCAAGCGCACATCCGTGGCGCTTACAGGGCGGGTCAATTAATTTGTCTATCTCCTGCTCCGACCGGAAGAAATGCTCCTAGCTCAGCGGTGCTGCAAAACGTATGTTCCTGTCTCTGCCTCGCCCGTATTTAACCTCGTTTCAACTCAAGACCCTTGTTTTCATTTGGCGAACGATTGATTGATGGCAAGGAGTACAGTGTCTTCACAATATGATAGTTCCATATAGTACTGTGGGTTTCAATCAAGTGAAGAGCTTGGTCGCCAGGTAGGAACCGAAGCTTCTCAAAGCAAGAGCCCTCACTCACCATCCGGTGACATGCTTCATCATAGGGCCCGCTCCTCGTCAGGCCGGCACTGCAATGCCTGACGGGCCCCGCGAGGGGGCTCTTTGCCGGAGTTCTTTTGAGAATCGAAAATAGCCGGTCAAGAATAATGAAGTGAAGGATTGGTATATGAAAAAAACTGTTAAAAATGCCTAGAGGTAACAACTAATTATATTTAATGCTCGTGCTCATACCTCTGACAAGATTAAAAACCAAGAAAACGGGGAGTCGGTGGAGTAATGACCACAAACCCCATTGAAAAATAGGTAAGTATAATGATGTCTCTTAAAGAGAATTTTAACATCTAAGAGACAGAGCACACAGGATCCCCTGTGTCACTCTACGTAGTTGGTCAACATGTTTCTCGCTTGTAACAGAAGAATTACCTTATGCGATTCATCAGGACCTAATAACAAACCTAATCCTTTAAATCGTGGAAACTTCCACAAATATGTAAATCATAAACCCTCCAAAAATTAGGGTAGGGCCACATCGGGGGAGTCCAGACCAAAAAACCAACTCTGATTTCAGTAATTGACGGTCACTGCCAGTCAACCTACGCTGGAACGAGTACCCCGGATTCCGGATTCCGGATTCAAGATACAGAACAAACCTGTCTCAATGACATTAAACTTTATGGCTTTGAACCACACTTTTCCCTGAATTCTAAGTCACTTAGATCCCCCCCCTGGATATGAACCTCACCATCAAAGAGAACATTGGCAAAACCACAAACAAAGCGTTGTACCAGTTTTTTCATACCAGTCAAACTAGTTTTTCCTGAATGCTACTTCTTAACTGTTGGTTAAGCCATTTTACTCTATCATCTGAAAGCCCTCTTACTCTTTCATCTGAATGATGGTAATGCCCTAATCCAAGGCCTCAAAGATTCCACACTGGCACCATTTAGAGGCATCCTACATGCTGCAGCACATCTCTTACAGGAACCTGAAAATATATGATCATCCTGATATCACTCTCTTGGCTCCCCTTTGCCAGCCACACCATCCTCAAAGCCACCTGCATCATTTACAAAGCTATTACAACAAGCGATCCTGCTTATCTGGTGGACAAACTCGCCATTTCTGGGGGATATCGGCACATCCGCAGCCAGGACACATCCAGGATGAAGACTCAGAAGTGTGAAAAAGAAAAAAAAAGAGAGCAGATCTTTTCCATCTATGCACCACAGATGTGGAACTACATCCCCTTATCCGTCAGTACTACCCCAAACCTACTCCTTTTCAGGGAAGAGTTGAAGACTCACCTCTTTAAAAAACACTACATCACAATGGATTAGTCATCCACAACCCAGCTTTCTCTCCTCATACTTGCTGACTTTATGCTTGTCTTTTATTATGTACTAGATGAGCTGGGATTTGAGTGGTGTCAGATGTTACACACCTACATGCTCAACCTTCACATGAGAGGCCTGTACGTTTGAGGGCTGCCTAATTACAATAGTAGAGGCAAAAGTGGGTATCGTTAACATGTCCCCTAGTGATATTGATCAAACCAGCTGCTCTTTTGTTGATTGGTCAAGCAGGGATTGAAGACAAGAATGATTTTTATTGACGAGGTTTAGAAAATGGATTTGTGAGCCATCACTCCCATACTGATTGATCGAGATATCTTCCCTCTCAAACATAGTGCTTTCGCTCAAAATACAAATTAAAGGGAAATGATGGTAAGCTTGGGCTCTTAGGTACACCACAAGATGATTGCGTTTTCTAACTAGTCAGACAAAATCTGAACCATCAAAGCACTTGACTACAAAGCATCGTGCAATTCTCCATGTGTAAGATTAATATGTGGTTGTTACTTCTTTTGAATGCTGCAGAGAGGACCTGGAGAACTAATGAGCAAGAATGGTATTCATCCAGAATGTAATTTATAATATCTAGAATTTTCAAAGTGACTTTTTTAGTACTTCTGCCAGGACAGATAAGAAGTGCTTCAGTTCAAGTTGTAGTGGATTAGATATCTTCATGATAGTCTTCATGTTTTTCTGTGATTTAATGGAAAGACAAGGGACACATAGGGAGCCACTGCATTTGCTTGATGGTAGTTGGACATTGATTCTTCAGGGTTATGGACGTGTTTATGTATTAGGTGGTCTTTTGTTATGTGAATCAATTGTGGCTCCTCTCTTTGTGCTGTGTTGAATATTTCTCTCCTTTTTGAGTAAGGTTTTTGTGAATCATGGTTGTGTTTTATTATGTTACATTAACATGGCCATATTATGTCATATTATATTTTGTAACATGACAATTTCATGTTATGTCTTGTTACATTATGTTAAATTAGATGATGTTATATTGGTTGTCTGAATAGGGCATTATGAAACACTGAGGCCTGAGTAGTGAGTAGTGTGATGCTGAAGGCGCTGAAATTACGGGGGTTGGAGCTTTTCTGTTTGGATGGAGGAATACCATCCCATCCAGATGAACCATTAATGCACGTGCGTCCAAATTCCATACATGCTTCTATGCAGATTCTTCTCGCCTTTATCAGGAGAAGTCAGTGTGTAGAAACGGAGGAATGTTGTATAGCTATTTTAGCCATGCTTTAGACATGTTCTTTTAGCAAACTAGGCCTGAAGTGTGCACTTTAGCCAAGTTACATTTTATCTAGCATCACTTTGTTTTACCAACATTATCCACATCATCCACATTTGCATTATTGTATTATTTTCTCTGCCTGGTTGTTCTTTCACAAGTGTTACGTTCTTAGCACGCATTCATTTCACTTTGTGCTTTCCTTAAAGCTGCAGCCAGATAGGGTTGCCGGCAAAAGTAGTATGCTGTGTCTCCGACATTCCCAGAAACATCCATATCCTTACGTGGGGACCTTTTCGCAGAACATCAGCTATTTTATTATAAAAACACTTCTCTGTCCCATACACGTTGGAGGGAGATTCCAGCAAGATGACCACGACTGCATGCTGATTCTGAATGTCTTTGCTACAGCTGCTTGCTTAGACTGCCAAATCCCTGTCTATATGGGATGGTGTCGTCTTAGACAACGGGCTTCCTTGCTCAGGTATGGGGGACAATGTCTTCCCAGGGGGGAAAACCTGAAGGGTGGATAAGGGTTTATTACGCTGTGCTCTAACATAGCTTAGGTAGGAAATATATCTATATTTTTCCGAGTGACAGTATGGTGGGACTGTTTTTGTGTTTTACTCTTCTTGTCACAATTTTGTTTCTAGTGTGTTTTATCATCCTTGTAATACATGCCATTTTATATAAGATGCAGTTACTTCAATAAACCTTATTGAACTATACTCTGCTTCTGTTTGTATGAGACTAATGTAACTGAGAGAAAGGGATGAGATCTGATCGCCCACGATTCCTCTGCGGAGTCCTTTCTGTCATGTGTCTGGTTGCCACAATCATCCCCGCTCCCGGGTGGAGATGAGGCACTGCTAGTTGGCCAGAAAACCCAGATTGGGCCGACAGGTGTCAAATGGTGTGGAACTGTACTCAGTACCCCACGATTCAGGTGATTCTGCCACCCAAATCCAGTAGTTTCATTAGGATAATGAGAACCTATGCAACAGGAATACAGAGCATGGATTTGCTACTGATGCAACACAGAGTTGGTTGAGTGGTATCCCATAGTGAAATATAGCTCTGCCCAACTTGTAATGGGCCCATGAAACTGCCTCAAAGGCGCTGGGATTCTAGAGAAGGAGGTCTATACCGGTTTTGGATGATGGAGGAGGATTGCTTTGATCTCCTCCAATGGGATATTCCGTTGCTCTCGGAGACTGAGAGTGGGGAGCTTGAAGCTGAGCTGACAGAAGAGTAAGTCACTGCAGCATTTCAGGGACTTCAGTCGGGCAAGGTGGCATGACCCAACGGACTCCTGGTGGAGTGATTTAAATGCCTGGGGAGTAAAGTGGCTAAATAATTGTTGTCTATGTTCTGGGAGGCACAGGATGTGGGACTGCTGCCACTAGATTAGAGGACTGTGACTGTCGTTGTGATCCCGAAGAAAGGTAGACCCCCAGAGAGATGCACTTCTTACAGGCCCATCTCCCTTCTAAATACAGAGGTGAAGGTCCTGACGAAGATCCTGGCAGCTAGACTGCGCATAATTATTGCTAAACTGGTTAACCCAGACCAACCGGCTGCAGGTCCACGTGTCTGAACTTGCGGAGACATTCCGGAGTCTTACACATGATGGACGGTCAGCACAAGGAACAAGTGGCACTCCTGTCTCTGGACGCCCAGATGGCCTTTGACAGTGTGGAATGGCCATATATTTTCGCTGTGCTCAAAATATTTGGAGTGGGTCCACGGTTTTTGTCGTGGATCAGACTGCTGTATTGGGAACCTGTGGCCCAGTTGAGGGTCAATGCTGCGTTGTCGTGGCTCTTTTCCCTCCACGGGGGCACCCGGCAGGGGTGTCCGCTTTCTCCCATTCTGTTTGCCCTGGCACTTGAGCCCCTGGCTGCATGGATCTGGCAGGATCCGCTGATTATGGGCATAGACCCAGGTGCAACGTGGGAGGAACGTATCTCCCTGTACGCGGACGAGGTTCTGCTATATGTCACGCAGTCCTGATGGTCTATCAACAGAATAATGCAGGTCTTTGGTATCTTTGGGGTCTATTTCGGTTACCAGATTAATTGGGAGAAGTCGTTGCCATCCCTCTGACAGGGGCCCCCACCCGTCCTGCCCCCAGGTTGTAGCATGCCAATCTGCGTAGGGGGCTTCAAGTACCTGGGGATATATGTCACTAGGAATCAGGAGTGCTTTTTGCAAAAAAAACTCCAACCCCAGCTGGATAGATTCCACAGGGATGTGGCCCACTGGAGGACATTACCTCTTTCTCTAATGGGTAGAGCTGCTCTCTACAAAATGATGACACTGCCCTGTCTTCTGTATGTTTTTCAGAACACTCCCTATGAGATACCGGCGGTGGTGTTCCGGAGTCTGGACCAGGATATCAGGCTATTGTTGTGGGACGGCGGCTGTTCCCTCATTGCACTGTCGAAATTAAAGCTTGGAGTGTATGAAGGTGGGCTGGCAATTCCAGATCCCCTTCGCTATTACTGAGCGACTGAGTTGGTCAATATTAATGATTGGGCATTTGCGGACCGGGAGGACCCGGCCTTCTGGTGGACATACAGATACTGGGGGGGAAGATATGAGCCCACCCTTTATACCCAATGGTGTTCACGATCACTCCTGGCACACACCGCGATGGTGGTGAAGGCCTGGCATGATGCTACCCACTATCTTGGTTGGGGATCCACCCGCACAGCATGGACTCCACTGTAGAGTATTGTTTTGCTGGGGTACTTGAGGTCCCTTAGTGGATTACGCAGGTGGTCTCTTTTGGGGATTGAAAACCTGGGGGATGTCTGGAGGGGTCGGTCACTCATGACGTTTGAGGTCCTACAGCAAGAATACGCACTGGCAGGAACGGAATAGTTTAGGTACCTGCAGCTGTGGCATGTTTTGAGCCAATATGCATGAGCAGTTGCTGGAGGCTCCTCTGGAGGACCGCCTCTTGACTGAGCCCCTGGAGTCGAAGGCCATATCCTTGCTTTACAAGAAACTGCTGAATAACTCTCCGGACCTGATGACTGCCCTACAGGCCAAATGGGAGGCAGATTTGGGTACACTAAATGACGAGGACTGGGGAGCAGCTAGAGAGGGTCCCAGGGTTGTGGCGATTAAGGCACAGTTCAGACTGATTTAACTACGGATTCTTCAGAGGGCATACTATTCCAGGGCGGTGATGCATAAGATGAGTCGGGCTCAGACCGCGCAGTGCTTGCGGCGATGTGGGTTGGAGGGCACCTTCTACCATATTCTATGTTCATGACCCGTGATGCAGACTTACTGGCAGGGTTGGTCGGGGAGGCGGCTCGGGTTCCTGGAAGTGCAGTCCCGCTGGTTCCCAGGCTGCTGCTACTGAATATAGTGGGTGAGGAACAGTGGCCGAAGCAGCAGGTAAAATGGTTGGCAATAGCAGCAATAGTCACTAAGCGTAATATGGCGTGGTCGTGGGGCGCCAAGTCCCCGCCCAGTCTTCAGGAATGGCGGTCGGACCTGGACTGGTGTCGTAGAGCAGAAATAGTAATCTATGAGAGTAGAGATTGCCCTGGGTAATGGAAGAAAATTTGGGATGGGTGGGGGGCCTACGGGGGCAGGGATTGATCCTCTGGTTGGAGGCATGTCACTGGGTTGGGCACACCGCTGTATGCTTTCTTGAGCATGTTTGATTGTGATGTTTTATTCGACATTTGCGCTAGGCCGCCACAAGTGCTCCAGTGTTGAGAGAGATCTAAGGGGGTCCCATATAGCTAGGTGAGAGAGATGAGGTTAAGGGAGAGATGGGTTTACCAGGTAGAGTAGATGGAGAAGATATACAGGGACATGGGAAGGAAGGAAAGGAGTGATGTGCAGAGAAAGGGGTGGGGTAGAGAGATGTGTAGAGAGGTAGAAACAAGGTGGTATGGAGAGAAAGTGGTAGATAGAGGGCTGGATTTGTGCCAGAAAGGTAAAGAGATTTGAGATAAGTACAAGACCTAGATAAATAAAGGTTGAGAACTAAGATGTAAAACTTACAAATTTTATTTTTTAAGAACAGGCAGAGGTCTACTCGACCAGCGCCTGCTCTTAAAAAATATATGTTTTTAAATTATGAAAATGGTTACCACTATAATCAGAAAGCAATAATGTTTTTATAACCATAATTTGGTTGCAAAACATTAAAACATACTGACTGTAAATCGGTATTTGGAAGGGACTCCCTAAATACTAAATCTCAAACCCAAATTGCGACTCAGTAACAAGATACTGAACCATAATTTGACTTTTGTACATTTAAAATATTTTTTTAGGGTGGCATATTGCCTGACTCTGTGAGTCACACAGTTTGCAACCTCCAAAAAAGCTTGCACATGTGACCCATGGTTCTTTTTTGCTCTCCCATGGAGCTGCTGCACTTTTGGCTACAATGCAGCAATGCACGCACATTTGCACCATAGGGCCTAGGTGCATGTTCTTTCAATAAAATAGGTTTTGTCCTGGAAAGGCATCCTTCCAGTACAAAAACCTATTCTTTGCATGTGTACTCTACAATGCAGTACATGTACAAAGTTGGAAAAATAAGGAGAAATGAAAACATTTCTCCTCAATTTGCCCGTTTCGAGTAGGTGTAAGGTTTTCCAAATCCCATAGTTGCATTGGAACACCCATGTACCACCCATAGAACACCCTCTCGCTACATTACTTTGGGATACTTTGCAACGAAAATACTGGTTTCCTTTTCGCTAATAAATACCACCCTGTTGGAAATGGCCCTTTTTGCAGGGTTATCCTCAAACTTTTTGCCTTTTTCCTCCTATTTTTTCACATCTGTTTGTGCTGGTTTATTGTCTCTGCACACTTTACCACTGCTGGTCAGTGCTAAAGTGCAAGTACTCCCTATGTAAATTGTATTGGTGCTAGGTTTATCTATGATTGGCATATTTTCTTTACTGGTAAGTCCCTAGGAAAGTGCACTGTGCATGTCCAAGGCCTGTAAATCAAATGCTATTAGTGGGCCTGTAGCACTGATTGTGCCACCCACATGAGTAGCCCTGTGAACATGTCTCATACCTGCCACTGCAGTGTCTGTGTGTGCAGTTTTAAACTGCCAATTAGACCTGGCAAGTGTACCCACTTGCCAGGCCCAAACCTTCCCTTTTACTACATGTAAGTCACCCCTAATGTAGACCCTCATGGGAAGGGTACACTGTTTGTTGAAGGTAGAACATGTACTGATGTGTTGTACATGTCCTGACAGTGAAGTTCTGCCAAATTCGGTTTTCACTGTTGCAAGGTCTATCTCTGTCATAGGTTAACATGAGGACTGCCTTTAACCCCTTCGCTGCCAGGCCTTTTCCCCCTCCTGTGCCAGGCCTTTTTTTGCCTATTTAGGGCAGTTCGCGCTTAGGCCCTCATAACTTTTTGTCCACATAAGCTAACCAAGCCAAATTTGCGTCCTTTTTTTCCAACATCCTAGGGATTCTAGAGGTACCCAGACGTTGTGGGTTCCCTTGAAGGAGGCCAAGACATTGGCCAAAATACAGTGACAATTTCGTTTTTTTCAAAAAAATTGGAAAAAGTGACTGCAGAAGAAGGCTTGTGGATTTCCCCCTGAAAATGGCATCAACAAAGGGTTTGCAGTGCTAAACTCAGCAGCTTCCTAGCTTTCAGGAACAGGCAGACTTGAATCAGAAAACCCAATTTTTCAACACAATTTTGGCATTTTACTGGGGCATACCCCATTTTTGCATTTTTTTGTGCTTTCAGCCTCCTTCCAGTCAGTGACAGGAATGGGCATGAAACCAATGCTGGATCCCAGAAACCTAAACATTTCTGAAAAGTAGACAAAATTCTGAATTCAGCAAGGGGTCATTTGTGTAGATCCTACAAGGGTTTCCTACAGAAAATAACAGCTGAAAAAGAAAAATATTGAAATTGAGGTGAAAAAACCATCAATTTTTCTCTACGTTTAACTCTGTAACTATTCCCTGCAATGTCAGATTATCGAAAGCAATATACCGTTACGTCTGCTGCTCTCCTCTGGTTGCGGGGATACATAGGGCTTGTAGGTTCATTAAGAACCCGAGGAACCAGAACCAATAAATGAGCTGCACCCTGCAGTGCGTTTCATTCTATACCGGGTATACAGAAAATCATTTGCTGAAATATAAAAAAAAAATGAGTAAAAAATTGCTATCAAGAAAACCTTTGCATGTCCAAAAAGGGCACAAGACAAGGTGTTGAGGAGCAGTGGTTATTTGCACATATCTGAATTCCGGGGTGACCATACTAGCATGTGAATTACAGGGAATTTCTCAAATAGATGTCTTTTTTACACACCCTCCTATATTTGGCAGGAAAAAATGTAGAGAAAGACAAGGGGCAATAGCACTTTTGCTAATCTATGTTCCCCCAAGTCTCCCGATAAAAATGATACCTCACTTGTGTGGGTAGGCCCAGCGCCCGCGACAGGAAACGCCCCAAAACGCAACGTGGACACATCCCATTTTTTTGAAAGAAAACAGAGGTGTTTTTTGCGAAGTGCCTACCTGCAGATTTTGGCCTCTAGCTCAGCCAGCACCTAGGGAAACCTACCAAACCTGTGCATTTCTGAAAACTAGAGACCTAGGGGAATCCAAGGAGGGGTGACTTGCGGGGCTCGGACCAGGTTCTGTTACCCAGAATCCTTTGCAAACCTCAAAATTTGACTAAAAAAACACATTTTCCTCACATTTCTGTGGCAGAAAGTTCTGGAATCTGAGAGGAGCCACAAATTTCCTTCCACCCAGCGTTCCCCCAAGTCTCCCGATAAAAATGATACCTCACTTGTGTGGGTAGGCCTAGCGCCCGCGACAGGAAACGCCCCAAAGCGCAACGTGGACACATGCAAAATTTTGGAAGAAAACAGAGGTGTTTTTTGCGAAGTGCCTACCTGTAGATTTTGGCCTCTAGCTCAGCCGGCCCCTAGGGAAACCTACCAAACCTGTGCATTTCTGAAAACTAGAGACCTAGGGGAATCCAAGATGGGGTGACTTGCGGGGCTCGGACCAGGTTCTGTTACCCAGAATCCTTTGCAAACCTCAAAATTAGGCTAAAAAAGCACATGTTCCTCACATTTCTGTGGCAGAAAGTTCTGGAATCTGAGAGGAGCCACAAATTTCCTTCCACCCAGCGTTCCCCCAAGTCTCCCGATAAAAATGATACCTCACTTGTGTGGGTAGGCCTAGCGCCCGCGACAGGAAACGCCCCAAAGCGCAACGTGGACACATCCAACATTTTGGAAGAAAACAGAGGTGTTTTTTGCGAAGTGCCTACCTGTAGATTTTGGCCTCTAGCTCAGCCGGCACCTAGGGAAACCTACCAAACCTGTGCATTTCTGAAAACTAGAGACCTAGGGGAATCCAAGGAGGGGTGATTGCGGGGCTCGGACCAGATTCTATTACCCAGAATCCTTTGCAAACCTCAAAATTTGGCAAAAAAAACACATGTTCCTCACATTTCTGTGGCAGAAAGTTCTGGAATCTGAGAGGAGCCACAAATTTCCTTCCACCCAGCGTTCCCCCAAGTCTCACGATAAAAATGACACCTCACTTGTGTGGGTAGGCCTAGAGCCCGCGACAGGAAACACACCAAAGCGCAACGTGGACACATCCAAAATTTTGGAAGAAAACAGAGGTGTTTTTTGCGAAGTGCCTACCTGTAGATTTTGGCCTTTAGCTCAGCCGGCACCTAGGGAAACCTACCAAACCTGTGCATTTCTGAAAACTAGAGACCTAGGGGAATCCAAGGAGGGGTGACTTGCGGGGCTCAGACCAGGTTCTGTTACCCAGAATCCTTAGCAAACCTCAAAATTTGGCTAAAAAAACACATGTTCCTCACATTTCTGTGGCAGAAAGTTCTGGAATCTGAGAGGAGCCCCAAATTTCCTTCCACCCAGCGTTTCCCCAAGTCTCCCGATAAAAATGATACCTCACTTGTGTGGGTAGGCCTAGCGCAAGCGACAGGAAACACCCCAAAGCGCAACGTGGACACATCCAAAATTTTGGAAGAAAACAGAGGTGTTTTTTGCGAAGTGCCTACCTGTATATTTTGGCCTCTAGCTCAGCCGGCACCTAGGGAAACCTACCTAACGTGTGCATTTCTGAAAACTAGAGACCTAGGGGAATCCAAGGAGGGGTGACTTGCGGGGCTCGGATCAGGTTCTACTACCCAGAATCCTTTGCAAAACTCAAAATTTGGCTAAAAAAACACATGTTCCTTGCATTTCTGTGGCAGAAAGTTCTGGAATGTGAGAGGAGCCACAAATTTCCTTCCACCCAGCGTTCCCCCAAGTCTCCCGATAAAAATGATACCTCACTTGTGTGGGTAGGCCTAGCGCAAGCGACAGGAAACGCCCCAAAGCGCAACGTGGACACATCCAAAATTTTGGAAGAAAACAGAGGTGTTTTTTGCAAAGTGCCTACCTGTAGATTTTGGCCTCTAGCTCAGCCGGCACCTAGGGAAACCTACCAAACCTGTGCATTTCTGAAAACTAGAGACCTAGGGGAATCCAAGGAGGGGTGACTTGCGGGACTCCGACCAGGTTCTGTTACCCAGAATCCTTTGCAAACCTCAAAATTTGGCTAAAAAAACACATGTTCCTCACATTTCTGTGGCAGAAAGTTCTGGAATCTGAGAGGAGCCACAAATTTCCTTCCACCCAGCGTTCCCCCAAGTCTCCCGATAAAAATGATACCTCACTTGTGTGGGTAGGTCTAGCGCCCGCGACAGGAAACACCCCAAAGCGCAACGTGGACACATCCAAAATTTTGGAAGAAAACAGAGGTGTTTTTTGCGAAGTGCCTACCTGTAGATTTTGGCCTCTAGCTTAGCCGGCACCTAGGGAAACCTACCAAACCTGTGCATTTCTGAAAACTAGAGACCTAGGGGAATCCAAGGAGGGGTGACTTACGGGGCTCGGACCAGGTTCTGTTACCCAGAATCCTTTACAAACCTCAAACTGTGGCTAAAAAAACACATGTTCCTCACATTTCTGTGGCAGAAAGTTCTGGAATCTGAGAGGAGCCACAAATTTCCTTCCACCCAGCATTCCCCCAAGTCTCCCGATAAAAATAATACCTCACTTGTGTGGGTGGGCCAGGTGCCTGCAACAGAATAAGGCCCAAAACTTGAAGAGATAGAAGGGATAGCACATCGAGTTTATAAGGGCATATTCTTTTATACATCTTTAGACAGACTCTGCTTTGGGGACCCACATAAGTGAGGTGTCATTTTACTTGGGAGACTGAGGGGAAAACTGGGGATTTGGAATTTTCTGCTGGAGCAGTGATCCTACTAAGAAAAGTCAGGAAAATATGCTTTTTTATGCAAATTTTGAGGTTTTCAGAGGAGACTGGGTAAGAAAATGTTGGGGGAGCCACGCAAGCCACACCTCCCTGGACTCCTTGGGGTGTCTAGTTTTAAAACATTTCTGGGTTTTGTAGGTTTCCCTAGATGAAGGCCGCACCCAGGAACAAAAACATAGGTGGGCCCTCCCCCCAAAAAACAGGTATTTTTGTAATATATCATATTGATGTGTGCACATACGTCCGTGATGTGCCAAACACTAAAATTGTGAAAAGAAACACACTCTATGTGAAGAAGACCCCTCACCCACCAACCAAGTTGGTGGCATGCTTCATCATCGGGGTCCCACCCGAGGCACCTAGCATGTCACAGGTGTGCTGCGATGCCTGATTACAGCGGAGCAGGTTTTGTCATTTTTACCACACATATTGGTTGGATTTGGCACGAGGGTGAGTGATGGTTCTGTGGATCAAATTGTATTAACAAGAGTTTTCACTAAAATGAAATGCACTGCTAATAACTGAAAGGCAAAAAACTGAACCAATGACTCACAGCTCGTGAGCTGTAAAGCCGCGACAAGGCACCAACCGCTTTACAGTCCATTCACACACCTTTCATACATGACACGCACAAGACCATTCACACGCCAGCCACGGGCCCAGCACATTACAACACTCACATCGACAGACCGCGCCACTCAAGGGCCCATCACTTATATATGCCCACATGCCTGATAGAAGAATCACACCAGCTGATGGGAGTGTGGACTGGCGTTTGGCTGGCACCGCCAGCCAAGCGACACCCCACGCACACCGCCAGCCAAGCGCCACCCCACGCACACCGCCAGCCATGCGCCACCCCAAGCACACCGCCAGCCAAGCGCCACCCCACGCACACCGCCAGCCAAGCGCCACCCCACGCACACTGCCAGCCAAGCGCCACCCCACGCACACCGCCAGCCAAGCGCCACCCCAAGCACACCACCATCACTTTTTTTGTTTATAAACAACAAAGAAACCACTAATTATAAAATAAGCACAAAACTACAAACACAAAAGCTCTAACTAAATACATGACAGAGATGCCAACCGTGAAACATATGAAAATATAAAACAGACAGCTTACTCTCAAGGTATTTCCCAGTTTTCTTTTTGGGTATGGTAACTTCTGTAACAGCCGGGAACACACAGCCCAGGCTTTGAAGGGCATTCGGGGCAGTACATCCGGCTCTCCCTCCGGATTAATCTCCGGGCACATACTCTACATTTCTTTGTGGGCATGTCTTTTTTGGGAGTGGGAGGAATGTGATCTGGAAAGTGCCGATCTTTCAATCTAGCCACATCCTCCACCACTTCTACTCTAGGTACTCTTGCCGGTTCCACCACAATAAGGCTTTCTATCACCGACTCCTGAAATTTAACAAATGTCATCCTTGACTCAGGTGAACAATCCTTGTGTACAATAAAGGCATTAAAAGTTGCCAAATGAAATAAATGTAGGGCCAACTTTTTATACCACACATAAGACTTATGAAGAGCAGTGTAAGGTTCTAACCTCTGATCTACTCTATCAACACCACCCATGTGCCTATTGTAGTCCAAAATGCACGCAGGTTTGCGCACTTCTGCAACCTGACCCCAAACAGCCACAGGGGAAGTACTCTTATCATGGATGGTCGATAGCATGTACACATCCCTCCTGTCTGAAAATTTCAGAGCTAGCAGTTCATTATTCCGCAAGGCACTGCACTGTCCCCTCTCAAGTTTTTTACAGACAAGCTCCCTTGGATAGCCTTTCCGGTTAGAACGGATTGTGTTACAAGCAACAGTGTCCACCCTAAACAACTCCTTGAACAACTGCACTCCAGTGTAGAAATGATCTACGTACAAATGGTGACCTTTGTTAAACAGCCGTCTAGCAAGTTCCCACACAATTTTTTCGCTAACTCCAAAAGTGGCCGGACAACCAGGAGGGTCAATACTGGAATCCCTACCAGTGTAGACCCGGAAATTATACACATATCCTGTACTGCTTTCTGACAGCAGATACAATTTAATCCCATACCGTGCCCTCTTACTAGGAATGTACTGCTTAAAAACTAAACGCCCCTTGAAAAGGACCAAAGACTCATCCACACTTATCTCTTTGCCTGGAACATAGACCTCTGAAAACTGATCCACAAAATGATCAAGGACAGGCCTAATCTTAAAAAGGCGGTCACAATCAGGGTGATCTCGTGGCAAGGCTAAAGCATTGTCTTCAAAATGCAGCATACGAAGAAGAAGCAAATACCGATTACGTGTCATAGTTGCAGGAAATATAGCAGTTGCCATCAAGGGACTAGTAGACCAATAAGAAGCCAGTGACGGCTTCCTGATCAACCCCATCAAAAAAGGCAAACCTAAAAACCTTTTCATCTCTTCCAGATATGTGGGAACCCAATGAGTAGCTCTAGACTGAGGCTTAAGTCTGGCAGCGTTGTCCCGCAAATATTGCTCTGCATACACATTTGTCTGCTCCACAATCTCTTCCAAAAATACATCGTCCATAAACAAGTGAAAGAAATGGACAGGCAGAAAGTTTTCCGTATTAACTCTACACCCTGGGAGACCAGTAAATGCAGGTAACTGTGGCTGCTCCATGTTTGGGGCAATCCAGGTGTCAGGTCTTCCAATGGGAAACCCTTCAGCCCCAGGCTGCTGCACTCTTGGCACATCAATGTCCTCCTCTAACACAGGCCCTTCATCTGCACTGAGAGTAGCTTCCTCATCAGAAGAATACTCTCGGACAGAAAACTCACTTCCAGAATCTCCTGCTTCCTCCTCTGCCTCAGATGCAGAGTCAGTGTCGTAATCATGGTCTGAAGACGACTCAAAGAGCATGCGAACAACCTGCTGAGCGGTCACTTTGCGGCTAGCCATGATCCTAACAACAAACGGATTGCCAACAACAACTAGCACTAAAATAAGTAATAAACAAAGTGTAGCTTTATCACAAAGAGTTATGTACTACAAAAAACTATGCCACTCAGTTGCCTGAAATAGCTACTCACCAAGCAACTACTCTGCACAGACACAGCAATCACCAATGATATCCCACTAAAAAGAAAAAAGAAAAAAGCAAATTAGATATATGACAACACAAACATCACTGTGCTCAAATCTAAGGACAATGTCAAACACACAATACTGCATTTAGTACACCACCTACAAACATGTCATTCATGCATGTCAACAATACTCCTTTGGAGTAAATTGCTTTCACTTACCTAAAACATGCAACTATGCAATCCACAGGACAACTACTGCCAAAACCGCAAAGATCCACAGCAAAGGAAGCAAAAGCATTGAACTAGAAGAAAAAGAAGAAATAAATTGTTATAATCACAAATACAAATACTTTGCCAGTTGACAAACACCCCACCACCAAGAACTTAGAAGTTGTCCCTGGTACCTAAGTGGATCCTGCCCCCCTCGGGGGTAGATGGGCGTAAAAAAATTGGCCAATCTGCCCCCAAGGGGGGCAGAAATGGGCAACACCTTTGTGCCCCCTTTCAGGGGGCGACCCTTCCCAAAGGGGGCACCCCCAGCACAACACAAAACAAAACAAAAAAATCCCTGCCGTATTGGTGGTTTCTGCCCTCCTTGGGGGCAGATGGGCCTACAAAATTAGGGGCAGAGATGGCCAATACCAATTTTCCCCACCTTAGGGGGGCGACCGTTGCCCAAGGGGTACCCCCAAACACACACCACACACACACACACAACACAATCACAATCCCTGGCGCCTACTGTGCTTCCACCCCCCTACCCCCCCTGGGCCAGATCGTCCAAAAAATGGCTGGTCTGCCATCGGGGGGGTCCGAAACAGAAAAAAAAAAAGCTCCCCAGGGGAGTGACCCTTGCCCAAGGAGTTGCCCCCAAAATAAACAATAAAAACAAAATCCCTGGTGTCTAGTGGATTTCGCACCCTCCCCCCCCCCCCCCAGCGGCAGATCAGCCCAAAAATTGGCAATCTGCCCCCAGGGGGGGGGGGGCGAAATACAAAAAAAATAGCCCCCCAGTGGGGCGCCCCTTGCACAAGGGGTCGCCCCCCAAAAAAACTTTACAATAAAAATAAATCCCTGATGTCTAGTGGTTTTCGCCCCCCCTGGGGGCAGATCTGCCGAAAAATCGGCAGATCTGCCCCCGGGGGGGGGCGAAATACAAAAAAAATTTGCTCCCGGGGGGGGCGACCCTTGCCCAAGGGGTCACCCCCAAAATACACACAAATAATAAAATCCCTGGTGTCTAGTGGTTTTTGCCCCCCCCGGGGGCAGATCCGCCGAAAAATTGGCGGATCTGCCCCCAGGGGGGGCGACATACAAAAAAAAATTGCCCCCGGGGGGGCCACCCTTGCCCAAGGGGTCGCCCCCAAAATACACATAAATAACAATATCCCTGGTGTCTAGTGGTTTTCGCCCCCCCCCGGGGGCAGATCCGCTGAAAAATCTGCGGATCTGCCCCTGGGGGGGGGGCAAAATACAAAACAAAATGGCCCCCGGGGGGGGGCGACCCTTGCCCAAGGGGTCGCCCCCAAAATACACATAAATAACAATATCCCTGGTGTCTAGTGGTTTTCGCCCCCCCTGGGGGCAGATCCACTGAAAAATCAGCGGATATGCCCCCGGGGGGGGGGCGAAATACAAAAAAAAAATGCCCCCGGGGGGGGCGACCCTTGCCCAAGGGGTCGCCCCCAAAATACACATAAATAAAAATATCCCTGGTGTCTAGTGGTTTTCGCCCCCCCCTGGGGGCAGATCCGCCAAAAAATCTGCGGATCTGCCCCCGGGGGGGGGGGGCGAAATAAAAAAAAAAATTGCCCCGGGGGGGGGAGACCCTTGCCCAAGGGATCGCCCCCAAAATAAACAAAAAAGAAAATCCCTGGTGGCTAGTGGAGATTCCTGCTCCACGATCGCAGGCCCTGCCCGCGATCGTGGAGCAGGAATCTTGTGAAAACAGGCACAGGGGGAAAGGAAAAACCCTTTCCTTTCCCCCCATGTCGGTTTTCACCACCCCCGCCCCCCAAAAACGGAGAGGACTCACCTTTGACGTCCTTCTCCGAAGACGCGCTGGAAGCAAATGGCTTCCAGCGCGCCCGGCAACACTAGATGATGTCAGTGCGCGTCATCGGATTGCCGTGGGGTGGGGCGGGGGTGGAAAGGGAAGGTCTTCCCCTTCCATCCCCACTTGGGGGGGGAGGGGGATGGAAGGGGGGGCGCGCTAGCGCTCCCCCAAGTTCCCCTGTGCCTAGGACGAGATGATCTCGTCCAAGGCACAGGGAACTGTAGCCTTGGACGAGATCATCTTGTCCAATGCACAGAACCAGTTAAATATCTTTTAAGTGCAGTTTCCCATTGGGAGCAGATGGAGAAAGGGAGTTTGTCTCTTAACTCACAATTTAAAAACACACCTTTTGGTAAGGTTGTTTTTTAGATTGTCAGTTTGAAAATGTCACTTTTAGAAAGTGGGCATTTTCTTGCTTACACTATTCTATGCCTCTGCCTGCTTGTGTATTCCACATCTTGGTCAGACTGACAGTTGGGCTGTTGTGAATTCCCTCTAGACAATGACACAAAGCAAGCCGGGTGTATCCTGCATATCCTGATGAGTCTCCTGGGCTAAAGTGGGGAGGGTGCAGCTGACACTTACACCTGAAAGGGCTGTGTCTGTCCTCACACAATGCCGACCCCCTGGAATGTGTCTGGGACCAGGCCTGGGCAAGGCAGGGTCTTGTGAACAACTGAGACTTTCCTTTGAAGTTTGCCAACTTCAAAGGTAGAAAGGGGTATAAGTAGTGGACCCCAAACCCCAGTCATTTAGAACACTTCTAGATCAAGAGTAACCTCTGCCAAGGAGAAGAGCTGAAGAGCTGAAGGAGTACAACCCCTTTGCTGTGTGTGCTTCGCGGGGTTGGCCTGCAGTTGCTGTTTCTGCCTTAAAGAGGGCAAAGACTGGACTTTGCTGTGTATCCTGCTTGTGAAGTTTCTGCAAGGGCTTGGAGTAGAGCTTGCCTCCTGTTCGAAGTCTCAAGGATATCAAAGACTTCATCTTCATTTGCCTACAGCACTGGGAGCTGTGTGTTTTGTGCTGCAACAGAAGAAAAACCACATCGATGCCGTCAACCATGCCGCAGACTGCACCGTGACCTGATGATGCCACATGGAGCCATTCCCCAAATTGTAACTGTTAGAAATGGGGTCTTTGGTTGACAGTCAGGTTAACCCCTGTTCAAGCAAGGACCCTCACTCTAGCCAGGGTAAAAGAGAATCACCCTCACCTAACCCCTGCTTACCCCCTTGGTAGCTTGGCAGAGCAGTAGGCTTAACCTCAGAGTGCTAGGTGTAAAGTATTTGTACCAACACACACAGTAACTCAATGAAATCACTACAAAATGACACAACACCATTTTAGAAAAATAGGAAATATTTATCTAAACAAAACAAGACCAAAACGACAAAAATCCGACATACACAAGTCAAGTTATGAATTTTTAGAGATTAAACTCAAAAATAGTGCTTAGAAACAAAAATGCTTCGATGAGATGTTAACACGGCGTCGTGACGGAGTCGTTCCCAACAAGCCAACACCAGCGGCGCCGGACACGGAGTCGTGTAGACCCCCAAGTACAGTACCTTTGGTGAAGAGGGAAAACAAGCCGATGCACGAAGTCGGGGATCGCGGCGTCTGTGTGAAACGTTGAATCCGTGCACTGCGAGCGGCGTCGGTCACGACGTGGTGCAGCGACTTCCACGGAGTCGCGGACTTCAGCGGAGCTGCTGCGGCGTCGGGCCTGCGAAGAGCGTCGCGTTCCAGCGAAGGTCACGGCGTCAGGTGCCAGCTGGCGTTACCGGATTCAGCAGCGGCGTCGGTCCAAAGTCGTCCGAAGTCGATTTCCTTGGATTCCACCAGCTTTCCTTTCAAGGGCCCAGGGACTGGGTAGGGCACCACTTGTCAGAGCAGGAGTCTCTCCAGAGACTCCAGGTGCTGGTAGAGAGAAGTCTTTGCTGTCCCTGAGACTTCAAACAACAGGAGGCAAGCTCTAAATCAAGCCCTTGGAGATTTCTTCACAAGATGGAAGGCACACAAAGTCCAGTCTTTGCCCTCTTACTCTGGCAGAAGCAGCACTGCAGGAAAGCTCCACAAAGCACAGTCACAGGCAGGGCAGCACGTCTTCCTCAGCTATCAGCTCTTCTCCAGGCAGAGGTTCCTCTTGGTTCCAGAAGTATTTCTCAAGTCTGTAGATTTGGGTGCCCTTCTTATACCCATTTTAGTCTTTGAAGTCACCTTTCTTCAAAGGGGACTCACACCTACTTGTGAAATCCTGCCTTGCCCAGGCAAGGCCTCAGACACACACCAGGGGGTTGGAGCCGGCATTGTCAGAGGCAGGCACAGTCCTTTCAGATGAGAGTGACCACCCCACCCCTCCCTCCTAGCAGAGATGGCTAATCAGGAAATGCAGGTTACACCCCAGCCCCCTTTGTGTCACTGTCTAGTGTGAGGTGAAAAACAACCCAACTGTCAAACTGACCCAGACAGGGAATCCACAAACAAGGCAGAGTCACAGAATGGTTTAAGCAAGAAAATGCTCACTTTCTAAAAGTGGCATTTTCAAACTCACAATCTTAAAATCAACTTTACTAAAAGATGTATTTTTTTATTTTGAGTTCAGGGACCCCAAACTCCACATGTCCATCTACTCTCTAGGGGAATCTACACTTTAATCATATTTAAAGGTAGCCCCCATATTATCCTAGGAGAGAGACA
This sequence comes from Pleurodeles waltl, assembly GCF_031143425.1. NCBI lineage: Eukaryota > Metazoa > Chordata > Amphibia > Caudata > Salamandridae > Pleurodeles > Pleurodeles waltl. Next base: position 1,475,430,294 of record NC_090447.1, on the reverse strand, counting down.
GGCCTTGCAACAGTGAAAAACAAAATTGGCAGAATTTCACTGTCAGGACATATACACCACATTACTATATGGCCTACCTTATCCATAGAGTGCACCCTGCCCTTGGGGCTACCTAGGGCCTACCTTAGGGGTGCCTTACATGTAAGAAAAGGGAAGGTTTAGGCCTGGCAAGTGGGTACACTTGCCAAGTCGAATTTACAGTGTAAAAATACACACACAGACACTGCAGTGGCAGGTCTGAGACATGATTACTGAGCTACTTATGTGGGTGGCACAACCAGTGCTGCAGGCCCACTAGTAGCATTTGGTTTACAGCCCTGGCACCTCTAGTGCACCTTACTAGGGACTTACTAGTAAATCAAATATGCCAATCATGGATAAACCAATTATATACAATTTACACGGAGAGCATATGCACTTTAGCACTGGTTAGCAGTGGTAAAGTGCTCAGAGTTGAAAAGCCAACAGCAACATGTCAGAAAAAAATAGGAGGCAGGAGGCAAAAAGACTGGGGATGACCCTGCATAAGCAAAAGTCCAACAGTAACGCAATCCTAGTCTCACCGCTGCCTTCACCTGATGGCGTCACAGAGCCACTGCTTGCACCATGACCTGTGGGCCCCCACTCTGCATCACCTTGCTCACACTGCAGCCTTGGCATCCCCGATGATGCTGCTCCATGCTGACACTGACACCCCTGCCTGTACCGTGGCCTGAGGACACTGCTACTGAGGTACACAACGCACCATCCCGTTCTGCTCCGCAGCCCCGGTCCACCGAAGCCAGCGCCATCGACTCCAGTGTTGTCACCAGAACCCTTGTCTGCACCACAACCAGTGGGTGCCTCACAGAGCCTGCAACGCGCTGCACCATCGCCTTGGGCATACCAACAACAGCACTTCAGCAACAACAATGCCACTGCCTGCACTGTAATTTGGAGACACCGCACGTCACACCGCCCCGCTTCAGACCGCAGTCCTGGTCTCACCAACACTACAGGACACCGTCAGCGATCCGCTGCCTGCACTATGACTTGTGGGCCCCACACGTCGAATTGTCCCATTTCACATCGCAGCCCAGAATGCATCCACGACAGCACTCCTGACTTCATCATCAGCCCGGAGTTTGATCTGCAAGGCGTGTGACTTCAAGAGCCCGATGAACCCCACACCGACCTCCAGAACCGACGCCTGTGACGCCAGCAACGCCACACTCCGGACCTCATTGCGAGGATCACAATGCCCTGCATTTCCAAGGTACTGTTTGCAGGTCTTCCTGACACCATAGCTGGCCTGTGATGCCACGACCAGGCTGAACTGTTGGATTTGTTGTTCACTATGCTGTGATAGCCCCAGACGATGCTATAGACTTCAAGGAACTGTATTTATAAGCTATTTTTTGCAAAATTCCTATCTTTATTACTGTATGTTGGCTTTTTCTCATTTTGGTCTTGTTTTACACAGATAAATATTAGCTATTTTTCTAAACCTGGTGTGGTGTCCTTTTGTAGTGTTTTTACTGTATTACTCTGTTATGTGCAAATTCTTTACACATTGCTACTGAGATAAGCCTGACTGCTCGTGCCAAGCTATCAAGTTGTGAGCAGGGGTTAGCTGAGCTGGGTATCTCCCTTATCCTGACTAGAGTGAGGGTCCTGTGGCATTCTGAGCCTAGAATCTATAGCATCACAATGTTCATGATGCAGCTCTTAGTTTCCATGGGACCAAGCGCAGTTGAAGAGAGAGATCGCTGTGAGGAAGAAGCAGATGTGACGTCTGGGGTATACTACATATTACATATTACTGGAATAAACTAGAAGTTGTTTCTGCTTTTCATCGCCTCCCTATATCATTTTATTGGCGGCCAGTTCCAAGAAGAGGGTAAGGACCTGCCAGGGTGTTCTTCGCCCCAACTCACAACTCATGGAGGACACTGTTTAACTGTAAGTACTTTACAACTGTTGGTTTACGAGCCTGTCCTCTGTCCTTATTCAATTGTCCACTGTATAAGATATGTTTATAATAATATAACTTCAACATCAATAGTGACCATGTGTTTATGCTGTGGTGCAGCGTTTCCTGCTCTTCATGAGAACATTTGGCGTGTTATTGTTTGAATGCTGCAATCTCTGTTGGTGATCCTTTCGACTTGGCCTATGCTCTACAAACATTAAAAACAAGCACACAAACATCACATTTTAAAAACAAGCCCAGTTGCCTATAGAAAATTACGTCCTCATGCATTTTGGCCGCCATTTTGTATCATTGGCTGTTTGTCAGCTGTTTCAATCTACCTCACATCGTTTGGTGACAGGCACACCAGTACACAATCATACTTTGTGCTTTCACAATCGTTCACAGTGCTTTCATCATTCTGGCAAACGGTGAGAAGCACACCTTGAACGGTGACAGGCACACCATTTGATTACACTTAGGCCCATATTTATAATTTTTTTGTGCTGCATTTGCATCATTTTGTGACGCAAAAGCAGAGCAAACTTACAAAATACAATTATATTTAGTGAGTTTGCGCCGCTTTTGCGTAAAGAAATGATGCAAATGCAGTGCTAAAAAAGAAAAAATATGGGCCTTACTGTGCCTTCGCTATGTTGGAAATTGGTGATAGGCATGCCTTCTGTTGACATTTATTCTCATGAGAAACGTATTTATATCATTGTAAAGATTTTTTTTTCTGACAAAATTGGTGACAGACACGCCTTATATTTGTTAAGTACAACGATTTTGACACATCTTCATGTGATTACAACTGCTCGGTAACGGGCACACCTAAAAAAGGGATAGTGAAGCATTTTAAACAGAGTATTTTAACTATTCTATTACATTCGGTAACATATCATATTTGTCTGTCAAATCATTATGCAAAATATAACTTGCCCACCGTTCTTTTTGACAACTCCAGGTGATCCACAAATACCTTGGAAGAAATAGAATTCTGTGTTTTCACATTACGCAAGAGTATGCAGTACTTCTTTGACCGCAGAACATAAAATGTCACTTTTAATGCATTGTTTAGGTTCTGAAGGGCAAGAGGTTTTCGAAAATTTGCTAGAACTCTCTCCAGAAGAAGCAAGAAATGGCTATGAAAAATGTATTAAAAAGTTAGACCTACAATACTTACCAAAAATGTCCACAGTTTTAGAGAGATATCAGTTTGGCAAAAGATTACAAAAATCAGGTGAATCTGAGTATGTGACAGTTTTATAAAAGTTGGCCTCAACGTGCAGTTTTGGGGGAAGTAAGGAAGAAAGATTGAGGGGGTCATTACAACATTGGCGGTAAAAGCCGCTTACCGCCGTGCAGAAGACCGCCAATACACCGCCGCGGCAGCGGAATTCCGGCACAGCTATTATGACTCACATCTCGGAATCTGCCGAAATTCAGACACCCACACAAGTCCGCCACACCAAAGGTCAGTGATAATCCGACGATAACAAATCCTGCACCGTCACGCCAACAGAAACACTCCCATGCTATTACGACACACAAATCCACGTGGCGGTCTTTCAACCGCGGTATTCCATTGGCGCTCAAAATACACACACATCTCCAAAACACTGCCACATTGGACAATTCGAAATACACACACCTGATACACATAAAAACAACACTCCCACGCACCCAACACAATATAAAACACACACCCACATCACCCACAAACCCCTACGACCCAAAATCAGAGACAAAGGTGACAGAGAGAGAGAGCACAGCAATAGAGAACCCCACCACACAGAGGCACAAAACACCATCACCCACACAACATCCACGCACAAAATTCCACACACCACTACACATCATGCGTTCAGTGGTCTCCAGGCACAACATCGCGATTCAGCAGACTGGCGGCGGACCCCCACCTCCTCCCCCACAACTAACAACATGGGAGGAGCAGGTCTTGACCATTATGCATCCAGAGGGCCTCGGAGGAGTCGGTGGAGGAATGGACACTGGTAAGTCAAATCTCAACTATCATATCCCCCACCCTACCTGCATGCTATCACACACCCCCACCCTCACCCCCTCCCCTATCACTCCAACTCCTCACTAATCTACTAATAACACAAACCACACATCCCAACACCAAGCCCTGCATGACACAACTAAGCATGGACACCCATCACTAAAGCATGCCCACTGCACATACCCATAACACCCCCGAACCATCATCACACAAGCCCACACACAGGAATGCTTGCACTGAGGTACACGCACACCCACCCATTGCACACCATGATACACACAGATGCAATAATCATGCTATTATACCCCTGCAGGACCACTACGTAACGTCACCAGACAGGAGGGTCCAGACACGTCCACTCCACCCCCAGATGAGTCCCACAGTGATGACAGCAGCTCTGGCCAACTGGATCCAGATGACCAGCCCGGACCATTGTGGGCCTCGGGACAGTCGATAGCCCTCGCACAGGCACAGCCCAACACTGACCTTCCACCCTCTGGTAACAGCAGCACAGCACCCACCCAGTGAGCCCATACCTCCGTCCCCAGGACACGTCAATCCGCTGTGTGTCCACCACTACAGGGAACCCAGGATAACCCACCACCCCAACAACAACAGGGACCTGGGGGCAGTGGTAGTGGGCACACAGTCCAGGGGACGGAGGCACAGGAACACAGGGGAACTGGGAGGGCTGCCGTGCGACAGGTGGCGGACAGGCCAAGGGAACCCACCCTCCACAAGGCCCTCTCCTCCATCATGGGAGCATACCACCACTCCCAGGAGACGATGGCAACAGTGCTGGCCAAGTTTCAGGAGACCCAGCGTATGCAGGAGGAACAGTATTTGGGGTTCAGGGAGGAGCTCAGAACCATCAGCTCCGCCCTGGGCACCATCGAAGGGGTGCTGAAGGACATACAAAAGACCATGAGGGACACCGTGGCACTCCAAGGGGCCCCTGACACTAGCCTGGACGATGAACTGCCCACCACCTCCGCCGGCGCTAGTGGACAGGACGCCCCGCCACAGGACCACCACACCAGCAGCCCACCCCCTGCAGACGCAGAACCACCCTGCAAGCGGTCCCTGAGATCCAGGAATAGGACAGAGCAAGATGGCAAGACCCCCGCCAGGAAATGAGACCACCCTGATTGTCCTCCCACTGTCCCACTTTGTTACCCTGTCCAGATTGGAACTGCCCCAGCTCCACTTCCTATGCCCATATGGGCAATGCACCTGTGAGACTAATAGACTGGACTCTGCCATGGACATTCCTCCGCCATCACCCATCACCATTTTGCCACCCCCTCCAATAATTAGCACATCAATAAACACCCTTGAACCACAAAACAATCTGGAGTCAGTCTGTGATTTTGAAAATGTGTATAAGCTATGACAGTGACAAAATCCAATCTCAATAGTAATGTCAACATACCTATGTCACACATCACAAGTCCATGAAGGATGCAAGCAGGTGACACACGTTGGTAACCACACCTGTGAAACCATAATGGAAATGTATCACTCAGTTAGCAGATACTACTTCAAATTGACAGACAGGATAGAGGTAGAAGTGTGAAAGGGAATGTAATAGTAAAAAAATTGTTCTCGCCTGTGTGTCACTGGAAATACTGCTGTATGACAGAGTCCCTGTTGTCAACGTCTTCTTCCTCTGCTTCCTCCTCATCACTGTCCACAGGCTCCACAGCTGCCACAACACCGTCATCTGGACCATCCTCCTGCAGAAAAGGCACCTGGCGTCGCAAAGCAAGATTGTGAAGCATCGAGCAGGCGATGATGATCTGGCACACCTTCCTTGGTGAGTAGAATAGGGAACCACCTGTCATATGGAGGCACCTGAACCTGGCCTTCAGGAGGCCGAAGGTGAGTTTGATCACCCTCCTAGTCCGCCCATGAGCCTCATTGTAGCGTTCCTCTGCCCTGGTCCTGGGATTCCTCACTGGGGTCAATAGCCATGACAGGTTGGGGTAACCAGAGCCTAATAGCCACACACGGTGCCTCTGGAGTTGACCCATCACATACGGGATGCTGCTATTCCACAGGATATAGGCGTCATGCGCTGAGCCAGGGAACATAGCATTTACCTGTGAGATGTACTGGTCTGCCAAACATACCATCTGTACATTCATCGAATGATAACTCTTCCGGTTCCTGTACACCTGTTCACTCCTGTGGGGGGGGACCAAAGCCACATGGGTCCCATGAATGGCACCTATGATGTTAGGGATATGTCCCAGGGCATAGAAGTCACCTTTAACAGTAGCCAAATCGTCCACCTGAGGGAAAACGATGTAGCTCTGCATGTGTTTCAGCAGGGCAGACAACACTCTGGACAACACGTTGGATGCTGGGACATCCCTGATGCCATGGCCACTGTTGTTTGAAATGACCCACTTGCTAGGAAATGGAGCACTGATAGCACCTGCACTTGAGGGGGGATTCCTGTGGGATGGCGGATTGGTGACATCAGATCTGGCTCCAACTGGGTACACAGTTCCTGGATTGTGGCACGGTCAAACCTGTAGGTGATGATTAAATGTCGCTCCTCCATTGTTAACAGGTCCACCAGTGGTCGGTACACCGGAGGATTCCGCCATCTCCTCACATGTCCCAGCTGACAGTGCCTAGGAAGGACAACAGCGACCACAGAGTCAACAAATTCTGAGGTATGTACCCACAGCTACACAGAACACAACACTAAATACAATATCCTTCCTGTATGTGTGTTGAGTGTAGGCCTAGGTATGTGTGACACAGTTGTAAATGAAGCCATGTGGGCCCCTGAAATGGCAGATGCCTGACCTCTAAAGTGGGACAATGGGATGTGAGGTAACTGCGCTGGCGTTGTACACCGTCGCGGTAGGCGGTCAAAGACCGCGGCGCAATGCTGCATTGGTTAACATTGGACCCTATGGGCCCCAGGAGCCAATGAAGAAGTGCGCCGGCAGTGATGAGACGCACCACCGCGGACGTCACCGCCGCGGACGTGACCGCCATTTTCTATCTGTTGAATCACTCGATACCTGATCTTCGACAGCAGAGGACCTACACTGCAAGTGCTGCTGTGACCTCGGTCTGGAAGAGACAATGGCTGGTGCGTCTGGGGAAAGGGCCCCTGCCTTCACTTCACAGGAGTTGGAGAAGCTTGTGGACGGGGTCCTTCCCCAGTACACGCTACTCTACGGTCCACCAGACCAAAAGGTAAGTACACAGGGAGCACGTTGTATGGGCTATGCATGGGTGGAGAGGGCTGGATGTCAGTAGGAAGAGGGCAGAGTCCTGCGAGCATGAAGAAGTGTGATTGCATGTGCCACATGGCAAGGGCAGGGATGTGGGCCACTCACTTCGACGGTGCTGTTGCTAATAACTTCTCGTCTTCCCCTGTACATGTCATGTAGGTCAGCGCCCACCAGAAGAAGGATATTTGGCGTGCCATCGTCAAGGACGTCCGGACCCTGGGGGTCCACCAGAGACGGAGCACCCACTGCCGTAAAAGATGGGAGGACATTCGCCGCTGGAGCAAGAAGACGGCGGAGGCTCAGCTGGGGATGGCCTCCCAACGTGGGAGGGGTGCCCGTCGAACCATGACCCCCCTGATGTTCCGGATCCTGGCGGTGGCCTACCCTGAGTTGGATGGGCGCATGAGGGCATCACAGCAGACACAAGGGGGTGAGTACACTCACATTCTCATGACTTAGCGCGCAGTGCAGGGGTCTGGGTGGGGGAGGAGGGCTGTGGGTTTCCCTAGGCCAGGGCGAGTTCCGTAGGCTAGGCCCCTCCGGAATCCATGTGCCACTCCACCCCACCTCTGTAGACTGCCAAGTACAGGTATACATGCCCCTGTGTCATCTATGTGGGTAGATGACACTCATAGCCATGTAGGCCATATCCCAGGAACTGCATCTGTAGAGGCCAAGAGCACGACGTAGTGCAGTGGGCTGCTGTGTCTGTATTGTCCGGTAGCGGTAAGCCATGCACTCAACCTGTCTTTCTTCTGTTTCCCCACCCCTTTTTGTGCTCTCTCTGTTCTTTTGTGCATCATCATCATCAGGCGGAGGTACAGTGGCACCGGAGCACGAGGGGGCTGCATCCCACATGGCCATGGAGGGCCACACCACGGACACAGAATACACCAGTGGGACGGAGGGCGAGGGGAGCTTCACGTCGGTCACCGGATCAGCAACCAGCGACACAGACTCGTCCTCCAATGGGAGCTCCCTTGTGGTGGTGGCACCATCTGTGCCCCCCACTTCTACAGGTACAGCCGCCACCTCCCCTACCAGCACCGCCCTCCCAGCAGCCCCTCAGCCTTCGCTCCGTGCCCGCTCATCCAGGAGGGTGGGCATCACCTTCGCCCAGGCACCTCACCCCCTGCCCCTGTCACCCCTGCTACCCTCAGGGAGGAGGCCATTGACCTCCTCAGGTCACTCACTGTTGGGCAGTCTACCATTGTGAATGCCATCCAGGGTGTAGAAAGGGAGTTGCAACACACTAATGCATTCCTGGAGGGCATTCATTCTGGTCAGGCTGCCCATCATCGAACCCTGCAATCTCTGGCCTCAGCACTGATGGCAGCCATTGTCCCTGTGTCTAGCCTCCCCCCTCCAACTTCCTCCACCCAGACCCAATCCCCTGTACCCCAGCCTATCCCAAGCACACCATCATACCAGCCTGCACACACCTTAACACACAAGGGCAGCTCAGGCAAACATAGGCACCACACATCCCACAGGCACTCACACAAGCATCACCCACATACAGACACAGCAACATCCACTGCCTCCACTGTGTCCCCCTCCTCGTCATCTCCCTCCTCCCTCCCAGTCTCGTCTACACTCTCACCTGCATGCACTACCACTACAGCCACTAGGACTCACACCAGAACACCTAGCACCACACCCTGCTCACCTGCACTCACCACCCCCACTACCATTTACACATCCCCTATGTCCTCTCCCAGTGTGTCTGTGACTGCCCCTCCCAAAGTACACAAACGCGGACACCCACACACCCAACATCCATCCACCTCACTACAGCCTCCAGAACCTGCACCTGCACCCAAAGCATCTAAAGTTACACCTCCTACAACCACCTCCTCTTCCTCCACTCCCAGACCCCCTCCAGCTACCCATCCCAGTGTTCGTCAGAAACTTTTCCTGAGCAACCTTGACCTCTGTCCCACCACCCCCACCCCTCCAATTCATAGGTCCCGTACTAGCACCTCAGCCAAAAAAAGTCCGGTACCAGTGGCGCGTGTTAGAGGTATGTAGAGTGCACCGGCCACCAGGGCAGCCAGTGTGACACAGAGCCAAAGCACTGCCAGTCCACCCCCTGTAAAGCACCAGAAGTTGGACAGTGCCCGATGGGAGAGGGTGAAGACTCCTGCCGGCAAAGCCGCCCACAAGGGTCCCGGGGGGAGTGTCGAGTCAGCTGTGACCCCTCCCAAGGTGGTGAAGGGGCAGAAGAAGTCTCCAAAGTCTGGTAAAAGCAGCACGGCAGAGAAGGCCGCCATCCTCCCCGCTGGCCAGGACGCCACCGCCAGCCCCATCGTCACTGGTCCGGAGACCACCGCCAGAGTCAGTACCCTGGAGGGCAGCACTATCGTCACTGGTCCGGAGACCACCGCCAGAGTCAGTGCCCTGGAGGGCAGCACTATCGTCACTGGTCCGGAGACCACCGCCAGCGTCAGTGCCCTGGAGGGCCCCGGATGCCACAGCCCCACTGGGCACTGAGGGGCCGTCATGCCACACACCGCTGCACAGGTCGGAGACAGCAAAGTCAAGCACCGCTGAACAGGGCAAGCACCGCTGAACAGGGCAAAGACCGCCATGGCAAGCACTGATGAACAGGGCAAGCACCACTGAACAGGGCAAGCACCGCTGAACAGGGCAAAGACCGCCATGGCAAGCACCGCTGAACAGGGCAAAGACCGCCATGGCAAGCACTGCTGAACAGGGCAAGCACCGCTGAACAGGGCAAAGACCGCCATGGCAAGCACCGCTGAACAGGGCAAGCACCGCTGAATAGGGCAAGCACCGCCAACTCAAGCATAGTTAGCCCATGTGCGGCTGAGACAGTGACGGAACTGGGACCGTCACGAGGAGCGTGATGCACTGTGGGCACCAGTCCCCCTCCAGAACCAGTGGAGAACTGCATCCACTACCTGAATCCTTCACAGGATGAAGCACTCTGGGCACCAGTCCCTCTGCAGAACCAATGGAGAACTGCATCCACTACCTGAATCCTTCACAGGATGAAGCACTCTGGGCACCATTCCCCCTCCAGAACCAGTGGAGAACTGCATCCACTTGAGAGACTGTGGCTTTGCACTCCCCAGGATGGTCCAGTGGGCAACCCACCCACCGTAGAGACTTGAGAGACTGTGGCTTTGCACTCCCCAGGAGGGTCCAGTGGGCAACCCACCCACCGTAGAGACTTGAGAGACTGTGGCTTTGCACTCCCTAGGATAGTCCAGTGGGCAACCCACCCACTGTACAGACTTGAGAGACTGTGGCTTTGCACTCCCCAGGATGGTACAGTGGGCAACCCACCCACTGTACAGACTTGAGAGACTGTGGCTTTGCACTCCCCAGGATGGTACAGTGGGCAACCCACCCACTGTAGAGACTTGAAAGACTGTGGCTTTGCACTCCCCAGGATACTTCAATGGGCATGGAGCCCCATCGTGGATCTGGCTTTGCACTCATCCGGCTGAGGTACCCCCCTTCCCTTCCCCCTGAGGTGCCTGTTGTTTCTATCTGATGCCCCTGCAGTGTTCTCTCCGTTTCTGGACAGGTATCGTGTGTGGGCCTCGCCCATGCATTTTGGGCCCAGTGGTCCACGGACATTGAATTGTGCATACCTGCACTACTAATCGTTATGTATATATTTGGAATGTGTATATATTTCTGTATATATGAGCTTACTGTATTTTTATGCATTACAACAGTTATACTGATTCCCTTTTGTCTTTGCATTCTTCCTGGGGGGTGTTGGGTTGTTACTGTGATGTTTGGATATGCATTGGTGTGTGTGTTGTAGTGGGTGAGGTTCGGGGTGGGGGTGGGGGTGTTGCGTGTGTGTCCCCCTGACTTTTGCCTCCCCTCTCCCCTATGTCGTAGGTGCAGTACTCACCGTTGTCTTCAGCGCAGCCGTTGCTGATGTTCGTAGAGGAGCAGGAAGACAAGCGCAGGGAGTATTTGGAGTTTGGGCTCCATGGTGCCCTCCTTCCTCGTGGAGTGTGTTAAGGTGAGCATTTTCCCATTGAAAATGGCTGTTTCCGCAGTGTTTTTATCCACGGTGAATCCGCCCCGGAAAAGGTGGCGGATTGGCCTGTTGTAATACTGTGGAAGGTACATTGGGCCTCATTCCGACCCTGGCGGTCATGGACCGCCATGGCCGGGGACGGAGGAAGCACCGCCAACAGGCTGGCGGTGCTTCAGGGGCAATTCTGACCGCGGTGGTAAAGCCGCGGTCAGAAAAGGGAAACCGGCGGTTTCCCGCCGGTTTTCCCCTGCCCCAGGGAATCCTCCACGGCGGCGCTGCAAGCAGCGCCGCCATGGGGATGCCGACCCCCTTCCCGCCAGCCTGTTCCTGGCGGTTTACACCGCCAGGAAGAGGCTGGCGGGAACGGGTGTCGTGGGTCCCCTGGGGGCCCCATTAAGATTTTTAGTGTCTGCAAAGCAGACACTGAAAATCGCGACAGGTGCCACTGCACCCGTCGCACACCAGCAACTCCGCCGGCTCCATTCGGAGCCGGCTTCATCGTTTCTGGGGCTTTCCCGCTGGGGGGGCGGGCGGCCTTTTGGGGGTCGCCCGTCTGCCCAGCAGGAAAGTCAAAATGACTGCTGCGGTCATTTGACCGCGGTACGGTCTTTTGGCGGCGCCTGCCGGGGTCGGAATAACCCCCATTGTCTCCCGCTTGTCTGTTGGCGGTGACCGCCGCGCTGCTTGTCTGTACCGCCGTGGCGGTCGGAGTGTTAAAGTGGCTGTCTATGTTGGCGGTTTCCGCCACGGTCATAATTCCCTTTTTTTTTCCACCAGACTGTTTGTGGCCTTACCGCAGCTTTAACACCGTCTGTCAGGGTTGGAATGACCCCCTAAGAGAGCAATTTATGTTGGGGTGGTACAATAGAGCAAGCTAAACAATCAGTAGTAATTACACTGGTCTGCATTGAATGAAGAAAAGTATTTATTTCAAATAATTACAGGTGCCCTGTAAAACAATTGTCACAGGACCCACGTTAAATGAATGCAAGGACAACAATTAGAATGTACAAACACTGTAATTTGCGGCCAACAGCCACCGTAATGTAAAATATATGTAAAACCAGGCGTCAATGTCAAGATTGGGCCAATGGCCAGTCCAAAGTACAAAAGGGCCACAAGGCCACCGGGCACAGTCCAAGGCCCAACTTGACTCCTGACATTATCCGGACTCCACTGTTCAGGGGCATCATGTTGGAAATGGGCAGGCACCTCAGTGGGAAGCGGGGGTGGGAGGCACCTCAGCTGAAATGGGCAACATGCCCACTGGTTCTGGAGGGGGCTACTTGCCCAATTGTCTCTGGTGGGATTGAAAGGCCACAGTCTCTGAAGTGGGTAACATGCCCACTGGTTCTGGAGGGGGCTACTTGCCCAATTGTCTCTGGAGAAGAGCGTAAGGCCACATTCTCTGAAGTGGGTAACATGGCCACTGCTTCTGGAGGGGGCTCCTTGCCCAACAGGTCCTGGAGGGTGGGCTTCATGCCCTCTACTGGTGGATGGGGCTCTTTGGCTCCCTCTGCTGGAGGAGAGCCCTCCTTGCCTCTGCTGGTGGAGGGGGCTCCTTAGCTGCCTCTGCTGGAGGAGAGGGCTCCTTGGCCTCTGCTGGTGGATGGGGGTCCTTAGCTGCCTCTGCTGGAGGAGAGGGCTCTTTGCCCTCTGCTGGTGGAGGTGGCTCCTTGGCTGCCTCTGCTGGAGGAGAGGGTTCCTCGCCCTGTTCTGGTGGTGGGTGGCCCTTGCCTTTCTTTGGTGGCGGAGGGGAAACCATGGCTTTCTTTTGTGGTGGAGGGGGATCTTTGCTCTCTTTGGTGGTGGAGGGGGATCCATGTGTCCCCTCTTGTGACGGCCCCCTTTGGCATGCCTTCAGGACTAGGAGGTGCCTCCACTGACCCCATCCTCTGTCCTTTGGGTTTCGCTACCCTTTCTGAGGTGGAGGTGTGCTCTTACTAGGAGTGGTTGCCGTCACACTCAGGGGCCCGTTTGTGCCAGCAGCTGATTTTTTGGTACAAGCAGTGGCAGACGTTTTGGCTGAGGTGCTGGGCTGGGTTGTTGGGGACCCTTCTCTTACGGGCAGGACAGGGGGTGGAGGGGAGGGAAGAGGTCAAGCTGGGCAAGGAAAAACTTCTTAGGGACATTGGGGTGGGATGTGGGAGGAGGTATGGGAGTGGAGGTAAAGGGAGTGGTTGTAGTAGGTGTACGTCTGCTGGACCTGGGTGCAGGTGCATGAACAGTGTGCGTGTGTGAGGTGGATGGCTGTTGGCTATCTGAGTGGGAGTGTTTGTGGCTCTTGGGGGCAGACAGGGTGGGAGAGGACAAAGAGGATGCATGGATGGATGTTGTGGAGGTGTCTGCAAGTGAGGTGTGTGCTGCATGATGTGGTGATGGTGGCTGTTGATGCAGTGCATGCAGGTTTGAGTGCGGATGTGACTGTGAGGGAGGAGGAGGAGGGGGAGAAAGTGGAGGCAGTGGATGTTGTTGTGTGTGCAACTGTCTGTTCTTTGAGTGAGTTCTTTGTGTGAGTGCTTGTGGCCTGAAGTGTGCTGCCCATGTTTGTCTGTGCCACTCTTGTGTGATGTTTTGTGTGCATGCTTGTCTGTATGTGTGCATGGGATGGGTTGGGGCTGAGGAGACTGGGACTGGGAAGTGGTGGTTGAAGGGGGGACGGTAGGAACAGGGACACTGGCTGCCATCAGAGAGGAGTCCGGAGCCTGAAACGATTTCTGTAGGGCCGCCAACCCACTGTGGATGCCCTCCAGGTAGGCATTGCATTGCTGCATCTGGGAGATGGATCTCAGGAGGTCAATAGCCTCCTCACTGAGGGCAGCAGGGCTCACTGGGGAAGGGTCTGAGGTGTCTGGGGTGAAAGAAATGCCCTCCCTCCTGGGTGAGCCACCCAAATAAAAAACAACACAACACTGGCCAAAACTAAAATCACACACCTTCCACTGATACACAAACCACACCCATCCACCCACAGCATAATAAAACACACACCCACATTACTCACAACCCTTTATGAACATGAAAGATAGCCAAGAGATAGCCCCGCAATTCACAGCAACAACTACGCACACCACAAACACCCATCCATCCGTCATGCACCCCACACCTCACCACATTATTCAACACCCACTGCACAACACAAACCACACAACATCCATGTCCCCACAAAGGCACCCTCATTTCACAGATGAGGAGTTGCGGGTCATGGTGGAGGAAATAGTCAGAGTAGAGCCACAGCTGTTTGGAGTACAGGTACAGCAAGTCTCCATTGCCAGGAAGAAGGAGCTATGGCAGAGAATCGTAGACAGGGTGAACGCAGTGGGACAGCATCCAAGAACAAGGGGCGACATCAGGAAGAGGTGAAATGACCTACGGAGGACAGTACATTCCATGGCAGCAAAGGCACCAGCTCGCCATCCAGAGGACTGGTGGTGGATCCCCACCTCCTCCCCCACAACGGACAGCATGGGAGGAGCAAGTCTTGGCAATACTACATCCTGAGGGACTCACTGGAGTAGCCGGAGGACTGGACACTGGTGAGTCAATATCACACCTATCCCCCCACACTCCACTCCATCCCACACATTGCACCACCACAATTAACTAACCTCAATGCCAAGCACTGCATGCCATACCCACTGCATGAACATCCATCCCAGCCCTGCATGTACATCTACCACCAATGCATGCACAGCATGGAGAACTAACAATCCCACAATACATCACCATACACAAACAAAGGTGGCAGGGCAACAGCAATGATATAGCGTAATACACCACTTACATCCCCACAAGTGCACCAGCCAATCTCAGCGGCGAGGAAGTGCCACAGCTACCCAGTACTCCAACAGAAGATGCCCCCAGTGATGAAAATAACTCTGGACTTCTGGATCTGGATGAACTACCTGGCCCATCAGGAACCACTGGTCAGTCGGCTACCCCAGCCTACACCCAGTCCACCACAAAGCCTCCGCTCTCAGTATCCAACACCACAGCAGCCACCCAACATCCCCACACCTCTGTCCCCATGACACTTCAATCAGCAGTGTGTCCACCTGTACAGGGTCCCCAGTCCACACCTCACAGCCAAAACAATCAGGGTCCTGGGGTCAGTGGGCACACCATTCAGGGGACACAGGCACAGGGGGACAGAGACACACAGAGGACAGCTGTGTGCCAGAGCGAAGAAAGGCCCTTGGAACCGACTGTCCAGTAGGCACTCACCAATGTCCTGGGGGCTTACCAATAATCTCAGGACAAAATGGGTCAAATGTTAAACATAAGAAGCTGCAAAAGGTACACCACCAGGAGATCAGGAAAGATTTGCAGGCCCTCAACACCACCATGGTCTCCATAGCAGGGGTGCTGGCTGATATGGCCAGCATCACGAGGGACTACACAGCACACCAGCGGGCCCCTTCAACTAGCCAGTCAACTGAACAGCCCTCCACATCTGCTGCAGCTAGTGGACAGGAGGCCCTGCCATAGGACCCACAGGCCACCAGCACCTCTCCACCTGCAGAAGGTGAACCACCCTGCAAACAGTCCCTGCGACCCAGACAGACGCCAGAGACACTTGCCAAGACCAAGACCACTGCCAGGAAATGAGACCCTCCTGAATATCCCCCTTGTGTTCCACTCTGTCACCTTGTCCACTTTGAACTTCTATTGCTCCCCTTCCTATGGCCCCTTGGACACTGGATCTGTGCTACAAACAACCTGGACCAATATCCTGGACTTACCTCTACCATCACCCCATTCTAATGCACCATTCCTTCTATATATTTCACTTCAATAAACACCCTTGAACACAACTTGAGTGATAGTGCTTAATGTGAAGAAAATGTGCAATATTGTTAACAATTTCATCTTGTGCAATTGTCCTGAACTTTGTGATTGCATACAAATATTGGCCTGTAGCTGTCTGTAGTCATCACATCAGTACAGAGTTGTAACCACACCAACATCTGCAAAATGAGAAGGCATAGGTGACAGTCAGTTGAGATGCAAAGGAAGTGACTGCCATCATGCTACAGCCACACTAAAAAAGATAAATAATCAGAGGAATGGTCAGTTCCACTGTCTTTCCTGTGTGTCATTGGAAGTACTGCCATATGTCTGATGTCCTGTTGTCCACATCCTCATCCTCTGCCTCCTTATCCTCACTGTCCTGAGAGTACACCGCTGCCACAAGAGCACTTTCACTGTCCTCCTCCTGCAGATAGGGCACATGTCGTCTGATGGCCAGGTTGTGCAACATACAGCATACAACAACTATCTGGCAGACCTTCTCAGGAGAGTAGCCGAGGGATCCACCTGTCATATGGAGGCATCTGAACCTGGCCTTCAGGAGGCCGAAGGTTCGCTCAATTATCCTTCTAATTCACCCATGAGTATCATTATACCTATTCTCAGCCCCTGTCCTGCCATTCCTCACAGGGATCAAGAGCCACAACAACTTTGGGTAGCCAGAGTCACCTGCAAGAAATGAGGTATAAACATAAGCCTTGCACAATGGTATGGGGGATGACTGCTGAAGGCATACACTGACATGCATTGGGTGGGGACTCAGGCTCACCTATTAGCCACACCCTGTGTCTCTGCAGTTGTGCCATCACATTTGGGATCCTGCTATTCCTCAAAACTAAGGCATCATGCACCGACCCAGGATACTTGTCAGTGACGTGTGAGATGTACTGGTCAGCCAGGCACACCATTTGCACATTGAGTGAGTAGAAACTCTTCCGATTTCTGAACACCTGCTCATTGTCCTGGGGGGGTACAAATGCAATATGTGTTCCGTCAATGGCCCCAATAATATTTGGAATATGTCCCATTGCATAGAATCCAGCCTTCACAGTGGCCAAATCTTCCACTTGGGGGAAAGCGATGTAGCTGCAGACAAAACCCTTGCCAGTACTATTGAGAACATTGGCTGTGACATTCCTGCTGCCAAGCCCACTGTCAATTGGAAAAAACAGTTTCCAGGAAATGGAGCACTGATAGCACTTGCACAAGAGGGTGGATCCCAGTGGGGTGATGGATAGCAGATATCAGGTCAGGCTCCAATTGGGAACACAGCTCTGTGATCGTGGCCCTGTCCAGTCCATAGGTGAGTATTATGGCGGTCATTACAACATTGACATCCTAACACCAAGCCCTGCATGCAACACCAAAGCATGGACACCCATCACTGAAGCATGCCCACTGCACATACCCATACACCCCCCTAAACCATCATCAAACAAGGTCCCACACAGGAATGCAAGCACTGGGGTACACAGTCACCCACCCATTGCACACCATGGCACAGATGTAATAAACATCCTTTTATACCCCTACAGGACCCCTACCCAACGTCACCGGACAGGAGGGTTCACGCATGTCCACACCACCAACAGGCGAGGCCCACAGTGATGACAGCACCTCTGTCCAACTGGATCTAGATGACCAGCCCGGCCCATCGGGGACCTCTGGACAGTCGGTTCCCCTCACCCACTCACAGGCCACCACAGACCTTCCCCCCTCTGGAAACACCAGCACAGCACCCACCCAGCGGGCCCATACCTCCGTCCCCAGGACACATCAATCAGCAGTGTGTCCACCACTACAGGGAACCCAGGCTAACCCACCACCCCAACAACAACAGGGACCTGGGGGCAGTGGTAGTGGGCACACGGTCCAGGGGACGGAGGCCCAGGAACACAGGGTAACTGGGAGGGCTGCTGTGCGACAGGGGGCGGACAGGCCCAGGGAACCCACTCTCCACGAGGCCCTCTCCAACATCATGGGAGCCTACCACCACTCCCAGGAGTCAATGGCAACGGTACTGGCCAAGTTTCAGGAGACCCAGCGCCTGCAGGAGGAACAGTATTTGGGCTTCAGGGAGGAACTCAGAGCCATTAATTTCACCCTGGGCACCATCGTAGGGGTGTTGAAGGAAGTCCTCAACACCAGGAGGGACACTGTGGCACTAAAAGGGGCCCCTGACACTAGCCTGGACGATGAACTGCCCACCACCTTTGCCGGCGCTAGTGGACAGGAGGCACCGCCACAGGACCACCACACCAGCACCCCACCCCCTGCAGAGGGAGAACAACCTTGCAAACGGTCCCAGAGATCCAGGACAAAGACAGAGAACAATGCCAAGACCCCCGCCAAGAAATGAGACCACCCTGAATGTCATCCTACTGTCCCACTTTGTCACCCTGTCCATCCTTAAACTGCACCAGCTCCACTTCCCATGCCCATTTGGGCAATGCACCTGCAAGACTAATAGACTGGACTCTGCCATGGACATTCCTCCACCATCACCCCTCCCCATTTTACAGCACCCTCCAATATTGAGCACTAAAATAAGCACCCTTAAAGCACAAAACAATCTGGAGTCAGTCTGTGATTTCGGAATACTGTATTAGCAATTACTGTGGCAAAAAGCTCTTTCATTTGTAATGTCAACATACCTATGTCACACAGCTGTAGTCCATGAGGAATCAAAGCAGATGTCACACATTGGGACCCACATCTGTGAAATCGTAAGGGAAAGTGACAACTCAGTGACCATACACTGGGTGAAAACGACAGACAGTAGAGAGGTAGTAGTGTTTAACTACATGTAGTAGGCAGGTTTGTATTCTTACCTGTGTCTCACTGGAAATATTGCTGGATCACTGAGTCCCTGTTGTCCATGTCTTCTTCTTCTACTTCCTCGTCTTCACTGTCCACAGGCTCTACAGCTGCAACAACACCGCCATCTGGACCATCCTCCTGTAGAAAAGGCACCTGTCGTCGCAAAGCCAAGTTGTGAAGCATACAGCAGGCCACGATGATCTGGCACACCTTCTTTGGTGAGTAGAATAGGGAACCACCTGTCATATGGAGGCACCTGAACTTGGCCTTCAGGAGGCCAAAGGTCCGCTCGATCACCCTCCTAGTTCAACCATGTGCCTCACTGTAGCGTTCCTCTGCCCTTGTCCTGGGATTCCTCACTGGGGTCAGTAGCCATGACAGGTTGGGGTAACCAGAGCCACCTGCAAATGGCGAGGGACAACTGTTAGACACACACTAACATGTAGGGATATCCCCAAACCCAGACAACCATTCCCACTGACTTGCTTCCAGGTGCTCACCTAATACCCACACAAGGTGCCTCTGGAGTTGACCCATCACTTAAGGGATGCTGCTATTCCGCAGGATGTAGGCCTCATGCACTGAGCCAGTTAACTTGGCATTCACATGGGAGATGTACTGGTCTGCCAAACATACCATCTGTTCATTCATCGAATGATAACTCTTCCGGTTTCTGTACACCTGTTTACTCCTGGGGGGGGTACCAAAGCCACATGTGTCCCATCAATGGCACCTATGATGTTGGGGATATGTCCCAGGGTTTAGAAATCACCTTTCACTGTAGGCAAATCCTCCACTTGAGGGAAAACGATGTAGCTCCGCATGTGTTTCAGCAGGGCAGACAACACTGTGGACAACCCGTTGGAAAACATAGGCTGGGACATCCCTGATGCTATGGCCACTGTTGTTTGAAATGACCCACTTGCAAGGAAATGGAGCACTGACAGCACCTGCACTTGAGGGGGGATTCCTGTGGGATGGCGGATAGCTGACTTCAGGTCTGGCTCCAGCTTGGTACACAGTTCCTGGATTGTGGCACGTTCAAGCCTGTAGGTGTTGATCACATGTCTTTCCTCCATTGTCGACAGGTCCACCAACAGTCGGTACACCAGAGGATACTGCCATCTCCTCATGTGTCCCAGAGGACGGTGCCTATGAAGGACAACAGCGAGCACAGAGTCAAACAACTCAGAGGTACGTACCCACAGCTTACACAGAACACCAATCATAATCTAAAAAGTGGCCTGTATGTGTGTTGAGTCTAGGCCTAGGTATGTGTGACACAGTTAAAAATGAAGCCATGTGGGCCCCTGAAATGGTGGCTGCCTGACCTCTAAAGTGGGACAATTGGATGTGAGGTAACTGCGCTGGCGTTGTACACCGTTGCGGTAGGCGGTCGAAGACCGCGGCGCAATGCTGCATTGGTTAACATTGGACCCTATGGGTCCCAGGAGCCAATGACGATGTACGCCGGCGGTGACGGTACGCACCGCCGCGGACGTGACTGCCATTTTCTATCTGTTCAATCACTCGATACCTGATCTTCGACAGGAGACGACCTACACTGCAAGTGCTGCTGTGACCTTGGTCTGGATAGACAATGGCTCGAGTGTCTGGGGAAAGGGCCCCTGCCTTCACAATGGAGGAGTTGGAGAAACTCGTGGATGGGGTCCTCCCCCAGTACACTCTACTCTACGGTCCTCCAGAAAAACAGGTAAGTACACTGGGAGCATGCTGTATGGGCTATGCCTGTGTGGAGAGGGGTGGATGTAAGAAGGAAGGGGGAGAGTGCGGCGTGCATGAAACAACGGTAAGTGCATGTGCCACATGGCAAGGGTAGGGATGGGGGTCAATGACTGTGACGGTGCAGTTGGTAATAAGTTTCTCTTTCCCCTGTACAAATCATGTAGGTCAGCGCCCACCAGAAAAAAAATATTTGGCGTGCCATCACCAAGGACGTGTGGACCCTGGGGGTCTACCACAGACGGAGCACCCACTGCCGGAAAAGATCGGAGGACATTCGCCGCTAGAGCAAGAAGACGGCGGAGGCTCAGCTGGGGATGGCCTCCCAACGTGGTAGGGGTGCCCGTCGCACCATGACCCCCCTGATATTCAGGATCCTGGCGGTTGCGTACCCGGAGTTGGAGGGGCGCTTGAGGGCATCACAGCAGCCACAAGGGGGTGCGTACACTCTCAGCCTGCTGATTTTGTGCGCAGTGGAGGTGTCTGGGTGGGGGAGGTGGGCTGTGGGTTTCCCTAGGCCAGGGCGATTTAGTAGGCAAGCTCCCTCCGTAAGGCAGGCCATGTGGCACCCCACCGCACCTCTGTAGAGTGCCAAGTACACCTAGTCATGCCCCTGTGTCATCCATGTGTGCAGATGTCATCCATAGCCTACTAGGCCATTTCCCAGGAATTGAACAGTGGAGCCCAGGAGCGCGGCGTAGTGCAGGGGGCTTCCGTGTCTGTCGTGTCCACCAACGGTAGCGGTAATGCATGCACTCAACATGTCTTTCTTCTGTCGTCCCCCCCCTTTTTGGTGTCTCCCTGTTCTTGTGTACATTAGCATCATCAGGCGGAGGAGCAGTGGCACCGGAGCATGAGGAAGCTGCATCCCACATGGCCCTGCAGGGCAAAACTATGGACTCGGACTTCACCAGTGGGACGCAGGGCGAGGGGAGCTCCACGGCAGGGACAGGAGCTGACACCAGCGGCACAGACTCGTCCTCTGATGGGAGCTCCCTTGTGGTGGTGGCAACATCTGTGCCCCCCGCATCTACAGGTACAGCCACCACCCCCCTACCAGCACCGCCCTCCCAGCAGCCCCTCAGCCTTTGCCCTGTGCCCGCTCACCCAGAAGGGTGGGCATCATCTTCGCCCCAGGCACCTCAGGCCCTGCCCCAGTCACCCCTGCTGCCCTCAGTGAGGAGGCCATTGACCTCCTCAGGTCCCTCACTGTTGGGCAGTCAACCATTTTGAATGCCATCCAGGGTGTAGAAAGGCAGTTGCAACAAACAAATGCATTCCTGGAGGGCATTCATTCTGGTCACGCGGCCCTTCAGCAAGCCTTTCAGACTCTGGCCTCAGCACTGATGGCAGCCATTGTCCCTGTCTCTAGCTTCCCCCTCCAACTTCCTCCACCCAGACCCAATCCCCTGTACCCCAGCCTATCCCAAGTACACCTTCAGACCAGCATGCACACACGTCAACACACAAGGGAAGCTCTGGCAAACATAAGCACTACACAACCCACAGACACTCACGCAAGCATCACACACATGCAGATACACCAACATCCACTGCCTCCACTGTGTCCCCCTTCTCCTCGTCTCCCTTCTCCCTCCCTGTCTCGTCTCCACTCACACCTGCATGCACTAAATCTACAGCCACTACTGCCATCACCAGCACACCCACCACCACACCCCGCTCACGTGCAGTCACCACCCCCACTACTATTCACACGTCCCCTGTGTCCTCTCCCAGTGTGTCTGTGACGCCGCCTCCAAAGATACACAAATGCAGGCACACACCCACCCAACAGCCATCCACCTCACGACAGCCTCCAGCGCATGCACCTTTACCCAAAGTCACCAAACGAACACCTCCTACAACCACAACCTCTTCCTCCACTCCCAAACCCCCTCCAGCTACCCGTCCCAGTGTCTCACAAAAACTTTTCCTGTCCAACCTTGACCTCTTTCCCACACCTCCCCCACCCCATCCGTCTCCTAGGTCCCGAACTAGCACCTCAGCCACAACATCTCCGCGACCAGTGGTCCCTGTAGTCACTGTAATATGGAGTGCACCGGCCACCAGGGCAGCCAGTGTGTCACGGAGCCACAGCACAGACAGTCCCCCACCTGTGAAGCATCAGAAGTTGGCCAGTGTCCGGCGTGAGAGGGGGAAGACTCCAGCCACCAAAGCCGCTCCCAGGGGTCCCGGTGGGAGTATGGAGTCAGCTGCGACACCTTCCAAGGTGGGGAAGGGCCACAAGAAAGCAGGAAAGTCTGGGAAGAGCAGCAAGGCAGAGGAGACCGCCATCATCCCCGCTTCCCAGGAGGCCACAGCCGTCATCCCCGCTGCCCAGGAGGCCACAGCCATCATCCCCGCTGCCCAGGAGGACACAGCCATCATCCCCGCTGACCAGGAGGCCACAGCCATCATCCCCGCTGGGCCAGAGAGGACCGCCAGCACAAGCCCCGCTGGGACAGAGAGGACCACCAGCACAAGCCCCGCTGGGACAGAGAGGACCACCAGCACAAGCCCCGCTGGGCTATAGAGGACCGCCAGCACAAGCCTCACTGGGACAGAGTGGACCGCCAGCACAAGCCCCACTGGGCTAGAGAGGACTGCCAGCACAAGCACCGCTGGGCTAGAGAGGACCGCCAGCACAAGCCCCGCTGTGCTAGAGAGGACCGCCAGCACAAGCCCTGCTGGGCTAGAGAGGACCGCCAGCAGCTGAGTCACTGTAAAGGAGCCCACCGCTCCAAGCACCACTGAACAGGGCACCGCCGTCTCAAGCACCGCTGAACAGGGTACCGCCGTCTCAAGCACTGCTGAACAGGGCACCGCCGCTCCAAGCACCGCTGAACAGGGCACCGCCGTCTCAAGCACCGATGAACAGGGCACCGCCGTCTCAAGCACCGCTGAACAGGGCACCGCCGCCTCAAGCAACGCTGGCCCATGAGCGCCAAGGGCACTGACACTACTGAGTCCGTCACGGGCAGAATGAAGCACTCTGGGCACAAAGCCCCTCCAGAACCAGTGGAGAGATACATTCACTACCTCTGTCCTTAGCAGGATGAAGCACTCTGGGCAAAAAGCCCCCTCCAGAACCAGTGGAGAGATACATCCACTACCTCTGTTCTTAGCAGGATGAAGCACTCTGGGCACAAAGCCCCCTCCAGAACCAGTGGAAACTGTTATCCACTTGAGAGACTGTGGCTTTGCACTCCCCAGGATATGGCAGTGGGCAACCCATCCACTGTAGAGACTTGGGAGACTGTGCCTTTGCACTCCCCAGGATATGGCAGTGGGCAACCCACCCACTGTAGAGACTTGAGAGACTGTGGCTTTGCACTCCCCAGGATGGTACAGTGGGTAACCCACCCACTGTAGAGACTTGAGAGACTGTGGATTTTTCACTCCCCAGGATTGAACAGTGGGCATGTGGCCCTTTCGTGGATTTGGCGTTGTGCACTCAACCGGCTGAGGTGCCTGTTTTCTTGCTCTCTGATGCCCCTGCAGTGTTCTCTCCTTCATGGTCGGGGATCTTGTGTGGGCCTCGCCCATACCGCGTGGGCCCAGTGTTCCACTGACTTAATTGGAACACTACCTGGACTACTATGCTTGGTGTATATTTTGTTAATGGTGTATATATATATATATATATATATATATATTTTTGCCTACTTGATTTTAATATCTTACAATGGTTCCACTAATTTCCTTTTGTCTTTGCATTCTTCCGGGGGGTTTGGGGGGTGTAACTATCATGTATTAATATGTATTAGTGTGTGTGTTGTAGTGGGTGAGGGTGGGGGTGGGGGTGTTGCGTGTGTGTGTCCCTGTTTTTTCTCTCCCCCCTCCCCTGTGTCGTAGGTGCAGTACTCACTGTGGTCTTCGCCACCGGCTTTTGTGCTCCTGGTAGAGGAGCAGGAAGACTATCGCAGGGATAATTTGGAGTTCCGGCTCCATGGTGTCCCAGTTCCTCGTGGGGTGTGTAGAGGTGAGCGTTTTCCCTTCGGATTCCTGTTTCCTCCGTGTTTTTATCCACGGTGAATCCGCCTCGGAAAAGGTGGCGGATTGGTAGGTTGTGATACTGTGGGCGGTACTTTGTCCTGCACCTGTCTGTTGGCGGTGTCCGCCGCGCTGTTTGTTCGTACCGCCGTGGCGGTCGGAGTGTTAAAGTGGCTGTCTTTGTTGGCGGTTTCCGCCACGGTTATAATTCCAATTTTTTTTCCGCCGGCCTGTTGGCGGTCTTACTGGCGCTTTAACACCATCCGCCAGGGTTGTAATGACCACCTATGTGTCTGTCCTCCAGTGTAGCCAAGCCCACAAGGGGTCTTTACATGGGGGTATGTCTCCAACTCCTACTCATCTACAGCGGTAGGCATCTAAGGGACACAAGAGTGAGTAGGATGTCACAAACTGAACAATGGAGCCACAACAGCAGTCCGCAATGTGCAAATATGTTATGGGACAGTGTAATTATTGAAGAATGTACCTATTTATCCTGTGATTCAGCAATAATCGATAGGCCTGTTTACCCCCCCTGAAATGGCGACCGCCTGTCCTGTGTGTAGGAACAGTTGGAAGTGAGGTAATGCTGCTGACGTTGTGCGCCGTGGCGGTAGGTGGTTGTGAACCGCCGTGCAATTCCTCATTGGTTAATATTGGGGCCAAGGGGCACAGTGGGGTATGGGGTACAGTAGCAAATAGTGATCTATGCCTGCCTCACTTGTTTCCTGACCTTCCATAGGAGAGGACCTACCCTGCAGGTGCTGCTGTGACATGTGTCTGGAACCTACCATGGCCCGTGTGACCAGGGAAAGGGCCCCAGACTTCACTTCTGAGGAGTTGGAGCGACTGGTGGATGGGGTCCTACCCCAGTAAGGATTGCTGTATGGGCCTCCAGACCAACAGGTGAGTACAACCCTTGGTCGCTCTCCGCACCGCTGCCCCGCGCTGCCTCCACTTGCCCGTTCCCTTTGCCTACAATCCCCGCCTCTGCGTCCCCGCGGCCCCTACCACCTCCCCCCACCTCCTCACCATCCACATTCCATTGTTTCCTCTCTCTTCCCCGGCCGCTGCGTCCCGCGGCCCTTCCTGCCTTCCCCACCTCCTCACCGTCCACATTCCATTGTTTCCTCTCTCTTCCCCAGCCTCTGCGTCCCCGAAGCCCCTCCTGCCTCCCCCACTTCCTCACCGTCCACTTTCCATTCTTTTTTCCCTCCGCTGCTAATCCCTGCGGCCCCACTCCTCCACCCCCCCAGCCTTTCCATTCGCCCAGACCTCCCTCCTCCCAGCTGCCACTCCCTCCCTTCTCCCCATTTGTGGCAGCCGCAGAGCGAACGCGCCGCTGGCGTGCCAAAGGCAAGCCCGCCTGTGCCCATCTGCGCCAAGACCGCACCCAGCGCCAGTCCCCCTGGACCCCTCAGACAAATCTACTCACCCTCCACTCACTCAACCTACGCCCTCCCCCACCTGCACCCTCTCCAGCCCCACACACACTCATGCCCCCTTCCCCTGCCACTCCTGTAATTTCTCCTGCTCCTCATCCCTCACACCACACACCAAACATAGCGACCCCGACAACAAACACTGCACCCCCAACGTAACACACACCTGCTCTGCCCCCACCCCCACCAACGAGCCCCGCAGCACACCACCCCACAACCAGAACACTCCGTGCAACAACACCCTCATGCACCACACCACCCACCACAACCACCTCAACTGCCTGCTCCTCTACACCCCCTTCCTTCACAAACATGCCAGAGAACTCTGGGACCTCATCACATCACACTCACCTGACATCGCCTTCCTCACGGAAACCTGAACCAACCCCTCCTCGGAACCTGACATAGCCATCGCCACCCCCAAGGGATACAAACTCCAACGCAAAGACTGCCTCAACTGGCCAGGTGGTGGCATCGCCATCCTACACAGGGACACCATCAAAGTCACCACCAGCTCCCAAGACACTATCGACAAAACAGAACACATGCCCTTCCTAATCCACATTAACAACTCCACCCTCAGAGGTACACTAATCTACAGACCACCAGGACCATGCCCGCCTTCTGCGACACCATCGCCGACACCATCAGCTCGCACACCCTTACCTCCACAGTCTACATCCTCCACTGTGATTTCAACTTTCACTTGGAGAACCTTCAAGACCAC
Organism: Pleurodeles waltl; assembly: GCF_031143425.1. Taxonomy (NCBI): domain Eukaryota; kingdom Metazoa; phylum Chordata; class Amphibia; order Caudata; family Salamandridae; genus Pleurodeles; species Pleurodeles waltl. The sequence continues at coordinate 1,475,403,499 of NC_090447.1, read as the reverse complement.
AACTCTACCTCCCTCATAGACAACCTCACCAACCTCAGACTCAAAGAACTGGTCACCGCACCCACCCACTCAGCAGGACACATGCTCGATGCAATTGTCACCTCAAGCCAACACATATTCCACACCCACACCACCAAACTCCTCTGGACTGACCACCACTGAGTCCACTTCTCCTTCACCAAACCCCCCACACACCACCATCTACACACCACACCCTACCACATGTGGGACAAGATCCCAACAGAACGCCTGAACTCTCAACTGGCTCACAACCTCCCCCCCACACCAACGACCCCAACACAGGAGCACACAACCTCTCTAAATGGATGACTACCTGCGCAGACACACTAGCCCCCCCTCAGAAAACACATCGCCACCCGCAACACCAAGAATGCCCCATGGCTCACCCCAAACTCCAAGACTCCAAGCGAAAATGCCGCCAAGCGGAGAAAATATGACGATAAGAACCCTCTACAACCAACTTCTCCACCCTCAAAGCCACCATCTGCACCCATCACCAACTCACCACCAAAAGAGCTCACTACAAGACACGCCTTGACAAGAACTCTTCACCATCATTAAAGAGCTAGCCAAACCCAAGCCAGCAACATAGACCCCACACACACACAGCCCCTAAGTGACGCCCTCTCCAACCACTTCCACCACAAAATCCTGGACATTCACAACAGCTTCATACCACACACACCCACCACACACACCCCTCACTCACCCAACTCAACCCCCACTTACAACTCCCCACCACACTCTCCACCTGGGCACCCAACACACACGAAGAAACCGAAAAAACCATGAACTCCATCCACTCCTGATCCCCCTCCGACCCCTGTCCACATCGCATCTACAACAAAGCCAGCCCAACCATCGCCCCCATGCTCTGCGACATAATAAACTCCTCTTTCGACTCCACCACCTACCCAGACCCCTGGAAGCACGCATAAATTACTGCTCTCCTAAAAAAAAGCAAAGCCGACCCGAGATCCTGTCCAACTATTACCCCATCTCCCTCCTACCTTTCCCAACCAACGTTGCCGAGAAACTATTCAACGCCCGCCTAGCCCACTTCCTCAAAGAAAACAACACTCTTGACCCCTCACAATCCGGGTTCCGCAAGAACCACAGCACGGAAACCGCCCTCATCGCATCCACTGACGACATCAGGACCAAAGTCGACAAAGGCGAGACCGTCGCACTCATCCTCCTAGACCTCTCCTCAGCCTTTGACACTGCCTGCCACCACACACTCCGCACACGCCTCCACAACATAGGAATTCGCCACAAAGCCTTAGACTGGCTCACCTCCTTCCTCACCGACCGGACCCCGAGAGTCCACCTTCCACCTTTCCACTCCATCGCTACTAAGATCCAAGGGTCCTCCCTCAGCCCCACACTCTTCAACATTTACATGATCCCCCTAGCCAACATCCTTTACCACACGGAATCACTATCCTCTCCTACGCAGATGACACCCAACTCATCCTCTCCGTCGCCCGCAACCCCACCACCGCCAAAACCAACCTACACGCTGCTCTCCTCGACACCGCCAACTGGATGACAACTAACCACCTCAAGCTCAACTCCAACAAAACCGAGATCATCCTCTTCAGCCCCAACAAAACCATATGGGACGACTCCTGGTGGCCCACCGCCCTAGGCCCCGCACCCACCCCCGCAAACCACGCACGCAACCTCAGCATCATCTTGGACCCCTCCCTCTCCATGACACAACAAATCAATGCACTAACCTCCTCCTGCTTCCACACACTCCGCACTCTAAAAAAATCCTTCAAATGGATTCCCCCAGAGACCAGGAAGACAGTCACCCATGCACTCATCAGCAACAGACTTGACTACGGTAACGCCCTCTACGCCGGCACCACACTCAAACTCAAACTCAAACTCCAGAGAATCCAGAACACAGCCGCACGCCACGTCCTTGGCCTTCCCCGCCACAAACTAATCTCACCACACCTCAAATCTCTTCACTGGCTCCCCATAGACAAGAGAATCACTTTCAAGATCCTCATCCACGCACACAAATCCCTCCACAACACCGGCCCGACCTACCTCAACGAAAGAGTGAACTTCCACACTCCCACCCGCAACCTCCGATCAGCTGACCTTGCACTAGCTACAGTCCCCCCCATCCATCGAACCACCAAAGGAGGCAGGGCCTTCCCCTACCTCGCCCCCAAAACCTGGAACTCCCTCCCCACCAACCTCCGCAAAACCAAAGACCTCCTACTCTTCAGAAAAAACCTCAAGACATGGCTGTTCGAACAGTAACCCCCCTCACCTTCCCTCGCACTAGCACCTTGAGACCCTCACAGGTGAGTAGCGCGCTCTATAAAAAATTTTGATTGATTGATTGATACACCTTGTGCACAATGCATGTGGCATGAATGCATGGAGTTGTGTGTGAAGGCCTTGTGTAAGGGGGGTGGGTGGATGTCCTCTTTGCGGTGTACATGTTGTACGCTGGGCTATGTGTGTGCCAATGGTGATGCAAATGGGTATGGTGGGCCATTTGTGTGACAGTCTGGACTGTTTGTCTAATGGTGTTCTCCTGTCTGTATTTCCTCTGCAGGTCAGCGCCCATCAAAAGAAGGGAATAAGGCCTGCAATCGCAAAGGAGGTGTGGACTCTGGGGGTCTATGGCAGGCGGAGCACCCATTGTCGCAAACGGTGGGAGGACCTGAGACAGTGGGCATGGAAGACCGTGGAGACCCAGCTGGGGATGGCCTCCCAACGAGGAAGGGGTGCCCATCAGACCCTGACCCCCCTCATGGCCTGCATACTGGTGGTGGCCTATCCTGAGCTGGATGGGTGCTTGAGGGCATCAAAGCAGCCACAAGGGGGTGAGTTCAGTGGCTATCATTACAACTTACAGCTGGTGGGGTGGTATCCGGGTGGTGGTTGAGTGTCCTTGGGTGCCCCTAGGCCAGGCCAGACATAGCAGTGTAGGTCCTCTGGTGGCTAAGGGTTTGAATGTGAAATACAGATTACCTAGCTTGTTAGTATTCACTCCTGGGTAGGGCTGCGTGGGTCCCAGGTGTCCTGCAGTTGGAGGTGTGTTCCTTTCCTCATTCCATGGTGGCTAGCCATTTCACTGGTAGTGCAATGCATAGTGCATAGGTTTGTTCCTTGTGTGTGAGGGTGCTGTGTACGCCAACGGTGGTGTTGGTGCAGTCATTGACCCAGTGTATCCTTTCTCTCTCTCCCCCCTTTCTTGTTTTGTCATCCTGTCCTTACGTGCATTAGCATCATCTTTCGGAGGAGCAGAGGCACCACTGACAGAGAGAGCTGCATCCCACAGGACCCTGGAGGCAGAGCCAACCGACGCTGAAGGCACCAGTGGGACAGGCGGCGAGGGGAGCACCACAGTGGAGACTGGAGGGGACAAAACAGAGTCTGATACCTCCTCTGATGGGAGCTTCCTGGTGGTGGTGGACACCTCTGTGACCACCCCAGCGGCAGGTAAAGCCACCACCCCCATACCAGCACCGCCCTCCCAGTAGCCCCTCAGCGAGTTGCCCGTGCCCACTCACCCAGGAGGGTGGGCTTCTTCTTTGCCCAAGGCACTCAGGCACTGCCCCAGTGAGCCCTGCTGCCCTGAGTGAGGAGGCTATTGACCTCCTGAGATCCATCTTCGTAGGGCCAACAACCATTGTGAATGCCATCCAGGGACTGGCAGCCCAGATGCAGCAATCAAATGCAATCCTGGAGGGCATTCACAGTGGATTGGCGGCACAACAGAGATCGATTCAGGCTCTGGCCTCCTCTCTGATGGCAGCCGTTGTCCCTGTTTCAACCGACCCCCCTCCAACTTCCACTTCCCAGTCCCATTCTTCTCAACCCCAACCCATCCCAAGCACACAGCCAGACGAGCATGCACACAAGACAACACCCAAGAGTGTCACAGGCAAACACAAGCACCACACTTCATCACACAGACACTCACACAAACACCATTCAGTTGCAGACACGACAATATCTACCATATCCACTGTCTCTCCCTCCTCCTCTTCCACCTCCCACCCAGTTACGTCCTCACTCACACCTGCATGCACTACATCAATATCCACTATCAGCATCATCACCACACCAAGCAGAACACACACCTCACTGGCAGACACCTCCACAACATCAATGCACGTGTCCCCTGTGTCCTCTCCCACCGTGTTTGCCCACCCCTCTCCTAAAGGACACAAACACAAGCATTCAGACACCCAACAGCCATCCACCTCACGACAGCATACAGCCAATGCTCCTACACCCAAATCCAGCAGACCAACACCTCCAACAACTACTCCCTCATTCTCCACTCCCATTACTCCTCCCTCTTCCTGCCCAAACGTGCCTAAAAAGCTTTTCCTTTCCATGATTGACCTCTTTCCTCCCCCCCCGTCCTGCATGTATGGGCAGGGTAGCAAGGACCCAGCCTAGCACCTCATCCAAACAGTCCACGGGCCCAGTGGTAGCACTACCTAATCGTGGTGGTAGGGACTTCAGGCCAACAATACGGAAGGGGAAGGAGCCTGCACCAGCTGCAAAGAAGGGGAAGGACCCTGCACCAACTGGTAAGAAGGGGAAGGAGCCTGCACCGGCTGGAAAGAAGGAGAAGGCGCCTGCACCAGCTGGATAGAGGAGCCTGCTCCAGAGGGAAAGAAGCGGAAGGAGCCTGAACCAGCAGGCAGAGGGGGGAAGAGCCCATCCACCCCTGCCAGGAAGGGTAAGGGATCCCCAATCCATAACCAGTAGGAGAGGAGTCAATCTTATGTTACCCCCCTTCAGAACCAGTGGGCTTGTTCCCGCATCTGGCTGAGGTGCCACCCCTCCCCTTGAGGTGCCTACCTATTTGACAGCTGATGTCCCTGCAGTGTTCTATACGGATTGATGCAGGATTCGAGTGGGGCCTTGGACTGTGCCCTGTGGCCATGTGGGCCTTTTGAACCATGAAGTGGCCCGTGGCCCTTTTTTATACATGTGTACATATCTGTTTAATGATGGACTAGGTAAACTACCTTCCCTAATTAGAGAGTGTAATGGTACATTATTTCCAGTAACACTCCTATATTCCTGTTTTTAATCTTGGCCTGGACCTAGTTTCTAAGACATTAAAATAATGGTTTAGGTTCTGAGCCAATTTTAAGAGTTTTTTGTCTCTCCTTTATGCTCTCCGTTTCTTAGTCAGTCTCTTTCCCAGACTTCCTTTGTTAGCAATTTAACAATGGTTGAGAGACACCCAGAATGCTGGGTGGCCCGCCAGGCATTGCAGCACCAGTCTGGCGAGGAGTAAGCCCAATGATGATACCTGTCACCCTAGTGGGTGCTTGAGGGTTCTCCTAAAATACCCTGTATAGTTTAATCTTTGCTGAATAGAACTCAATTAGTTCTCTTGTTTTCTCTTTCTTCTGTGGAACAGTGCACTTATATTGATTGTTGGAAAATGGGTTATTGGTAAGGCAGGTAGGTACCTACACCTAGCAACAAGCCACTAACCTCCACATAGGTACAGTTAGGTCTCAGTAAATTAATCCCAGCTCAACCCTTGGTAGCTTGGCAACGAGCGTCAAGGCTTAACTTAGGAGACAAAGTGTAAAGCATTCAAATATCACAAAACAGTAATTAAATAAAACACAGGAAACAGTTTAAAAATCCAAAACCAATTTATAAAAATAGTTTATATTTTTATCTTTAAAATGACACAAAAACGATTAAAATCGGTTCAGGGGAACCGGAGATATGAATTTTTAAAGAATTATTACTTTTCTAGCGCTTAGAAACAAAAAGCGCCAATCGGGTCATCTGGTTGCACCTCGACCGGGGCAAAGTCAAACTTTCAGGCCGACCGCGATGGAGCCCTGCTCGGCTACAGGTCGCGGGAGGCCTCGGTTAAAAAGTTACCTTCTGACTTAGTCTTTATTTTGAAGTTTTTCTTCACCGGGACGAACCTGCCAGTTGAATCCGACCTCCTGGAGCCCTTGTCCGGATACGCGATGTGGGTTTCCTCGGTGGAGACTTTTACCTTCGGACTTAGTCGTTTTTTCGAGATGAAAATCCTTCGACCGGGGTAAACCTGGATCTTGATCCGACGTCCATGGAGCCCTTCTCGGATACGATGGCTGGGAGGTCCCGGTCAACTTTTTACGTTCGGACTTAGGGGGTCATTCTGACCTCGGCGGTAAAAGGCGCCTACCGCCGGTCAGAAATCCTCCATAATCCCGCCGCGGTCGCGGAAACCCGCCACGGTCATTCTGACCCGCAGAAGGCAAACCTCCGAAAATCCGACCGCCACAACAGACCGCCAGACCAGCGGTCGGCGGAAAGGTGGAGGTGACAAAACCTCCACCGTCACGCCAACAGAAATACGCCCATGCCATTACGACCCACGAATCCACGCGGCGGTCATTCAAACGCGGTATTCCATTGGCGGGACACACCGCCGCGGTCAGAATACACACAAACGAACAAAACTCAGCCACATTGGACGATTTGAATCCCACACACCTGATACACATACACACACCACTCCCACACACACAATACAATATAAAACACCCACCCACATCACCCACAAACCCCTACGCTAAAAAATTCGTAAAGAAGGCAAGAGCGAGACACCAGCATCCAAAAAATAACAGCCACAGCCACTCAACACCATCACCCACACACTATCCACACACAAAACAACACACACCACCACACTCAACTCACTTAAATACACATACTCCACCCCACACATCATACACACCACCCCATGGCACCCCAAAGACAACCCCGCTTCACAGACGAAGAACTCAGGGTCATGGTGGAGGAAATCGTTCGGGTAGAGCCCCAGCTGTTCGGCACACAGATACAATACACCAGCATTGCCCGGAGGACGGAGCTATGGCAGAGGATTGTCGACAGGGTGAACGCAGTGGGACAGCACCCCAGAAATCGGGAAGACATCAGGAAGCGATGGAACGACCTACGGGGGAAGGTGCGTTCCATGGTATCCAGGCACAACATCGCCGTGCAGAAGACTGGCGGAGGACCCCCACCTCAACCCCCACAATTCACATCATGGGAGGAGGAAGTCATGAACATCCTGCATCCTGACGGCCTCGCAGGAGTCGGCGGAGGAATGGATACTGGTAAGTTGAAGCTTCAATACTGCTTCCCCCCCACCTGCATGCCAAATCATACCCCAACCCTCACCCCCATCCTCGAACCCCACCCTCACCCCCACCCCCATCCTCACCCCCACCCTCACCCCCACCACCATCCTCACCCCCACCACCATCCTCACCCCCACCCCCAGCACACCTATTCCCCGCCAATGTCTCACCATCACAACCCACACATCCCAAAACCTAGGCCTGCATGCGTCCACTAAGCATGGACACCCATCACCAAAGCATGCCCAATGCATATACACATCCCCCCCACAAGCCACCCTCACCAAAGCCCCCACACACGAATGCCAGCACTTGGGGACACGAGAACCCACAGATACACCCATATGCCACACATTGAAACTATAACCATACCTCTATACCCCTGCAGGACCCGACCGTCAACATACCGCGGCGGAGGGGCCAGAATTCTCCACACCCCCCACCCAAGAGGCCGTCAGCGATGACAGCAGCTCTGTCGACCTGGACACCGATGACCAGCCCGGACCATCGGGGACCTCTGGACAGTCGGTTCCCCTCACACAGGCCCAGGCCACTACAGACCCAAACCCCTCTGGGAACACCAGCACAGCTCCCACCCAGCGGGCCCATGCCTCTGTCTCCAGGGCGCGTCAATCTGCGGTGTGTCTACCACTACAGGGCACCCAGGATAACCCACCACCACAACAACAACAGGGACCTGGGGGCAGTGGTAGTGGGCACACCGGCCAGGGGGCAGAGGCCCAGGGAAACAGGGGAACTCGGAGGGAAGCTGTGCGACAGGAGGGGAGGAGAGGCCCAGGGAACCCACTCTCCACGAGGTCCTCACCACCATCATGGGAGCATACAACCGCTCCCAGGAGACGATGGCGACGGTACTGGCCCGGTTCCAGGAGATCCAGGTACTGCAGGAGGAACACTATCGGGGGTACAGGGAGGACATCAGAGCCATCAACACCACCCTGGTTACCATGGTAGGGCTGCTGCAGGACCTCGTCAACAACAGGGCGGACACTCAACAACACCCAAGGGCCCCTGCCACTAGCCTGGACCAAGAACAGCCAACCACCTCTGCCGGCGCTAGTGGACAGGAGGCCCCCGCACAGCAGCAGCCCACCAGACCCCCACCTCCTGCAGGAGAAGAACCACCCCGCAAGAGGGCCCTGAGATCTCGCAAGAAGACAGAGTAGGATGTCAAGACCCCCGCCAGCAATGGATACCACCTGATGTCATCCCACTGTCCCACATTGTCACCCTGTCCATCCTTGAACTGCCCATGCTCCATCTCTCCACAGGCCTCTGGACAATGCACCTGTGTGACTGTTACTCTGGACTCTGCCATGGACATTCCTTCACCATAGCCCCCACCCACTTGAAACCACCCATCCCATTTTGAGCACTTAAATAAACACCTATTTTGCACCAAAATATCTGGAGTCTGGCTGTGATTTCAATAGATTGTAATTGACATGACAGTGCAAATATGTCCTTGTACATGGTGAAGTCAACAAACAGCTGCCACAAAGCTGTAGTCCATGGGGAAACGAAGCACAGGACTCGTAGTGGGGACCCCAGATCTGAAATAGGGAGGGAAAAGCCAAAACTCAGTCATCATACACTGGGGCAAATAGACAGGCAGCAGAGATGCTGGAGAGTAGTTAACATTTACTAAATTATCTTTGAAATGTTACCTGTGTCCTATTGGAAGTACTGTTCAATGATTCTGTCCCTGTTGTCTGTTTCAGCCCCGTCGTCTTCCTCCTCGTCACTCTCCTCAGGTTCCACCGCTGCCACAACACCACCGTCTCAACCATCCTCCTGCAGGAAAGGCACCTGGTGGCGCAAAGCCAGGTTGTGAAGCATGCAGCAGGCCACGATGATGTGACACACCTTCTTAGGTGAGTACATTAGGGATCCACCTGTCATATGCAGGCACCTAAACCTGGCCTTTAGGAGGCCAAAGGTGCGTTCGATCACCCTCCTAGTACGCCCATGGGCCTCATTGTACCGTTCCTCTGCCCTGGTCCGGGGATTCCTTACTGGGGTCAGTAGCCACGACAGGTTGGGGTACCCAGAGTCCCCCACTAGCCATACACGGTGTCTCTGTAGCTGTTCCATCACGTAAGGGATGCTGCTATTCCTGAGGATGTAGGCGTCATGCACTGACCCTGGGAATTTGGCATTTACATGCGAGATGTACTGGTCAGCCAAACACACCACCTGGATGTTCATTGAATGGTAATTTTTTCTGTTCCTGTACACCTGCTCCCTGTCTCTTGGGGGAACCAAAGCCACATGGGTCCCATCAATGGCACCAATTACGTTGGGAATATGTCCAAGGGCGTAGAAATCACCCTTCACTGTAGCCAATTCGCCCACCTCAGGGAAAATGATGTAGCTCCTCACGGATTTCATCAGGGCAGACAACACTCTGGATAACACCTTCGAAAACATGGGCTGAGACATCCCAGAAGCAATTCCCACGGTTGTCTGAAATGACCCACTTGCCAAGAAATGGAGTACTGACATGACCTGCACCAGAGGGGGAATCCCTGTGGGTTGGCGGATGGGGGACATCAGGTCGGGCTCCAGCTGGGCACACATTTCATGGATAGTGGCACGGTTAAGACGGTAGGTCAGGATAATGTGGCGTTCTTCCATTGTCGACAGGTCCACCAGCGGTCGGTACACGGGAGGATTCATCCGTCTCCTCGCCCAACCCAGCGGACGGTGCCTAGGAAGGACAACATGGAGCACACAGTCAAGCAACCCACAGGTACGTACTCACAGCTAGCACAGTATACGATTCTCTATGCAGTGAATGGCGTGTCTGAGTGGCTATGCAAGGCCTAGGCCTGTGTGACGCAGTTGAAATTGAGCCATGTGGGCCCTGGAAATGGCGGCTGCCTGACCTGTGAAGTGTGACAATGGGATGTGAGGTCAATGCGCTGGCGTGGCACACCGTGGCGGGCGGCGGGCGAAGACCGCGGCGCAAAGCCGCATTGGTTAACATTGAAGCCTATGGGTTTCAGGAGCCAATGGCGAAGGGCGCCGGCGGTGGCGGGACGCACCGCCGCGGTACGCACCGCCGCGGACGTCACCGCCATTTTCTATCTACTTATCCACTTGCGACTTGAACTTTCACAGGAGAGGACCTATACTGCAAGTGTTGCTGTGACCTCGGTCTGGAAGGGACAATGGCTGCTGCGCCTGGGGAAAGGGCCCCTGCCTTCACTGGAGAGGAGTTGGAGAAACTTGTGGATGGGGTCCTCCCCCAGTATGCGCTACTCTACGGTCCTCCAGACCAACAAGTGAGTTTAATTCAATATGGATTGTGGGCCACTGGCTGGCTTGGGGGCCTGGCGGGGGGCCTGGCGGGGATGGGGGGCATGTTGGGCCTGGCGGGGGGCCTGGCGGGGATGGGGGGCATGTTGGGCCTGGCGGGGGTCCTGGCGGGGGGCCTGGCGGGGATGGGGGGCATGTTGGGCCTGGCGGGGGTCCTGGCGGGGGGCCTGGCGGGGATGGGGGGCATGTTGGGCCTGGCGGGGGTCCTGGCGGGGGGCCTGGCGGGGATGGGGGGCATGTTGGGCCTGGCGGGGGTCCTGGCGGGGGGCCTGGCGGGGATGGGGGGCATGTTGGGCCTGGCGGGGGGCCTGGCGGGGATGGGGGGCATGTTGGGCCTGGCGGGGGGCATGGCGGGGGGCCTGGCGGGTATGGGGGGCATGTTGGGCCTGGCGGGGGGCCTGGCGGGGGGCCTGGCGGGGATGGGGGGCATGTTGGGCCTGGCGGGGGGCCTGGCGGGGATGGGGGGCATGTTGGGCCTGGCGGTGGTCCTGGCGGGGGCCTGGCGGGGATGGGGGGCATGTTGGGCCTGGCGGGGAGCATGGCGGGGGGCCTGGCGGGGATGGGGGGCGTTGGGCCACTGGAAAGGAAAATGCTGACAAACTTGAACGTGGTATTTCTCCCTCCCTGTACGTGTCACATAGGTCCGCGCCCATGAGAAGATCGGGATTTGGCGTGCCATCGCCAAGGAAGTCCGGACCCTGGGGGTCCACCATCGACGGGGCACCCACTGCCGCAAGAGGTGGGAGGACATCCGCCGCGGGACCAAGAAGACCGCCGAGTCTCTGCTGGGGATGGCCTCCCAACGTAGGCGGGGTGCCTGCCGTCAACTGAGCCCCCTGATGTTCCGGATCCTGGCGGTGGCCTACCCTGAATTGGATGGGCGCGTGAGGGCAGCACAGCAGACACAAGGGGGTGAGTACAAGCATTATCTACTCTGTTGTCGCGCAGTGGAGGTGTCTGGTTGGGGGAGGAGGGCTGGGGGTCCCCCTAGGCCAGGGCGATATCTGTAGGCTGGGCACCCCCGTAAGCCCCTGTGTCCCCAGCCACCACCCTCAGTAGTTTGTCAGTACAGCCATCCCTGGGCCGTGTCATCCATGGGTGCAGTTGTCAACTCTAGGCGTGTAGGGCATGTTCCACGGAATGCGTAGCGGACCCCAAGTGCGCAACTTAGTGCAGGGGGCATCTGTGTCTGTCATGTCCGCTAACTGTACCGGAGATCCATGTACTCAATATCCCTTTATTTCTCTCTCCCCCCCCCTTTTTGTTTGTCTTTCTGTGCTTGTGTGCATCAGCATCATCAGGCGGAGGAGAAGTGGCATCGGGGCAGGAGGGAGCTGCATCTCACATGGCCCAGGAGGGCCATGCCACAGAGTCAGACTGGACCAGTGAGACGGAGGGCGAGGGGAGCTCCACGACGGGGACGACTGGAGCCTGCAGCGACACGGACACGTCCTCGGAAGGGGGCTCCCTTGCGGGGGTGGCACCATCCGTGCCCCCCGCCATTACAGGTACAGCCGCCACCCAGCGCACCATCTCCGCCCTCCCAGCAGCCCCTCAGCGTTCGCCCCGTGCCCGCTCTGCCAGGAAGCCGGGCATCTCCTTCGCCCCAGGCACCTCAGGCCCTGCCCCTGTTACCCCCGCTGCCCTCAGTGAGGAGGTCATTGACCTCCTCCGAACGCTCATTGTTGGGCAGACTACCCTTTTGAATGCCATCCAGGGGGTGGAGAGGGAGGTTCATCGCAGCAATGCGTACCTGGAGGGCATTCATTCGGGTCAGGCTGCCCATCAGCGATCATTCCAGGCTCTGGCCTCAGCACTGACGGCAGCCATTGTCCCTGTCTCCTGCCTGCCTCTACTAACTCCCTCCTCCCAGTCTCCTGTTCCTCTGCCTGTCCCACCCACACCATCAGACCAGCCTGCACACACCTCAACACCCAAGAGAAGCTCATCCAAACATAAGCACCACAGATCACGCAGACATTCACACACGCAACATTCCGATGCAGACATGCCAACAGTCACTACCACCTCTGTGACCCCCACCTCCTCGTCTCCCTCCTCCCTCCCTGTGACGTCTACACTCACAACTCCATTCACCTCACCATCAGCCAGTGTTTCCATCACCAGCACACCCTCCACTCCAGTCCGCACACGTGCAGTCACCACCCCCACTGCCATTTACACGTCCCCTGTGTCCTCTCCCACTGTGTCTGTCACCCCCTCTTCCACACCACACAAACGCAGCCACCCACCCACCCAACAGCCATCCACCTCACGACAGCCTATCCCTCCTGCACCTGCACCCAAAGACAGCAAACGTGACTCACCTACAACCACATCCTCTCCCTCCACTCCCATTCCCACTGTACCTACCACTCTCCATTGCCCCAAGAAGCTCTTCCTCGCCACTACTAACTTCTTTCCTGACCCTGAGCCCCCCCCTCCTTCTCGTCGGGGTAAGAAGAGCACCTCAGCCACCACCAGCCCTGCACCCCCCTTGACAAGGGTGCAGGGGTATTGGAGCCCGCCAGCCCGCATGTCTGGATCTTCGCCCAGCAGCAAGGGGACAGCCAGCCCACCCCCTGGGAAGAGGAGCAGAAGGCGGAAGGGGCGCCGCAGGAGCCCGCCTTCTACATCCCCCCCGGACACCACCCAGAGACAGTCACCAGCCACAGCTCCAAAGGGAGGAAAGGGCCACAGGCCCACGACTAAGGAGGGCAAGGGCAGCAAGTCGGAGAGGTCAGGCAGCAGGCCTGCTGCCCAGGAGGAGCCCACAACCCCATAGCCGCTGCCCCGGGAGGAACCGGCACAGCTGCCCCGGGAGAGCCCACCACCCCCATTGCCGCTGCCCAGGGAGGACCCAGCCCAGCTGGCCAGGAGGGCCCCACCACCCACAGCCCAGGTGGGCAGTGAAGGAGCACCATCCCCGCTGCCCAGGAGGGCACCACCAGGCAATTAGCAGTTGGCCATAGACCGTCCGCCGTCTCAAGAACCGCTGAACTGGGCCCTTCAAGGCAAGGACCGCTGAACTGGGCCCCGCCGTCTCAAGAACCGCTGAACTGGGCCCTTCAAGGCAAGGAGCGCTGAACTGGGCCCCGCCGTCTCAAGAACCGCTGAACTGGGCCCTTCAGGGCAAGGACCGCTGAACTGGGCACCGCCGTCTCAAGAACCGCTGAACTGGGCCCCGCCGTCTCAAGCACCGGTCCGCTGGGCCCCGCCGTCTCACGCACTGCTCCGCTGGGCCCCGCCGTCTCAAGAACCGCTGAACTGGGCCCTTCAGGGCAAGGACCGCTGAACTGGGCCCCGCCGTCTCAAGAACCGCTGAACTGGGCCCCGCCGTCTCAAGCACCGCTCCGCTGGGCCCCGCCGTCTCATGCACCGCTCCGCTGGGCCCCGCCGTCTCAAGAACCGCTGAACTGGGCCCTTCAGGGCAAGGACCGCTGAACTGGGCCCCGCCGTCTCAAGAACCGCTGAACTGGGCCCCGCCGTCTCAAGCACCGCTCCGCTGGGCCCGGCCGTCTCACGCACCGCTCCGCTGGGCCCCGCAGTCTCAAGAACCGCTTAACTGGGCCCTTCAGGGCAAGGACCGCTGAACTGGGCCCCGCCGTCTCAAGCACCGCTCCGCTGGGCCCCGCCGTCTCAAGAACCGCTCCGCTGGGCCCCGCCGTCTCACGCACCGCTCCGCTGGGCCCCGCCGTCTCAAGAACCGCTTAACTGGGCCCTTCAGGGCAAGGACCGCTGAACTGGGCCCCGCCGTCTCAAGCACCGCTCCGCTGGGCCCCGCCGTCTCAAGAACCGCTGAACTGGGCCCTTCAAGGCAAGGAGCACTGAACTGGGCCCGCCGTCTCAAGAACCGCTGAACTGGGCCCTTCAAGGCAAGGAGCGCTGAACTGGGCCCCGCCGTCTCAAGAACCGCTGAACTGGGCCCTTCAGGGCAAGGACCGCTGAACTGGGCCCCGCCGTCTCAAGAACCGCTGAACTGGGCCCATCAAGGCAAGAACCGCTGGCCCTTTGGCAGACGTGGCAGGGCAGGATCTATCTCGGGCAGGGCTGCAGGATGTCCTCTGGCCAACTTGCCTCCTCCAGTGGCAGTGGGGTCTGTTATGGACTGTATGGACTGTGGCTTTGCTCTCCCCAGGATGGCCCAGTGGGCAGGCCACCCACTGTATGGACTGTTTGGACTGTGGCTTTGCTCTCCCCAGGATGGCCCAGTGGGCAGGCCACCCACTGTATGGACTGTTTGGACTGTGGCTTTGCTCTCCCCAGGATGGCCCAGTGGGCAGGCCACCCACTGTATGGACTGTTTGGACTGTGGCTTTGCTCTCCCCAGGATGGCCCAGTGGGCAGGCCACCCACTGTATGGACTGTATGGACTGTGGCTTTGCTCTCCCCAGGATGGCCCAGTGGGCAGGCCACCCACTGTATGGACTGTTTGGACTGTGGCTTTGCTCTCCCCAGGATGGCCCAGTGGGCAGGCCACCCACTGTATGGACTGTATGGACTGTGGCTTTGCTCTCCCCAGGATGGCCCAGTGGGCAGGCCACCCACTGTATGGACTGTATGGACTGTGGCTTTGCTCTCCCCAGGATGGCCCAGTGGGCAGGCCACCCACTGTATGGACTGTATGGACTGTGGCTTTGCTCTCCCCAGGATGGCCCAGTGGGCAGGCCACCCACTGTATGGACTGTTTGGACTGTGGCTTTGCTCTCCCCAGGATGGGCCAGTGGTCATGGAGTCCCCTCGTGGATCTGGCGTCGTGTACTCAAGTGGCTGAGGTGCCCCCCCTTCCCTTCCCCCTGAGGTGCCTGTCCTATTTTCTTTCTGATGCCCCTGCAGTGTTCTCTCCGTGGAGTTCTTGTCGTGGGTCTGGGCCTTGCCCCTTTGCACAGGACCCCTGTGATCCACGGACAGTGGTTGGACTACATTTAGTAGCTGTATATATTTTGTACATAGTTTATTTATTTATTGGGATTACTGGTGTACATATTTCAATATATCTGCCCGTTTATGATCTCTTCTTTTGGTCTTTGCATTATTTCGGAGGGGGGTGGTTTGTGGGTTGTGACAGTGATCTGTGGGAATGCATTGATGTGTGTGTTGTAGTGGGTGTGGGTGGGTGGGTGTGTGCCGGTAATCTTTTCCCTCCCCTGTGTCGTAGGTGCAGTACTCACCGATGTCTTCCGCGCCGCCGGGCGTGCTCCTGGTATATGAGCAGGAATAGGAGTGCGGGGATGACCTGCAACTCTGGTTCCATACTGCCGGAATCTCGCGTGGAGTGCGTAGAGGTGAGCGTTTTCCCGTTCGTAGTCTGTTTCCGCCGTGTTCTTATCGGCGGTGCTCCCGCCCCGGAAAAGGTGGCAGATTGGTGGGTCGTAATAGGGTGGGCGGTACATTGTCTGCCGCCTGGCTGTTGGCGGGAACCGCCGCGCTGTTTGTTTGTACCGCTGTGGCGGCCGGAGTGTTAAGTTGGCGGGCTGTGTTGGCGGTTCCCGCCAGGGTCAGAATTGCATATTTTAGACCGCCGGCCTGTTGGCGGCTTGGCCGCCGCTTTATCACCGACGGCCAGGGTCAGAATGAGGGCCTTAGTCTCTTTTTTGGATGTTTTTCTTTACCGGGACGAACCACGAAGTCAGGCCGGGTCGCGGTTGAGGCAAGCCGGCTAGAATTTCCGCGGCGGGTCGGTCCCTCTCTGGAGCTTTTTTCCAAAAATTCTCAAATCTTTTCCAAACTTCTGGGGCTTCACCCAGATGTTCTTTTAAGGTTCTTTTGGGGTTCACAGCTCACCCCAAGGGTCCTGAAGTTCTGTGATGGTCCTTGGGGGGTGCGGACTTCAACTCCCAGAATGCACCTAGCGCAAACTCCTTTTTGGCCACTGGACAGTGGTCAGCTGGTCGCTTTCTTCAGGAGTTGGTGCAGGGGACTCTGGTTAGCAATTTTTCACCTGTAGCAAACAGGGAGTCCCTCCTTGAACCAGTTGAAGCCAGGCAAAGTCCTTCTTGTGGTGAAGCCCAAGTGTGCAGCTGGTGCAGTCCTTCTGAGTGCAGGTTCCACGTGCAGGCCAGGGGTCCAGCAGGGCAGTCCTTCTTCTTCCTTAGTTCCTTTCTTGTTGAATTCTGGAGGGGATCTGAGGCGTGGGTGCAGGTCTGCCAGTTTTATCCTTGCTCCTGGGTGAAAAGCAGGGGGGCCCTGGTTCTCCAATCAGGGACAGGGTCGTCCCCCTGTGATGACCACTTCCTGGGAAGTGTGGCAAAAATCCATTCCAGAAGGCAACAGTCTCTAAAAATCCAACATGGATGAATCTGATTTTTGGAGGTTACATCTGGCTGAGCCCACCCACTGGTGTGGCTAAAAATCATAAACACACCCCTCTCCTGCCCTCTCCTAATCTAATCAAGGGGACACCTAATTGTCTGGGGTTGCAGGATGTGGGGGTGTTGCTGGGTGCTGCAAATGTCCTTCTCTGCCTTTGAAGACCAGTTTGGCAGCCCTCCCCCTTCCTGCCTCACCATCGGCTGAGGGGAGATTCTCTCCCCCAAGCACATTCCTTTGTGTGAAGCCTGGCCACTTCACAGCTCATCAAGGCAGCCTGGCAGAAGCTGCTGCAGGCTGGCCAATCAGAGCACAGCAGCAAAAACAATGCAGAGCTGAAATTGGCAACTTTTTAGGTAAAGTCTAAACTTTTTACCTGGACAAGTTATATTAAATCCAACAACTGGAAGTTGTGGGATTTATTACAACAATCAATTTGATACCAAATTCTTGGTATGTAACATTTAAGGAGACTTTAAAATTTAAAATAAAGTCTGCCCATTCTAGCCTATGAAGGCCATTTACTTCAATGAGGGAAAAACGAATTTGGCTGTTTTTACCTCACCAGGGCTTATAAATCTATTTTTATTAAGTCCCTGCTTATAGTTACATGGCACCCAGCCCTAGGGGCACATAGGGCACACCTTAGGGGTGACTTATATGTAAAAATAAGGTAGTTTAAGACTTTGGAAGTACCTTTAATTCCAAAGTCGAATTTGCATATAACTTTAATTTAAAAGCAGCCAGCAAGGCTGGCTTGCTTTTAAAATGACACTGGGCACCTCAGCAGTGCACCTAGGTGTGCACCACCTATGCTGTGGTCCCTAAACCTACATGCCCTACCATATACTAGGGACTTATAGGTAGGTTAACTTAGCCAATTATAATTAGCCTAATTTGCATATCCATTTTACACAGAGCACAGGCCCTGGGACTGGTTAGCAGTACCCAGGGCACCTTTAAAGTCAGGAAAACACCAGCAAAAAGTGGAAAATGGGGGCAAAAAGTTATGGGGCCTCTGCAATCAGCCCTGTTTTCTCACACAACCCCCCCCCCAGCCCACACGCCCAGGAGACTCAGCCCAACCCTGGGACAGTCTTCCTGGCTTGTTAGGCGAGGAAGACAGTGAAGAAAACTGGCTGTCCCTTTGCAGGGCCTACTCTGCCTTATATCCTCCTGTCAGGGTCACTCCCTATGGGTAGTGAAGCCATCCCAACAGTAAAAGGACCCAAAACAAACTGAAACTTTCCTCTAGGGGGGTCTTCCTCCTTTCTCTCTGCCAACTTGGGTAGTGAGGTGCCCACCTCCCCTACTCCAAACTTTGCTAGGGCAACACCTAGCTTACCCAAAGAGGTCACCCAATACTTGAGCAACCCCACCATGACCAATAGGGTCAGGGGGCCTACTTTGCTATTGGCCCTGGGGTCTGCCTCCCAGGCCAAGTACAGTGCTGCCAGGAAGGCTAGCACCCAGCAGAGGCTACTGACAGCTGTCAGTACCCAGAACCACACCCTAAGCTCTCCACTGACAGGTGGCTGAGCTGCTTTAGGGGCATCTTTGGGGTCCTGGCACCCCTCTTGCTGTCTAGAGTGGGGGGCTACCACCTCCTGTGGCAGACACCCTCCTTCCACTCTCCCTTCTGTCAGTGCAGGGGCAACACCTTGCATCTGGACAGCTGCCTGACTACTCAGGACTTCCTTGGGGTCAGGTGAGGCCTCACCAGTGCCAACTCTGGGCTCCCCCCTTACTGGGGCAGAGGGCCCTTGGCTCCCTGGAACTCTCTTTAAGAGTGGCCTACCCTTCCTTTTCTTCTTTCCTTTCCTTGGGGACCCCTGTCTCCTAACTGTAGGGACTGACTCCCCAGGACTTTGGGTTGGGGGGGCGCCCTGGGCGACCACCCCATCTGTGACCAGACTCACCTCTGGGAGGTCATTGCCCAGGATACAATCTAGGGGGAGGTCAGCACTGACTACCACCCTAATCCAGTCAAGGATACCCTCCCTCTCTAGGGGCACTATGGCTACAGGTTTGGAGGTGACCTCCCCTGTGGCTATCCTAACTTTCTTTGTCTTTCCTGGGACATACATGTCTGGCGTCACTAACCGGTCACTCACTATAGTGTGACTGGCACAGGTGTCCCTCAGGCCAGTGGTAGGGATCCCATTCACTTGAATGTGGTGGAAGTGCCTACTCCCACCCTCAGGGATCACCAGCTTACCATCTGGTCCTGTCTCCCAGCACAATGCTAGGAGGACTTCATCATCTGAGGAATCCTCCTCTATGGCTACACTGGACAGCCCAGTGCTAACCACCTTCCTTGGACAGGCTGCATCTCCTCTGAAGTGACCTGTCTGCTGACAGTCAAAGCAAGCCCTACTGTCCAAGAGTTTTTTTAACCCTGGGTCTCCCTGTCTCTGCTTGTCAGAGTGGGAGTCGGATTTACTCTCCTCCTTCTTAGGGTTCTGGGGTACAGAGGGAGTCTCTGTGGTGGGCTTACCACCTCCCTCCTTAGGTTTTTGGGGACCTGTCCCCCCCTTCTTGGAGTCTCCCCCCTGGGACTTGACAACCACCCTGGTTCTCAACCACTCATCAGCTGCCTCCCCTAGCTCTCTAGGGTTGGTCTGCTTAGAGTCCACTAGATGCTGGCGTAACCTTTCTTGGGTACAATTGGTCAAGATGTGCTCTCTCATGATCAGATTGTATAACCCCTCATCTACTTTGTTACCAATAATCCAGCCCTCTAGTGCCTTTAGTGAAATGTCCACAAAGTCAACCCAAGACTGGGTACTGACCTTCTGGGTGTCCCTTAACTTCATTCTATATTGCTCTGGGGTCAGACCAAACTTCTTGGCTAAGCACCTCTTCATACTAGGGTATGAATCCGCCTCCTCCCCCCTTAAGGTCAGAAGCCTATCCCTCCCTGAGTTGGGGACCAACTCCCACAAAAGGGAACCCCAGTATTGAGGCCTAACCCTTCTCATTTGGAGTGCCCTCTCAAAGGCCCCCAGCCACTTATCTATGTCATCCCCCTCTACAAAAGCAGGAACCACCCCCTTGGGTAATATGGGGCAAACTCCCCCACCCATGGACACCTCAGCTTCTTTATCGCTGCTTCCATCTCTTTTCTCTTTGTATGCCCACTTTTTATTTTCTAGGGCCAGCTTCTCTGCTTCCAAAGCTATGTATGCTAGCTGGGCCTCCAGCTCTCTTTCTCTGATGGATGGGTTCTCTCCTCCTGAAAGGACCCCCCTCCCACCACTAGCTTTGGATCTGCCCCTAGTGACTGTGTTTACTGAGGACCGTTCTTCCTCATCCTCACTTAGGCTCAGATGCCTTCCCTCCCCTGAGTGGTTAGAGCTTGCATCCTCCCTTCTTTCTCCCTCCTCTGGAGCTTCTTCTGACTCTACCTCTTGGGCCTCAGCCCATGCTGTCAGGGATGTGATCAGGATTTGCTTCCTGAGATCAGTGGTTGCAGGCAACCCTCTTTCAATACACAACCCCCTAAGCTGGACTACTGTCAGTGTGGGTAGGCTAGCCAGATCAAGCTCCATGGTTCCCTAGTTTTGTGTCAACAAAAACTTTTTGCAAAAATTGGAAACAAGAACTTAGAAAAATTACAAAAATTCAATAATTGAAATTAATCCAAATTAAAAATTAAATTTTTTTTTGCACTAGGACAATTTAAAGGATTTTTAATTTGTTTTACCCAAAACTGTAACGTGATATTGAACACAAGTACAGGATCCCGTCGCTGCTTCCAATTATGTTGGAAAATGGGTTATTGGTAAGGCAGGTAGGTACCTACACCTAGCAACAAGCCACTAACCTCCACATAGGTACAGTTAGGTCTCAGTAAATTAATCCCAGCTCAACCCTTGGTAGCTTGGCAACGAGCGTCAAGGCTTAACTTAGGAGACAAAGTGTAAAGCATTCAAATATCACAAAACAGTAATTAAATAAAACACAGGAAACAGTTTAAAAATCCAAAACCAATTTATAAAAATAGTTTATATTTTTATCTTTAAAATGACACAAAAACGATTAAAATCGGTTCAGGGGAACCGGAGATATGAATTTTTAAAGAATTATTACTTTTCTAGCGCTTAGAAACAAAAAGCGCCAATCGGGTCATCTGGTTGCACCTCGACCGGGGCAAAGTCAAACTTTCAGGCCGACCGCGATGGAGCCCTGCTCGGCTACAGGTCGCGGGAGGCCTCGGTTAAAAAGTTACCTTCTGACTTAGGCCCTCATTCTGACCCTGGCGGTCGGTGATAAAGCGGCGGCCAAGCCGCCAACAGGCCGGCGGTCTAAAATATGCAATTCTGACCCTGGCGGGAACAGCCAACACAGCCCGCCAACTTAACACTCCGGCCGCCACAGCGGTACAAACAAACAGCGCGGCGGTTCCCGCCAACAGCCAGGCGGCAGACAATGTACCGCCCACCCTATTACGACCCACCAATCTGCCACCTTTTCCGGGGCGGGAGCACCGCCGATAAGAACACGGCGGAAACAGACTACGAACGGGAAAACGCTCACCTCTACGCACTCCACGCGAGATTCCGGCAGTATGGAACCAGAGTTGCAGGTCATCCCCGCACTCCTATTCCTGCTCATATACCAGGAGCACGCCCGGCGGCGCGGAAGACATCGGTGAGTACTGCACCTACGACACAGGGGAGGGAAAAGATTACCGGCACACACCCACCCACCCACACCCACTACAACACACACATCAATGCATTCCCACAGATCACTGTCACAACCCACAAACCACCCCCCTCCGAAATAATGCAAAGACCAAAAGAAGAGATCATAAACGGGCAGATATATTGAAATATGTACACCAGTAATCCCAATAAATAAATAAACTATGTACAAAATATATACAGCTACTAAATGTAGTCCAACCACTGTCCGTGGATCACAGGGGTCCTGTGCAAAGGGGCAAGGCCCAGTCCCACGACAAGAACTCCACGGAGAGAACACTGCAGGGGCATCAGAAAGAAAATAGGACAGGCACCTCAGGGGGAAGGGAAGGGGGGGCACCTCAGCCACTTGAGTACACGACGCCAGATCCACGAGGGGACTCCATGACCACTGGCCCATCCTGGGGAGAGCAAAGCCACAGTCCAAACAGTCCATACAGTGGGTGGCCTGCCCACTGGGCCATCCTGGGGAGAGCAAAGCCACAGTCCATACAGTCCATACAGTGGGTGGCCTGCCCACTGGGCCATCCTGGGGAGAGCAAAGCCACAGTCCATACAGTCCATACAGTGGGTGGCCTGCCCACTGGGCCATCCTGGGGAGAGCAAAACCACAGTCCATACAGTCCATACAGTGGGTGGCCTGCCCACTGGGCCATCCTGGGGAGAGCAAAGCCACAGTCCAAACAGTCCATACAGTGGGTGGCCTGCCCACTGGGCCATCCTGGGGAGAGCAAAGCCACAGTCCATACAGTCCATACAGTGGGTGGCCTGCCCACTGGGCCATCCTGGGGAGAGCAAAGCCACAGTCCATACAGTCCATACAGTGGGTGGCCTGCCCACTGGGCCATCCTGGGGAGAGCAAAGCCACAGTCCATACAGTCCATACAGTCCATATAGTGGGTGGCCTGCCCACTGGGCCATCCTGGGGAGAGCAAAGCCACAGTCCATACAGTCCATACAGTGGGTGGCCTGCCCACTGGGCCATCCTGGGGAGAGCAAAGCCACAGTCCATACAGTCCATACAGTGGGTGGCCTGCCCACTGGGCCATCCTGGGGAGAGCAAAGCCACAGTCCAAACAGTCCATACAGTGGGTGGCCTGCCCACTGGGCCATCCTGGGGAGAGCAAAGCCACAGTCCATACAGTCCATACAGTGGGTGGCCTGCCCACTGGGCCATCCTGGGGAGAGCAAAGCCACAGTCCATACAGTCCATACAGTGGGTGGCCTGCCCACTGGGCCATCCTGGGGAGAGCAAAGCCACAGTCCAAACAGTCCATACAGTGGGTGGCCTGCCCACTGGGCCATCCTGGGGAGAGCAAAGCCACAGTCCATACAGTCCATACAGTGGGTGGCCTGCCCACTGGGCCATCCTGGGGAGAGCAAAGCCACAGTCCATACAGTCCATAACAGACCCCACTGCCACTGGAGGAGGCAAGTTGGCCAGAGGACATCCTGCAGCCCTGCCCGAGATAGATCCTGCCCTGCCACGTCTGCCAAAGGGCCAGCGGTTCTTGCCTTGAAGGGCCCAGTTCAGCGGTTCTTGAGACGGCGGGGCCCAGTTCAGCGGTCCTTGACCTGAAGGGCCCAGTTCAGCGGTTCTTGAGACGGCGGGGCCCAGTTCAGCGCTCCTTGCCTTGAAGGGCCCAGTTCAGCGGTTCTTGAGACGGCGGGGCCCAGCGGAGCGGTGCTTGAGGCGGCGGGGCCCAGTTCAGCGGTCCTTGCCCTGAAGGGCCCAGTTAAGCGGTTCTTGAGACGGCAGGGCCCAGCGGAGCGGTGCGTGAGACGGCGGGGCCCAGCGGAGCGGTTCTTGAGACGGCGGGGCCCAGCGGAGCGGTGCTTGAGACGGCGGGGCCCAGTTCAGCGGTCCTTGCCCTGAAGGGCCCAGTTAAGCGGTTCTTGAGACGGCGGGGCCCAGCGGAGCGGTGCGTGAGACGGCGGGGCCCAGCGGAGCGGTGCTTGAGACGGCGGGGCCCAGTTCAGCGGTTCTTGAGACGGCGGGGCCCAGTTCAGCGGTCCTTGCCCTGAAGGGCCCAGTTCAGCGGTTCTTGAGACGGCGGGGCCCAGCGGAGCGGTGCGTGAGACGGCGGGGCCCAGCGGAGCGGTGCTTGAGACGGCGGGGCCCAGTTCAGCGGTTCTTGAGACGGCGGGGCCCAGTTCAGCGGTCCTTGCCCTGAAGGGCCCAGTTCAGCGGTTCTTGAGACGGCGGGGCCCAGCGGAGCGGTGCGTGAGACGGCGGGGCCCAGCGGAGCGGTGCTTGAGACGGCGGGGCCCAGTTCAGCGGTTCTTGAGACGGCGGGGCCCAGTTCAGCGGTCCTTGCCCTGAAGGGCCCAGTTCAGCGGTTCTTGAGACGGCGGGGCCCAGTTCAGCGCTCCTTGCCTTGAAGGGCCCAGTTCAGCGGTTCTTGAGACGGCGGGGCCCAGTTCAGCGGTCCTTGCCTTGAAGGGCCCAGTTCAGCGGTTCTTGAGACGGCGGACGGTCTATGGCCAACTGCTAATTGCCTGGTGGTGCCCTCCTGGGCAGCGGGGATGGTGCTCCTTCACTGCCCACCTGGGCTGTGGGTGGTGGGGCCCTCCTGGCCAGCTGGGCTGGGTCCTCCCTGGGCAGCGGCAATGGGGGTGGTGGGCTCTCCCGGGGCAGCTGTGCCGGTTCCTCCCGGGGCAGCGGCTATGGGGGTTGTGGGCTCCTCCTGGGCAGCAGGCCTGCTGCCTGACCTCTCCGACTTGCTGCCCTTGCCCTCCTTAGTCGTGGGCCTGTGGCCCTTTCCTCCCTTTGGAGCTGTGGCTGGTGACTGTCTCTGGGTGGTGTCCAGGGGAGATGTAGAAGGCGGGCTCC
This sequence comes from Pleurodeles waltl, assembly GCF_031143425.1. Classification (NCBI taxonomy): domain Eukaryota; kingdom Metazoa; phylum Chordata; class Amphibia; order Caudata; family Salamandridae; genus Pleurodeles; species Pleurodeles waltl. The sequence goes on along the minus strand of NC_090447.1, from coordinate 1,475,379,125 downwards.
TGCGGCGCCCCTTCCGCCTTCTGCTCCTCTTCCCAGGGGGTGGGCTGGCTGTCCCCTTGCTGCTGGGCGAAGATCCAGACATGCGGGCTGGCGGGCTCCAATACCCCTGCACCCTTGTCAAGGGGGCTGCAGGGCTGGTGGTGGCTGAGGTGCTCTTCTTACCCCGACGAGAAGGAGGGGGGGCTCAGGGTCAGGAAAGAAGTTAGTAGTGGCGAGGAAGAGCTTCTTGGGACAATGGAGAGTGGTAGGTACAGTGGGAATGGGAGTGGAGGGAGAGGATGTGGTTGTAGGTGAGTCACGTTTGCTGTCTTTGGGTGCAGGTGCAGGAGGGATAGGCTGTCGTGAGGTGGATGGCTGTTGGGTGGGTGGGTGGCTGCGTTTGTGTGGTGTGGAAGAGGGGGTGACAGACACAGTGGGAGAGGACACAGGGGACGTGTAAATGGCAGTGGGGGTGGTGACTGCACGTGTGCGGACTGGAGTGGAGGGTGTGCTGGTGATGGAAACACTGGCTGATGGTGAGGTGAATGGAGGTGTGAGTGTAGACGTCACAGGGAGGGAGGAGGGAGACGAGGAGGTGGGGGTCACAGAGGTGGTAGTGACTGTTGGCATGTCTGCATCGGAATGTTGCGTGTGTGAATGTCTGCGTGATCTGTGGTGCTTATGTTTGGATGAGCTTCTCTTGGGTGTTGAGGTGTGTGCAGGCTGGTCTGATGGTGTGGGTGGGACAGGCAGAGGAACAGGAGACTGGGAGGAGGGAGTTAGTAGAGGCAGGCAGGAGACAGGGACAATGGCTGCCGTCAGTGCTGAGGCCAGAGCCTGGAATGATCGCTGATGGGCAGCCTGACCCGAATGAATGCCCTCCAGGTACGCATTGCTGCGATGAACCTCCCTCTCCACCCCCTGGATGGCATTCAAAAGGGTAGTCTGCCCAACAATGAGCGTTCGGAGGAGGTCAATGACCTCCTCACTGAGGGCAGCGGGGGTAACAGGGGCAGGGCCTGAGGTGCCTGGGGCGAAGGAGATGCCCGGCTTCCTGGCAGAGCGGGCACGGGGCGAACGCTGAGGGGCTGCTGGGAGGGCGGAGATGGTGCGCTGGGTGGCGGCTGTACCTGTAATGGCGGGGGGCACGGATGGTGCCACCCCCGCAAGGGAGCCCCCTTCCGAGGACGTGTCCGTGTCGCTGCAGGCTCCAGTCGTCCCCGTCGTGGAGCTCCCCTCGCCCTCCGTCTCACTGGTCCAGTCTGACTCTGTGGCATGGCCCTCCTGGGCCATGTGAGATGCAGCTCCCTCCTGCCCCGATGCCACTTCTCCTCCGCCTGATGATGCTGATGCACACAAGCACAGAAAGACAAACAAAAAGGGGGGGGGAGAGAGAAATAAAGGGATATTGAGTACATGGATCTCCGGTACAGTTAGCGGACATGATAGACACAGATGCCCCCTGCACTAAGTTGCGCACTTGGGGTCCGCTACGCATTCCGTGGAACATGCCCTACACGCCTAGAGTTGACAACTGCACCCATGGATGACACGGCCCAGGGATGGCTGTACTGACAAACTACTGAGGGTGGTGGCTGGGGACACAGGGGCTTACGGGGGTGCCCAGCCTACAGATATCGCCCTGGCCTAGGGGGACCTCCAGCCCTCCTCCCCCAACCAGACACCTCCACTGCGCGACAACAGAGTAGATAATGCTTGTACTCACCCCCTTGTGTCTGCTGTGCTGCCCTCACGCGCCCATCCAATTCAGGGTAGGCCACCGCCAGGATACGGAACATCAGGGGGCTCAGTTGACGGCAGGCACCCCGCCTACGTTGGGAGGCCATCCCCAGCAGAGACTCGGCGGTCTTCTTGGTCCCGCGGCGGATGTCCTCCCACCTCTTGCGGCAGTGGGTGCCCCGTCGACGGTAGACCCCCAGGGTCCGGACTTCCTTGGCAATGGCACGCCAAATCCCGATCTTCTCATGGGCGCGGACCTATGTGACACGTACAGGGAGGGAGAAATACCACGTTCAAGTTTGTCAGCATTTTCCTTTCCAGTGGCCCAACGCCCCCCATCCCCGCCAGGCCCCCCGCCATGCCCCCCGCCAGGCCCAACATGCCCCCCATCCCAGCCAGGCCCCCCGCCAGGACCTCCGCCAGGCCCAACATGCCCCCCATCCCCGCCAGGCCCCCCGCCAGGCCCAACATGCCCCCCATCCCCGCCAGGCCCCCCGCCAGGCCCAACATGCCCCCCATCCCCGCCAGGCCCCCCGCCAGGACCCCCGCCAGGCCCAACATGCCCCCCATCCCCGCCAGGCCCCCCGCCATGCCCCCCGCCAGGCCCAACATGCCCCCCATCCCCACCAGGACCCCCGCCAGGCCCAACATGCCCCCCATCCCCGCCAGGCCCCCCGCCAGGACCCCCGCCAGGCCCAACATGCCCCCCATCCCCGCCAGGACCCCCGCCAGGCCCAACATGCCCCCCATCCCCGCCAGGCCCCCCGCCAGGACCCCCGCCAGGCCCAACATGCCCCCCATCCCCGCCAGGCCCCCCGCCAGGCCCAACATGCCCCCCATCCCCGCCAGGCCCCCCGCCAGACCCCCAAGCCAGCCAGTGGCCCACAATCCATATTGAATTAAACTCACTTGTTGGTCTGGAGGACCGTAGAGTAGCGCATACTGGGGGAGGACCCCATCCACAAGTTTCTCCAACTCCTCTCCAGTGAAGGCAGGGGCCCTTTCCCCAGGCGCAGCAGCCATTGTCCCTTCCAGACCGAGGTCACAGCAACACTTGCAGTATAGGTCCTCTCCTGTGAAAGTTCAAGTCGCAAGTGGATAAGTAGATAGAAAATGGCGGTGACGTCCGCGGCGGTGCGTACCGCGACGATGCGTCCCGCCACCGCCGGCGCCCTTCGCCATTGGCTCCTGAAACCCATAGGCTTCAATGTTAACCAATGCGGCTTTGCGCCGCGGTCTTCGCCCGCCGCCCGCCGCGGTGTGCCACGCCAGCGCATTGACCTCACATCCCATTGTCACACTTCACAGGTCAGGCAGCCGCCATTTCCAGGGCCCACATGGCTCAATTTCAACTGCGTCACACAGGCCTAGGCCTTGCATAGCCACTCAGACACGCCATTCACTGCATAGAGAATCGTATACTGTGCTAGCTGTGAGTACGTACCTGTGGGTTGCTTGACTGTGTGCTCCATGTTGTCCTTCCTAGGCACCGTCCGCTGGGTTGGGCGAGGAGACGGATGAATCCTCCCGTGTACCGACCGCTGGTGGACCTGTCGACAATGGAAGAACGCCACATTATCCTGACCTACCGTTTTAACCGTGCCACTATCCATGAACTGTGTGCCCAGCTGGAGCCCGACCTGATGTCCCCCATCCGCCAACCCACAGGGATTCCCCCTCTGGTGCAGGTCATGTCAGTACTCCATTTCTTGGCAAGTGGGTCATTTCAGACAACCGTGGGAATTGCTTCTGGGATGTCTCAGCCCATGTTTTCGAAGGTGTTATCCAGAGTGTTGTCTGCCCTGATGAAATCCGTGAGGAGCTACATCATTTTCCCTGAGGTGGGCGAATTGGCTACAGTGAAGGGTGATTTCTACGCCCTTGGACATATTCCCAACGTAATTGGTGCCATTGATGGGACCCATGTGGCTTTGGTTCCCCCAAGAGACAGGGAGCAGGTGTACAGGAACAGAAAAAATTACCATTCAATGAACATCCAGGTGGTGTGTTTGGCTGACCAGTACATCTCGTATGTAAATGCCAAATTCCCAGGGTCAGTGCATGACGCCTACATCCTCAGGAATAGCAGCATCCCTTACGTGATGGAACAGCTACAGAGACACCGTGTATGGCTAGTGGGGGACTCTGGGTACCCCAACCTGTCGTGGCTACTGACCCCAGTAAGGAATCCCCGGACCAGGGCAGAGGAACGGTACAATGAGGCCCATGGGCGTACTAGGAGGGTGATCGAACGCACCTTTGGCCTCCTAAAGGCCAGGTTTAGGTGCCTGCATATGACAGGTGGATCCCTAATGTACTCACCTAAGAAGGTGTGTCACATCATCGTGGCCTGCTGCATGCTTCACAACCTGGCTTTGCGCCGCCAGGTGCCTTTCCTGCAGGAGGATGGTCGAGACGGTGGTGTTGTGGCAGCGGTGGAACCTGAGGAGAGTGACGAGGAGGAAGACGACGGGGCTGAAACAGACAACAGGGACAGAATCATTGAACAGTACTTCCAATAGGACACAGGTAACATTTCAAAGATAATTTAGTAAATGTTAACTACTCTCCAGCATCTCTGCTGCCTGTCTATTTGCCCCAGTGTATGATGACTGAGTTTTGGCTTTTCCCTCCCTATTTCAGATCTGGGGTCCCCACTACGAGTCCTGTGCTTCGTTTCCCCATGGACTACAGCTTTGTGGCAGCTGTTTGTTGACTTCACCATGTACAAGGACATATTTGCACTGTCATGTCAATTACAATCTATTGAAATCACAGCCAGACTCCAGATATTTTGGTGCAAAATAGGTGTTTATTTAAGTGCTCAAAATGGGATGGGTGGTTTCAAGTGGGTGGGGGCTATGGTGAAGGAATGTCCATGGCAGAGTCCAGATTAACAGTCACACAGGTGCATTGTCCAGAGGCCTGTGGAGAGATGGAGCATGGGCAGTTCAGGGATGGACAGGGTGACAATGTGGGACAGTGGGATGACATCAGGTGGTATCCATTGCTGGCGGGGGTCTTGACATCCTACTCTGTCTTCTTGCGAGATCTCAGGGCCCTCTTGCGGGGTGGTTCTTCTCCTGCAGGAGGTGGGGGTCTGGTGGGCTGCTGCTGTGCGGGGGCCTCCTGTCCACTAGCGCCGGCGGAGGTGGTTGGCTGTTCTTGGTCCAGGCTAGTGGCAGGGGCCCTTGGGTGTTGTTGAGTGTCCGCCCTGTTGTTGACGAGGTCCTGCAGCAGCCCTACCAAAAACCAGGGTGGTGTTAATGGCTCTGATGTCCTCCCTGTACCCCCGATAGTGTTCCTCCTGCAGTACCTGGATCTCCTGGAACCGGGCCAGTACCGTCGCCATCGTCTCCTGGGAGCGGTTGTATGCTCCCATGATGGTGGTGAGGACCTCGTGGAGAGTGGGTTCCCTGGGCCTCTCCTCCCCCCCCTGTCGCACAGCTGCCCTCCGAGTTCCCCTGTTTCCCTGGGCCTCTGCCCCCTGGCCGGTGTGCCCACTACCACTGCCCCCAGGTCCCTGTTGTTGTTGGGGTGGTGGGTTATCCTGGGTGCCCTGTAGTGGTAGACACACCGCAGATTGACGCGCCCTGGAGACAGAGGCATGGGCCCGCTGGGTGGGAGCTGTGCTGGTGTTCCCAGAGGGGTTTGGGTCTGTAGTGGCCTGGGCCTGTGTGAGGGGAACCGACTGTCCAGAGGTCCCCGATGGTCCGGGCTGGTCATCGGTGTCCAGGTCGACAGAGCTGCTGTCATCGCTGACGGCCTCTTGGGTGGGGGGTGTGGAGAATTCTGGCCCCTCCGCCGCGGTGTGTTGACGGTCGGGTCCTGCAGGGGTATAGAGGTATGGTTATAGTTTCAATGTGTGGCATATGGGTGTATCTGTGGGTTCTCGTGTCCCCAAGTGCTGGCATTCGTGTGTGGGGGCTTTGGTGAGGGTGGCTTGTGGGGGGGATGTGTATATGCATTGGGCATGCTTTGGTGATGGGTGTCCATGCTTAGTGGACGCATGCAGGCCTAGGTTTTGGGATGTGTGGGTTGTGATGGTGAGACATTGGCGGGGAATAGGTGTGCTGGGGGTGGGGGTGAGGATGGTGGTGGGGGTGAGGATGGTGGTGGGGGTGAGGGTGGGGGTGAGGATGGGGGTGGGGGTGAGGGTGGGGTTCGAGGATGGGGGTGAGGGTTGGGGTATGATTTGGCATGCAGGTGGGGGGGAAGCAGTATTGAAGCTTCAACTTACCAGTATCCATTCCTCCGCCGACTCCTGCGAGGCCGTCAGGATGCAGGATGTTCAAGACTTCCTCCTCCCATGATGTGAATTGTGGGGGTTGAGGTGGGGGTCCTCCGCCAGTCTTCTGCACGGCGATGTTGTGCCTGGATACCATGGAACGCACCTTCCCCCGTAGGTCGTTCCATCGCTTCCTGATGTCTTCCCGATTTCTGGGGTGCTGTCCCACTGTGTTCACCCTGTCGACAATCCTCTGCCATAGCTCCGTCCTCCGGGCAATGCTGGTGTATTGTATCTGTGTGCCGAACAGCTGGGGCTCTACCCGAACGATTTCCTCCACCATGACTCTGAGTTCTTCGTCTGTGAAGCGGGGTTGTCTTTGGGGTGCCATGGGGTGGTGTGTATGATGTGTGGGGTGGAGTATGTGTATTTAAGTGAGTTGAGTGTGGTGGTGTGTGTTGTTTTGTGTGTGGATAGTGTGTGGGTGATGGTGTTGAGTGGCTGTGGCTGTTATTTTTTGGATGCTGGTGTCTCGCTCTTGCCTTCTTTACGAATTTTTTAGCGTAGGGGTTTGTGGGTGATGTGGGTGGGTGTTTTATATTGTATTGTGTGTGTGGGAGTGGTGTGTGTATGTGTATCAGGTGTGTGGGATTCAAATCGTCCAATGTGGCTGAGTTTTGTTCGTTTGTGTGTATTCTGACCGCGGCGGTGTGTCCCGCCAATGGAATACCGCGTTTGAATGACCGCCGCGTGGATTCGTGGGTCGTAATGGCATGGGCGTATTTCTGTTGGCGTGACGGTGGAGGTTTTGTCACCTCCACCTTTCCGCCGACCGCTGGTCTGGCGGTCTGTTGTGGCGGTCGGATTTTCGGAGGTTTGCCTTCTGCGGGTCAGAATGACCGTGGCGGGTTTCCGCGACCGCGGCGGGATTATGGAGGATTTCTGACCGGCGGTAGGCGCCTTTTACCGCCGAGGTCAGAATGACCCCCTTAGTCTTTATTTTGAAGTTTTTCTTCACCGGGACGAACCTGCCAGTTGAATCCGACCTCCTGGAGCCCTTGTCCGGATACGCGATGTGGGTTTCCTCGGTGGAGACTTTTACCTTCGGACTTAGTCGTTTTTTCGAGATGAAAATCCTTCGACCGGGGTAAACCTGGATCTTGATCCGACGTCCATGGAGCCCTTCTCGAATACGATGGCTGGGAGGTCCCGGTCAACTTTTTACGTTCGGACTTAGGCCCTCATTCTGACCTTGGCGGGCGGCGGAGGCCGCCCGCCAAAGTCCCGCCGTCAGGTTACCGTTCCGCGGTCGAAAGACCGCGGCGGTAATTCTGACTTTCCCGCTGGGCTGGCGGGCGGTCGCCTTCAGACCGCCCGCCAGCCCAGCAGGAAAGAGGCTTCCACGATGAAGCCGGCTCGGAATCGAGCCGGCGGAGTGGAAGCTGTGCGACGGGTGCAGTTGCACCCGTCGCGTATTTCACTGTCTGCGCAGCAGACAGTGAAATACATGTAGGGGCCCTCTTACGGGGGCCCCTGCAATGCCCATGCCAGTGGCATGGGCACTGCAGGGGCCCCCAGGGGCCCCGCGACCCCCCCCTACCGCCATCCGGATCCCGCTGGTCGGACCGCCGGGATCTGGATGGCGGTAGGGGGGGTCGGAATCCCCGCGGCGGTGCAGCAAGCTGCGCCGCCGTGGAGGATTCAATGGGGCGGCGGTACACTGGCGGGAGCCCGCCAGTGGTGCCGGTCCGACCGCGGCTTTACCGCCGCGGTCGGAATCCCCATTGGAGCACCGCCGGCCTGTCGGCGGTGCTCCCGCGTTCCTCCGCCCTGGCGGTCTTTGACCGCCAGGGTCAGAATGAGGGCCTTAGTCTCTTTTTTGGATGTTTTTCTTTACCGGGACGAACCACGAAGTCAGGCCGGGTCGCGGTTGAGGCAAGCCGGCTAGAATTTCCGCGGCGGGTCGGTCCCTCTCTGGAGCTTTTTTCCAAAAATTCTCAAATCTTTTCCAAACTTCTGGGGCTTCACCCAGATGTTCTTTTAAGGTTCTTTTGGGGTCCACAGCTCACCCCGAGGGTCCAGAAGTTCTGTGATGGTCCTTGGGGGGTGCGGACTTCAACTCCCAGAATGCACCTGGCGCAAACTCCTTTTTGGCCACTGGACAGTGGTCAGCTGGTCGCTTTCTTCAGGAGTTGGTGCAGGGGACTCTGGTTAGCAATTTTTCACCTGTAGCAAACAGGGAGTCCCTCCTTGAACCAGTTGAAGCCAGGCAAAGTCCTTCTTGTGGTGAAGCCCAAGTGTGCAGCTGGTGCAGTCCTTCTGAGTGCAGGTTCCAGGTGCAGGCCAGGGGTCCAGCAGGGCAGTCCTTCTTCTTCCTTAGTTCCTTTCTTGTTGAATTCTGGAGGGGATCTGAGGCGTGGGTGCAGGTCTGCCAGTTTTATCCTTGGTCCTGGGTGAAAAGCAGGTGGGCCCTGGTTCTCCAATCAGGGACAGGGTCGTCCCCCTGTGATGACCACTTCCTGGGAAGTGTGGCAAAAATCCATCCCAGAAGGCAACAGTCTCTAAAAATCCAACATGGATGAATCTGATTTTTGGAGGTTACATCTGGCTGAGCCCACCCACTGGTGTGGCTAAAAATCATAAACACACCCCTCTCCTGCCCTCTCCTAATCTAATCAAGGGGGCACCTAATTGTCTGGGGTTGCAGGATGTGGGGGTGTTGCTGGGTGCTGCAAATGTCCTTCTCTGCCTTTGAAGACCAGTTTGGCAGCCCTCCCCTTCCTGCCTCACCATCTCCTGAGGGGAGATTCTCTCCCACAAGCACATTCCTTTGTGTGAAGCCTGGCCACTTCACACCTCATCAAGGCAGCCTGGCAGAAGCTGCTGCAGGCTGGCCAATCAGAGCACAGCAGCAAAAACAACGCAGAGCTGAAATTGGCAACTTTTTAGGTAAAGTCTAAACTTTTTACCTGGACAAGTTATATTAAATCCAACAACTGGAAGTTGTGGGATTTATTACAACAATCAATTTGATACCAAATTCTTGGTATGTAACATTTAAGGAGACTTTAAAATTTAAAATAAAGTCTGCCCATTCTAGCCTATGAAGGCCATTTACTTCAATGAGGGAAAAACGAATTTGGCTGTTTTTACCTCACCAGGGCTTATAAATCTATTTTTATAAAGTCCCTGCTTATTGTTACATGGCACCCAGCCCTAGGGGCACATAGGACACACCTTAGGGGTGACTTATATGTAAAAATAAGGTAGTTTAAGACTTTGGAAGTACCTTTACTTCCAAAGTCGAATATGCATATAACTTTAATTTAAAAGCAGCCAGCAAGGCAGGCTTGCTTTTAAAATGACACTGGGCACCTCAGCAGTGCACCTAGGTGTGCACCACCTATGCTGTGGTCCCTAAACCTACATGCCCTACCATATACTAGGGACTTATAGGTAGGTTAACTTAGCCAATTATAATTAGCCTAATTTGCATATCCATTTTACACAGAGCACAGGCCCTGGGACTGGTTAGCAGTACCCAGGGCACCTTTAAAGTCAGGAAAACACCAGCAAAAAGTGGAAAATGGGGGCAAAAAGTTATGGGGCCTCTGCAATCAGCCCTGTTTTCTCACATTGATATTATAGGTTCATTTTGGGAGACTGTGCACTGGACCAACAATCTCCCAGTCCCTACTTTTGTTTAAAGAACATATCTGTTTAATGGCCAAAGCGGATTGTTGATTTTATTGTTGGACTGATTACAATCACTTTAGTCAATTCCTGTTGTCCTTGCATTTCATTTGCAGTCAAATTGTTTTTGGAATGCATATGGTTGTGTGTGTGGTGTGTGTGTTTATGGTGTGTGTTGTGCGTGTGTGTGTCACTCTCATTTTCCTCCCACCCTCCCTTGTGTGCTAGGCGTCTGTACTCACCGTCGTCGTCTTCGCCGGTGTTGGTGTTCCAGGTGGAGCATAAAGTAGAAGATCATCGGAAAGACTTGCAGTTTGGGTTCCATGGCGGCGTGGTTCTTCCCTGTGTCTTCAATGGTGAGTCCTTTGACTTTTGTGCTCTGTTTCCACCGGGCGTTTGATGGCGTTGGTACTGCCCTGGAAAAGGTGGCGGATTCCTGTGTCAAAATATGGTGGGGGGTACTTGGTCTTCCGCCTGGCTGTAGGCGGCTACCACCGTGGTGACTGCTGTTTCTGCCCTGGCGGTCAGTGTGGTACATTGGCTGTCTATCGGAGATATCACCGTCATGGTCATAATTTGGCGGTAATTCCAGCCAGCCTGTTGGCGGTATTACCACCACTTTATCACCCACCGCCACGGTCGTAATGATGGCCCAAGTGTCTAACCAGTATGCATAAATGTAAACAGGCCTACGTTGGTGCCAAAATAGTTACACTGCACATTGCAATCCATGTTTTAACTGAATATGGAAATGATCATGCTGTGCATATCACAGTCAAAATACAACAAGTTGGTCACGTGGAGCTCCCGTCATGCTCCGTGACAGAGAGCCTGATAGGTCGGCGGAGCGTGTTAATGATCATGCCGTTGCCCCCGTAATTTTCAAAGAGCAGCTTTAGCTTTACACTGGAATAAGCCCAGTGAAAAGGTCCCGCAGCCCCCCAACCTTATCGTTGGTGGTTTACAAAGTGCAGCGGAGCGCAGCGGAGTATGGTGGAGACATGGCGGCATGACTTTTGGCTGTAGGCAGAGCAGCGGAGAAAGCGTTACCTTTTCCCCGTGATAAGCCCAATGAGAACTGACCGGGTCCCCCAGTCCCCACAGACCTCATCACCAGCAGGTTACAGAGTGCAGCGGTGGGCAGCAGAGTATGTCGGAGACAGGGCGGCATGACTTTCAGCTGTAGCCGGACCAGCAGAGACAGCACTGGCGAGGTAGCACTTGGATGAGATCTACCTTCATTCAATGATGGACTACTGAGGACTACGGCATCCCCTCCCCCCCACAGAGTCCCTAAAAGATACGACGCCTGCAACACAGAGACAGTTTGAAAAACAATGATAAGTAATAAGGCAGTTATAAGACAGTGCGGCTGGGGGAGGTTAGTGCTACAGCTTTCAAACTAACCCTGTTCCACCTCTGAAAAAAATATTGCAAATTGCACAGAACTGGCATTCTTTTGAATGTGGATCCTTTGGGATCAGGCTCTAGGAGTGCCATGTCAGTGCACTCATTTGTGGGGGATTGAAAGGGAGGTTACGATGGAGGGGGAACCACAGGGGGCACAAGAGAGGGAGGGGCCAGGACGGGAGAGGGCCTCGACGATCATGATGGGGGGGAGGTCACAGAGTGGAGTTAGAAGCGCGACAAGAGATCCTGTTGCAGGTTGAAGTGGGTGGCATTTGGCTGGGGAAAAAGAGAAGATGACAAAGCAGATGACAAAGTTGATGACAAAGCAGACTTGAATTCAAAATAATTATTCACACAGAGAAGCTTTTTTGGGAGTCAGTTATGAGTTTGGTATAGGATGATCCCATTTGGTAAAGGGTCGCAGGGGGTGAACTAAGAGTTATTTCTTGTAATATTAATGGTGCTAATAATCAAGTTAAGTTTGCTGCATTACTTAATTGGCTCGGGACTTCTCAATTACAGATTTTTTTCTTTCAGGAAACACATTTAAAGTGCCAGAATAAGCTATCCAAGCTCCTTAATTGTATTGCTCAGGACTATTATGCGTCGGCTAACGCCGCTGTTCGAGGGGTAGCTATTCTATTGTCTAAAGAATTCCCAGGGAAGGTATATCAGATTTATTGCAACCCGCAGGCATATTGGGTTGTAATTAGTACTCTTATTTCAAATAAGCATATTCACTTTGTAAGCTTTTATGGCCCATTTGAAGATAATCCTACCGCTTTCCAGTGTCTTTATAAGGTATTAAGTGTACTCCTTGGCTTTTTAACCATCGGTGGAGATTTTAATGTTATACCAGATGTACAGATGGAAACAGAATAAACCGAAAGTCTTTTAGTGGCTGGCTAAAATTATCTCGGACCTGGCGTTAGTTGACTGACCATCCACAGAACTCCGACTATACGTATTTAAAAAAAAATACAATACGGCATCTAGAAAAGACTTCATTCTAACCTTGTTCTTTCTCCCACAAATTAATTCTTATACAAATACCAATCCTTTTTCGGACCATTCAGCACCTCAGGTCAATCTCAATGTTTCTGGCTATCTGGTAGCTTATCCACATAGGTGCTTTGATAAATCTTTGTTGGTAGACAAAGGGTGGGTTCAGATTCTTAAAACTTCTATTACCACCTTTCTTGAAGTCAACAAAGACTCAGCATCTCCATTCTTTGTCTGGGAAGCACTTAAAGCACATATAAGAGGAGAAACTCTATCTTACAAGAAAAAGGTCAACGAGCTCTAATCAGAGCTTGACCAAGCACAAAGGGCCCTTCTGACTTCCTAAAACCCAGAGGTGCTTCTAAGTTTAAGAAGGGCACAGGCTAAGCTAAGTAACTATTTTTTATCTTGTGAGCTAGTCAATCAACATACAAGCAGAGCTGGTACGAAGAAAGTGAACACATATGTACATTTCTGGCAAGATCAGTGAATAAAATAAAAGCCCAAGAAAACACCATCAAATCTATTTTTGACGAAGCGTCGGATACGCTGGTAAGTCATTCAGAAGATTTTGAAAGGGTTTTTCTATTGCATTATTCAAAAATATATTCCCATTCTATTCCAACTAGCATCCAGCAGATTGAGCAGTACCTGGATTTAATAATGTTGTCCAGTTTAGATACATCTTCAAGAGCAAACCTTATATCTTCCATATCACTCGCTGAGGTAAAGGAGGCAATAATGGCCTTATCAAACGGGAAAGCCTTGGGGGAGGATGGCATTCCGGCAGAAGTTTATAAAAGCATTGTAAAGAACATTGTCGGGTGTCTTGCTGCTCTCTTTAATAGTATTCTTCAGGGGGCAGACATACCTGCATCCTTACAAGAGCCACAGTGATAACTTCTTGAAAAAATATAGGCCAGCTCATAAACCGGATTCATATTGTCCGATCAGGTTATTAAATTTTGATTATAAGCTTTTAGCTAAGATATTGGCACAAAGATTGACTTCAGTAGCGCAGGATCTAATTCATGAAGACCAGTGCGACTTTCCCTCAGGTAGGTTGCTAGCGAGAAATACCAACTTTTTAATTCAGGCGATAGACTACTATTCCAAAAATGATAAACCGGCGGGTATTATAATGATGGATGCTGAGAAAGCCTTCGATCTAGTCCAATGGGAGGTGCTTTTTCAGATCTTAGCAAAGTTTAAGTTCCTAGCCAATTTATTCAGATTTTGCGCAATCTCTATTCTAAAGCTCAAACAAAAATTCATATTAATTCACGCATAGCTGGTTTGCGTCAAAATATTTACCGCCACCTAACACCATTCCTACGCACAAGGCGGGCGCCTCATTTAAGATTGATGTTAGCTGGCGCTGCGGGCTGGTCAGAGTAAAATAAATGACTCAAACCAGGCAGCGCCAGCGTAGGGAAAAATGGGGGTTGTGCGTCAAAAAATGGTGCAAGTCAGGTTTGAGTAAACAATCATGGCTCAAACTGGACTTGCGCCATTTTTTGACTCACAAACCCCATTGAAATGACTCCTGTCTTAGCAAAGACAGGAGTCATGCCCCCTTGCCCAATGGCCATGCCCAGGGGACTTCTGTCCCCTGGCCATGGCCATTGAGCACAGTGGCATGTAGGGGGGCCCAAGTTAGGCCCCCCCTCTGACACTTTAAAAAAATAAAAAAATTATACTTACCCCTACTTACCTCTACTTACCTGGGATGGTCCCCTCCATCCATGGGTGTCCTCCAGGGATGGGCGAGGGAGGCAGGGGGTGTCCCTGGGGCAGGGAAGGGCACCTCTGAACTACTTCCATGGTCAGAGACCATGGAAGTGGGCCCACATGTCCCTTGATGCCTACCCTCACCCAGGCGTTAAATAACAGTGCACATCAGGCTGTGCGCCGTTTTTTAAGGCCCGCCCCCTCCTGTGCGTCAAAATGACGCAGGAGTATAAATAAGGCACACAGGCCTTAAAGTCATTTTTGGATGGGAACGCATACCTTGCATGTCATTAACTCAAGGAGGTTTCCCTCATCCAGAAAATGATGCACACAGAGGAATTGTGACGTTCGCGGGGTCGGGTGTCATTGTGTAAATATGGGGCAAGGTTTGCGCTGAATGTGCGTCAAAATGTTTGACGCACATTCGGTGCAGACAGAGTATAAATATGACCCAAAGTCCCTACCGTAGTATATGCTAGGCTTTTACAATTTCGGGAAAAATATCAAATTGTTGGGTTTTATCCTAAATTGTCCTTGACCCAGTCAGGGATAATGGGTCTAAATCTGATTCCTGCGGGAAATAACCTGAACAACTACGTTGGAACTACTACTTGCCTTAACAACGAATCCTGAAGTACTACTAGGTCTTAACAACGAAGTTCAGAACAACTACTGCCTTAACAACGATTTTGCCTTAACAACTAATGCCTGAACAACTAATTTGAAGGTAAGTGCTTTTATTAATAACGAATTTTAAGTTAACTTTTGTGTTTTGTTATTTATTTGTTTAGAGTTTAATTATTATGTGTTGAATTTTGTATACATGTATATTTAATATTTGTATTGTTGGATATGTTGTGTTTATTTATGTTTGTGTTTGTATATATTAATTTATAAATGTGTAAATATAGTATTTTTATGTATAGATGTCTTTAGATATATATTTTTATATACATATTTTTACATATTTATCTATATGGGTAGTGATACTGAAGTTTTTATTTTAAACTGTTTTGTTTTTGTGTAGTTTTTTGGAGTTATGTAGCGCAATTATGAATTTGAATGTTTGAGGATTTTTTATTTAAATTTTGTTAGGTATTAGGTAATAATGTATATACTTGGGTATTTTTTTAAATTTATTTAAATTATTCTGTGGATTTAGGGGTAGTATATGTGGGATGGAGGGGTTATGAGTAGGGTTGGGTATTATTACTCTGGTATTAAAATTAGTATTTGAGTATTTTATGTTTTGTTATGGGGTGGCATGCTGTGGGTTAAGGGACGGGATATGTGGGATGTAGGGGTTATGGGTGGGGAAGTGTATTAGTAACTGGGTATTAATTTATATACTTGGGTACTTTTTTATTTTGTGAAATATGGGTGGGAGGAGTGTATTAATGCTTGGGTATTTTATTGGGACTTTGAGTATTTTTTTACGTATTTTTTAAGGGTATGTTGTGGATTGAGGGATGGAATGTATGGGTTGTGGATGTTATGGGTGGGGAAGTGTATTAATACTCAGATATTAATTTATATACTTGTTTTTTTTTTAATTTGGGAATTTATGTTGTGGATCTAGAGGTGGGATATATGGGATGTAGGGGTTATGGGTGGGTATGTGTATTAGTAATTGGGTATTAATTTATATACTTGGGCATTTTTTGTGTGAAATATGGGCGGGGAGTGTATTAATAATTGGTTATTTTATTAGGACTTTGAGTATTTTTTTTACATATTTTTTTAAGGGTATGCTGTGGATTGAGGGATGGAATGTATGGGTTGTGGATGTTATGGGTGGGGAAGTGTATTTATATTTAGGTATTAATTTATATACTTGTTTTTTGGTGATTTTGGAATTTATGTTGTGGATTTAGGGGTGGGATATCGGATATCTGGCATGTAGGGGTTATGGATGGGGGAGTGTATTAATACCCAGGTATTAATTTATACGGTGGGATAAGTTTTTATTTGTAATTTCTATAATTTATGTGGGTAAGGGGTGGGATATATGTGATGGAGCTTTTTATGGGTGGTGAAGTGCATTAGTATTTAGGTATTAATTTATGCTGTTGGTTAATTTTTAATTTGTTTTTGGGAATATTAATTGTGGGATAAGGGGTGGGATAGTTGAGATGGAGGGGTTATGGGTGGGATAGTTTATCAATACTTAGGTATTATTTTAAATAATTTGGTAAATTTTTATTAAATATTAAAAAATATTTTATGGGGTGATGTATTGGATAAATTGCTTGTAAGGGTTCTGGCTTGGAAAGTTTACTAATACTGAGGTATTATTTGTAGAATTGGGAATTATTTTTTTATTTTTTGAAAACTTGCTGTGGACTTAGGAGTGGGATATATGGGATACAGGAGTTATGGGTGGTTAAGTCTATTAATACTGAAGTATTAATTGATATAGTTGAGTAATTTTGTATATATTTTTAATTATCTGTTGTAGGATTAGGGGTGTTATATATGGGATGTAGGGGTTATGGGTGGGGAAGTGTATTAGTACTTTGGGTATTAGTTGGTATACTTGGGTAATATTTCCTTTCTTTTTGAAAAAAATAAGCTGTGGGATAATAGATGGGATATATGGGATGTAGGTGTTACGGGTGGGAATTATATTAATACTCGTGTACACTTGGGTAATGTTTAAATTATTTTAAAAAAAAAATTGTGGGATAAGGGATGAGATAGATTGAATGGAGGGGTTATAGGTTGTAGACTTGGGTTATTTTGTAAAATTAAATGGTGTTGTGATATAATGGATGGGATATTTGGGATACATGGGTTATGGGTGGGAAATATATTAATACTCAGGTAATATTTAATGTATTTGCGTAATTTTTTTATTAAAAGTATGAATACAATTAGGGGTGGGATATAGGGGATGTATGGGTGGGGAAGTGTTTTTATAATTAAGTATTTTTTTATACCTTTGGGTATATTTTATATTGGTGTAAAGTTGTTTTTTAGGGATGGGATTTTGTTTATTGGTGGATAATGATTTGGGAATGTATTGATACTGAATTTTCTTTTAGTACAGGTGATTTTATTTAATTGTTAATTGTTTTAGGTTTTTTTTATTGTTTTTTTATTTTTTGCTGTTAAGGATGTATATATTTTTTTGTTTGAAAATAGTTATGTTCTTAAATTTATATTTGAATGTTTAATATAATAGTATTTAGTAGAGTAGAATTTTGATTATAAATATGTAAAAGTTTATTATTAAAAATATTATTTTATTTTTGATTTATTGTAATTTGTTTTTGTCATTTTCAAAAATTGATAAAATATTTTTTATAATTTATTTTGAAAATGTGAATATTTTTTCTGGTGTGATAAAATTGATATGATTTTTTTTTTTAATTACTATTTTTGGATGTATAATTGTATAATTTTATATATATATATATATATATATATATATATATATATATTAAATTGTATTAATATTATTTTATTTAAATTTATTATTAATTACATTTTTTTAGAAAATACATAGCTGTTTTTATTTTTTTATTTGTTTAGGTATTAGAATTTTTTTCATCCACAATTATATTTTTGTTTATGTAAAGTTAATTTTTAAATAATAAAAACACCATTTATTTTTTTTAAAATAATTTTTATTTTCAACATAATAAAGTTCAAAAAATGCAAAAAACAAATGTTATGTATTATTTAGTATTTACAGATTTTTTGAAATTTTTTGAATTTTTTTTTAACATTTATTTAACTATTTTTTGTGGTATTTTCTTCTTTTCCCTATTATAGTCTATGAGTGAAATAGTCCGTTTTCTATTTTTAGTGCTCTTTCATGGTTACGTTGTTTGATGTCTTTTGTTTTCAGTCGGAGGAGCGTCGCGGTCAAGATAGGACGGAAGCGGAGACCTCGTTCGGGTAAGTGGGATTATAATTTCTTTTACAGTATTTTTCTTACAGAAATAGTTGTCGGAGGCAATTATAAGGTAGGTAGTAGATTTTCGATGTTTGGAATGTTTTTTATGTTTAATTTTTTGTTTCCGTACAGTTTTGATACGATAGTGGTATTGTAAAAAAAAACAAATAATAATGTTTAGCAGTGTTTTATGTTTAAAATGATTGTACTGCTTTTCTAATGCTTACGAACAATTCTCTTTTTGCTTGTGATAATTTTGTTTTAGGGATTTATAAGGAAGGCAATTGTTCGGTTTATGAAAAAAATATTTGGTTAATTGTAACAGCCTTTGTAATTATTTTTTTATTGTGTATTAGTAGTGTCCTTTATTTCGTTTTCATGTCTTTTTGTTGATTGTTAATATTTTATTTAATGATGTTGCTTTGGTAAGTATCAGATTATTATTTTTTTACTTTTTTGGGATAAAAATTGTTTATGGGGTGTTTTTAATATTTGTTTTTTTTTCTAATTTCTGGTTGGTAAAATGTTATATTTTATATTATTTATACTTTTTATCGTATGCAGAGTTGTTTTTATTATCATCCATTTTGTATCGCCAATTTTTTATTTTTTGGATGATTAATGTTTATTTATTTACTTTCTGCAGTATGAGGTCCTTCTTCTATATTAATGAAGAAGATTTCTTCTGCAACATATGTTTGGCTGAAGACATGAAAACTTCAAAGGTAGGAACAATTTTGGTTGGATAAATTTAGTGTGAAAATAATTTCAAAAATGCCAAGGTAGTCTGATGCTGTTCTTGTATCAAATTGTTGTATTTTTGCCAAAATTCTTTCTGTCATTTCTTTGCTTTTTTGACTTGTGCATGGGTTCAGGCTACCTGAGAGTGACTGAGCTAGTCTCATTTCTTGGAAACTTTGCCCTTTTTCCAAAATTTCCATGAAATGATACAGGTTTGGGTGGGGTTTACCTATTGCTTTATTGAAGGAGTTGTGCCATCCCTCTATGGCATTATTAGTCTTTGCACCACTTTCTAAGCAGGTCTGGTAGCAGTTCCACCATTCTATTGGAAATCTTGGCTTTCGTATGCGACCAGATCTGTTTAGGTGTCCAATCCAGGTTTCTTCAAAGTAATTTAGTAAGGGTGCCAATTTGTCTTCATTTACTGTATAATAGTTAGAGTCTGTCATTGTTGTGTAATACTCATCTACTTTTGCAGGAGTTACAAAGCATAATGCTGTGAGTTTTGTTTTTTTAATTCAAATTGTAGTATGCAGTCTGAGAAATATTCTCTAGTTAGGGATGATTTTTGTATTCTACGCCAATATGCTTGTGAAAAGTTGAATTTGGGTTTGTGGTTATATTTTCAGTATTGTGTTTATCATTGATAATTCAAAATCTAGTATCACTTTTCTAGGTGTTTTATTTAGTGTTTTGTTTTTGATTGTTGATAAAAATTCAATGTAAGTAGAGGAATGTTTATCAGGTAATAATACATACACTAGGGGGACTGTAGTGTTATTTTTTGTGCCATGTATAGTGTAAATTTGAGTGAATGGATGGGGTGTAGATTTAAATGTTCCATCCATCATCCAAATTTCACTATTTTGTAGGATTAGTAAATTGCAGGTTGTGCTAAATATTACAATTCTTTTTTGAGGGTTTTCATTGTCGTGCATGAGTAAAGTTTCTTTAGAAAAGGTAATTTTTAGTTCTGGGGGGATGTTAATATCTTCATAGGATTGTGGTGTTATATGTTGGGGATTACTTGCCAGTTTTTCTCGTTGAAACATTCGCCTAAGGTTTGGTATAGAAGGCATGCTACCTGCAATCTGTACGGGAATGTTCTACCTCCCTTATAGTCTGTCCGCAGGAGTCATTTGAGGAGTGTGCAATATGTTTTATCTTTTGTATGTTTTCTCTAATCTCAATTTCCATTGCACAGGCAGAGTGGTTGTGATCTGTTGTCTTAACAACTGTGTCTTCCAGAGTAATAGCTCTGCCTCTGCAATGTGAAGAGTAGAATTGTACACACCTCCAATATCTCCTGAGGTTGACAAGCTTGTCTCTGCAATAAAGATAACCTTCATGCTTTAGTAGCTGGTGTCCGGTTCTTGAGGTCACGTAACTTGCTTCTTCTTGCGATGCCATTTGTGAAATATCTGTAAATAATATAAAAAAATAGATTATAAGAAATTTTTAGTTTTTCATTTTAAATTTGTGGTGGAATTACTTTATAAAATAGTAAGTTAGTTCATGTATACTTCGTGCTCTTTGTAAGTGTTTGGTTTAGCTGGCATGTTAACTTTTACATTTGGTGATTGTGTATTATCTGTTGAGGTAAGTAATTTTTGCTTTTAGATTTGTAAATGTGGGTATACTGTGTGACTAGTGTTTGTTCTGAGGTAAGTACTTGGTGGAGTTGTAATAGTATATTTTTTTATAGTCACTGTCCAGCACCTATGTTCATGTAAGTATGCAGTGAAGTTGGTATGGTTATTTTGGAATGTATTGAGTATTTGTCATGTGCTATGAGGTAAGTACTTGGTGGAGTTGGAATAGTAATTTTAGTGCTATTTACTGTCCAGCACCTGCTGTGAGGTAAGTATTTGGTGGAGTTGTAATAGTAAATTATTTTTGTAGTCACTGTCCAGCACATACCCTAATGTAAGTATGTGGGGAATTTGCAGTGATTAATTTGTAGTGTAATTAATGTGTGTAATCTTTTTTGAGGTAAGTAGTTGGTGGAGTTGGAATAATACTTTTAGTTCTATATAGTGTCCAGCACCTGCTTTGAGTTTAGTATTTGGTGGAGTTGTAATAGTAAAGTTTTTTTAGAGTAATTATCCTGCACATACCATCATGTCATGATGTGGGGTATTTGCAATGGTCAATTTGCAATGTGGTGAATGAATATTTCCTATCTGGCCTGAGGTAGGTAGTTGGTGTAGTTGCAATAGTAATTTTAGTTTTCTTTAGTGTGAAGCATGTGCTGTGAGGTAAGTATTTGGTGGATTTGCAATAGTAATTTTAGTCTTGTTTACTTTCCAGCACCTGCTTTGAGGTAAGTGTTTGGTGGAGTTGTAATAGTTAAGTTTTTTATATAATGAGTATGCTGCATGTACCCTTACATTAGTATGTGGGGAATTTGTAGTGGTTAATTTATAATGTGCAGAATATTTGCTATCTGCTCTGAGGTAAGTAGTTGGTGGAATTGGTATAATTATTATAATTCTATTTAGTGTCCAGCAGTTGCCTTGATGTATGTACTTGGTGGTGTTGTAATAGTTAATTTGTTTTTAAGTCACTGTACTGTATGTACCTTCATGTAAGTCTGTGGGGGATTTGCAATGGTTAAATTAGATTTTAATAGTAATGTTGGTTCTATTTAGAGTGCAATATTTGTACTTATGTAAGTACTTTCTGGAGTTGTAACAGTTAAATTATTGTATACTCAGGGCCGTATTTATACTTTTTGCCGCACAACTGCGCCAACGCAGTTGTGCGTCAAAAAATTTAACACCATTCCAAAGCGCCATGCGGCCGCCTTATTTATGGAATGACGTTAGCCGGCGGAGCTGCCTGGTGTGCGTAAAAAAAAATGACTTACACCAGGCAGCACCGGCGTAGGGGAAAATGGAGCTTGGGCGTAAAAAAATGGGGCAAGTCAGGCTGAGGCAAAATTTTCGCCTCAACCCGATTTGCGCCATTTTTTTTAACTCCCAACCCCCATTTAAATGACTCCTGTCTTAGCAAAGACAGGAGTCATGCCCCCTTGCCCAATGGCCATGCCCAGGGGACTTATGTCCCCTGGGCATGGTCATTGGGCATAGTGGCATGTAGGGGGCACAAATCAGGCCCCCCTATGCCACCCAAAAAAAAGAAAAAAATACTTACCTGAACTTACCTTAAGTTCCCTGGGATGGGTCCCTCCATCCTTGGGTGTCCTTCTGGGGTGGGCCAGGGTGGCAGGGGGTGTCCCTGGGGGCATGGGAGGGCACCTCTGGGATCCTTCCGAGCCCACAGGTCCCTTAATGCCTGCCCTGACCAGGCGTTAAAAAATGACGCTAAAGCGGCTGGACGTCATTTTTTTTGACCCGCCCACTCCCGGGCGTCATTTTTGCCTGGGAGTGTAAATACGGCGCGCATGCCTCGGAGTCATTTTTTAGACGGGAACGCCTACCTTGCATATCATTAATGCAAGGAAGGTGTCCACGCTAAAAAATTACGCAAACTCCAAGATCTTTGGCGCTAGACGGGTCTAACGCCAAAGTATAAATATGGAGTTAGTTTTGCGTCGGATTTGCGTAAAAAAAACGACGCAAATCCGGCGCAAACAGAGTATAAATATGCCCCTCAATGTGTAGTAGCTGTTATTTCATAAGTATGTATAATAGTTGTTTTAATTAATTTTTAGTTTCTGTCTTGCGCAGTTTCTGTTTTAAGGTGAGTACTTGGCTAGAGTTTTAATAGTATAACTTATATTTTATGTAGAGTCTACATGTAGTTTGTGATATTTAAGGAGAAATAGAGCACCTTTTCTACCACTTTGTTGAATAGTGGCTAGTAAGTATGCCATATGTGAGGAAGTGTTGGAAGAGTTAGTGGTAAAGCTAAGTTTATAAAAAAGTTTTGGGAAAGCCAGTTGGTTTCCTATTTTTAGGGGTTTTGTAGATAGTGAATCTGCTTTGTGTTAGAGATGTTTTATTTAGTGTTGGTGGATTTAAAGTGTTATGTTAATTACTATTCCTGGGCCTCAAAGTCACTCCTTATTGTTTGTTTCCTGCTGCTGTAGTTTGTAGTCAATACATTTCTTTTGTTGTATGTTATACTTTTGTAGAGCATTTGTGAAGTTCTTTTGTGGGATATATATTTTTTTATTGTGGTGCTCTATAGACTGCATGTTTTATAGGTTTGTTCTCTCTGTTTGCCTGTTTTCAGTCATTCTCTCAGAATTTTGTGGTATACATTTGTTTATTTAGCTTTCAATTATTTTTAAGTGCATCTTGGCACTATATGTACTGTGTTTTTTAAGTATTTTTAATTTCACTGACTTTATGTGTGTTTGGGATGAGGTTAAGGGGTATTTGCACATGCATGTTTGTTTAGTTTTATTAAATTAGAAAAACTGCTTGTATGTTATAATCAAAATGTTATACTTACTTAAAAATTTTTTTTTTTGCTGAGCTTCTTTTTTTTAAATTGATTTTTTTCAATTTTTTTGTCTCCTGGTGTTTTTTTTTGTTCCTTGGAGTCTAAAAGAAATAATGAAGAGTGAATTATTTAGTTTTTTATTTTGTATTAATAATGATTTACTTTACTCAATTTAGAAAGTAATTTTTTTATGTAGCCTTGAATTTTGAGGTGGAGTAATGTTTGGTTTTTGATTAAATTTACTAGGTGAAGTATTTTTTTTTTACTATTTTGTAGTTGAAATATTTTATACATATATTTTATTTTTATTATAATTTACTTTTAGTAGTCTTATGCTTTTCATTAGTTAACAGTTTTTTTTATAGAATTGGTAATGGTTTAGTGAAATGTTTTTTGAATTATGGTAATCGTTTACCTTTGATGCTAAAGGTGTTGTGCTTATTTTTTGGTCACTTTCCTGAAATTTATGCCTGTAATAGAAAAGTGAAAAACTAGATTAAATGCTTATTTTTTTAGCTGTGTTATAGGTTTGTATATTTATTTATATTTATTTTAAGGATATTTTACCTTGTAATCTCAGTAGATGGCGGTGTTGGATAAATTATAGATTAATTTCTTTCCGTAGTGACATACACATCTTCTCTGTAAGCTGTTTGGTGTAATAATGAGTAGAAAATGGAGGTCGTTGGTATTTATATGTGTTTTTGTAAGTGATGTTATAATTGTAAATGGAATATGTTTTGGACGTGTTTTTTAATTTTGTATTTGTTTGTGATATTAGATATATATATAATTTTCAAGTATAGTTTGTATTTTTTTTCTAAGTTAGTCATCGTTTGTTTAGTAGAAGAAGTACTTCCTGGGTGATGTAGAAAGTGTTGCAGGACTATCGTTTTTCACAGTGTTTTTTTCTTCAGTGTTGTATCCTTTTTATATTTGTTTTAAAATATTTATTTTAAATTAAAACAGTGTTTATATTTTTTCGATTTTTCTGATGTTTTCTTTGTTTTATGTAGGAAAAATATTGTTGTTGCCGATTTCGCTGTTTTTTTCACATAGTACTGTAGTGGTTGCCATATTTTATATATAAGTCGTCGTTGTTTAGGTGTAATGCAGATTAAGCGTATTTTTCATTATTTAGAGTTCGGTGTAAAAAGATTAGTTGTTTAGGCGTTTTCGGTGGTGGGTAGTATTTGTTTGGGTATTAGTTGTTTGGGTAGTCGTTTGTTTGGGTAGTAGTTATTTGGAGAGTTGTTGTTTAGGTAGTCGTTGTTTGGGTAGTCGTTGTTTGGGTAGTAGTTATTTGGGGAGACGTTGTTGAGGTAGTCGTTGTTTGGGTAGTCTTTGTTTGGGTAGTAGTTATTTGGGGAGTCGATGTTTAGGTAGTCGTTGTTTAGGTAGTCGTTGTTTAGGCAGTAGTGGTTTAGTGGAATATTTGTACTTTAGTGGTTCCTGTATTCGTTAAATAGGAGATCGTTGTTTAGGAGTAATTTAGTTTATGCTTTTTTTTCATTGTTTAGACTTCGTTGTAAAAAAAAACGTTTTTTTAGGTATTTTCGGTGTTGGGCAGTTGTTGTTTAGGTAGTAGTTGTTTAGGTAGGAGTGGTTCAGTGGTATATTTGATTCCTGTACATTTAAATCAATGGTTAATTACGGGGTCTACCAGCTTCTCCGACTTTCTAGTAGGCAACCAAGTCAAGACCTGGGATCAATGTCAGGCTGGGACACGTATCCCTGATTTTTAAAAATATTCTTATCTTCAGATTCAGCATTTTTTGCTTCCTTATACTGCCCTAGTAGTTCAACCCACCTCTCTTATCTCTCAGGCATTTTATGGGAATCAGAAGGGGTTGGGCAATTAGTATCGGATCCTTAACCCCCAGGGAGCACCACGAGTACTTTCCTGTTTTTTAACAAGGATCAAAAGGTACACCGGGTGCAAAATTGAGTTGAAAACGTGGAGGTATTTCAATAGCACGTCTCATAAGGTGAACAGGGGCTAATTTAAAAGGAAGGCCCTTTTTTACAAAATGGATGCTATATCACAATCCAGCCCAAATTAAAAAAACATTCCCGGCTTTTTCAGCTTCTTGTCCATGGTGTAATGACAATCCAGGGGACTGGTTGCATATGTGTTTTACCTGTCCCCAGCTTATGAACTTTTGGGTTAAAGTTTTTCAGTGGATAAGCAGGAAATTATGTTGTGTGCTTATTCCAGATGCTTTGGGGGCCCTGTTTGGAATTTTGGATCATCCGAACCCAAGGATGCGGGCTAGGCAGTTTTTTTTATAGCCTTATTGATTGTGAAATCTTTCATTCTACAAGCATGGAGATCACCCCTTCCTCCTGCATTTGAAGCATCTGAGGCAAAGATGAAGGTGGTACGGGCTAAGGAAAAGCTCTATGTACAAAGAATAGGTGCAGGTTGCAAGTTTAAGGATATTTGGGCCCGTATTTATACTTTTTTTAGCGCCGCATTTGCGCCGCTTTTTGACGCAAAACGGTGCAAACCTACAAAATACAATGGTATTTTGCAAGTTTGCGCCGTTTTTGCGTCAAAAAACGACGCAAATGCGGCGCAAAAAAAGTATATATACGGGCTTTGGGGACCAACTTTCGAGGTAGAGGATCTATCTAGGATATGATGCGTTATGAAAAGTGTTATTATAATTATCGTGTGTAGCTAATCAAGTATCAATGAAGTTTTGGATGACAAAGTTTAATAATATGTTTCAATATGTGTACTTTTCTCAAGATTTGCATCTGCTTAATAAACAATAAAAAATAAAATACAACAAGGTACTTGTCAATAATTGGTGTACGTATCACCGTGAGAACAAATGGTTAATCCCACACGGAGCTACACTCCATCCAAAATTGTATGGCAGTTAATACACAATGATAAGCTGCCTCCAAAATTGTTAGACTGCACTTCCCAACATGGCCGATGAACAATGCTTGAATAACTGCATATAAAAATGAACATGGTGTGCGTATCACAGTTGGGATACAATTCTTTAATTGTAAATAGTTGGTGTGCGTATCCCCGTGAGAACATATAGTTAATTTAACAAGGATGTACACTGGTATCAGAATCGTTTGACAGTTGACAATACACGGAGATGCGCTGCTTGTAAAATTGCTAGACAGCAATTCCCAACATGGCCGAAAAACAGCACCAATTCACAGATGAATCTGTTCACCGTAGGTCTAGCTTACATCCATGTCAATCATACATTCGGCATACCCATAAAACAAGCTTACGAAAACGAGGACTCCTTGAAGATCTCTGTCGCCTTGGTAAAACTTTCAGCTTAAAGGTAAGTCAAAACCTCTTCCATTTAACACAATCCAAAAGATAATGCCAACGACAAACAGAAGCATCAAAAGTGATAAGAATGTGCGGGTCCTCCGACACCTGTCAACTCGCCACCAATAAAATTGTAGTAACTATGCCGGTCCGCATTGAATGAAGAAAAGTATTAATTTCAAGTAATTACAGATGCCGCGTTGGAGCTCAATGATCATCGCTCTGTACACAACTGTCACTCCAGCCACACGGATCACATCACATAATCTACATGCTACACATCAAAATGCCTCATGAGAATCTTAAAGCGGTAGTGGCAGCATACATTACATGAATAGCCAGTACAGAATCTTTCTGGCATAAAGATAATTCTTCACTCAATGAAGCTATAACTACTGCTAAGATGTGTGAACATAGTTTAGCAGAAGAAATTAAAAAAGATGGTTTGGGTGACAAAGAAAGTTTAGTGCAATCTGCTGGTCAGGGTAGAAAAATAAGTGATTGGGTAGTGAGTCAGAAGACAGTGAAAGATTATAAAGATAACAAAGTTTAGAAAAAGGCTAAGAAAGGTGATTTAGGTGTGGTGAGTTTGGTCATTACGCGGACATGCTACCATGTGTTGTAGAAGCTCTAATTTAAAAAAAAAGAAAGTCCAGGAAGTCACATTTGATGAAGACGATTCTTCATTTGAGGAGACAATTTTACAAGTAAAAGATGGTAATAGTGGTCCAGTAGAAATTGTACTAATTGAAGGTGTATCAGATTCCATGATGTTTCGCTCAGGGGCAAAAATAACACTTATTCTCAGAGATATGTTTGACAAAAGTCTTAGGAGTAAAGTAAAGTTATTTAAACTGGACATATGTCCTAAGGGTTATGGTGGTGAACCTATTAAGTTGTTAGGATACTTTATTGGTTCAATACAATTCAAAGATAGGTGAACCGCAAGGAACATTTATGTCTCCATAAAGGGTGACTCTCTCATTAGTTTGCTTTACAAGAGAGATTTGAAGGTATATCTTGATCCTAATGAAAACCCTTCAGTTAGATTCAAAGACATGGAACATGTTGACATAGTAACTAGTTCTTTTTTTAAAATTTTTAGTTTTTATTCATATTCTGACATGCCAAAGGAAAAAAAAGCGTACAATGAATTTGCAAAAAAAGAGCATATCTAACAAATCTAACAAAAGGAGGAAGGACAGACAAAAATAAGTCAAATATCGTACAACCTCTACCATACATCTTGGTTTTCCAACCATTTTGTCAGTGGTGCCCAAATTTGTTCCCTCCGGTGTCTCTTCTTATGTCCTTCAATAATAATCTTGATCATTGTTAGAAATGGGGTTCTTGGTTGGCAGTCAGGTTACCCTCTGTCCAAGCAAGAACCATCACTCTAGTCAGGGTAAGTCACACACAATCCAAGATTATCCTGTGCCCACCCTCTGGTAGCTTGGCACAAGCAGTCAGGCTTAACTTAGAAGGCAATGTGTAAAGTATTTGTGCAATAAATCATACAGTAACACAATATAGCACCACAAAAATACACCACACAGTGTTTAGAAAAATATATAATATGTATCAGGACAATTGTAGGTCAAAACGAATAAAGATGCAATGTGAAATTGTAGAGATATCACTGAAAAGTGATATAAAGGGCCTGATTCTAACTTTGGAGGACGGTGTTAAACCGTCCCAAAAGTGGCGGATATACCACCTACCGTATTACGAGTTCCATAGGATATAATGGACTCGTAATACGGTAGGTGGTATATCCGCCACTTTTGGGACGGTTTAACACCGTCCTCCAAAGTTAGAATCAGGCCCAAAGTGTCTTAAGTCTTTAAAAAGCAAACAAAGGGGGTCATTCTGACCTCGGCGGTAAAAGGCGCCTACCGCCGGTCAGAAATCCTCCATAATCCCGCCGCGGTCGCGGAAACCCGCCACGGTCATTCTGACCCGCAGAAGGCAAACCTCCGAAAATCCGACCGCCACAACAGACCGCCAGACCAGCGGTCGGCGGAAAGGTGGAGGTGACAAAACCTCCACCGTCACACCAACAGAAATACGCCCATGCCATTACGACCCACGAATCCACGCGGCGGTCATTCAAACGCGGTATTCCATTGGCGGGACACACCGCCGCGGTCAGAATACACACAAACGAACAAAACTCAGCCACATTGGACGATTTGAATCCCACACACCTGATACACATACACACACCACTCCCACACACACAATACAATATAAAACACACACCCACATCACCCACAAACCCCTCCGCTAAAAAATTCGTAAAGAAGGCAAGAGCGAGACACCAGCATCCAAAAAATAACAGCCACAGCCACTCAACACCATCACCCACACACTATCCACACACAAAACAACACACACCACCACACTCAACTCACTTAAATACACATACTCCACCCCACACATCATACACACCACCCCATGGCACCCCAAAGACAACCCCGCTTCACAGACGAAGAACTCAGGGTTATGGTGGAGGAAATCGTTCGGGTAGAGCCCCAGCTGTTCGGCACACAGATACAATACACCAGCATTGCCCGGAGGACGGAGCTATGGCAGAGGATTGTCGACAGGGTGAACGCAGTGGGACAGCACCCCAGAAATCGGAAAGACATCAGGAAGCGATGGAACGACCTACGGGGGAAGGTGCGTTCCATGGTATCCAGGCACAACATCGCCGTGCAGAAGACTGGCGGAGGACCCCCACCTCCACCCCCACAATTCACATCATGGGAGGAGGAAGTCTTGAACATCCTGCATCCTGACGGCCTCGCAGGAGTCGGCGGAGGAATGGATACTGGTAAGTTGAAGCTTCAATACTGCTTCCCCCCCACCTGCATGCCAAATCAGACCCCAACCCTCACCCCCATCCTCGAACCCCACCCTCACCCCCACCCCCATCCTCACCCCCACCCTCACCCCCACCACCATCCTCACCCCCACCACCATCCTCACCCCCACCCCCAGCACACCTATTCCCCGCCAATGTCTCACCATCACAACCCACACATCCCAAAACCTAGGCCTGCATGCGTCCACTAAGCATGGACACCCATCACCAAAGCATGCCCAATGCATATACACATCCCCCCCACAAGCCACCCTCACCAAAGCCCCCACACACGAATGCCAGCACTTGGGGACACGAGAACCCACAGATACACCCATATGCCACTCATTGAAACTATAACCATACCTCTATACCCCTGCAGGACCCGACCGTCAACACACCGCGGCGGAGGGGCCAGAATTCTCCACACCCCCCACCCAAGAGGCCGTCAGCGATGACAGCAGCTCTGTCGACCTGGACACCGATGACCAGCCCGGACCATCGGGGACCTCTGGACAGTCGGTTCCCCTCACACAGGCCCAGGCCACTACAGACCCTAACCCCTCTGGGAACACCAGCACAGCTCCCACCCAGCGGGCCCATGCCTCTGTCTCCAGGGCGCGTCAATCTGCGGTGTGTCTACCACTACAGGGCACCCAGGATAACCCACCACCCCAACAACAACAGGGACCTGGGGGCAGTGGTAGTGGGCACACCGGCCATGGGGCAGAGGCCCAGGGAAACAGGGGAACTCGGAGGGCAGCTGTGCGACAGGGGGGGGAGGAGAGGCCCAGGGAACCCACTCTCCACGAGGTCCTCACCACCATCATGGGAGCATACAACCGCTCCCAGGAGACGATGGCGACGGTACTGGCCCGGTTCCAGGAGATCCAGGCACTGCAGGAGGAACACTATCGGGGGTACAGGGAGGACATCAGAGCCATCAACACCACCCTGGTTACCATGGTAGGGCTGCTGCAGGACCTCGTAAACACCAGGGCGGACACTGAACAACACCCAAGGGCCCCTGCCACTAGCCTGGACCAAGAACAGCCAACCACCTCCGCCGGCGCTAGTGGACAGGAGGCCCCCGCACAGCAGCAGCCCACCAGACCCCCACCTCCTGCAGGAGAAGAACCACCCCGCAAGAGGGCCCTGAGATCTCGCAAGAAGACAGAGTAGGATGTCAAGACCCCCGCCAGCAATGGATACCACCTGATGTCATCCCACTGTCCCACATTGTCACCCTGTCCATCCTTGAACTGCCCATGCTCCATCTCTCCACAGGCCTCTGGACAATGCACCTGTGTGACTGTTACTCTGGACTCTGCCATGGACATTCCTTCACCATAGCCCCCACCCACTGGAAACCACCCATCCCATTTTGAGCACTTCAATAAACACCTATTTTGCACCAAAATATCTGGAGTCTGGCTGTGATTTCAATAGATTGTAATTGACATGACAGTGCAAATATGTCCTTGTACATGGTGAAGTCAACAAACAGCTGCCACAAAGCTGTAGTCCATGGGGAAACGAAGCACAGGACTCGTAGTGGGGACCCCAGATCTGAAATAGGGAGGGAAAAGCCAAAACTCAGTCATCATACACTGGGGCAAATAGACAGGCAGCAGAGATGCTGGAGAGTAGTTAACATTTACTAAATTATCTTTGAAATGTTACCTATTGGAAGTACTGTTCAATGATTCTGTCCCTGTTGTCTGTTTCAGCCCCGTCGTCTTCCTCCTCGTCACTCTCCTCAGGTTCCACCGCTGCCACAACACCACCGTCTCGACCATCCTCCTGCAGGAAAGGCACCTGGCGGCGCAAAGCCAGGTTGTGAAGCATGCAGCAGGCCACGATGATGTGACACACCTTCTTAGGTGAGTACATTAGGGATCCACCTGTCATATGCAGGCACCTAAACCTGGCCTTTAGGAGGCCAAAGGTGCGTTCGATCACCCTCCTAGTACGCCCATGGGCCTCATTGTACCGTTCCTCTGCCCTGGTCCGGGGATTCCTTACTGGGGTCAGTAGCCACGACAGGTTGGGGTACCCAGAGTCCCCCACTAGCCATACACGGTGTCTCTGTAGCTGTTCCATCACGTAAGGGATGCTGCTATTCCTGAGGATGTAGGCGTCATGCACTGACCCTGGGAATTTGGCATTTACATGCGAGATGTACTGGTCAGCCAAACACACCACCTGGATGTTCATTGAATGGTAATTTTTTCTGTTCCTGTACACCTGCTCCCTGTCTCTTGGGGGAACCAAAGCCACATGGGTCCCATCAATGGCACCAATTACGTTGGGAATATGTCCAAGGGTGTAGAAATCACCCTTCACTGTAGCCAATTCGCCCACCTCAGGGAAAATGATGTAGCTCCTCACGGATTTCATCAGGGCAGACAACACTCTGGATAACACCTTCGAAAACATGGGCTGAGACATCCCAGAAGCAATTCCCACGGTTGTCTGAAATGACCCACTTGCCAAGAAATGGAGTACTGACATGACCTGCACCAGAGGGGGAATCCCTGTGGGTTGGCGGATGGGGGACATCAGGTCGGGCTCCAGCTGGGCACACAGTTCATGGATAGTGGCACGGTTAAGACGGTAGGTCAGGATAATGTGGCGTTCTTCCATTGTCGACAGGTCCACCAGCGGTCGGTACACGGGAGGATTCATCCGTCTCCTCGCCCAACCCAGCGGACGGTGCCTAGGAAGGACAACATGGAGCACACAGTCAAGCAACCCACAGGTACGTACTCACAGCTAGCACAGTATACGATTCTCTATGCAGTGAATGGCGTGTCTGAGTGGCTATGCAAGGCCTAGGCCTGTGTGACGCAGTTGAAATTGAGCCATGTGGGCCCTGGAAATGGCGGCTGCCTGACCTGTGAAGTGTGACAATGGGATGTGAGGTCAATGCGCTGGCGTGGCACACCGCGGCGGGCGGCGGGCGAAGACCGCGGCGCAAAGCCGCATTGGTTAACATTGAAGCCTATGGGTTTCAGGAGCCAATGGCGAAGGGCGCCGGCGGTGGCGGGACGCACCGCCGCGGTACGCACCGCCGCGGACGTGACCGCCATTTTCTATCTACTTATCCACTTGCGACTTGAACTTTCACAGGAGAGGACCTATACTGCAAGTGTTGCTGTGACCTCGGTCTGGAAGGGACAATGGCTGCTGCACCTGGGGAAAGGGCCCCTGCCTTCACTGGAGAGGAGTTGGAGAAACTCGTGGATGGGGTCCTCCCCCAGTATGCGCTACTCTACGGTCCTCCAGACCAACAAGTGAGTTTAATTCAATCTGGATTTGGGGCCACTAGCTGGCTTGGGGGCCTGGCGGGGGGCCTGGTGGGGATGGGGGGCATGTTGGGCCTGGCGGGGGGCCTGGCGGGGGGCCTGGCGGGGATGGGGGGCATGTTGGGCCTGGCGGGGGCATGGCGGGGGGCCTGGCGGGGATGGGGGGCATGTTGGGCCTGGCGGGGGGCATGGCGGGGGGCCTGGCGGGGATGGGGGGCATGTTGGGCCTGGCGGGGGGCATGGCGGGGATGGGGGGCATGTTGGGCCTGGCGGGGGGCATGGCGGGGGGCCTGGCGGGGATGGGGGGCATGTTGGGCCTGGCGGGGGGCATGGTGGGGGGCCTGGCGGGGATGGGGGGCATGTTGGGCCTGGCGGGGGGCATGGCGGGGGGCCTGGCGGGGATGGGGGGCATGTTGGGCCTGGCGGGGGGCCTGGCGGGGATGGGGGGCATGTTGGGCCTGGCGGGGGCATGGCGGGGGGCCTGGCGGGGATGGGGGGCATGTTGGGCCTGGCGGGGGGCATGGCGGGGGGCCTGGCGGGGATGGGGGGCATGTTGGGCCTGGCGGGGGTCCTGGCGGGGGCCTGGCGGGGATGGGGGGCATGTTGGGCCTGGCGGGGGGCATGGCGGGGAGCCTGGCGGGGATGGGGGGAGTTGGGCCACTGGAAAGGAAAATGCTGACAAACTTGAACGTGGTATTTCTCCCTCCCTGTACGTGTCACATAGGTCCGCGCCCATGAGAAGATCGGGATTTGGCGTGCCATCGCCAAGGAAGTCCGGACCCTGGGGGTCCACCATCGACGGGGCACCCACTGCCGCAAGAGGTGGGAGGACATCCGCCGCGGGACCAAGAAGACCGCCGAGTCTCTGCTGGGGATGGCCTCCCAACGTAGGCGGGGTGCCTGCCGTCAACTGAGCCCCCTGATGTTCCGGATCCTGGCGGTGGCCTACCCTGAATTGGATGGGCGCGTGAGGGCAGCACAGCAGACACAAGGGGGTGAGTACAAGCATTATCTACTCTGTTGTCGCGCAGTGGAGGTGTCTGGTTGGGGGAGGAGGGCTGGGGGTCCCCCTAGGCCAGGGCGATATCTGTAGGCTGGGCACCCCCGTAAGCCCCTGTGTCCCCAGCCACCACCCTCAGTAGTTTGTCAGTACAGCCATCCCTGGGCCGTGTCATCCATGGGTGCAGTTGTCAACTCTAGGCGTGTAGGGCATGTTCCACGGAATGCGTAGCGGACCCCAAGTGCGCAACTTAGTGCAGGCGGCATCTGTGTCTGTCATGTCCGCTAACTGTACCGGAGATCCATGTACTCAATATCCCTTTATTTCTCTCTCCCCCCCCCTTTTTGTTTGTCTTTCTGTGCTTGTGTGCATCAGCATCATCAGGCGGAGGAGAAGTGGCATCGGGGCAGGAGGGAGCTGCATCTCACATGGCCCAGGAGGGCCATGCCACAGAGTCAGACTGGACCAGTGAGACGGAGGGCGAGGGGAGCTCCACGACGGGGACGACTGGACCCTGCAGCGACACGGACACGTCCTCGGAAGGGGGCTCCCTTGCGGGGGTGGCACCATCCGTGCCCCCCGCCATTACAGGTACAGCCGCCACCCAGCGCACCATCTCCGCCCTCCCAGCAGCCCCTCAGCGTTCACCCCGTGCCCGCTCTGCCAGGAAGCCGGGCATCTCCTTCGCCCCAGGCACCTCAGGCCCTGCCCCTGTTACCCCCGCTGCCCTCAGTGAGGAGGTCATTGACCTCCTCCGAACGCTCATTGTTGGGCAGACTACCCTTTTGAATGCCATCCAGGGGGTGGAGAGGGAGGTTCATCGCAGCAATGCGTACCTGGAGGGCATTCATTCGGGTCAGGTTGCCCATCAGCGATCGTTCCAGGCTCTGGCCTCAGCACTGACGGCAGCCATTGTCCCTGTCTCCTGCCTGACTCTACTAACTCCCTCCTCCCAGTCTCCTGTTCCTCTGCCTGTCCCACCCACACCATCAGACCAGCCTGCACACACCTCAACACCCAAGAGAAGCTCATCCAAACATAAGCACCACAGATCACGCAGACATTCACACACGCAACATTCCGATGCAGACATGCCAACAGTCACTACCACCTCTGTGACCCCCACCTCCTCGTCTCCCTCCTCCCTCCCTGTGACGTCTACACTCACACCTCCATTCACCTCACCATCAGCCAGTGTTTCCATCACCAGCACACCCTCCACTCCAGTCTGCACACGTGCAGTCACCACCCCCACTGCCATTTACACGTCCCCTGTGTCCTCTCCCACTGTGTCTGTCACCCCCTCTTCCACACCACACAAACGCAGCCACCCACCCACCCAACAGCCATCCACCTCACGACAGCCTATCCCTCCTGCACCTGCACCCAAAGACAGCAAACGTGACTCACCTACAACCACATCCTCTCCCTCCACTCCCATTCCCACTGTACCTACCACTCTCCATTGTCCCAAGAAGCTCTTCCTCGCCACTACTAACTTCTTTCCTGACCCTGAGCCCCCCCCTCCTTCTCGTCGGGGTAAGAAGAGCACCTCAGCCACCACCAGCCCTGCAGCCCCCTTGACAAGGGTGCAGGGGTATTGGAGCCCGCCAGCCCGCATGTCTGGATCTTCGCCCAGCAGCAAGGGGACAGCCAGCCCACCCCCTGGGAAGAGGAGCAGAAGGCGGAAGGGGTGCCGCAGGAGCCCGCCTTCTACATCCCCCCCGGACACCACCCAGAGACAGTCACCAGCCACAGCTCCAAAGGGAGGAAAGGGCCACAGGCCCACGACTAAGGAGGGCAAGGGCAGCAAGTCGGAGAGGTCAGGCAGCAGGCCTGCTGCCCAGGAGGAGCCCACAACCCCCATAGCCGCTGCCCCGGGAGGAACCGGCACAGCTGCCCCGGGAGAGCCCACCACCCCCATAGCCGCTGCCCAGGGAGGACCCAGCCCAGCTGGCCAGGAGGGCCCCACCACCCACAGCCCAGGTGGGCAGTGAAGGAGCACCATCCCCGCTGCCCAGGAGGGCACCACCAGGCAATTAGCAGTTGGCCATAGACCGTCCGCCGTCTCAAGAACCGCTGAACTGGGCCCTTCAAGGCAAGGAGCGCTGAACTGGGCCCCGCCGTCTCAAGCACCGCTGAACTGGGCCCTTCAAGGCAAGGAGCGCTGAACTGGGCCCCGCCGTCTCAAGAACCGCTGAACTGGGCCCTTCAGGGCAAGGACCGCTGAACTGGGCCCCGCCGTCTCAAGCACCGCTGAACTGGGCCCTTCAAGGCAAGGACCGCTGAACTGGGCCCCGCCGTCTCAAGCACCACTCCGCTGGGCCCCGCCGTCTCAAGAACCGCTCCGCTGGGCCCCGCCGTCTCAAGGACCGCTGAACTGGGCCCCGCCGTCTCAAGCACCGCTCCGCTGGGCCCCGCCGTCTCAAGCACCGCTGAACTGGGCCCTTCAAGGCAAGGACCGCTGAACTGGGCCCCGCCGTCTCAAGCACCGCTCCGCTGGGCCCCGCCGTCTCAAGAACCGCTCCGCTGGGCCCCGCCGTCTCAAGGACCGCTGAACTGGGCCCCGCCGTCTCAAGCACCGCTCCGCTGGGCCCCGCCATCTCAAGAACCGCTCCGCTGGGCCCCGCCGTCTCAAGGACCGCTGAACTGGGCCCCGCCGTCTCAAGCACCGCTCCGCTGGGCCCCGCTGTCTCAAGCACCGCTGAACTGGGCCCTTCAAGGCAAGGACCGCTGAACTGGGCCCCGCCGTCTCAAGAACCGCTCCGCTGGGCCCCGCCGTCTCACGCACCGCTCCGCTGGGCCCCGCCGTCTCAAGAACCGCTTAACTGGGCCCTTCAGGGCAAGGACCGCTGAACTGGGCCCCGCCGTCTCAGGAACCGCTGAACTGGGCCCTTCAAGGCAAGAACCGCTGGCCCTTTGGCAGACGTGGCAGGGCAGGATCTATCTCGGGCAGGGCTGCAGGATGTCCTCTGGCCAACTTGCCTCCTCCAGTGGCAGTGGGGTCTGTTATGGACTGTATGGACTGTGGCTTTGCTCTCCCCAGGATGGCCCAGTGGGCAGGCCACCCACTGTATGGACTGTATGGACTGTGGCTTTGCTCTCCCCAGGATGGCCCAGTGGGCAGGCCACCCACTGTATGGACTGTATGGACTGTGGCTTTGCTCTCCCCAGGATGGCCCAGTGGGCAGGCCACCCACTGTATGGACTGTTTGGACTGTGGCTTTGCTCTCCCCAGGATGGCCCAGTGGGCAGGCCACCCACTGTATGGACTGTATGGACTGTGGCTTTGCTCTCCCCAGGATGGCCCAGTGGGCAGGCCACCCACTGTATGGACTGTATGGACTGTGGCTTTGCTCTCCCCAGGATGGCCCAGTGGGCAGGCCACCCACTGTATGGACTGTTTGGACTGTGGCTTTGCTCTCCCCAGGATGGCCCAGTGGTCATGGAGTCCCCTCGTGGATCTGGCGTTGTGTACTCAAGTGGCTGAGGTGCCCCCCCTTCCCTTCCCCCTGAGGTGCCTGTCCTATTTTCTTTCTGATGCCCCTGCAGTGTTCTCTCCGTGGAGTTCTTGTCGTGGGACTGGGCCTTGCCCCTTTGCACAGGACCCCTGTGATCCACGGACAGTGGTTGGACTACATTTAGTAGCTGTATATATTTTGTACATAGTTTATTTATTTATTGGGATTACTGGTGTCCATATTTCAATATATCTGCCCGTTTATGATCTCTTCTTTTGGTCTTTGCATTATTTCGGAGGGGGGTGGTTTGTGGGTTGTGACAGTGATCTGTGGGAATGCATTGATGTGTGTGTTGTAGTGGGTGTGGGTGGGTGGGTGTGTGCCGGTAATCTTTTCCCTCCCCTGTGTCGTAGGTGCAGTACTCACCGATGTCTTCCGCGCCGCCGGGCGTGCTCCTGGTATATGAGCAGGAATAGGAGTGCGGGGATGACCTGCAACTCTGGTTCCATGCTGCCGGAATCTCGCGTGGAGTGCGTAGAGGTGAGCGTTTTCCCGTTCGTAGTCTGTTTCCGCCGTGTTCTTATCGGCGGTGCTCCCGCCCCGGAAAAGGTGGCAGATTGGTGGGTCGTAATAGGGTGGGCGGTACATTGTCTGCCGCCTGGCTGTTGGCGGGAACCGCCGCGCTGTTTGTTTGTACCGCTGTGGCGGGCGGAGTGTTAAGTTGGCGGGCTGTGTTGGCTGTTCCCGCCAGGGTCAGAATTGCATATTTTAGACCGCCGGCCTGTTGGCGGCTTGGCCGCCGCTTTATCACCGACCGCCAGGGTCAGAATGAGGGCCAAAGTCTCTTTCAAGCACAAAGTACCTGGTTTGGAGTGGAAAATCTCCGCAAAGGGCCGCAGAAGAAGAGATACGTGGAAAAATGGTGTGTGCGTTGATTTCTCCCCAGCACACACGGACTTGCGTCGTTATTTTTCACGCGGGGAAGTCTTGCGTCGTTTTCTGGCGCACGGACAGTCTCTTTCTGTGGGTCGCGGGGATTACCAGATGTCCTGGGTCTGTGCGTGGATTCTCCTGCTTGTTTTCCGGCTGCGCGTCGTTCCGCGGGGCTTTGCGTCGAAGTTTCGCTCTCACGGCAGGCGTCGCGTCGATTTCCCCTCTGGAAGTCGGGCGGCGTTGTCCTTGCGAGGCCGTGCGTCAAAGTTCCGGTCACCCCAAAGGCGTTGCGTCGATCAGCGTCGGTATGCAGCATTTTTATCGCCGTGGAACAAGCTGTGCGTCGAAATTTTCAGCGCACGAAGAGTCCAAATGAAAAAGTGAAGTCTTTTTGGTCCTGAGACTTCAGGGAACAGGAGGCAAGCTCTATCCAAGCCCTTGGAGAGCACTTCTACAGCCAGACAAGAGTTCAGCAAGTCAGCAGGCCAACAGCAAGGCAGCAGTCCTTTGTAGAAAAGCAGACAGGTGAGTCCTTTGAGCAGCCAGGCAGTTCTTCTTGGCAGAATGCAGGTTCTGGTCCAGGTTTCTTCTCCAGCAACTGTCTGATGAGGTAGGGCAGAGGCCCTGTTTTATACCCAAATGTGCCTTTGAAGTGGGGGAGACTTCAAAGAGTGGCTAAGAAGTGCACCAGGTCCCCTTTCAGTCCAATCCTGTCTGCCAGGGTCCCAGTAGGGGGTGTGGAATTCCTTTGTGTGAGAGCAGGCCCTCCACCCTCCCAGCCCAGGAAGACCCATTTAAAATGCAGATGTATGGAAGTGAGGCTGAGTACCCTGTGTTTGGGGTGTGTCTGAGTGAATGCACAAGGAGCTGTCAACTAAGCACAGCCAGACGTGGATTGTAAGGCACAGAAAGATTTAAGTGCAAAGAAATGCTCACTTTCTAAAAGTGGCATTTCTAGAATAGTAATATTAAATCCAACTTCACCAGTCAGCAGGATTTGGTATTACCATTCTGGCCATACTAAATATGACCGTCCTACTCCTTTCAGATCAGCAGCTACCACTTCAATACTGTATGAGGGCAGCCCCAATGTTAGCCTATGAAGGGAGCAGGCCTCACAGTAGTGCAAAAACGAGTTTAGGAGTTTTACACTGCCAGGACATGTAAACTACACAGGTACATGTCCTGCCTTTCACCCACACCGCACCCTGCTCTAGGGGTTACCTAGGGCACACATTAGAGGTGACTTATATGTGGAGAAAGGGGAGGTTTAGGCTTGGCAAGTACTTTTAAATGCCAAGTCGAGGTGACAGTGAAACTGCACTCACAGGCCTTGCAATGGCAGGCCTGAGGCAAGGTAAAGGGGCTACTTGAGTGGGTGGCACAACCAGTGCTGCAGGCCCACTAGTAGCATTTAATCTACAGGCCGTAGGCACAAATAGTGCACATTACTAGGGACTCATAAGTAAATTAAATAGTCCAATCAGGTATGATCCAAGGTTACCATGTTTAAAGGGAGAGAGCATATGCACTTTAGCACTGGATAGCAGTGATAAAGTGCGCAGAGTCTAAAAGCCAGCAAAAACAGTGTCCAAAAAGTGGAGGGAGGCAGGCAAAAAGTTAGGGGTGACCACCCTAAGGCTGTCAGGTCTAACAATCGTCATCCTTCAAACGTGGGGGGTTCTTCTTTAATCCAGTCTGTAGCAATACAAAGACGAAGTATTGCCATTGCTACACATAAGAAAAGTCTTATCTTATCCAATGGCGGCTCTATGCCTCCGATTGGATCAATGACGCCTAATAATACCAGCATGGCAGTCAGCTGGACATTACAGCACGTAATTCTTTTGAGGAATATCTCTATTTCACAAAGCAATATTCTCAACATATCCAACATCCCAGCTTCCTCCTCTCCACAGCGATTACATAGTCCATCTGATTTCCAACATTTTTTCAACTTTTCTGGTGTATAATATAGATCAACCAGTGCTGCGTTTTCAAGTTGGCTGAGAGAAAAATTGTATCTGCCATCGCTAGCGATTGACCCATCCACTCCCCAGCCTTGCCCAGCCGTTTAGACCATCTTTCATTCTGTTGTAAAATATCATCTGGTTGAAGATCTACTAATAATGTATATATCATACCAATCTTATCACCACGGCTAATGGCCTCTACTAATGGAATCTTATCCATATTCAACATTTCATGCTTATGACAATGAAGAAAGTCCCGTACTTGCAGAAACGTAAAAAAATGGGTTCTAGGTAAGCCATATTGTAATTGCAATTCCATAAAGGATTTACACCCTGACTTGCCATATATATCCCCGACACTCTTTATTCTCTGATGGCGCCAAAAGGCTAAAATGGAATCTTTAAAGATATGGCTTGGGATAGTAAAGAAAACCAATGGCGTGTAAGCAGTAATCTTACCCAATCCCATACTCCTTTTTATCCGAGCCCAAACCTTATAAACTGCTACAAAAGGTTTAAATCTTACTTTTTTAAAGTAACTTGGTTCCTCAAACTTCGACAACCACCCCGTTTGCTTCCCCACCCCCCATCATTGTATATATGGAGGGTTGATTTACTTCGATATCTCCTCTGGGATTTCCCCTTATAAGTTCATCCATATGTTGGAGGCATCAGGCATAGTAATACAATGTAAAATTAGGAACCGACCAGCCTCCACGACACTTAGGAAGCATCATATATTTCATTGCCCTCCTTGGTTTGGCACATCCCCACAAGAAATTATTGCCTATTTTTTCAAATTTTTTAAGCCAATTTTTAGAAATCTTGAGGGGAATGGCCCGAAATAAATATAGTACTTTTGGCAAAATCATCATTTTTAGAACGTTACATCGGCCTTCAAGTGATAAATGCACATAATGCATTTTATCTAGATCACTTTTTATATTACTTAACAGTGGAGCAAAATTGAGTTCCACCAACTGATTGACAGCAGCAGTGATTTTAATCCCCAAATACACAGCATCAGATACCACCCGCCTATCCGTTATCAAGGTATATTCGGAGCGTACTATCTGTGTCTTACCCAAATTTAGCTTATATCCGGAATATCTTCTGAACTTACTCGTCTCCTCTTCAATTTGCTTGATAGCATTCTCCGGATCACTTGTTACTATAGCTACATCATCTGCGTAAGCAAACACTTTATACTCTTCCCCATGATAAATTAATGGCTTAATACTCATACATTCCTCAAGTTTAGATAAGAAGGGGTCAATATACAAAGCAAAAAGCAGAGGGGAACATGGACACCCCTGTCTAGTCCCCCTTGAGATTGATATAATATCATACTCCAAGCCCCCAACACAAACTCTAGCTTTAGGTGCCTCATATAGGGCTTTTATAGCTGTTATATACCCTATCCCTATTCCCTTCCACTTCAAATTTTCCCATAGGAAATTCCACGACACTTGATCAAATGCTTTTTCAGCATCTAATAATAATAACCCAAGAGGTGTTCGGTGCAACTCTGCAAGATCGAACATGGAAATTCTTCTTCTTATATGATCAACCGTGTCTCTATCGGGGATAAATCCATGTTGCTTTTTCCCAACTAAACTAGCTGTAACTTTCGCCAATCTACTGGCTAATTCCTTTGCATAAATCTTCCCATCTACATTCAGCAGCAAGATTGGCCTATATGAGCTGGGGAGGCCTGCTGGCTTCTCCTTATTTTTAAACACTATGATATTGGCTTGTTCCCATGAAGAAGGTGCCTGGCCTATTTGTGCTTTACAGAAAGTAGTGTGTACATCCCTCTTTATCTCTGTAAGAAAGACCTTATAAAATTCCAGTGGTATAGCATCAGGTCCTGCAGCCTTCCCTACTGCCAGGGAGCTCACGGCCTCAATTATCTCCTCAGTTTGAATTGTTATATCCAATATCCTTTGTTCCTCAGCGAGAAGTCTTGTAGTTCTTAATTCTACTAAAAATCCTCTAACCTCCCCTTGCAATTGTTCAGAATATATGATATCCTCTCTATAAAGGTCTTAATAGTAATCCTTAAAAACCTCTATAATTTCCTCTGGCTTTGCATGTTTCTGACCATTAACATCAATAATATCTGGGATATTTTTTTAAACTGATTTTTGCCTTATACGCCTGGCTAAAACTTTCCCAGTTGTCTCACCATACTCATAATACTTAATCTGATGGCTTTGATAGTCAGCTGCAGCTGCCTTATTCAAATATGCATTAATATTGGCTTTTAGCATCACAATCTGGGTCTGTATGGGAGTGTAATCTTCCTTATTAATAATATTTAGGGCTAGCTCCCTCTCCCTCACTACAAGTGTTTCCTGAAGCTCTTTAGCCTCCTTCCCGCTGGCCTTATGCAATCCCAAGTTATAGCTTAGAGTTTTACCCCTAACGGCGGCTTTAAAAGAATCCCACACCATCCCACACTTTGCCGTATCTCTGTTAATCTAAAAAAAATTGGTAAATCCAAACTTTCATGTGAGATATATTTCCTGGATCAAACAACAGCTTCCTATCAAATGTCCAGACACGACATGGGCTTACTAACCCCCTTATCAATATAGTCAAAATTAACGGATTATGATCTGACAAAAATCTAGGTTTACATTCTATTCTAGCCCCTTGGATTAAGATACGCGAAATAAAGAAATAATCCATGCGTACTAATTTCGCATGAGGGGAAGAATAATAAGTATACCCGGGGTCTGGAGCCATAAGATTCTCCCGGACATCTATTAAGCCATGATACAACACCAGCCTTCTTAAGGCTTTCCATACTTTAGGTTTTCGTCCCTTTTATAAGCTCTGAATATCCATACTATTGCTGCCTACTTCTATATGAATATTTAAATCGCCACATACTATTAATGGTCAGGGCCACCCTGCCAATTCTATATTCAAAATATCTAAGATCTCGGCCTCATCAAAGATTGACCCATAGATAGTACAAAGAGTAAATTTATGTGTGCTCACAGAAAATTCAACAAGAGCCCAACGTCCATCACTGCTTGTATGAGAACGGCAGGCTTGGAAGCTACCAATTCTGGCTAATATCACGACACCCCGTGTCGCTACCTTCTGTTGAGTGCACGCTAAAAGTGCTAAGCCAAGTTCTTTCAACACCTCCCGTCTATCCCATGGAATATGTGTCTCTTGTAAACAATATAAATCTGCCTTAAGCAGTTTCAGGCCGGCTACAACTCTTTTCCTTTTTTGGGGATTATTAAAACCACAGATATTCGCCGTGCATATCCTTAATCTACTTGCCATTTTTTCTTAACTTGTTGTGCCAGCACCACTACACCTCTATTCCTTCCTCCGCACAGGCCTGCAAGTTGTCTTGAAGCCCTATTTATCCTTCTCCTCCAACATGTCTTCTATATGTCATTCCATTTATCAATAACTGTCAGAATACCCCCTCAGCCCCCTTCCCACACCCCACCCTTCTACCACCCCAACCCCTTGTCTCCCTACCATCCTACTATCCCTACCCCAACCCCCCCAGCCTCCCCCAGTGCCCTTCCCCTTACACACAGTTTGTGGAAAGTATGGGACCCCACTGTCCCTAGTGACGGAAGCGTGACTGCTCCAACCGTCCAGTCTTGTTCATTTATACTTCATGTATTAGGCCTCGCAAATCCCATTGTGATCACCTTAGCCCCTACATATTATTCCACGTGCCTTATTGCCCATCTCATTAGCCAGGTTCCCCCATCAAGAGCTCAGTCCACCCAAAAAAATCCCTTGCTTTAGCCTCGGACGTAAAATATTGGGTCTTAATGTCCATCATCACCTTTAATTTAGCAGGGTTTAACAAAAAAACCTGTGCCCCCTTATTTTGAAGAGGCTGAATTAATTGGCGGAGCCTCCATCTTTTTTCAACTGTCGTACGGCAAAAATCTGGCCTCACAAAAAACTCACACCCCTTGGCCTTGCATCTAGAGTTAGGGCGGGCGCGGTCATAGACAGCCTGTCTCGCCTGAAAATTAAGAAGACAAATTAGCATCGCCCTTGGCCTGCCATTTCCTTCTGTTGAAGATAACCCAGCTTCTCCATAGCTTCCCGAGTCATTTTCTGGGATCCAACGACGTCCTCTAAGCAAGAAATACGGGTTTCCACCTCCTCCATACGTGCAGTAAACTCTGAGCATGTTTTGGCTACCCGGCGAATTTGAGTTTGCATGTTACGGCAAGCTAGTTGGGTTCTACGACTCTCAATCTTTAACTCCTCTCGGTACTCCATAATACTTTGATATATAGGCCCTCATTACAACCCTGGTGGTCCAAGACCGCCAGGGCTGTTTTGGCTGAAGCACCGCCAACAGGCTGGCGGTGCTTTCAGAGTGGATTACGACCGCGGCGGTAGCGCCATGGTCGCACCGCCGGGGCCGGCGGTTTCCTGCCACATTTGCCCAGGCGGTGATAATCCAGATTACGAGTCTCCCTACTGCCAGCCTTTTCCTGGCGGTTTGACCCACCAGGAAAAGGCTGGCGGTACGGGGAGTCGCTGGGCACCGTGCAGCTTTTCACTGTCTGCATAGCAGATAGTGAAAAGCGCGACGGGTGCAACTGCACCCGTCGCACGGCCGCAACACCACCGGCTCCATTTGGAGCCGGCTCCCATCTTGTGGCCCACATCCCCGCTGGGCCGGCGGGCGGAAACTCTGTTTCTGCCCACCGGCCCAGCTGGGATGTCATTATGGGCACCTAAGGAGTGTGGCTGCATTGGCGGCCGCACAGCGGTTATAACTTGGCTGGCGGCAGTTGCCGCCCGCCAATGTTGTAATGACCCCCTTAGTCTCTAACGAGACAGGGTTGCATTGTTTTTCAATATTATCATGTAGAGTCAGATCTCCCCTAGAATAGTCCCATTGAAGACCCTTAGTATCCTGAGGTTTAGCTAGATGTTTAATGGAACCTGAATGTTCGCTCCTCTTCCTCAGTTTCTTCCTTACCGTAGCACTCTTACCGCTCTCATGTAATTCTCTACCTGTTAAAGAGGACATTTCAGAATCGGGTTCAGAAGAAATGTTATCTACTGCAAAGCCCAATTGTTGATTGCTTGACCAGCTCGAATGATCCGA
Organism: Pleurodeles waltl; assembly: GCF_031143425.1. Lineage (NCBI taxonomy): Eukaryota > Metazoa > Chordata > Amphibia > Caudata > Salamandridae > Pleurodeles > Pleurodeles waltl. Next base: position 1,475,334,317 of record NC_090447.1, on the reverse strand, counting down.
TAATGAAAAAAAATCACTTTGCATCATCTCCTTATCTCGGGGTGTAGTTAACCGCTCCATTTCCATTGTACCATTATTTAATAGGCTTGCATTATCCAGGTTTACCAAATTCTCTGATAGACTGCCGCCGTTACTGGCTTCATTGTGACCGGGGGATTGTGGTCGTGCAGCTTCTAACGGTATTGGTGTCATATCGGTTCGGACATTATTCGTCAGGTCCACCTTATTGCCTGTGACATAATTCTTTAATTCTAATACATTTAAATTGTGGTCTCCTGACCCCCCCCTCTTCCTCCTGTGAGGGGAGTCCTGCCTCAGACCCAGTCTCAATAGGCACCGATTGTTCGAGCAAAGCCAATGAGGCCGTCATGCCTGTTCCCCCCGGTACTATCTCCCTGTTTTTCTCGAAAAACCTGTCCAGCGAGGTAGTTTTAGCTTTAACGCCCGTCTTTTCAGCTGAGCCATGTTTTACCTCCGTTGTTGGACCCTGCCGGGTATTCGTGCTAATCGTCAGCGGCTTCCCTCATCCTGTGGAAGACGCTACTTTCGCTCCTTTAGGCGGCATTAGTATCCCTGCTGATCCTCTAACAAGCAAATACGCTGCTACATTGTATCCAGTGAGCCAGGCGGCGAAGGAAACAAAATATCCCTGCGGTTTCATGAGTCCGCGCCTGGTGGATTCCTACTTTGTCGAAATTACCACACATCCTTCAAGGCAGACTTATGAAGGAAAGGAAACACAGGACACAGGAGGATCGCTACACTCAAACAGGAGCCGGTCAGAGCGCATTCCTCGGGGCAGACTTGCGAGGGGGAAAAGCGGATACGCCCTGTATAGAACGCCACTTTCACTCCTTGGGCGACGTTCGTATCCCGTTAATTCTTCAAGAAGTAATCCGCCGCTACTATGTATCCAGCCAGACGCCATCACACCAGACGCCATCAAAAACAAAGTATCCTCGCGGTTTAAAAGTCCGCGTCTGACGGATTCCCACTTTGTCCAAAAAACAGCGCACATTCCTCGGGCGGACTCACATGGGGAACACCGGAGAACCATTGCACTTGGACGGGAGCAGGTTAGAGCAGACACTCACGGCCGATTCACGCGGCCGCCATCTTGCTTTCCCCCAGAAAGCTCAGACCAAGCTAGTAACTCGTTCTAGGCCACAATGTGAACAAGAATTTCCAGAAGTCTTTCAGATTAAACTAGGTTGTTTAAAGGACTATATACATAAGATTAAAATAAAGAAAAGAATTACACCTGTAGTGAGCAAAGTAAGGGATGTACCCTTGATGGTTAAAGAAAAAATGAGGGCTGAGTTGGAGAAATTAAAACAGAATGGTATTATTGAGGAGGTAGAAGCCATGGAGTGGTTGCTCCTGTGGTTATGGTAATCAATGCTAACGGCAAAGCAGGACTATGTGTTGATTTCAGAGAGTTAAATTTTTGTGTGGTAGTTGATCACTACCCTCTGCCAAATATTAATGAGATGTTGTCCATGTTAAAGGGACCAAAATGTTTTTCATCCATTGATTTAATATACTTTTATGGTATGTTTTTACCGAAATAAAGTATAGTGATGATGATGATTTAATATCTGCGTACCACCAAATAAGATCACACAGGGATTTAAAAGATTTAACAGCATATGTAACCCCTTTTGGTGCTTATAAGTTTATTTGCATGCTGTTTGGTCTGATTTCGACAGTGGCTGTATTCCAACGTGCTATGGAAAGAGTACTAGAAGGAGTACAAGGACTCAAAGTGTATCAAGATGACATTTTGGTTTATGGAGTAAATGATAGTGAACATAACGAACGGGTACATGAGGTTCTTCGAAGCCCTAAAGAGAGTGGCCCGACTTTGAAGGCTGAAAAGTGTTGGTTCAATGTAGATGAAAATAACTATTTAGGACACAAAATTTCTTCAAAGTGCATTGAACCTAAAAAGGAGTTGGTAGACACTATTGACAATTTCTCAAGTCCATCTTCCAAGGATGGGGTGATCAACATTCTCGGTATGATGAAATATTATAGTAAATGTGGAAACAATTTTGTAAAAAGGCAAAGTTGTTGAGTGAGCTAATAAAAAAATGGTACTGTATTTTAAGTGGAGTGAACAATATGATGAAGAATTCAAGAAAATGAAACAAAATCTAAGGAAAGCTTTGAATTTGGTCAGGAAACTGTGATAATGTCAGATGCCAGTGCCAAAGGACTTGGAGCTGTTTTATTACAGAAATACAATGGTGCGGAGTGAACAATTCTCTTTATTTGTAGATGTTTGAAAGGAGTGGTGTTAAACTACTCTGTCATAGAGAAAGACGCGTTGACGGGGTTTTGGGCAGTACAAAAGTTAAGGAGGTTTGTCTGGGGTAGCAATTTTTAAATAAGGACTGATCACAAACCTCTCAAAGAGATTTTTGAAAGCAAAGGACTGGATGTCATATCTGGAGGGATCAGAAAGTGGGTGGTGGCCCGCAGAATTTTTGTTTTTAGGTACAGTATGTGTCTGGTGTGAAAAATAGTATTGTTAATTGTTGTTCAAGGTTAGTGAATGATATCCCTGATGTTGAAGAAGATACTCAATATGAAGAAGATGATTTGAAGTATGTTTGGTAAGGAAAGGAATAATTAAAGAAGAAGAATGGGTGGCATAACTAGAAAGGGATGAGGTGATGCAACAGGTGATATGGAAGGTCAGTAATGGTTGGAGTGGGTAAGAGAAAAATGATCAACTACTCTGTGGATTTTGGAGAGTTAAAGACGAGTTATCCTTAAAAGGAGGATTAATACTGAGAGGGATAAGATTAGTACCCCAATGAAATTAAGAGAAGAGTTAGTATCTTTAGCTCATGAGAGTCATCCGGGAATTTCAAAAACAAAAGATAAGTTGAGACTAATGTATTGGTGGCCAGGAATTAATGTTTAAGTTGAGAGGTGTGCTGGGAATGTGTAGAGTGTTCTAATGCTGATAAAACGCTTACATGTAGGACTCAAACTATGAAAGTGAGAGAAATACCAAAAGAACCTTGGCACCGAATTGCTATGGATATTTTGGGTCCTGTAATACACTCCAAATACAGACAAATATATCATAGTGTTAATGGATATGTACTCAAGTTGGCCTGAAGTAGGAATTTCTACCTCCGTAGAAACACAAGATGTCATACATTTTCTTGAATACATTTTTGAAAGAGAAGGATTTCCTTCTTCCATCCTGACGGATATTGGTGTACAACTTGTGTCGCACTATATGAAAAAATATCTAAATGATAGGGGCATTAAGCACAAAAAGGCCTCACTTTATCATCCTGAAATGAATGGTACGGTAGAGAGACTGAACAGGGTTTTGAGGGAAACTATACAGATGGCTTTATTAAATAACAAGTGTTAGAAGAAGGAAACATTTTGAAAGATAAACAATTATAGATGAAATTCTGACACAACCACAGGTATTTCACCCTTTGAGTTATTTAAGAGAAGAAAACCTAAAACACTAGTTTGTCCTGCATGGGTAAATGACAAGGTAGGATAAGAACTGAACATTTTTTGTAATGATTCATTGTGGAGTTGGAGAGCAGGCAGAGGTTCCCACTCTGCCTTGGAGTGCCCTGGCTGGGTGCTTCATCCAAGTTAACCGCTGCTTTGATGCTGCTGGAACATGATAGCAGTGGTAGGATTGTAAGCAGGGCAGTTTGGGAGTCTGTACCTGCAATGCAAGAACAGAGCAGAGCAGAGTGGATTGGAGTGGCGCCGATGGGAAAAAGGTACGCTGTTTCTTATTATTATATATTTTTTGTCCTGCCACACGCCTCACTGCCCTACTGCTTTTCCCTCCCGTGAGCATGCCTGTGTAATGGTGTTGGCTGTAGCCGCTGGGGATGGTGTTCCACCAAAGAGGATTGCACTTGAGTAGTGCACAACTTTGACCCAGCATCCATTTGTTTACTGCAACTGTGGCAATGAAGTTTTTCCTGGGACAGCTGAAGCATTTTAACAAGACTTATTGCTGCTCATTCCAAGGGGGGTGGACTTTTGAAATGTGCTACAGAATTCTCTTACACAGTCCCACAGTTTTCTGTTGCGGTGGGAGAACAGAGACCTTAAAAATATAATCTCAGTTTATTACTGGACCCTGAGGCACTGAACATGGAGACAAGTAAGAAGGGAACAATTTGCTAATCTAAAAATTTAAATAATCACTGTTCCGAAGGTGTTTAGGGTCTGATTTAGATCTTGGCAGAGGGGTTACTCCATCACAATGGTGACGGATATCCTGTCCGCAGAAATCTAAATACCATTGTTTTCTATGGTATATAGATTTTGGCAGATAGGTTATCTGTCACCATTGTAACCAAGTAACCCCTCCGCCGAGATCTAAATCAGGCGCTTAATCTTTATGAATTGATAATGAGAGTTTAGTTTCTAGTTTAAGAGTTTTATTATTCATTTTAGCTCGGAAGTCTCTTTGTTATCAATATCAATTCAAATTACAGAACAAACAACTTAGCTTGTCCCATAAAGATCAAATTCCTACTCTAGTCCTAGTTCAGAAAAATAATATTCAGCAGTAAACCCATAGTTCTTGTCTAGGCGTGAAAGCATAAAGTCCAGTAGAGCTTCTAATATAGCAATTCTGGAAGCTTGGGAAAAATAGAATATTAAAGTATCAAAGTTAGAGAGCTCTTAATGAGTGCTTGTCCGCAACAGCAACACAACACGTATTTGTAATGCAATGGGTCTTGCATTTGCTCGAGTTAGAGCTATTGGCATTGTAAATCTCTAACTGGTCTTTTCTTGCCAAATAATTTGAAAATGAAAAGTAAAACAGTTCACATAAGCGAGACGATTTAAAGCGCCACAGCCACCATGAGTGCGAAGGAGAGACACAAAAGGGAAAAGAAGTTTGCTTGCAGTCAAATGTATTGGGAAACGTGCAATTATCCATGTAACAGGTTAGGTGTCCAAGGGTTAACAAAATCGCCCCAGTGAGGGACAAGCCTAAAATATTTATCAATTAGATCAAAGGATTTTTGAAAGGCAAGCCCACAAACAAGTGAAAGTGATGGGTGTGTGGTGGGCGTGGTTAAAAGCCCACAATACTTACAACAGGTCAAAGTGCTTGCATGCTTGACCTAAACATAAATACAAATTAATAATTGAATACACTATAACTGGATTCCTTTGTTCGTGTTCATTCACAATGTGACAAAGAATACACTGCCACTGATAACACAGCATTGTGACATGGTGTGCACTGAAAATGGGGCATGGAAAGCACTCACACTGAGTCAAAGAATCATAGACATGCACTCTCTAACATATAGGCCCTCATTCTGACCCTGGCGGTTTGTAACCGCCAGAGCAGAGGGCAGAGGAAGCACCGCCAACAGGCTGGTGGTGCTTCCGGGGAATTCTGACCGTGGCGGTAAAGCCGCGGTCAGAAAAGGGGAACCGGCGGTTTCCCGTCGGTTTTCCCCTGCCCCAGGGAATCCTCCACGGCGGCGCTGCAAGCAGCGCCGCCATGGGGATTCCGACCCCCTTCCCGCCAGCCTGTTCCTGGCGGTTTACACCGCCAGGAAGAGGCTGGCGGGAACGGGTGTCGTGGGGCCCCCTAACAGGGCCCCATTAAGATTTTCAGTGTCTGCTTGGCAGGCACAGAAAATCGCGACGGGTGCAACTGCACCCGTCGCACCCCAGCAAATCCGCCGGCTCCATTCGGAGCCGGCTTCATCTTTGCTGGGGCTTTCCCGCTGGGCCGGCGGGCGATCTTTTGAAGATCATCCGCCGGCCCAGCGGGAAAGTCAGAATGCTCCCCGCGGTCATTTGACCGCGGGGCGGTGTTTGGGCGGTTTCCGCCCGGCGGGCGGCACCTGCCGCCTGCCGGGGTCGGAATGACCCCCATAGACACAGATATGATTAATTTTGAAAGGAAGACCATGATCCTAATTAGCCCTGAGAAATACTGTCACAACACATTTGGGCAGAGCGACACTGATCAGGACATTCAGCTAAAAACACAAAGACTCTGTGAACACGTACAGGTGGATGTTGGAAGGCAGGAAGATCCAACCCCTTACAGTCTCCAGCAAAGTGGGCACCCATCAACCAATATTCTGAAACAAACACAGCCTAGAACTCATTGGTAGGACACTGGCCCACCCTTTCCAAATACCAAAAAATCTAATCATGTTTCAGCCTCACCAGATATAAGCAGATTAAGGGTCAGGTGTAAAATCGGTCACAAATTGTACAACAACTTTTACTAAATCTTTTCTGTTTTTGCGAGTTAACCTATGTGATAGGTCAGGTCGCAAAAACCCGAATCATAGTGGTTCGCATGTCGACCTTCTTCATGAATATTAATGAGTTAGGTCATAAATTGTGACTCTCTACAATTTACAACCATCACAAAGGTGAAGTTAGCAGACCACCATGTCTGAAATTGTTTTTAAATAAAGTCTTTTTGAAACGTTTAAGAGTAGGCAGTGGTCTATGGGGCTATACTTTACTTTAAGAAAATGTTTTTGTCACCATTTACAAAATGGAGGGGGTCCCTTGGGGACTCATTCTCATTTGCAAATGGATAAATATTAATGTTTTGCAACTGGATTTTGGTTGCAAAAAATTTAGACATTTCATATTGAATCTGAATTTGGAAAGGACACCCTAAACATGCTTCTCGCATTTTCATTCTATATCTGGTCTCAAACACAAATTACAATTCAGAAACATGTTACAGAATCATAATTTGTGCTTCACACATTCATAGGAAAAAAAATTTGGTTGCAAATGTTCAGATTCTGTGAATGCAAAGAATGCTTTGTACATATAGGTGGTCACAATGAGTTTGGCAGTCCTTTCCGAAGACCGGCGTAACGGCGGCTGCCAAAATACAGCCGCGTAAGCAGTAAACCACTGTATTACGAGTCACAAAAACAAATCTATCAGAAAACAGCCACAAATATGACACTGCCAGGCCAAAGGACGGCGAGAGAGGTGCGGTCCCACCACTCCCACCACCACGTCAACAATATCCCACCCTTCACATTACTACCCACAAATCAGCACATCGGTCTGTCAGCGGTGGCAATCTACTGGTGGTGCAGACCATTGTGGTTGAAATGGCACCTCCACTACAACACAACACCACATTGGGCAATTTGAATAACCCACACCTGATACACATATAACCCCCCCACAGACACCACTATAAAACACACACCCACACAACCCACAATACTTTGCAAAGACAAACAATTACCACACATCTCAAGGCCACTCTGGAGAACGCACTGCACATACTCACCACAGCCACCTGTACACCCCTCATGCATCACACAACATATTTGCACACAAACACATCACCATGTCCCCACAAAAGCATCCCCTTTTCACAGATGAGGTGTTGCGAGCCATGGTGGACGGAATTGTCAGGGTAGAGCCACAGCTGTTTGGTGAACCAGTCCAACAGACATTCATTGCCAGGAAAATGGAGTTATGGAGGAGGATCATCGACAAGGTGAACTCAGTGGAAAACCATACATGCACAATGGAGGACATCAGGAAGAGGTGGAACGACCTTAGAGGGAAAGTGCATTCCATGACGTCCAGGTACCAAGTTACCGTGATGAAGACTGACGGTGGGCCCCCGCCTCCTCCCCTGGAGTTTACATCCTGGGAAGAGAAGGTATTGGCAAACCTGCACCCTGAGGGCCTCAGTGGAATCACTGGAGGACTGGAGACTAGTAAGTCACCTATACTCCTCTGGCACTAAGTACACCTGTATCAAATGCATAACATCTACCTATCACTCCCCAAATCACCCCGGCTTATACTCCTAACTACCTATACCCATTCCCCTGCATGCCCAAACCACCCCACTAACACCACCCCAATGTCTGCACTCACAAATACACATAAAGCATGTTGAGTGTTTAGCATTACAAATCCCACAATGCATTACTCTTTACTAACCTAACAATGCACACTCCCCTTCACGTTGGTAGCCCTGCATTCTGAAGCATGCCAAATAGCACTGATTAAGCAGGTGTCAACAGCAATCCAGGAGATGGCAATGTCAGTAATGCTAACCATCAGCTATGTCATCACATATCAGTATATAACTGACAAACTCACCGCATCTGGCTTTGAAAATAATGTATGATCATCACTGTCAGTGCTATTCCTGGGAAGCAGCTATTCTGCACCATCTCCCTGGTTAGCCAATGTTAAACAGATAAGGTAGATGTGAATGCCAATCTTTGCTATCCACAGGCACAACTGCTAATGTCAGCCGGCAGCAGGTACTACGAACACCCAGTCCTACATCAGAAGAAGGCCCCAGTGATGACAGAAACTCGAGATGTCTGGAACTAGAAGACCTCCCTGGGCTATCTGGGACCTCTGGTCAGTCTCCCTCTGCAAGCCTCACCCAGGCCACTGCAGAGCCCCTCACAACTGTGGCTGCCACAATACCAGTCACCCAACGCTCCCAAACCAGTGTCTCCAGGACTACAGTTTGCCCACCAGTACAGGGACCTGATTCATCACCTACCACTCAAGATGAAGAAGGTCCTGGTGTAAGTGGGAGTAGGCATACTTTGCCGGGGACACAGGCACAGGGGGCTAGGGCCAGTGGGAGGGCAACTGTGGGCCACAGGGTAGGGATACCCAGGGAGCAGATTGGCCAAGAGGCCATCTCACAAGTCCTGGGAGCATACCACCAATCCCAGGAGAGGATGGGCCAGATTCTGGCCACATTGCTGGAGAACCAGAGGCAGCAGAGAAAACATCATCAGGAGGCCATGCAGCAGTGACAGGCCCACATTGCCACCATGGCCTCCATGATAGGGGTGCCACAGGAGCTGACCTCCATCCTGCAAGAGTCCTCCACCCACCAGCAGGCCCTTTGCACTAGCCGCAGTCCTGCCCAGCCCTCTACATCTGCAGCTAGTGGAATGGAAGTCCTGCCAGAGGACTCACAGGCTACTAGCAACCCTCCCCCTGTAGCTGAGGAACCCCCACACAAATGTGGCCACCGAACCAGACATCCTGCAGGGACTGAAGCCAAGACCAACCCCACTGCCAGGAAATGAGCCTCTCCTGAACTGTCTCCCTTGTGTGCCACTGAGACTTCTTGTTGACTCTCTACTGCCATAGCACCATTTTACTATGGCCCCTGGATACTGGACCTGCTTGGGCTACAGCTTGGGCCACCACACTGATGATTTTGACCCCCATGACACTTCTCTTTTGCACCATCCCTTCCATTTCTATTCACAATAAACACACTTGAACACAGCTACTGTACATGTTAATTTATTCTCTCTCTATGCAACATTTGTACTACAATGAGACACTGGAAATGATAGTAAACATCCGATTTCGGCCATTGTACTGTCAGGTTGGGGTTCACATCCTCTGCTTGTTACCATTCCCCATCCATACTTCTTTGTGTAATCAGGTAGCAGAAAGACATGGAAACTCAGTACTAACCACTACAACACCTGTGAAAAGTGTAAAACAGACATAACATAAACAAAACAACCAAATCAATGCTACACTCCATGATCCTGACTGTAATACAGTCTACAATGACAGGCATCATTTACAGAAAATACAACACATAGCAGATACTTTTCCCAGGACTACACACATCACACAACCTCAGTATTGGCCTCGTAACACATGCTAGGATTACAGCCTAGCTCTATTGTCTGTATGCTACCTTCTCCTGATTGACAGCTAGTACTGGGGGAACAGTCAGTAGGAGTCAATTCACTGGGGGGATGTGGTAGGACATCAGTTAAGAAGGTACATTACAAATATCACTTCGTAGGTACCACAATATCAGAGTTAGAAAATGGTTTGGGACAACTTTAGAACACACTCATACAAAAGAAATATAGCAAAGGCAGGAGTACTTTAGCTCAATATGTCCTGCTTGTACAGCAAAGTGTACTGATGTAAGTCACTGAGACTGTACAGTGCTCACACTTCAGAAATGTTACTACAGGCAGCCACACGGCATCTCAGGATAATTTGAGCAAAATAAAGGTACAAACCTACCTGACTGTCAGTGGAAGTACTGCTGAAGCACCTGAGTTCATGAGTACACATCGTCCTCCTCCCCATCTTCATCACTGTTTAGTGTTCCTTCTTCTGTCACCGGTGCATTGGATACTCCCTCTTATTCAAGTAAAGGAAAATGCCTTCTCAGGGCCAATTGTGCAGCACGCAGCAGGCCACAAGAATTTGGCACCCCCTTGTGAGGGGAGTAGACCAGGGAACCACCAGAGATGTGCAGTCACCGAAATCTTGCTTTCAGAAAGCTGAATGTCCTCTCTATCACCCTTCTAGTCCAGCCATGTGCCTCATTATAGCAATTTCCCCCTCTGTCCTGGGATTTCTTACTAGTGTCAACAACCAGGATAGGTTAGGGTAGCCAGAGTCACCTGGGAATAGTGGAAACATACATGACAGTTCTGCTATATTCAGATGAGAAGGTAAAGGATAGATGAAGTGACAGTGACTAAAAACACATATAATACTCAGAAATGAGCCAGACTCTCTCCCTCTCTAGCTGTGCCATCATGTGTGGGACACTACTGTTCCTCAAACTGTAGGAGTCATACACAGACCCAGGAAACTTGGTAGTCATTTGGGAGATGTACTGGTCTGCAAGACACACCTCCGGCACATTAATAGAATGAAAGCATTTCCTGTTTCTACACACTTGTTCATTGTTCCTGGGATGAACAAATGCAATATTGGTACTTTCAGTGGCCCCTATGACATGAGGGATATGTCCCATTGCATAGAAATCTGCCTTCACAGTGGACAAATCAACATTTTTGGGGATTTGATGAAGCTGTCAAGATGTTTCAGCATGGCAGACAGGATATCCTTCAACACATTACTGAACATAGGCTGAGACATACCTGCTGCCAAGCCCACTGTCCCCTGAAATGAGCCAGTGGCCAAAAGGTGGAGCACTGAAAGCACCCGTACAGTTGGAGGAATAGCATGAGGATAACGTATGGCAGGCAGTAGATCTGGCTCCAATCGGGGACACAGTTCCCTGATTGTCAAACGGTTCAGACACTAGGGGCCAGATGTAGCAAAAAAGCAATTTGCGACTTGCAAATTGCGAGTCCCTGCGACTCGCAATTTGCAAGTCGCAAATTGCTATGCAGTACGGTGTCTCAGACACCGACTGCAACTCGCAATGGGGTCGCAATGACCCACCTCATGAATATTCATGAGGTGGGTTGCAAATTGCGGCCCCATTGCGAGTATAGGCACTCGCTAACATGGAGGCCTGCTGACGTCAGCAGACCTCCATGTTAGCGACCTGCTTTTAAATAAAGCAGTTTTTTTTTTAAAAATGTAGCCCGTTTTCCCTAAGGGAAAACGAGCTGCATTTCAAAAAAATCCGAAACCTTTTGTTTCGGTTTTTTCAGGGCAGGGAGTGGTCCCTTGGACCACTCCCTGCCCTGAAAAAATGTTTTGGGGTCCAGTCTCAAACTGGAAGGGGTCCCATGGGGACCCCTTCCAATTTGCGAGTGGGTTACCATCCACTTGAAGTGGATGGTAACTGCGACTCCATTTGCGACCGCGTACGCGGTCGCAAATGGAGTTGCATACCACTGCGACTCGCAAATAGGAAGGGAACACCCCTTCCTATTTGCGATTCGGAAATGCATTTTGCGAGTCGGTAACGACTCGCAAAATGCATTTCTGCATAGGAAACACGCATTTGCGAGTCGCAAACGGCAGATTTTGCCGTTTGCGACTCGCAAAGTGTTTCCTACATCTGGCCCTAGGTGAGTAGTTATGTTGTTCTACCATGGTTGCAAGGTCAACTAGTGGCCGGTACACCAGTGCATTCCTCAGCCTCCACATTGGTCGGTATCTAGACATAGCAAACAACACAAGTGTGACAATGCATACACGTTGTAACCCCCTATTGTGACATCAACGCTGTTATTTCCACTTCACATGCTACCTATTTGGCTTCTCAGCCATGATATACTTCTAAATGCAATTCAGACATCTAAGACAACCCCCTTTACTAATCATGATTGACCACATAATAGCTTTATAATGCATGGAGGCAAATATTTTGAATGTACTGACACAATATATACATTTTTACACTTCCTAATCTGTGACAGTTTGGACTACATTATTGGTTATGATACAAATGGTACTACTTGCAACAATTCCCAATAACAACATTCACAACGTGCTTGGCATGTACTTTGCCAGACCGAGCAATAACGTACATTAAATACTGCACTATAATCAATAGATTTGTAAAATGGCAGCTGCCAGTCCTGCATACAGAGGACTGATGGAAGTGACCTCATTCTGCCAGCGTTAGTCGTCATGGCGGTAGGCGGTCTGAACCGCCATGCAACTCCTCATTGTATAACATTGATGTCTATGGGGAACAGGGGCCAATGATGATCACCGACGGCGGTGATGGTGCAGACCGCCGCGGCCGTGACCGCCATTTTCTACAGCCTATCTCACTTTACTCCTGACTCTCCAGCCATCCACACCTCCACTGCGTGTGCTGCTGTGTCCTGTATCTGGAAGCCACAATGGCACTCTCTACAGGGAATAGGGCCCCAGCCTTCACACCAGAGGAACCAGAAAAGCTCCTGGATGGGGTCTTACCCCTATATGGACAGTTGTATGAGTAGCATTTGTGGATTTGATGCAACATGGTTGTATGTAGGTGAATGTATGTGTCTGCTGTATGCCCATTGGACATTGTTGCGTGGGAAAAGCATGCTGTGCAAATAGGCACTTGTCATGTCTAGTATGAATGTGAGCTGTATACAGTATGTAGGCCATTACAGTTGCTGTGTGATAAGTCTACATAAACATGCCCTTCTCTCTGTGTCTCCTATCCAGGTCAGCGCCCATCAGAAGAAGGGACTATGGGATGCCATTGCCAAGGAAGTGCGGACCCTGGGGGTACATAGCTGGCGAAGCACCCACTGCAGAATGCGGTTGGAGGACCTGAGACGCTGGGCCCGGAATATCGCGGAGGCCCAGCTGGTCACATACTTCCAATGAGGGAGGGGTGCCCGTTGTGCTCTGACCCCCCTAATGGTCCGCAAACTGGCGGTGGCCTACCCAGAGTCAGATGGGCGCTTGAGGGCAGCACAGCAGCAACAAGGGGGTGAGTACTCAGAGTGTGCTTCATGTTGTATTGACTTCTGTAGGGAATGGATAGGTTTGCCAATGAATGGAGGATGTCTGAGGAATCCATGCTAGGGAATGTAGTTAACATCATTGTATTAAGGCTTATTCGTATGTTAGATAGGTAGGTGTTATTTCCAATGCATGTGCATTCATATTTCAGGGTCTCATGTTGTGAGTAGGCATTCGTGTGGTCAGGTAGTAGGCGCAGCATTTTGTAATGAGCTCTGTAAATGGGCAAAAGTGATGGTCTTATGTGCTTGATGTGTTGGTATTGACCCTATGTTCCCTTTCTTTCTCCCCCACCCTCCCTCCTTGTACTCTTCTGTACTTGTGTGCATTAGCATCAGCAGGCGAAGGAGTAGGGGCACCGGTGAGTGGGGAGGCTGCAGCCCAAGGGACCCAGGAGGCAGAGTTCACCGACACAGAGGGGACCAGTGGGTTGGATGGTGAGGGGAGCACCATTGGGAGACAGGAACTGCAACATCTGAATCTGATTCCTCTTCCAATGGAAGCTCCCTGGTGGTGTTAGACTCTTCTGGGTCTAGCCCAGCAATGTCATCGTCTTCCACCCCCCTTACCAGCACCGCTCTCCCAGTAGCGGCCCACCTAGTTGCCCGTGCCTGCTCACCCTAGAGGGTGGGCGTCTCCTACGCTACAGTCACTTCTGTCCCTGCCCCAGTCAGCCCTGCTGCCCTCAATGAGGATGCTATTGACCTCCTGAGATCCATCTTTTTGGGGCAGTCAACCATTGTGAATGCCATCCAGGGCCTGGCATCCCAGATGCATCAAACCAATGCCTACCTGGAAGGCATTCACAGTGCCTTTGCTGGCCTACAGAGATAGTTTCAGGCTCTGGCCTCCTCTTGGATGGCAGCCAGTGTCCCTACTTCTTCCGTCCCCCCTCCAGCTACCTTTGCCTGATCCCAGACCCCTCTCCCCTCACCCATCCAAAGCACACATTCAGACCAGCATTCGCCCAGTGTAGCAGACAAGGTATGCAAAGACAAACACAGGCACCTCAAGTCACACCACAAGCATGCACACACTCAACACACACCAGTAAACACAACAGCAGCCCCTACCTCCACTCTCTCCCCCACCACCTCCTGCCTTACAGTCACATCACCACTCTCACCTGCCAGTACTGCATCCTCACTCCCAGATCTTGCCACCAGTTCAACCTTGGCCACAGTCACCACAACAGCAGACACGCAGATATACACCCCATACACCACGTCCGCACTCACCACAACCACCATCACAACCACATGCAGCACACCCACCTTACTTGCAGACACCACTCCAACATACATTCACACAACCTGTCTGCCTTCTCCCAGCCTCTTTTGCCTTCCTCCTTCCAAGACACATAAACTCCCCCACTCAGACACTCAACATCATCCACTTCACACAAGCAAAGTTTGCATACACCTGCATCCATGTCCAGCACACCTACACGTCCCACAAGCACTCCCTCTACCTCCACTCCCAGAGCTGTTCCCAAGAACATCCTCTGTTCCTAAGAAACTTTTCCTTGCCCACCTTGACCTGTTCCCTGATCCAGTCCCACCCCATGTTGTCCCGGAGCATCATGTTGCCCTCACCAAGCCCAGTCCTTCAGTTTCCCATGCCCCTTACCCAGCCAAAACGCCTCCCTCATTTAAACAAATGGTATCAACTCCTACCTGCAAATCCAAACCCACTCCCCCTCCATCAAAAACTAAGCCCAGTCCCCCTCCCCTTCCCAACCTAAGCCCAAGGACCCCCCTTCCAAACCTAAACCCTTGCCACCACCCCACCCCCTGACCTCTGAGGCGCTTGCCTGCGCCATTGATGTCCCTGCCCTGTGGAGGCCATCAGGCTGTCAGGAGCCAAGTGGGCAAAGTGCCTGTGGCATATGTGATTTTTTTGGACTGGCCAATGGCCCACTTTTGTGAATAATTCTTAATTTGTTGCCATATCTCTAATACATCTGCCCAACAAACAAAAGTGGTGACAACTGCACATATTTGTGCAGCGTTTCAATCTACATGCTTGTTAATCATGTATTTAGATGCAGATTTTTATTCATATTTATGCCGTGTAACTTTATAGGTTCATTGGCTGAATCCATTACTTGGGCAGTGTAAATATTGTTATGTGTTTCGATTGGTGTGTATGTGTATGCTCGGTTGTGTAGTTTGTGTGGGTGTGTAATTTGATGCATGGCATTAGTACTGTCCCTTTGCATGGATGTCTAAGCCCTCCAAATTGGTTGTATTGTAAGTTTCCTTTGCCATGTAGATTGTGTTGACAAGTGTATATACTTCATGGTCCTTTCTGCAGAAGCGTTTGGGTGTTTATGGTACTTTTGTGGGCTATTGAGTGTGGGTTGCTGTGGGTGGGTGTATGTGATCTGCCGTTGTTTTGTTTTATGTCGGGGTGTGTGTGTGTGACGTGTGTGTTAGGCGTCTGTGTTTTGGTTTGTGTGTCTGTGGTTTGTGTGTGTGTCTGTGGATGTGTGTGTGTGTATCACCGCCACAGTCGTAATATTGTGGTCCACACCGCTGGCCTGGTGGCGGTCCGACCGCCTGCACAGTGATATGGTGACAGCCAAACTCGTAATGAGGACCATAGTCTAGTTTTTATGGCATAGAAAGCTTCAGGTTTGTGTCTTTCCTTAAGGACTTCATGGACTCTTAAAATATGTTATACCCCAGTTAAGAAAAGACATTTCTTGTGGAGGGAAGCAAGCATCCTTTTCACCCCACTGTTTGAAAAGCGTGTCCTCCAACTCCAAGTTAAAGTCTGATTGTGCCTTACCTCATTTGCAATACATAAACACCACTAATGATGAGATCATGTTAAATAAAAAAATGAGCAGAGCAAATAATGTAATTGCCAACAAAACTGCACGCTTTCACTTTTTTATAAGAAATACAACGGATACATTCCTCTTAGCACTAGGAATTTTGTTTAAAAAACTAAAAAGTAAGCCCTTGCCTGTGGTAATAATATTTTCTACATTCCAATGAAAAGTGCAACATTAGAGCCAGACTGTTAATACAACATTTGTTTTGTTTTATATGTAAAACGCATGTACTTGAAAACTGCACGCATTGATGTTTTCGTGTCTGCTTCTGGGCCAAGCTGGGGTTTACCGTCTTGGCCTAATGTGGCCATATGTTTACAGATTCCTTTAGCTAAATCGAAGAAAGAGGTGAATGAGGTGCTCCTCTCTGCCAAACTGCTTCTGAGTGAGCAGGTTTACTCGACTGATGTATGTTTAAAGTACTGTTTCACATAAACGAGAGTCAAAAACCATGCCCAGAGCTTTAGTTTATTGAATAATCAAATTGTTCAATTTCTGGCAACAAAAATCTAATGGAGGAAAATAGTAAAGTGGTTGTATACTATTCACATAACATGAGGTGTATAAAAATAATGTAACAATCCAAATTTCATCCTTAACCCATTAGCTCCGGAGACGTCCCCCCACCCCCAGTGCTGAGCCCTTGTTTGGCTATTTGGGATAGTTTGGGCTTAGGCCCCATAATGTTTTGTCCACATAAGCTATCAACGCCAAATTTGAATACTTTTTTTCCAACATTCTGAGGACTGTAAAGGTACTCAGCGTTTGTGGGTTCCCCTGGAGGAGACCAAGAAATTATCCAAAATACAGCTAAAATTGTATTTTTGGGGAAAAACTGGAAAAAGTGCTGCAGAAGAAAGCATCTATTTTGTTCCTTGCAAATGGCATCAACAAAGGGTTTGCAGTGCTAAAATCACCATCTTCCCAGCTTTGAATCAGAAGCTTTGAATCAAAGGCAGACATGAATCAGAAAACCAAACTTTTCAAAACAGGTTTGGCATTTTACTG
Source organism: Pleurodeles waltl (assembly GCF_031143425.1). Classification (NCBI taxonomy): domain Eukaryota; kingdom Metazoa; phylum Chordata; class Amphibia; order Caudata; family Salamandridae; genus Pleurodeles; species Pleurodeles waltl. Next base: position 1,475,317,234 of record NC_090447.1, on the reverse strand, counting down.
GGGCATACCCCATTTTTACCATTTATTTGTGCTTTCAGCCTCCTTCCAGTTAGCGAAAGAAATGTCGAAAATTGTATTTTACCTATCAGGATGCCCGTGTTCAGTGGCTTCCGATAGGCAAATATTTTTTAAACCACTCAGCTGACGTTGAGTTAGCGACCTCTCTCTTCCTTCTGCCACTTAGGACTGCCATTTTATTCCTTCTCCAGTGCCACTATAGAGACGCCATTTTGGGAGACTCTCTAGTTGTTTTAGCTGCTCTTTCTTGCCTAATTAGTTCCCTTTTTAAAAGCTGATGAGTCTGGTGTGCAGTGGACCGGCATACATTTAAATAGTGGTCATCACAGTCAGTCTCTATTTTTATATTGTGACACTTTTTATGTAGTTTTAAATTTAGAAAATGTTATTTTACCTATCAAGATGCCCGTGTACAGTGACTTACGATAGCACATCTTTTTTAAATCACTCAGCTGACTTTGAGTTAGCAACCTTTCTCCTCCTTCTACCACTTAGGACCGCCATTTTATTCTTCCTCCGGTGCCATTATAGAGACGCCTTTCTGGGAGACATTCCAGTTGTTTTAGCTGCTCTTTCTTGCCTAATTAATTCCCTCTCTAAAAGTGGATGAGTCAGGCGTGCAGCGGACCGGCACACATTTAAGTAGCGGACATCACGGTCAGTCCCTATTTTTATATTGTGACGCTTTTTATGCAGTTTTAAAATTTAGGAAATTGTATTTTACCTATCAGGATGCCTGGGTTCAGTGGTTTCCGATAGGCACATGTTTTTTAAACCACTCAGCTGATGTTGAGTTAGCGACCTCTCTCCTCCTTCTGCCACTTAGGACCGCCATTTTATTCCTCCTCCGGTGCCATTATAGAGACGCCATTTTGGGAGTCATTACAGTTGTTTTAGCTGATCTTTCTTGCCTAATTAAAAGCCGATGAGTCAGGCGTGCAGCAGACGCGCTCAGCAGATGCGCCAAAGGCAAGCCCGTCTACGGCTGTCCAGGCCTGAACAGGCCTAGGGGCCAGAAACTCTACCCTAACTAATTTAGGTAAATTGACTTACTCCTTAAAGGAATTGTTAGGCATTAGGAGTCATCTCAATTATTTTAGTAAAGTTTGTCAGCACTCTGTTCATCCTGACTCTCCTATTATGTGACTCCTGTCAATGGCTCCCACAGCTTAAATGGTCCCCTGCCTTCATGAAAGATTCAGAGCGTATGAGCAATTTCCTTTTAGTCAATTGTCGTTCTTTTTCCTCACATAAATTAGATATTTACTCACTACTGAGTGAACGTGCCCCTGAAGCTCTTTTTTCAACTGAAACTTGGCTTTCTGAGGAATCCTCACCAGATGTAGTTTTGGCTCTACCCCAAGATTATCTAATACATCGCCTGAATAGACCTCTCCTTAAAGGTGGAGGAGTTGCAATCATTTATAAAAATTCTAATAATTGCACTTCCTAGCCCATTGCTTTACCTGATAGTGAGAGTCTATTCTTCTCTTTAGCAATCAGTGCTACTTGTACATTCTCTGGAATTTTAATATATCACCCCTTTGGTCCATATGGGTGGTTTCTACAGGCTCTTCCAGAATTGGTTGCGGACTTGGTCTGCAAACACCCCAATTTTACTATCCTGGGTGACTTTAAAATTCATATGGATGAGACACACAAAACAGCTAGCAAAACTCTTCTGATGGATGTGGCATCGTTAGACCTTGGACAGTTGATCATGCCCCCCACTCATGCCAAAGGTCCCACCATTGATCTAATTTTTAGCAACCTCCAAACTCTAGTTGCACAACCCCCCTTACTTTGGTCTGGTCTGACCATTTCTTAAGTTCCTTCAATATTACACTCACATACTCTACATCAACATACTACCCTCTTAGGAAGCTGATTATGCAGCAGTGGTCTAAACTTAATTGTAGGGATTGGTCAGACACCCTAAAATATACCCGTCACTTTTCCAATAGAATCATGTTCAGCAGAAAGATTTAATGAATGGATTTCTAGTACCCTAGATATCATTCTACCGACCAAGACAATGGTTAAAAAGGGGGGCCACAATAAGCCAGCATGGTTCTCCCCTCAATTGCGTCTTTTAAAAAAGGGGTGTAAAAAGCCTGAAAGGAAATGGAGGAAAACCTACAATGATGCTTCCAGATTGGAATACAGAAAATCGGTCAGACTATTTCATACGGAAATTAAATCTGTGCAGGCAGCTTATTATGCTCCTAGAATTGAACAATCCTCTAATTCATCTAAAGAGATTTTCTCTATATTTAAGGAAATGACTCAGGAACCTATTGCCTCCAGTCCTTTAGTAGCTTCCTGTTGGACTTTTGGCCATACGCATGGTCATCCCTAGTCTTTTTGCCTCCTTCCTCCTGGTTTTTCTGACCTTTCGCTGTTGGCTCTAGGACTCTGAGCACTTTATCACTGCTGACCAGTGCTAAAGTGCAGGTGCTCTCCCATCTAAAGTTTGTATGATTGGCTTATACCTAATTGGCATATTTAATTTACCTATAAGTCCCTTGTACAGTGGTATCTCTATACCCAGGGCCTGTAAATTAAATACTACTAGTGGGCCTGCAGCGCTGCTTGCGCCACCCACTGAAGTAGACTTTCAAACCTGTCTCAGGCCTGCTAGCGCAGGGCCTGTGTGCGCAGTTTTCTGCCACAGGGACCTGGCATCTAAATTTACTTGCCAGGCCCAGAACTCCCCTTTTACTACATGTAAGTCACCTCTAAAGTACGCCCTAGCTAGCCCTATGGGCAGGGTGCCATGTATGCAGAAAGGCAGGACATGTGCCATATTGCATGGCCTGTCCTGGTAGTGACAAACAGCCTAACTTGGTGTCTCACTGCTGTGAGTGCTGCCTTCTCATAGGATTGCATTAGAAATGCCCTGCCTTATGTGTAAAGGGTATTGTCTGATTTATGAGGGGTAGCGTAGGCGTGTTTGGTATGGTTGTGATGGGGATAATAAATACTGCTTACTGGTGTGGGTGTATTTTTTATTACTATCACAGAAATGCCACTTCTAGAAAGTGTGCATTTATCTGTGCTTATGATTCTGGTGTTTTGCAGCTTGACTCCAATCCACGTCTGGGCAGAGTGACAGTTGGGGCTTTGTGCATACTTTTCAGACAGCCTGTACACAGGGAGGGTGGAGGTGTCACAGAGGTGCATCTGCATACTGAATAGTCTTCCTGGGCTGAGAGAAGGGAGAGGCGGGGCACACCTACATTTGTAAAGGCTGTGCCCTGGCCTCACACAATAGGGTCGTTAACCCCCCACTGATGTTTGGAACCTGTGCTGAAAGGAGAGAGGGGGCACTCCCAGAACCAGTTGTAACTGGCTGGAACCTCCTCTCCCTATCATTGTAAAACACTGTAAAAAAGGACCATAAGTACAGGGGAATTTTCCCCACAATTTGAACATGCTTGGAACTTGAAACTGGACACAGAACGCTGATGAATGGACTCACCAGGAAACCGCCTTGGACTGCTGCTGCTGTGCTGACCTGTGACCTGCCTGGTCACTAGGAGGAACTGCCACCATCTGCACCCCTTGTGCTGGCCTGTAGCTGGGCCCACCAGCCCTGTACCTTCTCCTTGCTTATTGTTCCCAGGGGCAGGGTGCTGTGGCCCCTGACCCCTGCACCGATCTTCTTTAAATATTGCCTCAGCGCTTGGGGGAATTCTTTAAATATTGCCTTAGCGCTTGGGGGAAAAGAGCTCTGGTGGATACCTGCTGCAGAAGATCACCGCCGCAACCCGGGCGTAAAGGAGGACCTTTGCGCCTTCCTAAAGCGCTTTTGTTGATGGGCAAAATCACCGCCGCAACCGGGCATTCCTTGTTCTGCTGCACGTGGTGAGCGTCGTGGCCTCTAATCCAGGGAGGAAGGCAGCGGATCGCCTGGGTCCTTGGATCGCCCCCCCTCAAGGGTGCCAGCATTGCCAGGGACCGGCTGGGCAGCTGCTGCCTCGGGGAGGGTCCATCGGGCCCCACCGGAGGAATCCTGTGGGCGTGGCCCAACTGGTCGTGCCTCCCGAGCCGTGGAGGCTCAGCCAGAGAAGTACCGTAATGCTCCTAGTAATGGAGCTGAGGGCCAGTAACTCCTGACGTCGGGAGACGGAGCACGGTCCCCCTTTTGTGGCCCAGTGGTGAGGGCCCGTTCCAGCCTCCCCTCTCCGAAGGATTTCGCCTCGGGCAGCCTGCAGAGTGGGAAGGGAACCCCACCGAGGGCCCCGTCTCCGCCGAGCCCCCCTTTAAAGAGATCGGACGAGGAAGGAGCGCGTGAGCTCCTTCCTTCAATCTGCGGTGCTCCTAGAAGCACCATCCTGCCGGACAGCTCGCAGGACGGGAAAGGAGCCCTCACCGGAGGCCCCGATCCTGCCGAGCTCCCTATTTTCGCCGGAGATACACCCGGTATACGAGTGCTCCTCGGAGTACCGTATTTCCCCAAAGAGGAGCTCCTGCGCTTCTCGTACTGGAAATTACCACCCCATGTATAAAATAAGCGCTGGTGCTTATCAGGTAGTGGTTGTGGCACTCCTAAGAGGATACTACTGATAATATGGGCATCTGAGAATGTTCTATACCCTGCATAACCTCAGTGATAACGTTGTTAAGGTTCCTGGTTGGGCCTACTGGAAATGTTATGCTAACCTATCCACTTTGATGAAGTGTCTTTTCTACATATATATGCAAATGTTCCTTCTATGGGCATAACTTGCTAATATGTTTCCCTAACTTGCCATAGGTTTTCTAATGTTCCTACTATGGGCGTTTTATGATATTCTTATGACAAGTGTTCTAATGTGATTACGTGTTTCCTGACTACTGCTTATGTTGCAGAATACTGAGTAACCTGTGTGTTATGTGTGACTACTGCTAGTTTGCAGAATAACTAATGTGTAACATTCTGACAATGGCTAAGGTAGCAGGATAGTACTGTTATGTGATGTTGGTCTGATAATTACGTTGTGTACAATACAGTATATTTTCATATAATCTGGTGTTGTGTTTCCTTTGTGGTGGGGATATTGCGTCACATGTGTGTGTGTGTTGTGCAGACGCTTTACACATTGCCTCCGTGTTAAGCCTGACTGCTCGTGCCAAGCTACCAAGGGGGTGAGCAGGGGTTATCTTGGACGTGTAACTTCCTTGCCCTGACTAGAGTGGGTAAGTTCTGCCTGGCTGAGGTGCATACCCTAGCCAACCAGAAACCCCATTTCTAACACTTCCAATTTAACTTGCTTTTTTCTTAATAAAATTTCTGCCTTCTAGTCAACCTTTCCTAATGACTTAATCTAAAGAGCCTAAAAAGTTATCTCAGGATGATCACCATCCTTCCAGACCCTCTCTCTCAGTCATCCAATCGATGAGAGGAGATCAACTTGGGAAAGTATTTGTCAAGAATAAAATCAGGATCTCCTTTGGATCCTGCTCCTCCAGCAGTTTTAGTTCAAGGCCTGGATTTTATAGCGCCGATTTTAACCAATATCTTCAACAATTGTTTTATATTTGGGAGTCTACCCCAAATTTGGAAACATGCTATTATTAAACCTCTACTGAAAAAACCTAAACTAGATGCATCTCTACTAAGCAATTACAGACCTATTGCTCTTCTTCCTATAGCATCCAAAATAGCAGAAAAGCATGTCAACATACAGATCTCTGGCTTCTTAGAAGAACATAAGCTCCTATATCCCACTCAGATGGGTTTCAGACCTCAACTTCGTACGGAAACTGCCCTTTTGGCAGTGACAGAATAAATTTGACAATGACTAGATACTGGTGGCTATGCAGCAATTATTTTATTAGACTTAAGTGCAGCATTTGACACAGTCATATTTATAAAATCTGTCTTCAAAGAATTACCCATGTGGGATTTAAAGGAGGCATTTTTACTTGGCTTTCTTCCTTCTTAGAAGGGAGGTTGTTTCAGGTTTTGGATATGTCTTTTTTTCTGATATTCATTCCTTTAGCTGTGGGATTCCTCAGGGCTCCTCTCTAAGCCCCACTCTTCTTAACATCTATATGTCTCCCTTGGCTAAAATTGTGGAACCCTATGGTCTCTCTCTGATACCTTATGCCGATGATACCTAGCTGGTTTATTCTTTTAGCACCAATGTAAACTCTGATCAAGAAGTTATCCTCCTGTCTTACAAACATCACTAACTGGATGTCAGATAATAAGCTCAAGCTAAATGATGAGAAAACTGAAGTAATGCTGATTGGCAATTTTTCCCTACTTAAAACTCCCATCTCAATTCCAGAAGAATTAAAAAGACTTCCTCCCCCAAAGGAAACTATAAAAAGCGTAGGAGTATGGCTGGACTCCCGTCTATCAATGGAACAGCATGTAACAAAATTAGCGGCTTGCTGCTTTAATCTTCTAAGAATGCTTAGAAGGTTTTTTAAATCTCTCCCTTTTCTTGCCAAAAGACCTATTATTCAAGCCCTCATATTATCCCACCTAGACTATGGGAACATGCTGTTCCTGAGCTCTCCCATCTGTGTATTAAGGAGACTGCAGATAGTGCAGAATGCAGCAGCTCGGCTACTTATGGCCATCCCCAGAACTGCATCGGCCAAACCAGCCTTAGCCTCCATCCATTGGCTTCCTATCCAGCAAAGGATTAATTCTAAAGCTCTGTGTATGGTACATCAAGATCGCCATAACAGGGGACCTTCTTATATCAAGCGAAGGATCACACCCTACACTTCCCAGAGAGCCCTTAGATTCTCATTTGCTGGTCTAGTTCACATCTACTGTGTTAAAAAAACAAATGGGGAATTTATGGAATTCCCTCCCCCTGTCACTTCAAATGGACAATTTTGGACTTTCCTTTCGAAGTAAACTGAAGACTCTACTCTTTTCAGCATAAATTTTCACTGTGATGTCCTCGCCCTCTTTTAGCGGTGGGAGGCCTTCGGGTAGCCATGCGCTTTACAATTCTATTAAACTAAACTAAATGGATGTGAAACCAATAGTGAATCCTGGACAGCTAAACATTTCTGAAAAGTAGACAAAATTCTGAATTCAGCAAGGGGTCATTTGTGTAGATCCTTCAGGACTTTCCTACAGAAAGTAACAGTTGGAATTAAAATATTGAACTTGAGCTGAAAATAAACAGCCATTTCTGTCTCCGTTTTCCTTTGTAACTTTTTCTCACTATGGCCAATTTTTAAAAGCAATGTAGTCTTACGTCTGCTGGATGTTCCAGGTTGCGTGGATATATATGGATATATAGGTTTTATCGGTTCATCAAGAACCCAAGGTACCCAGTGCCAATAAATGACCTGCATCTTGCAATGGGTTTTAATTGTATATGGGCATACATCAATTAATTCGGTAAAATATAAAGCGTGAAAAATAGGTATCAAGGAAACCTATGTATTTCCAAAATAGTCACAAAATGAGGAGTTTTGAAGCAGTGGTTTTTTGCACATCTCTAAATTCGGGGGTCACCATATTAGCATGAGAATTACGGGGCATTTCTCAAAATGAGTTATTTCCTAAACACTTTCTTACATTTGGAAGGCAAAAATGTAGAGAAAGACAGTTGGCAATAACACTTCTATATTGTGTGGATAGGCCTAGTGCCCCGGACAGGAAACGCCCCAAAATGCAACATGGACACATCACATTTTTCCATTGAAAACTGGTGTGTTTTTTGCAAAGTGCCAGCTGTGGATTTTGGGGTCTAGTTCAGCCTGCACCAATGGAAACCTAGCTGACCTGTACATTTATAAAAATCAGACATATATTGGAATCCAGGATGGGGTGACTTGTGGAGCTCTCACTGGGTTCTGTCTCCCAGAATCCTTTGCAAACCTGAGCATTTGGCTAAAACAACACTTTTTCCCCACATTTTGGTACTGCAGAGTTCTGGGATCCAAAGGGAGCCACAAGCTTCCTACCACCCAGCATTCCCCCAAGTCTCCCAATAAAAATCATACCTCACTGGTGTGTGTAGGCCTAGTGCCCGCAACGTTAAATGCCCCAAAATACAACATGGACATCAAATTTTTCCAATGAAAATGGATGTGTGTTTTTCAAAGTGCCTAGCTGTGGATTTTGACTTCCATCTCAGCCGGCAACTAGGGAAACCTTCCAAGGATGTACATTTTTAAAAATTAGACATCTAGGGAAATACAGGATGGGGTGCTTTGTGGGGCTCTCACTGGGTTCTGTCACCCATAATCCTTTGCAAACCTCAAAATATGGCTAGGAAAATGCTTTTTCCTCACATTTCTGTGCCGCTACATTCTGGACTCTGAGGGGAGCTACAAACTTCCTTCCACCCAGCTTTTCCCCATGTCTCCCAAAAAAAATGGTACCTCACTTGTGTGACTAGGCCTAGTGCCCGTGACAGGAAATGCCCCCAAACACAACGTGGACACATCACATTTGTCCAATGAAAACAAAATTATTGTTTGCAAAGTGCCTAGCTTTGAATTGTGGCCTCTAGCTTAGCTGGCACCTGGTGAAACCAACAAAGCTTTTACATTTATGTAAATTAGACATCTAGGGAAATCCAGGATGGGGTGCCTTGTGGGGCTCTCTCTGGGTTCTGTCACCCAGAATCCTTTGCTAACCTCAAACTTTGTCTAAAAACACTTTTTCCTCACATTTTGGGGCTGCAAAGTTCTGGAATCTGAGGAGAGCCACAAACTTTCTTTCACCCAGCATTCCCCCAAGTCTCTCAATACAAATGGTACCTCACTTATGTGAGTTGGCCTAGTGCCTGTGACAGGAAATGTCCAAAAAAGTACTGTGGTGATAATAATGACTGAGATGAGTGTACTAATTAGTCCTGAGATCTGGAACCATTTAGGGAAACCTACCTAACCCAGACATTTCTAAAAGAATAGCCTCCCTGGGAGTCCATGGAGGTGTGGCTTGTGTGAATTCCCCAGAATACCCTGCAAAGGTGAAACACATAAAAACTTATTGTAATCAAGTATACAAGTGGGCTTGTGGACTTCGGCCATCTGACCCCAAACCGTAATGGGGGAAGTGCTCTCATCATGAATTGTAGTATACATCATGCCTATCTGAGAATTAGTATGCAAGCGCACTCTGAGATTTCTGGAACTTATTGCAAACAAGCTCCTGCGGGAATCCTTTGCGGTTGCAACGAACTGTACCGCAGGCTACAGTGCCAGCTTTGTAGAGCTCACTGAACAGCTCTACTCCTGTATAGAAATTGTCCACTTAAAAGCTATCACCTTTGTGAAGGAGTGGTTGGACAGGCTGGACAAGTCCCATACAATCTTACCTGTGACCCCCTAATGTGTTTGTGCAACCTACTGGGTTTAGGGTGAAGTCCTTCCCTGTGTATACTTTCAATCCGTACACATAGCCAGAACACCTCTCACAAAGCATGTACAGCCTGATGCCATAGGAAGCTCTTTTGCTCGCAATGTACTGTCTGAACAGAAGCCACCCTTTGTACAGGATCAAGGACTCATCGACTGCTACATTGTTTCTAGGAGTATAGTTCTCTGGTAACCTGGCAGACAAATGTTCCACAACAGGCCGTTTTTTTAACCCCCGTCATGGTCTGGTTGGTCCAGGGGCAATGCAGCAGAATTGTCATTGAAGTGCAGCATGCACTGCACTAGCAAAACAATCTCTTCTCATGTACTGTGCAAAGATGCGACAATCATTATTGGCGCTGACGTCCCATGACCTCCTCCTTGTATTCCCTCACTACCACCCATAAAAAGTGCCCTTCATCTCTCCATAGCCCCCTCACACATACATTTCTTTTGTTTTAAAGTGCAGGTAATGGCTGGCTTTACTAATTCACTTAACTACTCCTATTTAATACAGGTCTGTTATTTGCAGCAGGCATATAAATCTGCTGCGTTACTTTGTGGTGGCAAAACTGCCACTAGACAAAGGTTTGATCTCTTTCTCTAGTAGGAACATAATCGCAAGTGTTATCTGGACATTTTATTGCTGCCTGAAAGCTATCCATGCTTGATAGATGTCTCTATATATAAATATAGTTATATAACTCTCATAAAAATACCCCTCTCCATATATATATATATATATATATGTACATATATATATATATATATATAGAGAGAGAGAGAGAGATAGATATATATATATATATTTTATTTTTTTTGGCTCGAGCCTGCGAGTGCTTGAGCTAGTGCATGGGTCTAGCTTGCGAGACTGTTGTGTTCAGTAAAGGGCGTGGAGCCCACCTCTCGCTCACCATTTACTGGTTTGTGTGGCACTCTTCTTTACAGCCTGGAGCTTCTGACTGGCAAAAATGTGCCCAGCAGGACAAACAAAATGCAAAGTTTAATTTTTAAAGCTAACTTTCTTTTATTTTGCCAAGTCGTCTGTTCTCAGTTTCCACTCATGTTTTTTTTGTGCTTATGTGCACTGTTCTCAAAAGAGGACAATAACTTGTTTGAAATATGCAAGACCTATTGCTTTGCAAATGCTTGTTTTATATATGTGTGGCTACCCTGTGGGTCAATCCCTTCCTCCAGGAAAACCACACATGTATTAAACAGTTGTGAGGCGTGCTGAAGTCACAGATGGGTGGGAACGGGTGAGGGGGGAGATGCGGAAGATCTTCAGCGTCGCCCCAAGGGGTAAAAAAAATAAAAATCCAGCCCCTCCCTGGCGTCAGCGACTGATCATGGCCTGCACCAGGGAGGGTGTGCTAGTGTCGGCCACTGGCCGACACAAGCATCAATTGGGTTAAGGAATAGAATGTTATGCCTTATCATACTTCTGCTTCACCGGGGTGCTCAATCAAAGCCATAGCTTGCAATTAAAATGGAAAATCACAAGCCCTTGAGGAGAGATGAGATGGACTACCTCGAGTTGTGTGAACAGAAATTGGAAAGTAAGTCTGGAAAAGTATTTTATTTTTATTTTCACAGAAAGAAAAGTCTTGCAAGCGTTTATTTAACAATAGCAGAGCAGCCAGAGAAGATTTATGGCCCCATTAAAGGAGATAAGCAATGCCATGTGTGCGATTATGTGAGTTCTGTCAGGGGGGAGCCATGGAAAGAGAAATTCTCTGTGATACCATGAAAGGCTAAGCAAGTTTCACATCATTGCTTCTAGGTTTAGCCATATTCTACAAGAAAGGGCATATTGTGGCTTTCATGAGCAGTGAGCTAAACAGCCAGGTGTTTCTTTTGTAAAATAAGCTTATTTTAGGAGTCAAAGGTAAACGAGGACAGCACTGGAATAAAGCCAAAAAGAATGTCAGCAACATGGGGGAACTGGAAGGAATAGAAAGCTGCAATAAAATACAGGCAGCTACCAGCCTAAAACACCCAGAGTGAAAGGGGATCACCAAAGAAATGTCAAAAATAGTTTGTCACAGCAACAGATAAAGAAACCAAAGTGGAATAGTGCAGTAGTTGGTCACTGCTCTGAAACACAAAAAGGAGGGAGAAAAAGGCAGAATTGACCACTAGCGGGCAAGTCTTTTTAAAAGACTTTGCAACCAACAAATAACATCACTGTAGGAAAATACCATTGTGCCTGGCATGTTACCCCCATATTTTCACTGTGTTGTTTTAGCCCTTGTGTCATTGGGACCCTGCCAGGCAGGGCCCCAGTGCTCATAGTATGTGCCATGTATGTGTTCCCTGTGTGGTGCCTAACTGTATCACTGAGGCTCTGCTAACCAGAACATCAGTGTTTATGCTCTCTCTGCTTTCCAAATTTGTCACTACAGGCTTGTGACTAAATTTACCAATTCACATTGGCATACTGGTACACCCATATAATTCCCTTGTTTATGGTACTGAGGTACCCAGGGTATTGGGGTTTCAGGAGATCCCTATGGGCTGCAGCATTTCTTTTGCCACCCATAGGGAGCTCTGACAATTCTTACACAGGCCTGCCACTGCAGCCTGAGTGAAATAACGTCCACGTTATTTCACAGCCATTTACCACTGCACATAAGTAACTTATAAGTCACCTATATGTCTAACCTTCACTTAGTGAAGGTTGGGTGCCAAGGTACTTAGTGTGTGAGCACCCTGGCACTAGCCAAGGTGCCCCCACATCGTTCAGGGCAAATTCCCCGGACTTTGTGAGTGCAGGGACACCATTACACGTGCGCACTATACATTGGTCACTACCGTCACAATGGTAACTCCGAACATGGCCATGTAACATGTCTAAGATCATGGAAATGTCACCCCAATACCATTCTGGTGTTGAGGGGACAATTCCATGATCCCCCAGGTCTCTAGCACAGAACCAGGGTACTGCCAAACTGCCTTTCCGGGGTTTCCACTGCAGCTGCTGCTGCTGCCAACCCCTCAGACAGGTTTCTGCCCTCCTGGGGTCCAGGCAGCCCGGGCCCAGGAAGGCAGAACAAAGGATTTCCTCTGAGAGAGGGTGTTACACCCTCTCCCTTTGGAAATAGGTGTGAAGGGCTGGGGAGGAGTAGCCTCCCCCAGCCTCTGGAAATGCTTTGATGGGCACAGGTGGTGCCCATCTCTGCATAAGCCAGTCTACACCGGTTCAGGGATCCCCCAGCCCTGCTCTGGAGTGAAACTGGACAAAGGAAAGGGGAGTGACCACTCCCCTGACCAGTACCTCCCAGGGGAGGTGCCCAGAGCTCCTCCAGTGTGTCCCAGACCTCTGTCATCTTGGAAACAGAGGTGTTGGGGACACACTGGACTGCTCTGAGTGGCCAGTGCCAGCAGGTGATGTCAGATAGGCTCTTACCTCTCTTGGTAGCCAATCCTCCTTCCTTGGTAGCCAAACCTCCTTTTTTGGCTATTTAGGGTCTCTGCTATGGGGAATTCTTCAGATAACGAATGCAAGAGCTCACCAGAGTTCCTCTGCATCTCCCTCTTCGACTTCTACCAAGGATCCAGGATGCCTGCAAAACCGCAACAAAGTAGCAAGACGACTACCAGAAACATTGTAGCGCCTTATCCTGCCGGCTTTCTCAACTGTTTCCAGGTGGTGCATGCTCTGGGGGTAGCCTGCCTTCACCCTGCACCAGAAGCTCCGAAGAAATCTCCAGTGGGTCGACGGAATCTTCCCCCTGCTAACGCAGGCACCAAAAGACTGCATCACCGGTCCTCTGGGTCCCCTCTCATCCTGACGAGCATGGTCCCTGGAACACAGCAACTCTGTCCAAGTGATTCCCACAGTCCAGTGACTCTTCAGTCCAAGTTTGGTGGAGGTAAGTCCTTGCCTCCCCATGCTAGACTGCAAAGCTGTGTACTGCGTGATTTGCAGCTGCTCCGGCTCCTGTGCACTCTTCCCGGATTTCCTTTGTGCACAGCCTAGCCTGGGTCCCCAGTACTCCGTCCTGCAGTGCACAACCCGCTGAGTTGGCCTCTGACGTCGTGGGACTCTCCTTTGTAACTTCACGTGGACTCTGGTTCACTAATCTTCTAAGTGCCTGTTGGGGTACTTCTAGGGGTGCTGCCTGCTTCTGTGAGGGCTCTCAGAGATGCTGAGTACCCCCTCTGTCTCCTCCTCCAAAAGGTAACATCCTGGTCCTTCCTGGTCCTTAGCAGCACCCAAAAACCTCTACCGCAACACTTGCAGCTAGCAAGGCTTGTTTGTGGTATTTCTGCGTGGGCCTACCTCTGCAAGCTTCATTGCGATGTGGGACATCTGTCTTCCAAAGGAGAAGTTCCTTGTCCTCTTCTTTCTTGTAGAACTCCAAGCTTCTTCCATCCAGAGGCAGCTTCCTTGCACCTTCATCCAGGGTTTTCTGGGCTCCTGCCCCCCCTGGACGCTGTCGCGACTATTGGACTTGGTCCGCTTGCCTTGCAGGTGCTCAGGTCTGGAAATCCGTTGTCAGTGCACTGCTGGTGTCTGTTGTTCTTGTAGAATCCCCCTATCACGACTATTGTGCTCTTTTGGGGTAGTAGGTGTACTTTACTCCTACTTTTGAGGGTCTTGGGGTGGGGCATCTTGGACACCCTGACTGTTTTCTTACAGTCCCAGCGACCCTCTACAAGCTCACATAGGTCTGGGGTCCATTTGTGATTTGCATTCCACTTCTGGAGTATATGGTTTGTGTTGTCCCTAATCCTATGCTTGCATTGTTTGCATTACTTTTCTGACTCTTACTTACCTGTTTTGGGTTTGTGTACATATAACTTGTGTATATTACTTACCTTCTTACTCAGGGTACTCACTGAGATACTTGTGGCATATTGTCATAAAAATAAAGTCCTTTATTTTTAGTAACTCTGTGTATTGTGTTTTCTTATGATATTGTGCATATGATATAAGTGGTATAGTAGGAGCTTTGCATGTCTCCTAGTTCAGCTGCTTTGCCATAGCTACCTTCTATCAGCCTAAGCTGATAGAAACAGCCCTATTCTACTAATAAGGGATAACTGGACCTGGCACAAGGTTTAAGTACCTTAGGTACCCACTACAAGCCAGGCCAGCATCTTACAATCGCTTTCAGCCATAAGAAGTATACTAAAAGTATACATGAAGTCAAACGCTTACGCTCAACCAAAAAAGGAACAAGTGTCTGAGAGTCAGTACGGCTGCTAATGCTGTCAAATGTCTCTGCTAAATTGCTCACAATTTCTCACGCCCCCTATCTCTTGCCCTGGTGACATTTTACACATTTTTACATTGAAACAAATGTTAATTTTCATGCATATAAAATTCTTCTCCCAAACAAAGGAAATTCAGGATCTTCCTGTAAACAGAACAAAGAACATTCTAAATACACAATACATTTAACTAACAGTTTATTAGCAATGCAACATTAAGCTTTTCTCCCAGCCTTTTAAATCTATGAGAAAAAGAACAGTCATATAAATATTTAGTTAAAGCAATATTAGATAATTTCCATTCACACACATCTTTTCAGTAAAAGCCTGTTCACAAAGAAATAAATTTGAGATTAATCTGACATAGCAGTAACCTTTTTTCAGGTCAAGTGGTTTAAAACAAGCAACATTAATATACTCCTCTGGTAGCATAGGATATTTGTGTCATGAAATATTATGTGAGTGACCATGACTGTGATCAAAATAAACAATTTGAATGAAATATAGCAGTTAGGACTTTGCTAACATTAATGTTTCCTGTCAAGTGCATGAAGTTCAAGCTTAGAATGGAAAATTCTCATTTAAAGTTTAGGGCCTGATTTAGATACTGGAGGATGGGTTACTCCATCACAACTGTGGCGGATACCCTGTCCCCTGAAATCAAAATCCCATAGGACATAAAGGGATTTAGATTTTGACGGATGGGATATCTGTCACCTTTGTGACGCAGGAACTCATCCGCCAATATCTAAATCAGGCCCACACTGTTAAATTAGCCCCATAATTCTTTCATACAGGTTAATGTATGATGCATTTATTCTTAATAAAAAATCATCATCAACTCCACCATCTGATGGTTTGGAACCATCGCAAAAAATTCATTCACAGGTGCATTTCAAAGTTCAATCTCTTCTTCAGCTGACTCTCTCCTTTTTCTCTTAAGATGTTCTCTTTCTTTCACACACATCTTTTCAGCAAAAGCCTATTCATAAAGAAACAAATTTGAGATTATTCTGACATAGCCATAACATGTTTACAGGTCTAGTGGCAGAAACCAAACAACATCAATATTCTTCTTTTAGTAGCATAGGACGTTTGTGTCATGAAATATTATGCAAGCGACCATGACTGGAATCAAAATAAACAATTTGAATGAAATAAAGTAGTTAGGAATTTGCTAACATTAATGTTTACTGTCAAGTGCATGAAGGGCAAATTGGGAATGGAAAAATCTCATTTTAAATTTAGGGCCTGATTTAGATATTGGCAAATGGGTTGCTCCGTTACAAAAGTGGCAGATCTCCCATCCCCTTAAACCTAAATCCCATAGGACACATGGGATTTCGATTTCAACGGACGGGATATCAGTCATTTTTTTTGATGCAGGAACTCATCTGCCAATATCTAAATCAGTCCCACAGTATATATATTTTTTTTTAAGTTTTAAAGGTTTTATTACGAATATGAGGCGGTACATACAATATATAAATAACCTGTTTAGTTTTCAAATTTTTTTTTTTTTTGCCACAATTATTTCCATTATGGACATATGTACACGTACAGTCAGGCAAACATAAATTCCTAATTGCATAGTTGAGGTTTGTACCCTTATTTTTTAAAGAAGGAGAGAAGGAGAAAACAGGTGGGGGGGAGTAAGGGAGAAAGGAACGAGGGTAGGGTAGTGTGGAGGGGTTGATCTTGGGGTAAGAGAGAGATGAGGTTGACATATGAAGTGAGGGATGGGGGAGGAAAAAGAAGAAAAGGAAGAAGAGAGGTTCGGGAGGATTGTGAGAGGCGGAAACTGAGGGATAGGTAGGGAATCCTTGTATCCTGAAGCTAGCCTGGCCGGATCAAGGGATAAATCGTTCTGTTGTTCTCCATCTGTTGTGAGCTACTACCTAGGAGTCGGTAGTGTATATGTTAGTTATGGTGAAGTCAATGAAAGAGTGGCTACTTCTTATATGAGTTGGTGTCTCAGCCATTATTTGTGTTAGGGAGCGATGTGCGGTGTCGTATTGGTTAGTCCAAAGTCCCGAGCGTATGTCAAAATGAGGGGTCTAGGGGTTAATAAAGAGAGAAAAAGAAAGGATAAAGGAGGGTAAGAGAGAATAGCTAGAAGGAGAAAGAGGGGGCAATGGGAGATTAGATACGTTCCAAGGTTCTAAAGTTCTCAGAGGGTAATTGATAGTTCATATTCCCTAACCATTGGTCATTGGCCGTTGGTTATCCACCAGCTGCTTCATGATCTCGTCAGAAATGGGCGCCAGACCTCCGCAAATAGCTCTGCCTGGTCCTGTAGGTTATAAATCTCTCGTTCATGGGTGGCCGTTTCGTACATGGCCGTCATCCATTCTATCGGTGTGAGGGCAATACTGGATCTCCAGTGCCGGAGTATGCATATTTTGGCTGTGGCGAGTGCCGTATGGAGTAATCGTTTGTGTGCCCGTGATAGGGAGGGATACGGGTGAGTGTCGTGTAGAAGAAGGAGTGCTGGTGGGGTCGGTTTTGGTATCTGTATGAAGTCCGATAGGGCGAGGCGTACCGCATCCCATAGGGACTGTATTGTTGGACAATGACATAGGATATGAAGTTGGTCACAATAGGGCTCTGTGCATCTCCAACAGTTCGCGTGCGGTATCAACCCTGCCCTAAAAAGTTTAACGGGGGTCCAGTACCACTCCTGAAGGATTTTGAATAGGCAAAATTTTAGGCGTGCTTCACGTACTCCCCTGTCAAGGGCTTCTAGTATGCCTGCCCATTCTTCGTCCGTGTAGGTTATCTCTAGTTTGTCCTGCCATTTTAAACGTAATCGTTCAATAAGAGGCTGCGAATAGAGGTGGTTTGTTAATTCGGCATAGAGGCCAGCCATGACGCCTTTTTGTCATCCCCATTTCTGAAGATAGGTGACGATGGGTGAGGTTTTGAGCGTCCACGGGGGGGCTCCTAATGTTCTGCGCATACAATATTTAAGCTGTAGATATCGCCACTCCTGATTACTGTGGATACCGAACTCTTCCTGAAGAGAGGCGAATGTGCGGAGGCTATCTCCATCTATAATTTGGGATATATTGTGGATACCTGCCTCGGACCATTGGGGCCATCTGAGACTATTCCCTTCTATTTTTATGCTTTTATTCCCTGCTATGGGGGCCTGGGTGTGCAGGGAGGGATGTACCCCTAGTAGTCGATGGGCTCTGCACCACGCTGTGTTTGTGGCCTTGAGGATGGGGTTAACTGAGGAAGCATGGTCAGCGTATATCCCTCCCCTCTCCGTATGTTGTCCATATAGGAGTTTCTCTGTGACCACCCATTGTGGTGGGTCGGGTATACCTGGAAGTGTGTATGCTAGCTGTGAGAGTTGTAGGGCTAGTGAGTATTGTTCTACCGAGGGTAGTCCTAAACCTCCATAGGGCCGTCGTGCCAGTATAGTTACAGGTTTCAGTCTTGGGCGTAAGGAGCCCCATACGAAGGTCCTTATGGATGCGTCGATCAGACGGAGTGAGGAAAGAGGTATCTGTAGGGGGAGCATGCCTAGTACATATGTAAAACGTGGTAAGGTGACCATTCTGACCGCCTGTGTCCTGCCCCACATGGACAGGCCTAATAATGACCATTTGGCAAAGTCTTGTTTAATTTTAGATATGTTGCCCCTGACCATATGTTCCAGACCTCGGTTAATAAACGTTCCTAGGTATTTAAGGCGAGTCGGGGTCCATTTAAATTGGAGGCCATGTATCGCTGCCCTCGTCGTTGTGCGGTATAATGGTAGTGCCTCACTTTTATCCCAGTTTACCCGATATCCGGATAGGGATGCGAAGTCCTCTATAGTGGAGAGTAGTGCTGGGAGAAAGGTTTCCAAAACGGACATTGTTAACAGAATGTCGTCTGCATAGAGATACATTTTGGATATGCCCCCGGTTATATGGATCCCCTTTATCTGGTGAGAGTTTCGTGTGGTGGCGGCTAGAGGTTCCATGGCCAATAGGAAGAGAAGTGGTGACAGGGGGCAGCCCTGGCGCGTGCCTCTTCCAATAGGGAATGGGTCTGATAAGATGCCCCCACAATTGACCTGTGCCATGGGGTGATCATATAATAAGCGTACTTTGGAAATAAATTGCTCCCCCAGGCCAAAATGCTTCATGGTTGTAAATAGGTAGGACCATTCAATGCAATCGAATGCTTTCTCCTCGTCTAGGGACAGAGCTAGGGCTTCTTCAGGTAATTGCAGGGATTCTAACAAAGTATGGCAAAGGGTTCGCATACGGTTTCTGGAGGTGCGGCCCGGTACAAACCCCACTTGGGTGTTGTGAATCAATGATGGTATAACCTTGCGGAGCCGTGCTGCTAGGACACTGGCTAGAAGTTTAACATCCCCGTTCAAAAGGGAGATAGGACGGTAACTGCCACAGAGGAGGGGGTCCCTCCCTGGCTTGGGCAGGACGACAATCGTAGCTTTATTGGATAGTGCGCCCAAGGAGCCTTCCTGGCACGCTTCCGTCAGTGCTTCATGTACTGCGGTGGTTGCCTCTTCCCCGGCCCATTTATAGAATTCCGCAGGGAATCCGTCTTCTCCTGGGGATTTGTGATAGGGGAGGTGTGTTATAACTTGAGTTATCTCTTCTTTGCTTATATCGCCGTCTAAGAGAGCCCTACCTGCCTCTGACAAACGAGGTAGGTTGGCCGCGGTAAGGAATGTCTCCATTTGTGTCTGATCAGTCGTTGTTTCAGGAGTGTACAGGTGTCGGTAGTACTTGGCACACTCATTCACAATATCTTGTGGACGAGTTAACACTGCTCCTGAGTAAGATGTTATGGCTACGATGGCGGAGGCTTCCTCTCTTTGTCGGAGTTGTGCCGCTAAGAGACGTCCTGCTTTTTCTCCTTGTTCGTAATGCCGGCCTCGTAGTTTTTGCAGTGCGTATTCCGCTTGGGATGTATAGAGTTCGTTGTGTGCCATGCGGGCCTGTTCTAGGGCACGTCGTAGCCTAGGGGACGGTTGGGCGGTATATTGTTTAGTGAGGTCCTGGATTGTGGTCTCTAAGGTGGTTTGGCGGGCTATTCTGTCTTTATTGGCCAGTGCTGCATCTCGCATCATATTCCCTCTCAGGGTCACTTTTGCTGCCGCCCATAGGATCCTTTTGGAGGACACTGTGCCTGTATTCTCGGCCATATATGTAGATACGTGAGCTTTTAATTGTTCCTTTCCTTGGGGAGAGCGGTATCTGTGTTCAGGTAGGCGCCATGGTTTTCGACCAGAGAGGGATAGTCCCACCTGGATCTGGATTAAGATTGGGGAGTGATCTGAGAGGCCGCTGTCTAGGATGAAGGTGTCTTGTATATGGGGAATTACAGTGTGTGATACTAAAAAATATTCCAGGCGTGATTGGGTGCCATGGACGGTAGATAGGAAAGTATATTCCTTATCTTTCGGTGTTGCATTCTCCAGCAATCCACTAGACCGACGTCGGTGGTCAGGTCCGTCAGGAGCGCTCTGTTGTGATTGTTACATACATCAAGGGGGCCAGTCCTATCCATTATAGCATCTTGGGCGAGATTCCAATCTCCCCCGATTATGTATCGAGTAGTTCCGATTTCTGTCAGGAGGCGATTTAGCTGTAGGAGGAATGGGCGTTTTGGGCCGTTTGGTGCGTAGATGGAGCCCACGCATAAAAAGGTGTCCCCTAGTTTTAGTTTAGCGAATATATACCTTCCTTCCGTATCATTCCAGGTTTTAATGATAGTGAGCGGAAGGGATTTACGCACTAGTATCGCCACTCTCCATTTGCGGGGCCCGCTGCTTCCAGATTCCTGATTCGCTGGGCAGCAGCTGAAGGCAACCCTCCCTACCCAATCCCGTTTAAGTTTACTGGATTCTAGAGTGTCAAAGTGGGTCTCTTGGATCAGAGCGATATCTGTTTTTTTGGATTGGAGGTAGGACAGTATCTTTTTTCGCTTTACATAGCTCGTCATGCCATGTACATTCCAAGATAGTATCCGTAATGGGCGTGTCGCTTGTGGGTGGTTCTTTGACATCTTGGGTAGGTGTGAATAATCACCCTTGTTCCGGGGTTGGTATTGGTGGAAGAGAAGGTAGGGTGGGGAATATTGACTTTGTTGTTAGAGTAGGGGTTGTGCTTCGGTATGATACAGTGTTTTATACAGAGGGGTAGCAGCTGGTGGAGGCCAAGATTGTCCTCTGGAAAAGGGAGAGAAAAGGAAGGAGAGGGTGGGAGGAGAAAGAGCAATATATATAGGGCAAGTGCCAGATGCGGGGTAGATATGGGGGGAAAAGGAGACAAGGGAAAAAGAGGGGGAGAAAAGAAGAGGAGAATGAAGGGGGGAGGGGATGGATGTATGTGCTGAGGTTGAAATTGAAGATATAGCGAGAGAGCGTGCAATTGGGGGGGGTGGAGGGGTAAAGGGATGAAGGAGGCTAGGAGCCCAACCTCCTTTGTTCGTTAGGTCTGTAAATGGCGGGTCCGATGTCTCTCGGAGCTCACGTGCCGTCGGAGGGGGGGAGCCAGAAGACAGCCAGTCGTCGATATGTCGGTGGTAAGGACGGGTGGGGAGTTCGCGGCTGTGTTTATGTTTATGTGTCGAGGAGCGGTTCTGTTCGTCAACAGTTATTGACAGGTATCATATTTATACGGTTACAATGTATGTTGGTGGGAGTAATGAGTGGTTGGCAGCTATGATGCCTGGGCGGTACTATCGTGGAGCGTTGCTGATCGTCCAGGAGAGTCAGCAGGGGGAGGGGGGGAAGGAAGAGAGGAGGAGGAAGGTGTTGAGTGTTGATGGAGAATGGTACTTAAGGTGTTATGCCGAATACTTGATGTTGTGTGGTATCGCAGAGTGTTTTCTGGGCATATAAGATAGGGTCGTAGAGTATAGTAGAGACATGGTAGATAATAGGTCTGAGGCCAGTTGGCGGAAGGAGATCAGGGCGAAGGAGGCGGGGAGGGGTGCAGACCGGGCAGCACAGTTCTCGTTCAAGTAGAGGTACATAAAGATACCAATATATAATATAACATAACATTATGCATCCTGGATATTTCTTCTCAACTATAACACTACTTCGTCACGCTTTACAACATTTCGGCGACATAATGATTTAATCAACATATCATATCCTAATGTCCTAGTACATTATCATGTTAAGAGTCATTATACTGGACGTCTCACTATTTATCTTAGGATAGGTGATGGGTGCTGCTGAGCCCCGAGTTGCGCGAGGATACTGCGCATCTCACCCCATTATGAACTTCTTGCTGTGTATTATTACATCATAATACTGAAAAGTATTGAAGAAAAAATAAAAAAAAGGGGACATGCATATGTTGCCAGTGTCCCACTTGATATGCGTCCCCATCATGGTCGTTCTGATTTAGATGGTAGTTACGGATAGTAACAATGATTAGACTGGGGACGGGTGCAAACGTTCGAGAGAGGGATAGCTAATAGTTTACATTGTGATACTATAATGTGGTGTGGTGTGACTGTATAAGATATTATATTATTGCGCTTTGTTGCGTGGTGTTGTATTATATTGTGTCTTTGTGTTCTGTTCTTTTATTTTCTTGTAGTAAAATAAAGTAAAGTAAAGTGGAGAAATGGGGGTGTTGATATACCTCAGGTTATATCGTGTTGTGTGTCCCTGGGATGAAATTGCTTTATCTTTATGTGGTCTAGTCCCGTCCTTTGGGGTGGTAATGGGAGTTAAACGGTTCTAATGTCGTTTCTAGTCATGTATGGTATATGTTAGGGTGAGTCCGTATTCTATGTTATTTTACTGCTATGAGATGTTCTATAGTGTGTGGGGATACTGGGCATTTTCTATAAAAGTTGATTATTGTTTGTTGTCTGTTATTTAATGCCCCCGTTACATTGTTATAGGGTTGCAGGGTCGGGCTAGGTCCTTACTTGATGTACAGGGAGGCGGTGGAGTCTGGTCCCTGTTCTAGTAATTATCCCCTGTCGTTCCCTGAAGACAGATAACGATTTACTGGTAACTTCGCATTATAGGGCCTCAACTCTAATCGTGAAGAACATGGACTTTTCAGTCACCTAGTATTAGCATCGATACTAGCAATCTTAGACAGTTATAATTGTAATACACATATGATCTGGGAATGTACTCATCCGTCCTCAAGGTCTACAGCTATTATTTTCGACTTTCAAGTGTTAGTCCCTCATATTGCCGCCTCGCGTCGTCTTCTCAAGAAGATCCAGTTGTTGGCTTTAAAGGGGAGCGGGATTTGTCTCTCTCCGATAGTTGGGTATGGGTTACTACTGCGTGTAAGATCTGACCCCTGTCATCATATGATCTGGTTAGTCTCTCCATGTCTCTGCCTCTGTGACTGGCTCCAGCATCGTATAGAGCCGTATTCGTCTTCTCCTTTCCCAAGTGGGGGGTTTCGACACCGCCGCTGCCTCCTTCATTGCCATGCGCGCAGTCTGTGCTGATAAAGTCCATAGGCTGAGGTTGGAAAGAGTCGAGAAAGAGTCTCAGTTCGTCGGGGTTGTAAAAGTCTTTGGATACTCCATTTTTGGTAACCGACATTCTTGCAGGGTCAAAAAGGCCGTATTTCATCTCTAGTTTGCGAAGCCAGGGTCGTAGAGCCAGGAAAGCCTTTCTACGTTCATTGGTCTCCTTGGAGTAATCAGCAGTTATTCGAATCTCGTGCTGATCTATTCGGAACGGGCCGTGGCTGTGCGCTACTTGGAGTATTTGACGGGTTTGATTGTGTCGCAGCAAACATGCGATGATTGGACGGGGCCTTGAGGAGTTGCCAGAGCGTTTTGGGCCTATCCTGTGTGCCCGTTGGAATTCTAGCGGCGGGTCAAAGTCCAACGAAGTCATCTTTGGAAGAGTGGAGCTCAGGAAAGCCTGCATGTCCGAACCTTCTTCATTTTCCGGGATCCCAAGTAGGCGGATATTGTCTCTCTGGCTCCTGTCCTTCATATCCGTTAGTTTGATCCTGAGGTAGAGGAAGTCTTGTTCTCGTTCCTGAGACGTGTTGATCTGCATCTCTAGTGATCCCATGCGCTGTTCCAGCCCCGTCACTCTAGATTGGAAGCCTGCAATGTCAGATCGCATGGATTTAGTTACCAGTGTTAGCAAAGTTATAGAGGCGTCCATCCCCTCTATACGGCGGCTGACCATGGTGATCTCCTGTAATATCCTGTCCATAGTTGTGGAGTGATCTTCATCAGACATTGTGATAGACTCATTTAAAGGTGGCGATGTTTGGGGGTTTACCTTTGTGGGGGTTAGGCGTTTGTGTTGTAATGCTTCTGAGAATAAAAGCTGTCGTGCAGGCTTGCTGATGGGTTTATGGTTCGGTTTGTTACCGGGCATCGCCTAAACTGTCTGCAGACTCTGTCCACGGAAGGCATGGGTCTCCCTCCGCGAGGTCTGATGAGGCTATAGATGTTCTGCGCCTGTCAGTTCTCGTGTTTGTTCTGTCTCTTCTCATTTTTTGGGTCCTTGATTTTAGTCTTGGTTGTAGGTATTCGACTTCTTGGTTTCCCTCCCTTTCCCCTCTCCTGTCTCTGCGTCCGCTTATTTATTGTTCTCCATTTTCCTTCTGACTCTCATTCTTTTAAGTGTATCCCCCTAGCGCTTTTTGCGAGTTGCGAAGGTCTATCAGTGTCTATGGGGCTGAAGAGGGTAAGTTCAGGAAGAGGTCAGTTGTAGAGCCTGTTGTAGCCCCTAGCGTTGAGAAGCTATGTCCTGCCTCTGCCGAGGTTGGTTCTTCAGTATCTGGTGTCATTAGCAGCTAGTAGTAGAGGAGGGGAGGTATTTTGTTTCACGACTGATGCCTTGTCTTTCTCTTATTGTCATTGCTCTTTGACTTTGGGCTTTCTTGTCTTGGGGTGTCCTTCCTGTGTTCTCTGGTTCGTTCTTGTGGGGAGGAGGGAATATGATAGTTGTCCCTCTCTGGATATAGTGGGCTTCTCGTCCCTTCTCCTCTCCTCTCCCCCCCGTGTCTCCGCTCCTGTGGCTCCCTCTGGTTCCCTCTATTCACCCCTCTCTCCTCAGCAGCAGCTGCTCAGGTCGCTCACCCTCCGCTTCTCCGCGTGTCTCAGTTCTCCCACCTCACACTCTCTGCCCCTCCTGTCGTTCCACTCTCCCCCCTCTTCCGTTGCTCTCCTTAATATTAGCTGTCTTGTAGGGGGGGAGGAGGAGGAGGATTTGTTATGGTGTACCACTGGAGGGGTTTTATTATCCTTCGGTAGTGGAGAAGAGGGGAGGGGAAGTCGTACCTCTGCCTCTGATTGTGTTTTCCTGCCGCACTTGCCGCTTCGCTCCGTCTCCAAGAGGTTCGGTCCTGCCTCTCTGGCTGAGTTCTTCTCCCAGCCGTCGGGGGGACCTCACCTCTCTGTGGCGTCTCCCGAGGGTCCGTGTGTACTTCCGGCGTTGTGGGCAGGCGGGCGCGGGTCGTAGCGGCTCTCGTAGTCCCCGCGGCCTGCTTAGCTGTCTCTCTGGCGTTGCGGGCGCGCCGTCCCCGGCTTCCCGAAGACGCGACTCCACCCCTCTTGCAGGCTTTGTCGGCCTGGGGCGAGTCGCGAGTTTTCTGCCTTCTGTCCCGCAGGGGTCCCCAGGCATGAATCCGCATCGCCACTGCTGCGGAAGTGGAGGGCCTCGGACACGGTGGCTTGTCCGGCTGTCTCTGCGCCCCCGTCACCCCCCCAGGATCGTTGCGGCCCGGAGCACTTGCTCTAAGCGGCCATCTTATTCCGTGGCCCGGCCACGCCCCAGTCCCACAGTATTAAGTTAGGCCCATAATTATTTCATACAGGGTAATTTATGATGCATTTATTCTTATTAAAAAATCTTCATCAACTCCCCCAGCTCATGGTTTGGAACCATCACAAAAATGTCATTCATAGATGTACTTCAAAGTTCACTCTCTTCTTCAGCTGAATCTCTCCTTTTTCTCTTAAGACGTTCTCTTTCTTTTAATCTTCTATTTTCTTCATTTGCATGTTCATTGAGTTCCAAATATTTCTTCAAACTGATTAATTTCTCTATTTCTCTTCTTTATTAATAGCATGCAAACAACTACTACCTATAAAGAAACTATAATAGCTTTGAGGATTCCTCCTCCTTATGCTTTTAACCGATTGCCTATTTTAGAAATTCCCTTACTGAAGCTATGTACTATGCTAGTGGTTTCTAAATCAAGCTTCAAATCAGGAATATGCTCTGCATAGTCTATAATCTGCTTACTGTCATCTGGAATGTAAGTGCAACAATTGTCAATCTTCAGCATCTTGCAGTCTCTGCCCTTTATTACTAGTAATATATCTAAAGCATAACGATTTTGAGGTACCATTGATCTAATTTCTACTAGCTCTTTGTTTTCTATTAATAAAGGTCCAAAAGCACTAGTTGTTGGTTCTTCTGCCAAAAGCTTTCTAATCTTCTCATCATTCAGTACCAGTCCCACAGCAGTTATAATAGCTGCAAATATGTCTTCCACTAGTTGTGTTCCCACATTTACACTGCATGAATATCTAAGTGCAGGTGTAATTGTTAATCAGACCCTCTAGCATCCCTCAATTTTGTGATTCACAAAATAATCGCAACATCAGCTGAGGAGTGCAATGATCACAATATTTATGTTTTTGGCAGCAAAAAAAAAAAAAAAGTAGTGTTTCACTGACAAACTCTAAACTGGTGCTCATGTTTGGGTGTGAATAAAACCAATCTGGTAACTTTGTGGCCACTTTGTCTTGCTTTATTTATGTAGTTATCTTGAGGGGTTTTGAACATTGTTTTACTTCATTTTTTTTCTCTGTCCCGAGGCTGAACTTTGGAAGGGAAAAATTATTATAAAAGACAACATTTTCAGCAATCTATATTTTTTTTTTATCCATTTCACAGGGGAACGAATGAAGCAAAGGTGGTAAAAAATAGGGAAAGAGCCAAAGTCATTGTTTACGGCAGGTGAAGAGGAGTGAGGTAGAGGCAAAATGAGGGAACAGAGAAAGAGATAGAGAGAGAGAGAGCTGGTATCGGCCTCAGTGCCAAATGCAAAATGTAAGTAGAATTTGTCAATGCCCCTCAAGTTCTGTTAGATAGGCGCTTGCGACTATAACATGGACAAGGGGCCTATTTCAGTCCATCTGAAGCAGCTGGAAGGATTCACAAAGCTTAGACCTCTTGAGTCCCACAGAACCAAGCCATCTGAAGCAGACTGCAACAGCTGAGTGAGGTGCATAGTGAGGGGCTTGATAGAAAGAAAGCTTTAAAACCAATTACCAATCTGTAACCCAAAATTTTAATTCAATAATGGATTGGAATATATTCACTCATGGAACGTCACATGCTGATTTCTCCCTGAAGTAGGGGATTCTGCAATGCACTTACTGCCGTTGACTAACTGCTTTGAGGTTAGGGTTCAGGTTACACCATTGACAGTGCTGTGTATTTTTTTCTTTGGTCGTCGAAAATTAGCAGTCAATGAAATGCTTGAACAAAGCCTAAGGATGGAGTCTGTGGGGTGTGAATAAGTGACTGGAAGCAAGCAATTGAACACTTGTCTACAAAAAGCTAGAGTGAAGTTGCAGAGACAATATGTGATCTTGGCTAAGAACCCGTGACAAACAAAACCAGGATGAGTAGGGTAGTGCATTGAGAATTTTTGGAGGCAGAGCCATAAGAACTGAGGGCAAGGCTGCAAGTGAAACAGAAGACATACTACTGACAAAAAATCCGTTTAAATTGAAATATCTTGCCTTTGTTTTGTGACTAAAAACACCCATTGGCAGGAAATCAGTATCTCATGCACAACCATCAGCTGATCACCGGATGCTGCCATGGGGCATATCTCCCAGTTCACCCCTACAAACATTTCTCAGTGCCCCCTACACTAAATGCTCCCCTGAGATGCATCACTGGTGCTGGTTGCTCTGTGTGCATGTGCGCTTTTATACTAGCTGGGCTTCATTAAAATGGATGGTGCTGGCCTCTGTGCATGTGTTATGATCTATCTGTGCATTTCTGTCGATTTGTTGTGTACCTCTTCATGCATGTTTTATACAAGCGCCAAACCTACTTCCTTTGTAAATTACTGTTTCAGTAAGCAACGACGATTTATCTCAACCAATCTCTTTACATTTGGAGTTAACCTAGGGACAAAACTGCTCATGTGCAAGCAAATCTGTTCTATCATGGCCCTTTTTAACTTTTTGTGGTCCGCCATGTATTTTGACCATCAGCAAGTTTACTGAGAGTGTTTCATGTTTTCTTTGACACACATTTCCCATCAGAGCACCAGGCTCTGCTTGCAGAAAGTGGGTCCAAACTGAACCAGTGATCACAGAAGAGAGTTACTACTGCACTCTCCAATCACATTATATGGAGAGCCTGGTCGGACTGGGATAGAAAATAGGCCAGGCCACCAAAAAAAAGTGGCCCCCATTAGTGCATCAGATAACTAAAAACATGGCCCACATTGGCTAATAGGGCAGTTTTTAACTTTTGGAGACATGTTATATAGGTGGTGTTAGAAATGGGGTCTTTGTTTGACAGTCAGGTTACCCCCAGTTCAAGCAAGGACCCTCACTCTAGTCAGGGTGAAAGACAATCACCCTCAGCTAACCCCTGCTTACCCCCTTGGTAGCTTGGAAGAGCAGTAGGCTTAACTTCAGAGTGCTAAGTGTAAAATATTTGTACCAACACACACAGTAAATTAATGAAAACACTACAAAATGACACAACACAGTTTTAGAAAAATAGAAAATATTTATCGAAACAAAACAAGGCCAAAACGACAAAAAATCCACAATACACAAGTCAAGTTATCACTTAAAAACTGAAAAGAGAGTCTTAATGTAGTTTTAAACACAATGCTAGCCCTGGCAGCATAAACATTTACCTGGTGCGCATCAAAAATAACCCCGCACGGGCGGGTGTGTGTCAAAAAGGGCTTGCGATGCGAAAATCAGTCGCACGATGATCCGAAAACCACGCGTCGCGGGTTGTGATTTCTCAGCCTCTGTCTGCAATGCTGCACGTCATTTCTCCAGCTCCGTGCATCGTTTCTTCGGTCGAGTTGCAGACGAGCATCGATTTTCAGCAGCGAAGCCGGCAGCGCTTCGTTTTTCCAGCCCCAGATCGGAGTTGCATTGATCTTTTCCCTGCACAGCGTCCTGTGCGTGGATTTCTTCCTGTTAGGCTGCCAGCTTCTTCTTTCAGGGTCCCAGGAACTGGATGAGCACCACAGGGCAGAGTAGGGGTCTCTCCAGAGACTCCAGATGCTGGCAGAGAGACGTCTTTGCTGTCCCTGAGACTTCAAGCAACAGGAGGCAAGCTCTAAATCAAACCCTTGGAGATCTTCTTCAAGCAGGAACATACCACAAAGTACAGTCTTTGTCCCCTTGCACAGGCAGAAGCAGCAACTGCAGGATAGCTCCACAAAGCACAGTCACAGGCTGGGCAGCTCTTCTTCCTCAGCTCTTCAACTCTTCTCCAGGCAGAGGTTCCTCTTGGTTTCCAGAAGTGCTCTAAAGTCTGTGGTTTTGGGTGCCCTTCTTATACCCAATTTCTCCTTTGAAGTAGGCTTACTTCAAAGGAACGATTTCTTTTGAATGTGAAATCCTGCCATGCTTAGGCCAGGCCCCAGAAACTCACCAGGTGGTCGGAGACTGCATTGTGTGAGGACAGGCACAGCCCTTTTAGGTGCAAGTTACCACTCCTCCCTTCCCTCCTAGCACAAATGGCTCATCAGGAAATGCAGACTACACCCCAGCTTCCTTTGTGTCACTGTCTAGTGTGAGGTGCAACCAGCACAACTGTCAAACTGACCCAGACAGGGAATCCACAAACAGGCAGAGTCACAGAAATGGTATAGTCAAGAAAATGATCACTTTCTAAAAGGGGCATTTTCAAACACACAATCTCAAAATCAACTCTACCAAAAGATGTATTTTAAAATTGTGCGCTCACAGACCCCAAACTCCACATGTCCATCCGCTCCCAAAGGGAATCCATACTTTAATCAGATTTAAAGGTAGCCCCCATGTTAACCTATGAGAAGGACAGGCCTTGCAACAGTGAAAAACAAATGTAGCAATATTTCACTGTCAGGACATATAAAACACATTACTATATGTCCTACCTTAACCATACACTGCACCCTGTCCTTGGAGCTACCTAGGGCCTACCTTAGGGGTATCTGACATGTAAGAAAAGGGAAGGCTTAGGCCTGGCAAGTGGGTACATTTGCCAAGTCGAACTTACAGTTAAAACTGCAGACAGAGACACTCCAATGGCAGGTCTTAGACATGATTACAGAGCTGCTTATGTGGGTGCCACAACCAGTGCTGCAGGCCCACTAGGAGCATTTGATTTACAGGCACTGGCACCTCTAGTGCACTGTACTAGGGACTTGCTAGTAAAACAGATATGCCAATCATGGAAAAACCAATCAACAATACAATTTACACAGAGAGCATATGCACTTTAGCACCGGTTAGCAGTGCCCGGAGTTAAAAAGCCAAAAGCAACAGGTCAGACAAAATAGGAGGCAGGAGGCAAAAAGATTGGGGATGACCCTGCATGTACAAAAAAGTCCAACAGGTGGTTTGTAACATATGCATGCATTCTTTGCTGCAAAAAATATCTGTGGTAATATCAGTAAAATAAACAGTAAAAACCTGCCCACCAGCCCATAATGCAGGCCTCCACAAAACTAGCCTGAACACTGTCTTATCAGACTAGTCCATTGGGCTCTGCCTGATTGCCCTATAGGCCAGCCGGACCCTAATGGATACTGATATTCAGTCAAACCTAACTTGATAGTTTAGGAGTGCAAATCCTATTTCCTGTACCACTAGTGAGAAAAAAGTCAGCAGCCCCCTAAAGTCTGATAAGCACCTCATAAATGTGTTCCTTTATGTAACATTATTATGTGTTGTCTGTTTGGGTCAATGTCTGTTGCTCATGTTAACTGGATGTTGAATGTATTTTATGTTCTTCAAGGTTCTCATAGTAAGAATATCAAAATGTGGTGTCCTACAGCAGATAGCTCTGGGGCTTTGAACCACTAGCCCCAAGTCAGCACAGTGTCACAGAAAAGAGGATGAATAGCAACCCTATGATATTGTGCTTGCCTTAACCTATGATTTAGAATGTTACCACAGAGGAGAATATAGCAAACAAACAGACATTTTATGAACATGCCAATTTCAAAGTGGAATACTCTGCTAAAACAGTTTCCATTGATTTAAGGATGAGATGGAATGATTACAAGTAAAATAAAGTGCTGCAATAATGGCACAAAAATTTAATTTTTGTGCTGCAAAATTTGAAAATCTATTCCGCAATATCCTGTGGGGTCTGATTAATGCATCTAAAGTCTGAATGTGCTACATTTTAGGAACAAGTAACTCTAAGTGGCAAATACCCTCCCAAATAGCTGGTAATCTAAAATAAGCATTCTTTCCACAAATGAAATATACTCCAGGTATCGTTGGATCATCTTGCTGAAAAATCCTCCCTGTTCCTCCTGACAACTAAAAAACATATTCACTTTTACTATTCCCTGCTTTCCTGTCTTTGTCCCACAGATTCTTCTTTGAAACACACATACTTTCCCTTTGTGTCTCTTACCTAATTTTAATCTCGGAGCAGACATCTTTCTACTAAACTCATCTTCTTCTTTCCTCAACACATTTTTTGAACATGTTCCTTCATGTGTGCATTCCTTTCAAATTGTGCATTTCTCTCTTCTAGCATTAAAATAAAAGCCTTTTCTAGTGAGTTCATAAAGCATGCTAGGTTATTTTCTTGAGCTGTAACAGTATTAGCAGGAAGAAATGGTCTAAAGTAATCCCATGCAGTCTCCATCTCTTGATTGTGGATCTAAATTCAAGTTCTTCATTAGTGGAACTTTCTGAAGAACCATGTCAAACTCTTAATAATATTATCCAAAGTGTCTTTATCTTCATACTAAACTAAGGAATGTAGTATATGAGATAACATAAGCAAGTGGAATGTGGTGATAAGCTACTTGCTCCTCATTAGCTGAAGAAAGCATGTGAGCAGAAACATAGCAGTCCTTTACATCAGTTGCCCTAGTGTATTCTTATATTAGTTAACAATAAACATTTGTTGAATATTCTTCTTTCACGTAGTCTACAAAAGAAGCCTTCAACTCGTCTTCATTAGTATTTGACCTGGATGTTGCATGGGTAAATTCGATTACAGATTGCTCTGTTTCTGGTGTAAAATATATAACTAATAATATTGCTACTCCTACTCAAACTACAAGTGTGAATAAAGTTCCTACAAAAATCTTGCATTTGTTTCTAGTCAAGGTACACATGTTTGTCTACAGTCAGATCCTTAATAAAGCAAATGTGTGTTACAGCAGAGATAATATCTTCTTCCTAAAATGAATTAAATCTTGATTAGTTTCTTCTTCAGGTTTGCATCTTGAAGGTTAATTTACAGCAATATTTACGTAGTCTTTGTTAACCCTACTCTGTGTTCTTCTAAAATGGTACCCCCAGTCCTCTAATGCTCCCTGCAGCCTCGGTACTATTCTTACCTTCTTTTTAAAAAAAAATAAAAAAATATTAGTCTCTCATTATTTGCGCAGTTCATTAAATGGATTTATCTGGTTTTACTCTTGAGTCGTACTATTTTCTTCATCCTAAGTTTCTTTTCTTTCCCTCAAGGAAGGTCAGTCAGCTCTTTATTCCAGTCAAGTAGATCTGAAATTGGAATGTTCAAAACTTGGCTCACATAATATGTCCATTTAGGTGCTGAATATCTTTTACAATGTACTCTAGCTTTTCTGGATCTTTTGAGTGATTGCTGTTCTCCTTCTGTGTCACTTATACCTCTTGATTCTGCTTCTTCTTTGATTGTCAGTAGTATTGATTCAATTGACACACTTGACTACAATGTCTTTTAAGTGTATGCCTTTGGCCATATAGCATCACAAGCATTGTTCCTTGTTCTTACTCCAGAACGTCTACCTTCTTCTGGATCATCTTGTTGCTCTGTGGTCACTTCAACTGTCACTTCAGCTTCAGTTCTCATTTCTTCTTCTCCTACACCAAGAGCTCCACTTTGTGAGACATCTGAAACTTGGACTCTTCACCTGTCTGCAGATCTTTGCCCTTTTCTGGTCACAAGCTCTTTCTCTCTGTATCTGTGTTTGTGCACGTTACAGTGGTACATTCAACAGTGTACTTGGTTCACTATTTCTTCATAACCATCTCTTGTTCTCTGGGTATGTGATGCATGCAGCCAGTCTGGAAATCCAGCATACTTGGCTGCAGTATTCATGATCAGAATGACTTGGTAGGGGCCTTTCCACCTTGGCTGCAGCAGGACTTTCTCATGTGCTTTGTTAACAGTACCCAATCTCCGGGACTGAGATCATGGCACTGCTCTTGATTCACAGTGACAGCTTCAACTTTTGAGAGACAGAATCCACCACATCAGCCAATCCTTTGTAGTAAGTGAGTATTATTTCACATATTATTTCACAAGTGCATTTGATGAACAGCAGGTAATCGCATTGCTCCCCCATCAGTATTACATGCGATGATAAGCTGGCCTTTCTATCAGGTGTGCTTCTTAGACTCATCAGCACCAACGCCAAAGCATCAGGCCATTTCCAAGAGGTCGATGCACAAAATGTTGCCAACCTTGATTTAATGATGCCTGTGACAGGGTCAGAGGAATGGAGGCTGGTAGGCGTTACAGTGGTTTATGATTTTATTTCTTTCTGTATAGTTATGATATAGTATTTTGTTATACAAGTGTTTCTTTTCCCTTTCTTCTTCTCCCTCTTTCTTCTTGTGCGTTCTTCAACTTCTTTACTTTGTTCTGTCTTCCTTTCCAGGTGGAGACTCAAGATGCACATCGGAGGAAAGAAGAACATAGAAGGATTGTTTTAGGAGGTAGGTATTTTTGGTGTTACTCTCTCTCTCTTTTTCTTTTTCTCTCTCCTTCTGTCTTTTCTGCCCCCTTTTGCCTTTTTTATCTTCTGTCCTTCTATTTCCTTTACTTAGAGTTGTCTTTTACTCTCTGTTAAGTCTGTTATTAGGTCATCAATATTCTTCCTTTCTATTTTCTGTCTTTTCTCTATTCCTGTTTTTCCGTCTTCCTTTCTTTCTTTCCTTGGTTCCAAAACTGTCTCTTTTTTACACTATTTTATCTGTCTGGTCTCTCCTTTTCTTGTATTTTCATATATATATATACATATATATAGGTACTTTCCTTTCTTTCGTTTTGCTTTTTACACTCTCTCTTTTATAATCCATTCCAGTGCCCCATGAATCAGTGAGTGTTATAATGAAAGCAAAAATAAAACTAAAACTTAAACTGTAGTTGTGGATGTGCCCCAGGTTAAACTACCACAGTTTCCCACTTTCCTCCTTCTATTTTCTGAATTAAACCAAATTCCCGTTTTCAAAGTTTCCCGCTTTGGTTTCGCTACGTACCTGCCTGGGCCACGCTCTTCCCAGAGTGTGGGCGGTCTGTTCGCTCCGTCTCTCCTTCCAGTCGCCTTCCTCTGGCTTCACTCCGGGGTTGCTCGGTGTCTCTCCGTGACGACATCTTTCCCCAGGCGTCTGTTCCGGTCTGCTCCTCCAACTCTCCTGCACGGCCTCGTCTTGTCCTCCGGAAGAAAACTCCTCTCCTCCTCGCTCGTTCTGCATGGGTTTCAAAACCCTCTCTGCTTCCGCGTTCGTCCTCCGGAGATTGGCTGCAGCTGCTCCCATTACTTCCGGGTCAGTTACGGCGGTCTTGAGTGTGCTTCTGGGGTACGTCCTGTCTGCGTCTGGGTTCCCCGGATGCTCACAGTGCCATTGACTTGTTCCACAATGCTTGAGGCTCCAAGCTTCTGTTCAACGTGTAATGCTGCAAACAATGTTTTTATGATCTCACTGGTAAAGTGAGTACCTCAATCTGACTCTAGAGAAACTAGTACACCATACCTAGGTATACTAGCACCCTTAACAATAACTTAGCTACAGTGATACTGTCATTTCTCCTTATTGTTTAGGCTTGCAACCATCTAGAAAAATGCACACTGTAACCAGGACATGTCTCAGCAAACTGCAAGCAGGCATCTCAATGAAGTCCTTCTGCATCCTGTGGAATGGACCATCCGATCTACCAATGTGATTCAGTGTAACTTGTGTTTGTTTGTATACATTCATTTGTTGACAAGTCACACATCGCTGGCCCAATTCTTGTGCATGTGCTCTGAATCTGGGGTTAAACCAGTTCTGTTTAATGTACCTTACCATTGTATCCCTCCCTAAATGTGTAGGACCGTGGAAATGTCTTGTCATTGAAGAAAGTAGACTATCTGGTAATAAGGGTGTTCAAAATGGGGTATCTGGTTGGCAGTCAGTTTGCACTCTGTCCGAGCAGGGACCCTCACTCTAGTCAGGTTAAGAGAGTTACACTCCTAAGACAACCCCTGCTCACCCCCTTGGTAGCTTGGCACAAGCAGTCAGACTTATCTCAAAGGCAACGTGTAAAGTATTTGTACCAACACACACAGTAATACAGTGAAAACACTACAACATGTAAACCACACCAGTTAAGAAAAATAGCTAATATTGATCTAAATCAAACAAGATTAAAGCAACAAAAACCCAACAACCACAAGTCAAGATATGAATTTTTGAAACAAAAAAAGTCTTACTCCATAGAAAGCA
The DNA here is from genome assembly GCF_031143425.1 of Pleurodeles waltl. Classification (NCBI taxonomy): domain Eukaryota; kingdom Metazoa; phylum Chordata; class Amphibia; order Caudata; family Salamandridae; genus Pleurodeles; species Pleurodeles waltl. The sequence continues at coordinate 1,475,281,972 of NC_090447.1, read as the reverse complement.
ATGGATCCACTCTTACACAAAGTACCTTGTTTGTATCAAAAATAAAGCCACACGGGTGTCGGAAAAGTCAGCGATGCGTTGATTCCTTACTTGCAACTGAGGCCGTGCATCTTTTCTACTCCGGTCAGGTAGGCAATGCATCATTTTTCTCACCCACAAGAGAGAGATGCGTTGATTTCCAGATGGGCACCTCAGGTCCCGGTAGGTTAACATCACTTTTGACACCCAGCGATGTTGCATGCAAAATCCGGCTGCACAAGGGCTGTGGAGGGTTTGCATCAATTTCAGCAGCCGCAAGCAGGTGTTGCTTCTTTTCTCCAGCTGTGATGCAGGTGATGCGTCGATTTCCAAGCTGCAATACAGGTGGTACATCAGTTTCAGCCACAAAAGCAGGTGGTGTGTTGTTTTTACAGCCGCGTTGCAGGTGGTGCATCAAAATGTTCCCTGCACGGCTCCTGTGCATGGATTTCCACCTTGGTTCAACCAGCTTCACCTTTCAAGGGCCAAGGGACTGGATATGGCACCACTTGGCAGGGTAGGAGTCTCAGAAGAATGTCTATGTGCTGGCAGAGGAAGTCTTTGATGGCCTTGAGACTTCAAACAGACATCAAGCTCAGTCCAAGACCTTGGAGACACTTCAAAAGCAGGGATATACTACAAAGTCCAGTCTTTGTCCTCTTTCAGGCAGATGAAGCAACTGCAGGCCAACCCAGCAAAGCACAGTCACAGGCAAAGGGGCAGTACTCCTCCTCCAGCTCTTCAGCTCTTCGCTTGGGCAGAGGTTCCTCTTGGTTCCTAAAGTAATCTAAAAATCTGTGGTTTTGGTTCTACTACTCATACTCCTTTCTGCCTTTGAAGTAGGCAAACTTCAAAGGAAAGTCTATTTGGTTCTCAAGATCCTGCCTTGCCCAGGCCTGGCTCCAGACTCACACCAGGGGGTTGGAGACTGCATTGTGTGAGGATATGCACAGTTCTTTCAGGTGTAAGTGACAACTCCTCCCTCCACTCTAGCCCAGATGGCCCATCAGGATATGCAAGCTACACCCAAGCTCCATTTGTGTCACTGTCTAGTGGAGATTCACAAGCAACCCAACTGTCAGTCTGACCCACACAAGGAATACACAAGCAAACAGAGTCACAGAATGGTTTAAGCAAGAAAATGCCCACTTTCTAAAAGTGGCATTTTTAAACTGACAATTTAAAGACCAACTTTACCAAAAGATGTTTTTTTTTAATTGTGAGTTCAGAGACCCTACATTCCTAATGTCTATCTGCTCCCAAAGGGAAACTGCACTTAAAGGTTTTTCAATGACAGCCCCCATGTTAACCTATGAGAGAGATAGTCCTTGCAACAGCGAAACCCGCATTTGGCAGTATTTCACTCTTAGGACATGTAAAAGCATACCAGTACATGTGTTACTTTTAACATACACGGCACCCTGCCTGGGGTCTACCTAGGGCCTACTTTAGGGGTGCCTTACATGTATAAAATGGGAAGGTTTGGGCCTGGTTAGTGGGTACACTTGCCAGGTCAAATCTGCTGTTTAAAAATTGCACACACAGACACTGCAGTGGCAGGTCTGAGACATGTTTACAGGGCTACTCATATGGGTGGCACAATCAGTGCTGAAGGCCCACTAGTAGCATTTGATTTACAGGCCCTGGGCACCTCTAGTGCACTTTACTAGGGACTTACTAGTAAGTCAAATATGCCAATCAGGGGTAAACCAATCACCAATACAGTTTACACAGAGAACATATGCACTTTAGCACTGATTAGCAGTTGTAAAGTGCCCAGAGTCCTAAAGCTAACAAAAACTGGTCAGAAAAAATAGGAGGAAGGATTCAAAAAGTTTAAGGATGACCCTGCAAAAAGGCCAGGTCCAACAACTGGTCTTCTGTCAACTGAGACCCAAATGTCATTGTTACAACATGCTCATCCTGCACTATTTGCAACCCTCTAGGTGCCCTTAATTTATCCCAGGTCCTGCCCATTTCTGTATAAGTCTGGTGAACATTGCTATGTTAGTCTAGTAAATATTGATGTTTTATGTATACTCTATATAATCTTCGGATTTCATGTATATTGTACTTCAGAAGGAGTGTACAATAATATTACTTCAATGTATGTTATTTCTTGTCGTCACAATGTGCTACCAATGACACATCTCCTTGCACGTTGCCTGCTCCCAGCACCTGAGAGAAAGCAATGACTCATTCCTCAGCTCCCAGCACCTGTAGAAGAATGATGACTCATTTCCCCAGCTCCCCATGTCAAGCTATGTGAAAGGCTTTCTATTTAAACCATACCCGTGGGGCCTCTCATTGCTCAGCTTCAAGATCCTTACATGTGTGGTTCCAGATCCTGATCAGTCTGCAGTCTTCTGACTCCGCTCCTGCTTGCTGCTTCCCTGGCAGTTTTCCTTTGAACCAAATCCTCCTGCAGCCGAATTCCTGCAAAAGAAAAAGAGAAAGAGAAAAGAAGCATGTTACATTAAGAATATTGCCATGCCCCCACACCCCTGGGATCTAAAGGTTAGTGATTATTACATTACTGAGAAATTTGAGTGAAAGACTGGCTGGCCTCTATGCAAACCTTCTCATTCCATTAAAGAAAGGCTCAACAGAGATACAAACTTAAAAGGTTCATTAGTTTTGTTGGAGAAATTCTAAAAAGATCAACAATGCCGAACTTTAGGAACTAATTTAGTAAAGCTGCGGGGTGAAAACTGATAACAATGCTGGGCATTGTTTCTTCCTGAAGGACTTTGTTTACCTAAAACTGATAGCAATCCAGAAGATTATCCTGTTTGTAACATTGTGATATTCTTACTCCCAAGAGATATCTATGCTGAAATAGGTGTTTAAGAACATTTCTAAATACTGGCACTTAACCTGGTAAGGAACTTTGACTCTATTTAGCATTCTGCATCGTGGTATACGAACATTGGGATATTGTGCAACAAAAACATTGTATTAGAAGTGTTGTGTGACTTGAACACTATTGCTTCGTCTGGTGAAAGATTCAGAGCAAGATATTTATTGGTGTGTATTTTGTCAATGATTAATCGCCTAAGAATATAGTAATAAAGGTAGTAGGGTAAATTAATGCTCAAGGTTAATACTAATTCTGTCTTTTGCCCAGGGTTCTTTACTCATAAGACAGAAACCATCCCACTAGCAAGCACTTCAGAATCAAGGCATCTCAGGACCTGTTGCCTCTTTTCCCAACACCCTATTCCCTAACACCTCTGCCCCCCGGGAACCCTTCTGTCACTGCTTGTAACATCAGCAGTGAAGGTCTAGTCCACAGGGATGTGGATCTTGCTCTTTGTTCCTACGGAAACCTGGATTTCAGGTGAGTGGACCAGGCTTGTCAGTCATTCTCATCTTTCCCACATCTTGCTGTAATCCACCTTTGTTTTTCTGTTTCAGACACATTGTCTTGTATTACTTTTAGTTCTTCCCAAGTGTCTGCTATTTTCATCAGCATAGGAAAGTGAGTGTCCTCTTGAGATACATCTATGCCTGCTTCTTACAGGCCACAATTGCACAATAGAGTGCCACTTCATATGCATGTCTGTTGCCAACAGTGACATAACCATTGTCATTCCTGTGTGCTGCACATTTCACTACAACAATTTCAGTTAGTAGTTGCAGAGCTTCTAACAGTGTTTTTATTGTCTCTCCAATTCTAATTGGTGAGCCAAATAAGATCATAAAACCTCTCTGTGACTATAACTGTTCAAAGTCATGGACCACACCAAAGCCATATTGACTATCTGTCTGGACTGTCAAGCTGGGTACTTTAGTAAGCACAATCAATTTTGCAACTTGTGCTGAAGAAACTCCTTGAATGGATTTAGCTTCATTTATTTCTTGGATTGTACAGACAGCATAAGCTGCTCACAAAGGTCATCCATTTGTTCTCAAACATGAGCCATTCAGAAAAAGGATATGATCAGTCTTCATCAATGGCTCATCTTGTATATCAGGTCTTGGTTTGGAGCGTAAATCTGGGACATTAAGACAGTCATGTTCAAATTCATCAGACACATCATTTTTGGGAAAGGGAAGTAAGGTGCTCTTACTTTGTCATTCTAGAACATGTGCTGGGTTTTAGTTCTGGAAAGCTGAACTTCAATGGAGTGATGCACCATAACAGTTAAATGGTGTCCCATCACTATGTTTCACACCTTTCCATGCTTGCACTAACACCAGCCACTGCTTTAAGACATACAGGTAATGTGGCAACTGTGGGATCAAGGGTAACAGAGAAATAAGCCAAAGGCTTTTTAGCATCTCCATTAATCTGTGTAAGCATTGACAGACTGCCTCCTTCTTTCTCACTGCAAAACAAAATGAAACGCTTGGTATAATCATGTATTCCTAGTGCTGGGGTGCAACAGAAGCTTTCTCTCAGCTCTAGGAAAGCTTTCATGCATTTTTTTGTCCCATGGAATCGGATCTGGCACATCTCTGTGCGTCAACTTCAGTAAAGGTCTAGCTACCAAGGAAAGGTTAGTTATCTACTGTCTACAGTAGCCAACTATGACCAAAAACATCCTGACTACTCTCTGCATCGTAGGAGGACCCCTTCACAAAATAGCTTCTACTCTCTCTTGTGACACTTTTCTTATTCCTTTTTGAATTATATGTCCCAAATATTGGACTTCTTTTTGACAGTACTGCAATTTGTTTGGAGACATTGTTTGTCCATTTTCTGCCAGATGATTTAACAATGCAATGGTGTCATTTTTGCAAGATTCTGTTGTCTATGATTCTACTAGTAAATGTTTTATGCATTACACAAGGAATTAATTACAGGGCATTATTAGTGTTTCCAGATTCTTTTTCAATACCTGTTTTAAAATGGAAGGACTTTTAGTGTAGCCTTGTGGTATCTGGATTCGGTACCACAGGACATCATGGGATTACAATGCCATTAACCCTTCTCAAATCTTGGACTATCCTATACTTGCCATTCAGCTTTTGTAAACCCGTAATCAGTGAGTTGCATGGACTCTTGATTATTTATTTTAGAATCCATTTCTGTATCATGTCCTCAATTATTGGAGTTATTCGTACTACTACTTCAGGCATCATTTGGTAAGGTGTTGTTCTTGGAAAAATTGGTTTAATATTTATTCTCACTGCTTCTATGCCTTTGATTAGTCCAATCTCTTTTCTAGCCAAATCCCACATTTCTGGATTCACTGTGTCTTTTAAATCTGGAGGTAGGGCTTTTATTTTTCATCATTGGATAAAGTCGCTACTGCTTCTTTTTGGGCTGGTTTAAAGGCAGCGTGCTAACCTGAGTCTGAAACATGACTCCATGAGGTGTACAATAGGTGGTGCAATTTTACTTGCACAGCAAATCCCTTCCCAAAAGATTTATAGGACTTGAATCACAAACAAAAAACTGAAGATTTTCTTCAAAGGAACCTATTTTTACTGGAACTTCTTTTGAAATTGAATTGGTAATTTGCCTATCTATAACTCCTGCAACTTGAATCTTCTTTCTTGTGAAGGTTAGTGATCGTGGAAAAGGTAGCTTCAGTGTCAATAAGGAATGACACTTGGTGGCCATCTACCTCACCTACAACAAACGATCCGCTGTGGTCTACCTCTAAAACTGCTCCAAGTACACAATCTGCCTCCCCTGTCAGGCACTGTCATTGTGACATGCCTGAATCTGATCTCTCATCTTCAGAAAAGGTGAAATTGTTGACTCACATTTTGATTTTGCATCTGCATTGCATTTTGATTTACTTGGGGTAAGTGATTTGGATTCAATTTCATGCTACCTAGTGTTGGAAAATGGGTTATTGGTAGGGCAGGTAGGTACCTACACCTAGCAACAAGCCACTAACCTCCACATAGGTACAGTTAGGTCTCAGCAAATTAATCCCAGCTCAACCCTTGGTAGCTTGGCAACGAGCGTCAAGGCTTAACTTAGGAGACAAAGTGTAAAGCATTCAAATATCACAAAACAGTAATTAAATAAAACACAGGAAACAGTTTAAAAATCCAAAACCAATTTATAAAAATAGTTTATATTTTTATCTTTAAAATGACACAAAAACGATTAAAATCGGTTCAGGGGAACCGGAGATATGAATTTTTAAAGAATTATTACTTTTCTAGCGCTTAGAAACAAAAAGCGCCAATCGGGTCATCTGGTTGCACCTCGACCGGGGCAAAGTCAAACTTTCAGGCCGACCGCGATGGAGCCCTGCTCGGCTATAGGTCGCGGGAGGCCTCGGTTAAAAAGTTACCTTCTGACTTAGTCTTTATTTTGAAGTTTTTCTTCACCGGGACGAACCTGCCAGTTGAATCCGACCTCCTGGAGCCCTTGTCCAGATACGCGATGTGGGTTTCCTCGGTGGAGACTTTTACCTTTGGACTTAGTCGTTTTTTCAAGATGAAAATCCTTCGACCGGGGTAAACCTGGATCTTGATCCGACGTCCATGGAGCCCTTCTCGGATACGATGGCTGAGAGGTCCCGGTCAACTTTTTACGTTCGGACTTAGTCTCTTTTTTGGATGTTTTTCTTTACCGGGACGAACCACGAAGTCAGGCCGGGTCGCGGTTGAGGCAAGCCGGCTAGAATTTCCGCGGCGGGTCGGTCCCTCTCTGGAGCTTTTTTCCAAAAATTCTCAAATCTTTTCCAAACTTCTGGGGCTTCACCCAGATGTTCTTTTAAGGTTCGTTTGGGGTCCACAGCTCACCCCAAGGGTCCAGAAGTTCTGTGATGGTCCTTGGGGGGTACGGACTTCAACTCCCAGAATGCACCTGGCGCAAACTCCTTTTTGGCCACTGGACAGTGGTCAGCTGGTCGCTTTCGTCAGGAGTTGGTGCAGGGGACTCCGGTTAGCAATTTTTCACCTGTAGCAAACAGGGAGTCCCTCCTTGAACCAGTTGAAGCCAGGCAAAGTCCTTCTTGTGGTGAAGCCCAAGTGTGCAGCTGGTGCAGTCCTTCTGAGTGCAGGGTCCAGGTGCAGGCCAGGGGTCCAGCAGGGCAGTCCTTCTTCTTCTTTAGTTCCTTTCTTGTTGAATTCTGGAGGGGATCTGAGGCGTGGGTGCAGGTCTGCCAGTTTTATCCTTGCTCCTGGGTGAAAAGCATGGGGGCCCTGGTTCTCCAATCAGGGACAGGGTCGTCCCCCTGTGATGACCACTTCCTGGGAAGTGTGGCAAAAATCCATCCCAGAAGGCAACAGTCTCTAAAAATCCAACATGGATGAATCTGATTTTTGGAGGTTACATCTGGCTGAGCCCACGCACTGGTGTGGCTAAAAATCATAAACACACCCCTCTCCTGCCCTCTCCTAATCTGATCAAGGGGGCACCTAGCTGTCTGGGGTTGCAGGATGTGGGGGTGTTGCTGGGTGCTGCAAATGTCCTTCTCTGCCTTTGAAGACCAGTTTGGCAGCCCTCCCCCTTCCTGCCTCACCATCTGCTGAGGGGAGATTCTCTCCCCCAAGCACATTCCTTTGTGTGAAGCCAGGCCACTTCACACCTCATCAAAGTAGCCTGGCAGAAGCTGCTGCAGGCTGGCCAATCAGAGCACAGCAGCAAAAACAATGCAGAGCTGAAATTGGCAACTTTTTAGGTAAAGTCTAAACTTTTTACCTGAACAAGTTATATTAAATCCCACAACTGGAAGTTGTGGGATTTATTACAACAATTAATTTGATACCAAATTCTTGGTATGTAACATTTAAGGAGACTTTAAAATTTAAAATAAAGTCTGCCCATTCTAGCCTATGAAGGCCATTTACTTCAATGAGGGAAAAACGAATTTGGCAGTTTTTACCTCACCAGGGCTTATAAATCTATTTTTATAAAGTCCCTGCTTATAGTTACATGGCACCCAGCCCTAGGGGCACATAGGGCACACCTTAGGGGTGAATTATATGTAAAAATAAGGTAGTTTAAGACTTTGGAAGTACCTTTAATTCCAAAGTCGAATTTGCATATAACTTTAATTTAAAAGCAGCCAGCAAGGCAGGCTTGCTTTTAAAATGACACTGGGCACCTCAGCAATGCACCTAGGTGTGCACCACCTATGCTGTGGTCCCTAAACCTACATGCCCTACCATATACTAGGGACTTATAGGTAGGTTAACTTAGCCACTTATAATTAGCCTAATTTGCATATCCATTTTACACAGAGCACAGGCCCTGGGACTGGTTAGCAGTACCCAGGGCACCTTTAAAGTCAGGAAAACACCAGCAAAAAGTGGAAAATGGGGGCAAAAAGTTATGGGGCCTCTGCAATCAGCCCTGTTTTCTCACACAACCCCCCCCCCAGCCCACACGCCCAGGAGACTCAGCCCAACCCTGGGAGAGTCTTCCTGGCTTGTTAGGCGAGGAAGACAGTGAAGAAAACTGGCTGTCCCTTTGCAGGGCCTATTCTGCCTTATATCCTCCTGTCAGGGTCACTCCCTATGGGTAGTGAAGCCATCCCAACAGTAAAAGGACCCAACACAAACTGAAACTTTCCTCTAGGGGGGTCTTCCTCCTTTCTCTCTGCCAACTTGGGTAGTGAGGTGCCCACCTCCCCTACTCCAAACTTTGCTAGGGCAACACCTAGCTTACCCAAAGAGGTCACCCAACACTTGAGCAACCCCACCATGACCAATAGGGTCAGGGGGCCTACTTTGCTATTGGCCCTGGGGTCTGCCTCCCAGGCCAAGTACAGTGATGCCAGGAAGGCTAGCACCCAGCAGAGGCTACTGACAGCTGTCAGTACCCAGAACCACACCCTAAGCTCTCCACTGACAGGTGGCTGAGCTGCTTTAAGGGCAACTTTGGGGTCCTGGTACCCCTCTTGCTGTCTAGAGTGGGGGGCTACCACCTCCTGTGGCAGACACCCTCCTTCCACTCTCCCTTCTGTCAGTGCAGGGGCAACACCCTGCATCTGGACAGCTGCCTGACTACTCAGGACTTCCTTAGGGTCAGGGGAGGCCTCACCAGTGCCAACTCTGGGCTTCCCCCCTACTGGGGCAGAAGGCCTTTGGCTCCCTGGAACTCTCTTTAAGAGTGGCCTACCCTTCCTTTTCTTCTTTCCTTTTCTTGGGGACCCCTGTCTCCTAACTGTAGGGACTGACTCCCCAGGATTTTGGGTTGGGGGGGCGCCCTGGGCGACCACCCCATCTGTGACCAGACTCACCTCTGGGAGGTCATTGCCCAGGATACAATCTAGGGGAAGGTCAGCACTGAATACCACCCTAATCCACTCAAGGATACCCTCCCTCTCTAGGGGCACTATGGCTACAGGTTTGGAGGTGACCTCCCCTGTGGCTATCCTGACTTTCTTTGTCTTTCCTGGGACATACATGTCTGGGGTCACTAACCGGTCACTCACTATAGTGTGACTGGCACAGGTGTCCCTCAGGCCAGTGATAGGGATCCCATTCACTTGAATGTGGTGGAAGTGCCTACTCCGACCCTCAGGGATCACCAGCTTACCATCTGGTCCTGTCTCCCAGCACAATGCTAGGAGGACTTCATCATCTGAGGAATCCTCCTCTATGGCTACACTGGACAGCCCAGTGCTAACCACCTTCCTTGGACAGGCTGCATCTCCTCTGAAGTGACCTGTCTGCTGACAGTCAAAGCAAGCCCTACTGTCCAAGAGTTTTTTTAACCCTGGGTCTCCCTGTCTCTGCTTGTCAGAGTGGGAGTATGATTTACTCTCCTCCTTCTTAGGGTTCTGGGGTACAGAGGGAGTCTCTGTGGTGGGCTTACCACCTCCCTCCTTAGGTTTTTTGGGACCTGTCCCCCCCTTCTTGGAGTCTCCCCCCTGGGACTTGACAACCACCCTGGTTCTCAACCACTCATCAGCTGCCTCCCCTAGCTCTCTAGGGTTGGTCTGCTTAGAGTCCACTAGATGCTGGCGTAACCTTTCTTGGGTACAATTGGTCAAGATGTGCTCTCTCATGATCAGATTGTATAACCCCTCATAAGTATCTACTTTGTTACCAATAATCCAGCCCTCTAGTGCCTTTAGTGAAATGTCCACAAAGTCAACCCAAGACTGGGTACTGACCTTCTGGGTGTCCCTGAACTTCATTCTATATTGCTCTGGGGTCAGACCAAACTTCTTGGCTAAGCACCTCTTCATACTAGGTTATGAATCTGCCTCCTCCCCCTTAAGGTCAGAAGCCTATCCCTCCCTGAGTTGGGAACTAACTCCCAAAGAAGTGAACCCCAGTACTGAGGCTTGACTCTCCTCATCTGGAGGGCCCTCTCAAAGGCCCCCAGCCACTTATCTATGTCATCCCCCTCTACATAAGCAGGAACCACCCCCTTGGGTAATCTGGGGCAAACTCCCCCACCCATGGACACCTCAGCTTCTTTATCGCTGCTTCCATCTCTTTTCTCTTTGTATGCCCACTTTTTCTTTTCTAGGGCCAGCTTCTCTGCTTCCAAAGCTATGTATGCTAGCTGGGCCTCCAGCTCTCTTTCTCTGATGGATGGGTTCTCTCCTCCTGAAAGGACCCCCTTCCCACCACTAGCTTTGGGCCTGCCCCTAGTGACTGTATCTACTGAGGACTGTTCTTCCTCGTCCTCACTTAGGGTCAGATGCCTTCCCTCCCCTGAGTGGTTAGAGCTTGCATCCTCCCTTCTTTCTCCCTCCTCTGGAGCTTCTTCTGACTCTACCTCCTGGGCCTCAGCCCATGCTGTCAGGGATGTGATCAGGATTTGCTTCCTGAGATCAGTGGTTGCAGGCAACCCTCTTTCAATACACAACCCCCTAAGCTGGACTACTGTCAGTGTGGGTAGGCTAGCCAGATCAAGCTCCATGGTTCCCTAGTTTTGTGTCAACAAAAACTTTTTGCAAAAATTGGAAACAAGAATTTAGAAAAATTACAAAAATTCAATAATTGAAATTAATCCAAATTAAAAATTAAAAACAATTTTTGCACTAGGACAATTTAAAGGATTTTTAATTTGTTTTAGCTAAAACTGTAACGTGATATTGAACACAAGTACAGGATCCCGTCGCTGCTTCCAATTATGTTGGAAAATGGGTTATTGGTAGGGCAGGTAGGTACCTACACCTAGCAACAAGCCACTAACCTCCACATAGGTACAGTTAGGTCTCAGTAAATTAATCCCAGCTCAACCCTTGGTAGCTTGGCAACGAGCGTCAAGGCTTAACTTAGGAGACAAAGTGTAAAGCATTCAAATATCACAAAACAGTAATTAAATAAAACACAGGAAACAGTTTAAAAATCCAAAACCAATTTATAAAAATAGTTTATATTTTTATCTTTAAAATGACACAAAAACGATTAAAATCGGTTCAGGGGAACCGGAGATATGAATTTTTAAAGAATTATTACTTTTCTAGCGCTTAGAAACAAAAAGCGCCAATCGGGTCATCTGGTTGCACCTCGACCGGGGCAAAGTCAAACTTTCAGGCCGACCACGATGGAGCCCTGCTCGGCTATAGGTCGCGGGAGGCCTCGGTTAAAAAGTTACCTTCTGACTTAGTCTTTATTTTGAAGTTTTTCTTCACCGGGACGAACCTGCCAGTTGAATCCGACCTCCTGGAGCCCTTGTCCAGATACGCGATGTGGGTTTCCTCGGTGGAGACTTTTACCTTCGGACTTAGTCGTTTTTTCGAGATGAAAATCCTTCGACCGGGGTAAACCTGGATCTTGATCCGACGTCCATGGAGCCCTTCTCGGATACGATGTCTGGGAGGTCCCGGTCAACTTTTTACATTCGGACTTAGTCTCTTTTTTGGATGTTTTTCTTTACCGGGACGAACCACGAAGTCAGGCCGGGTCGCGGTTGAGGCAAGCCGGCTAGAATTTCCGCGGCGGGTCCGTCCCTCTCTGGAGCTTTTTTCAAAAAATTCTCAAATCTTTTCCAAACTTCTGGGGCTTCACCCAGATGTTCTTTTAAGGTTCTTTTGGGGTCCACAGCTCACCCCAAGGGTCCAGAAGTTCTGTGATGGTCCTTGGGGGGTGCGGACTTCAACTCCCAGAATGCACCTGGCGCAAACTCCTTTTTGGCCACTGGACAGAGGTCAGCTGGTCGCTTTCTTCAGGAGTTGGTGCAGGGGACTCTGGTTAGCAATTTTTCACCTGTAGCAAACAGGGAGTCCCTCCTTGAACCAGTTGAAGCCAGGCAAAGTCCTTCTTGTGGTGAAGCCCAAGTGTGCAGCTGGTGCAGTCCTTCTGAGCGCAGGGTCCAGGTGCAGGCCAGGGGTCCAGCAGGGCAGTCCTTCTTCTTCTTTAGTTCCTTTCTTGTTGAATTCTGGAGGGGATCTGAGGCGTGGGTGCAGGTCTGCCAGTTTTATCCTTGATCCTGGGTGAAAAGCAGGGGGGCCCTGGTTCTCCAATCAGGGACAGGGTCGTCCCCCTGTGATGACCACTTCCTGGGAAGTGTGGCAAAAATCCATCCCAGAAGGCAACAGTCTGTAAAAATCCAACATGGATGAATCTGATTTTTGGAGGTTACATCTGGCTGAGCCCACCCACTGGTGTGGCTAAAAATCATAAACACACCCCTCTCCTGCCCTCTCCTAATCTGATCAAGGGGGCACCTAGCTGTCTGGGGTTGCAGGATGTGGGGGTGTTGCTGGGTGCTGCAAATGTCCTTCTCTGCCTTTGAAGACCAGTTTGGCAGCCCTCACCCTTCCTGCCTCACCATCTGCTGAGGGGAGATTCTCTCCCCCAAGCACATTCCTTTGTGTGAAGCCAGGCCACTTCACACCTCATCAAAGTAGCCTGGCAGAAGCTGCTGCAGGCTGGCCAATCAGAGCACAGCAGCAAAAACAATGCAGAGCTGAAATTGGCAACTTTTTAGGTAAAGTCTAAACTTTTTACCTGAACAAGTTATATTAAATCCAACAACTGGAAGTTGTGGGATTTATTACAACAATTAATTTGATACCAAATTCTTGGTATGTAACTTTTAAGGAGACTTTAAAATTTAAAATAAAGTCTGCCCATTCTAGCCTATGAAGGCCATTTACTTCAATGAGGGAAAAATGAATCTGGCTGTTTTTACCTCACCAGGGCTTATAAATCTATTTTTATAAAGTCCCTGCTTATAGTTACATGGCACCCAGCCCTAGGGGCACATAGGGCACACCTTAGGGGTGACTTATATGTACAAATAAGGTAGTTTAAGACTTTGGAAGTACCTTTAATTCCAAAGTCGAATTTGCATATAACTTTAATTTAAAAGCAGCCAGCAAGGCAGGCTTGCTTTTAAAATGACACTGGGCACCTCAGCAATGCACCTAGGTGTGCACCACCTATGCTGTGGTCCCTAAACCTACATGCCCTACCATATACTAGGGACTTATAGGTAGGTTAACTTAGCCACTTATAATTAGCCTAATTTGCATATCCATTTTACACAGAGCACAGGCCCTGGGACTGGTTAGCAGTACCCAGGGCACCTTTAAAGTCAGGAAAACACCAGCAAAAAGTGGAAAATGGGGGCAAAAAGTTATGGGGCCTCTGCAATCAGCCCTGTTTTCTCACACCTAGGTTTTGTTGAACCGTAGGGGCTTGTGGAACAGGTAACATTTGAACTTTATTTTGCATTGCTATTTTCACTTGCTGTGTAGGCACATTAAGCATTTCCAGTTGATTTACTCTCTATATTTAATTATTGTTTGTTCTATCTGGGTTAAACCTACGTTTGTGCTTCCAATGTGCCACCATGTTACAAAAATGATAAGGAGTAATTTTCTTTAACATTGCAACATCCATAGCTGTGACCCCTCGACCTCTACCCTATGAAACAACCATATCTCTTTAAACACCTTGCATTTCTGCTTGAAATCTAACTCCCTGTATGCCTCCTTTAACACCAACACTTGTATCACACCACCACTTGATGCAAACAACTGACTCTGAAAACCACTCTGTGCCAACTTCTTTTGAGCTAACATGAACTTCTCTTTAAGCTTCCGCTGTTTCATCTCCTGCTCATCACTATAACATTTAGCATACTTCAGAACATCATTTAAAGACTTTGGGCCGGATTCAAATTTTGACGGATGGGTTACTTGGTTACAAAAATGATAGATATCCTATCCGTGGAAAAATAGATCCCTTAGGAAATAATGGGATTTTAATTTTGGCAGATATCCGTCACTGGTGTGATTAACCCATACGCCGATATCTAAATCAGGCCATTTGTCAGCCAACAAATCACATTCTGCTGTATATGCTGGCTAATTTCACGTCTCAAATTAAGCATAAACTGTGAAATAAAGATTCCCATATCTGTTGGTTTGAGATGTGTTTGACCCGTATTTGTTGAAATTCGTTCAGTAATCTTTCATAGTACTCATGCACTGACTCCTTTCCTTACTGCTGAATTTGATGTAATCACACATAATCTAATCCTTTGGAGAAGCTCTGCCTTTCAGAAAAGTAATCACCTCATTATACTTAGTCATCACCACAGGAGATGGTGTCTGAGTAACAGGATCTCTTGCCGGCTCCATGTTTGGCCACTGAACAGCAATCTTACATTCAGTCTACAAATCATTTGGAACAATAATATCAAAGAATATATTCAAATCAGTCCACAACACCTTTGAAATTTTAACAAATCTTTCAACTTATGTGTACCACTGCATAGGGTTCTCTCTCAATTTTCGAAAATTGTTTATAAATGATGCAAAGTCTCTGCTACTCCATGGCACATACCCTCCTCCTGGTATCTCTCTGAAAGGTTAAACTGTAACTCCCTCATCTTCTGAGGGATCTGTTGGTGTTCTCTTTGTACCAACTGCTGCTAATTCTTCCTTTTTGTCGTATTTTTTCATATATTTATTGTCTAAGTTATCAAATTCACCCCTTCTGTGAACATATTTTATTATTCAATTGAGCGCATTTGGATTCCAGAAGAACGCACATTTTAATTGACATATCACGTAATGTACAACATCATATATATATATATATATATATATATATATATATATATATATATATATATAAGCCAATTCCATTAATCTGTCATGTAATGTTCTTGTAATTTCTTTGCACAAACAAACAAATCAATTATTTTTCTTGATAGCGATTAACATGATCAAGATCCAGACATCTGCTAATTATTTCTACTAATTACATTTTTAATCTGGAGACATTTAATTGTATTTCTGGTTCTGAACCTGAACTAGTACTTAAACTTTAACTAGTACTCAGTCTCTCACCATCTTCAACTTATGTTGTAATTTTCTAGCTGCTTCTTCAAACAATTAGGGAAAATTCCCTCTTCTAACAAATTCATCTTGTTTGGTGCTTTTGTGTTGTGAAAACAAATCGTCTCCCTTCTCCTAACATTTGAAAAGTTGTGGTAGTATCCACACTACAGTCTGGGTATATTGTGAAGTTTGAACATATCTGTTCACTGGAGCAACTCCAACAGCTCCTTACGTTACTGTATTTGCAGTGCAAGTAATTCAGGCAGGCACTGGTTGTGTTGTAAACAGTCTGGTAATTTGTGCTGGAGTCATTATTACCGGAGCAATAGCATCACAGTTTTGGCAGTTCTTACTTGAGCTTGCACATTATTGGTAGTCATTTGTTGAACAATGGCTGTGTTGTAATAGATTGTGACACAATTGCCTGAGTTACAGCTGGCTGAGCTATTGTTTCTATTTGTGTAACAACAGGTTGTATTGCTTGCAATTATCTTGTAATCTGATATGCATTTGGGTCAACAGGAGCTCTAGCCACGTTTAGATTATTATTTACTGTCCTATCAGCACTTGCTTCATGTTAGAAATGGGGTATTTGGTTGACAGTCAGGTTACCCCCTGTTCAAGCAAGGACCCTCACTCTAGTCGGGGTAAAAGAGAATCACCCTCAGCTAACCCCTGCTTACCCCCTTGGTAGCTTGGCAGAGCAGTAGGCTTAACTTCAGAGTGTTAGGAGTAAAGTATTTGTACCAACACACACAGTAACTTAATGAAAGCACCACAAAATGATACAACACAGGTTTAGAAAAATAGGAAATATTTATCTAAATAAAACAAGACCAAAATGACAAAAACCCACAATACAAAAGTCAAGATATCAATTAAAAAGCAAAAAGAGTCTTTATGTAGGTTAAAGCACACACTAACACTGTTAACGTGAAAATGTACCTTGGGTGCGTCATAAATACTCTGCACGGGTGAGTGTGCATCAAAAGGGGCTTGTGATACGTCGATTCCACTCACGAGCGGGACCTTGCGTCGTTTCTCCTTTGGTCAGGTCAGGGCGCGTCGTTTCTTCTCTCCGCAGGAGAGCGATGCGTTGATCCGGTCAGCACTCTCGGGTCCGGGCAGGCCTTGTGTTGCTTTTTCACTCCCAGCGGTGCTTGCTTCAGAAATCCAGCCGTACGATGATGCAAAAACCACGCAGCGCGGGTTTCGATCTCTGAGTCTCCGTCAGCGATGCTGCGCATCGTTTCTCCAGCTCCGTGCATCGATTCTTCAGTTGTGTTTCCAGCGAGCGTCAATTTTCAGCGGCAGAGCCGGCGGCACATCATTCCTTCAGCTGCAGATTGGAGTTGCGTCAATCTTTTCCCCGCACAGCGCTCTGTGCATGGATTTCTTCCTCTTAGGCTGCCAGCTTCTCCTTTCAGGGTCCCAGGAACTAGATGGGCACCACAGGGAAGAGTAGGAGTCTCTCCAGAGACTCCAGGTGCTGGCATAGAGAAGTCTTTGCTGTTCCTGAGACTTCAAACAACAGGAGGCAAGCTCTAAATCAAGCCCTTGGAGATTTCTTCACAAGATGGAAGGCACACAAAGTCCAGTCTTTGTCCTCTTACTCTGGAAGAAGCAGCAACTGCAGGATAGCTCCACAAAGCACAGTCACAGGCAGGGCAGCTCTTCTTCCTCAGCTCTTCAGCTCTTCTCCAGGCAGAGGTTCCTCTTGGTTTCCAGAAGTGTTCTAAAGTCTGTGGTTTTGGGTGCCCTTCTTATACCCAATTTCTCCTTTGAAGTAGGCCTACTTCAAAGTAAAGACTCTTTTGAATGTGAAATCCTGCAGTGGCAGATCTGAGACCTGATTATAGAGCTACTTATGTGGGTGGCACAACCAGTGCTGCAGGCCCACTAGTATCTTTTGATTTACAGGCCTTGGGCACCTCTAGTGCACTGTACTAGGGAATTACTAATAAATCAAATATGACAATCATACATAAACCAATCAACCATACACTTTACACAGAGAGCACATGCCCTTTAGCACTGGTTAGCAGTGGTGAAGTGCTCAGATTTCAAAAGCCAACAGCAACAGGTCAGAAAAAATAGGAGGCAGGAGGCAAAAAGATTGGGGATAACCCTACATAAGCAAAAATGTCCAACACTTCATGTCCCACATATGGTGGTGGATGTCTAACTAATAATTCCCCCCAAATTTCATCTCCTGACTCTGTCTCAGAATCTGATTTTGGGTCAGTCTTAATTTCTGGTTCCCCTTAAATATTTTTGCTGTTGGGTTTTTCGTTTTATTTTCTGACTGCTCATTTTAATTTATTATAATGGCAGGATATAGTCTAGTTTCCTCTACTATGTGTTTTCTCCATCTCTCCTTATTTTTTCCCTAAACTGCATCTGCATAATTTCACATATCTCTTTTCGTTCATCTTTGGTACTTGTCTCTATACCTATCTTGTGCCATTTTCTCCTAAGCGCTTAAGGCTTCAAATTGAGGTGGCTTCATTTCTCAAAGAATTTCCTATAAACCCATTTATAATCCTCAGATTAAATGACCCCCATCTAGGAAAGCTCAATGGACTTTCTTTTTCAGTGATCTTGAAGCATTGACAAAGCCATACACATATATGTAACCCTTCTTCAATCATCATGTAGTATCCAGGCGCACGCTTAGGAGATGCCTCTTCACCTTCCCGAACAGCAATAGTCACATCACCTCTCACTAGAATTTTTATAGCTTTGAAAAATGTCATTATTTTGAATTAATTTAAACAAATAACAACAATTACATTTGAATGTTTCAATGTTTTGATTCTGTTCAGTATATGTCAAATTTCAGAAACCCTTTTTTCTCAAATCACAATGTGGTTCAGTAATCCAATCAACCAATGACTGCGCAGCTTTATACACAACTCGACCAATCTCAGAGCGGTGTTTACACTAACTGACCAGTACCAGCACAGCACTATATCACGCAACAAACTTGCTCCTTGCAATGCTTCACCCTCCTTTCAATTTCTTTGTATACACAAAATGCTTCAAAATTATAATTGACATAAAATGACAATCTTTGCCTGCTTATTCTAAAAAAACAATAAGGCTATCAACATCGAAATGTCAAGGTTTTTACACCCTCAAACTTTTCATTCAATAAGAGTTTTACACCCACACATGAAATCTCGACCAGCCAGAAATTACCTGGTCAAAGTATTGTCACCTTTGCACATCAGGTTTCACCAACACTGATCAATATTAATACAATCACATCAAATTTTGTTACTGTTACTTTCACAATTGTGCTGTCAATGATGTCTCATGAACAGCACCACAAATGGTTAGTAGACAAGAATACCATAAATAAAGTCTTATTTATCTCTATATCTATCCTGGGATCTTGGACTACTTCTTCTTTGTTTGTTTGTTTTGTTATAAGCATTTATAAAGTACACCAAACCTGTGGGTATCAAGGTGCTATCAAGGACCCGCATGAGATAGAAGAGCACAAGTTCATTCAAGATCATTTTGAGTAAAGATCCAGGTTTTCAGCCATTTTTTTTAAATAGAAAAGTTTTCCTCCTTTGCAATATTAAACGGCATGGAATTCCATAGCTTAGCTGGTGCCACCGAAAAAGCCCTACCTCCCAAAATGGTTCAATGAAATCTAGGGACAGCTATCAATCTGTGAGAAGAGGATCTAAGCGATCTTGTAGGCACATACCAGTGAAACATGGTATTAAGCTGTTTAGTGCTATTGCGGTTAAGAGCTTTATGAACGCGACATAAGGTCTTAAAGACAATTCTCTTTTTGATGGGGAGCCAATGAAGAGTTTCCAGACCATCCGTAATAGAAGTCTGCCTAGGAATGTTCAGAATAAGCCTAGCAGCCATGTTTTGCATCACCTGCAACTTATTTATACTTCTCTTATCCATGTTTAGGTAGAGGAAATTACAATAGTTCAAGAGGGACGTGATAATAGCAATAACAGCAGTTTGACATAAATCATTGGAAATAAAAGGGAATCTCTTCATTCATATTCTGAACATATAGAAAAAGGTATTAGATGTAAGACTGGCTTGAGCATTAAAAGTCAGGGAGTTATCAACGAAAACACCTAGATTATGTGCAGATTCTACAGGAGTGGGAAGAGGACCACACTCCTCAGGCCAACAGATATCAGACCATATTTATTTCTGGGGCCCGAATACCATTGCCTCTGTCTTACCGGCATTCAGCTTTAGAGTATTGTTGCTCATCCATTTCTCAATGCAGGACATGCATTGCCTAAAGGATAGGGTGACAGAGATCACATTATTAGACATTGTCACAATGATTTGCGTATCGTCCAGATATGATTGAACTTCAAAACCAAAGGACCAAACAAGGGCACTCAATGGTGCCACATAAATGTTGAATAGAGTCTGACTCAACACAGAGCCCTGTGGGACACCGCATGGGAGACTAAAGGCATCAGCACTAAAATCCCCACTACTGACCACTTGCACTCTATCAGTTTGAAAAGAGGACAGAAGACTGAGGGCACGACCATCTATCCCAATCTCTCTTAACTGCTGAATCATTTGCATAAGCCACACTGTGTTGAATGCAGCGGACAGACTGAGTAGGAGAAGAATGGCTGCAGCCCCTGGTCAACGTGACACCGATTATTGTCAGCTACTGCTACAAGAGTAGTTTCTGTGTTGTGTCCAGATCTAAAATCATTTTGTGAGGGATCCAAGACTTCCTGTGATTCAATATACTCAACTAGCTTTTGATTTAAGAAAGTTTCCAAGATCTTGGCAGGAAATGGGAGCAGAGAAATAGGGAGAGAGTTCTTAAAATCAGTTGGATCAGCATTAGGTTTTTTCAATAGTGGAGTAACAGAAGCCCATTTCCAAGCAGTAGGAAATCTGCCAGATTGGAGAATTTGCCTGAAAATATTCTGTAAAAAGTCTGCAAGGGGCTCAGGGGCCAAATTAAAACATTTTGTGGCACAGGGATCTAATGAGATCCTGATTTAATTCTCAGAAGAAGTTCCATGGTCTCTACAGGAGAAATTGTTGGAAAAACTGACAATGTTTGCACATTTGGGCCCTTAAAAGTGGGCAGGGGGGCTGAAACAGGTAGAGAATCACAGGGGAGATCAAATGAGGAATAAAGATCAAGAATCTTATTTTTTTAAAACAAGCCAAACGGTCACAGAAATCTTTACACATAGGAGTCTAATTCTGAGATGGGAGAGAGATCAGATCATTATTAGTTTTGAACAGGCACTTAGAGGAGTTACTGGCAGTCCTAATTTTCTCTAAATAAAATGCAGATTTTGCATTTTGATTGTCAGTTTTTATTGTAGCAACAAAATCTTGTACTTAGTTTTCTCAGGAGATTTCCCCTCTAAATTGGAGGTAATAAGCCATTTGCCTTCCTTCCTTCGATACTTCAGTTGAAGCTCCTTGAGTTTGGCCGTATACCAGGCCGCAGACAGTTTCGTCTTAAGCAGAGCTTTAGTTTTTAATGGAGAAATAGAGTTCAGGGAGGAGGACCCATGTGTTAAAACCTTTAAGAGAGTATCCCTGAGAGGACACTTTGTTGTGTTTGAAAACATGCAGGGCGTGCACAAGGCATGTAGTGGTGATCTGACTCACTGGTCTGTAGGTAATCAACTTCCTATGTGGATTATAGGACATACAATTTTTAACAGAGATACTAAAAATAATAATATACTGGTCAGTCCAACTCAGAGGATGCATTTCATTCATGGACAAAGCAGGATGGTTGGAGAAGACCCCATCCAGGCATGCTCTGAAGAGTGAGTAGGCGACCTACTTTTTTGAGGTAAGTCTACATTAGTCATCAATTCGAGCAAGGAGATGGTATCTATACTCGAAAGGTCCTCAAAGTGAAAATTAAAATCTCCAAGTAGGGTAATTTAGCTGCAATTAAGATATGGTTCAATAATTTGACCCCAGGAACCAATAAAGTTAGTCCTGGTTCCAGGGGTCTGTACACCTGTATGCCAGTGAAAGTATCTTTTATTGAGTTCTTTAGCCTAATAGGATAACCTCTTTATTTTCTGGACAAAAGCACAGAAGCATCAACAATCAATTCAAAACATCAAGAAGCAATTCTCAATGTAATTTATAATTCACAAACCACATTAATCATTACAATTTCAACACATATCCTGATTGATACTCACACTAGTAGAATTCACCAATCTGCAACCTCTACTGGCAACTGCTCCAGAAACCGCACTCTGTCAATTTTCGAATTCAGGTTCTGAGCAATTAGGCATTTATCTCACTTGGGCTCTTTTATTTATTGCAGCTTCTTTTTCTCATTATCTAAGCTTTCTTCTGCTGCCAACTTTTTGGGAGAGGGGAGACCTAAAACAATATTTTTAACAATCTCTGCTTATTCCTGGATGCCGAGGCAATGAACCTCGGAGACAAGTAAGATGGAATATAGCTGCAAATCTAAGGGGCAGATTTAAGAAAAGTGGCGCTGCACCCAGTGCAATGCCACTTTTCTTGCTCTCCTTGGTGCTCCCCTACCACCACCATGTGTGCACTGTATTTGAAATATGGCACACCATGGCGCAGGGTAGGGGGCAATAGCATCAACATTTTTGACGCCACTAATGTACTGTTCAGGGTTAGCGTCAAAATGTTGGTGCCAACCCTGAACAGTACATAGGGGCCCATTGTAACAAATGGTGTGCCCCCTCTTAACACCTGCTCTGATCAGGCGTTAAAAGTAGTTGCACAAAATGACGCAGTGGAATGTCTTAGATTCCACTGCGCCATTTTTACGCTCCCCCTAACAGGGGAACACCCAATTTGCATACATTATGCGTGGCGCATGCATAATATGGGGCAAAGGGCTACAAAGTGGCGTAATGCATTAATTGCGCCACTTTATAAACATGGCATACTGATATTTGAAGCCTAATGCCACATAGCATGAAGAAAAGTATGCTAATGTGGCACCAGAGCTTCTTGAAATCTGGGCCTAAACATTTAAATAATCACAATTCTTATGGTATTGACGCCCAGATTTTCAAGGCACTAGTGTCTCCTTGAACCACATTTATTTTACGCTAATGTGGCTCAACAAGGCAAAAATTGCTGCGCCATATTTACAAAGTGGCGTAATGCACACATTGCTCCACTTTCTTACCTCTTCCACCATAATATGCCTGCGTCAGACATAATGTATGCAAGGAGGGCATTCCGGTGTTAGGAGGCTCGCAAACACAACGCAATGAATCTACATGATGTCATTTTTAATGTCTGCTAAAAACAGGAGTTAAAAGGATGCACCCATTGAAGTCAATGGGCCTCCTTGCACTTTGCTGCACTAGTGTCAATATTTGACACTAGTGCAGCAAAGCGCCACAATAGCTTCAA
Organism: Pleurodeles waltl; assembly: GCF_031143425.1. Taxonomy (NCBI): domain Eukaryota; kingdom Metazoa; phylum Chordata; class Amphibia; order Caudata; family Salamandridae; genus Pleurodeles; species Pleurodeles waltl. The sequence goes on along the minus strand of NC_090447.1, from coordinate 1,475,259,368 downwards.
AAACAAAATTTTGGTGCTACTGGCCTAACGTGCACCATGGTGCGCTATATTGTAAATACGGAACACCCATGCTATTGTTAGGTGCTGTGTAGTGGCAAGAAATCTGGCACATCAGTTTTGATGTGCCAGATTCTTGTAAATCTGGGCCGTAATTTTCAGTAGTCAATAATGAGAGTTTCTTTTCTAGTTTAAGAGTTTTATTAATCATTTAGTTCATAAGTCTCTTTGTTATCAAAGTCAATGCAAATTACAGAACAAATCATGTAGCGTGTTCAATACAGATCTGATTTCTACTATATCTTAATTCGGAAACATAATTAAGCAAAAAACACATAATGAGGTCTATGTGTGAAAGCATAAAGTCTAGTAGAGTTTCAAATGTAGCAGTTCAAGACACTTGGACAAAATAGAATATCAAAGTATCAAAGTCTACAATAGAAAAAAGCAACGATTGTCTGAGAGTCAGTCTAGCTGTTAATTCCGTCAAATGTTTCTGCTAAATCACTCACAAAATCTCATGCTCTCTATCCCTTTTCCTGGGGACACTTTTATACATTGTTACACTGAAACAAAAGAGCTAAAAAGCATTTTTTTCAAAAGAATTGATGTAAAAATCACAACTATTCATGAATTTTGCAGTTTTTTGTTTTTAAATACGCAAGCACAGTCTCCCACGTTTGCTTTTCATTTAGCCCCCCCAGAGGGCCAGGTTCTGGGGGAATTTATAAAATATAAGAGTTGGCTCAGGGCCCCCCTCCTAGGGCTTATTAAAGCCCCTGGAACCACCACCTTCCTGGGGCAAGTGTATTATATTATGCGGGGGCCCCCCACGCACCCCAAGGACCACCACCTTCGCGGGGCAAATCCTTGTAAAACTATCACCCTGGGGACCGCCACTTCCCTGTCGAAATCAACTATTATGTATGCAGGGGCAGCACAACAGTCCCTGTGCCCTGGGGACCCCCAGCTCCTTGGGTAATCAAAATAGTTAGTGGGGAAGCCATGCACCCCCAGCACCTTGGGACCAGCCACAACCTCGGGGCTCAATTAACTTAATGAAGTGGGCCTCTCGAGGACCCCAGGGATCACACGTCCCCCTGGGTAAAATGAAACAATGGAAAGGGTTCTGGGGACAGCCACCATTCTGGCACCATGCTCTTTTCACAGTAATTAAACCTCAACGAGAAGCACTCAGCTATAAAGAAAGCAGGCGACCAGGTTCAAGGTCCACTTCTGTGAGGAAGTATTCATCCTATTTTCTTGTACATAGTCAAAGTCAAAGCAAAGCAAGTGTTTTTTCTCTGCATTTCCACCTTGAAAAGTTATCTGTAATTTTTGATGGAGGTGTTTTCATCCTTGCCTTTTCCTAGCGCAATATCTCATGTACTGACTGGGTAAATGGGTTGTTTCTTATGAACAGCTGCTGCGACCCAACCCTGAAGACTGTGCGTGTCACCGGGCTGGGTGATTATAGGGGGTTGGTGCACAGCCTGGCCACAGACCTGGTACTGCGTCCAGCCCACACCATGCACAGTTAAAGGCCATGGACGGCAGTGATTGGATTAACATAAAGTAATTGGAATCACTTTACATTAAAAACAACATAGAAATTGACTGAAAGAACCAAAGGTTGCAGAAACGTTATAGTTAGGAAACAAAATGAAAAAAAATAATAGTTCACTTAAAAAACCAAGGGGCAGATTTAGGAGCCTTTAGCGCCTCCTTGCTCCATATTAATATAATTTCTTTTACGCTAATGTGGCCCAAAGAGGACAAAATTACTGCACCAAATTTACAAAGTGGTGCAATGTGCGCACTGGAATCTAGGTGCCTAGTTTTAAAAACTGTACAAGTTTTCATAGGTGCCAGCTGAAGTAGGGTCCAAAATCTCAAGCTACCCACTTTGGAAAAAAAGAGCAAGTTCTCGATGTAAAATGTGCTGTGTCCATGTTGCATTTTGTGCTGTTTCCTGTTGCAGGCACTTTGCCTACCTGCACAAGTGAGGTACCATTTCTATCAGGAGACCTAGGGGAATGCCACGTGAAAGGAAGTTTGTTGGTGGCTACCTGCAAATTCCAGGACTTTACATCACAGAAATGTGAGGAAAATATGCTTTTAGTGAAAATTTGAGGTTTGCAAGCGATTCTGGGTAAAGATGTGGTGTGAGCCATGCACGTCAGCCTACCTTGGATACCCCTAGTTGTCTAGTCTTCAAAAATGTACAGGTTGGCTAAGTTTCCCTAGGTGCTGGCTGAGCTAAGGTCCAAAATCTTGAGCTACTCACATTGGAGAACATGGTCAGTTTTCAGTGGAAAAATGTGCTGTGTCCGTGTTGTGTTCTGGTACATTTCCTGTTGTGGGCACTAGGCCTATCCACAGACGTGAGGTGCCATTTTAATCGTGAGGTATGTGGGTGCATAGAAAAGTAGAACATTTGTTGCTACCTATTGGATTTCACTGCATTTGTGCCATTGAAATGTAAGCCAGTGTATAAAAAAGATAACATTTTAAAAAATACCCTCCAAATCATACACTAGTATGGGTCCCACATATTCAGAGATGTAGAAATAATCACTATTCCTTCACTCTACAGTTTGTGCCCATTTTCGAATTACATAAGTTTCCTTGATATCCATTTTTCACTCAGTCTATTTTGCTGTAAGAATTGGTCTATACTTGGTACTTAATGAAAACCATTTTACAGTACAGCTCAGTTGTTTGCTCTTGGTAATATGGGTTCTTAGAGAACGTACAAGCCCTATAAATCACCGCAACTAGAAAGATCTAGCGGACTTGGTGGTGTATTGCTTTTGTCAAACGGCTTCGTGGAAAAAAGTTACAGATTAAAATGTTGTCACACATACCCATTTTTTCCTACTAATTTTCAATATTTCTTTATTTCAACAGTTCTTTTTCTTTGAAAAACTTTCAGGGATCTACACATATAACCCCTTGCTGAATTCTGAATCTTGTCTACTTTTCAGAAATCTAGAGCTTTTCTGGATCACCTACAGGTTTCACATTGGTTTTCACCCCAAACTGTTTAGTTCATGAATGTAGTCCAAGAACACAAAAACTAGAGAAAATAGGCTACTTCTTGGAAAAATGGCAAAACTATGGTACAAAATTAGGTTTTTTGATTCAGCTGTGCATGTTCCTGAAAGCTGGCAAGATAGTAACTTTATACAGCAAACCATTTGTGGATGCCATTCTCATGTTAAAAAAAAGAAACTTTTATCCTGGAACACCTTTTCCATACTTTTCTAAAAGAACATAACATTTTGCTATTGTCTACCTATTTTCTCAGTCCCCGCCCTGCACGGCTATTACGCACGGAAATTATGGCGCTGATATGAGAGCACCTAGATCCATCCTAATGACACATTAGCATCATTTCTTTATGCTAATGTGGCGTTAGATGCCAAAAATGCTGCAGCATATTTACAAAATGGTGCAATGCATGCATTGCAGCACTTTGTAACCCTTTGCTCTTCATTATGCCTGTGCCAGGCATAATGTATGCAAAGTGGGCATTACCTGTAAGGGGGACCGAAAAAATGGCACAAGGAAATCTATGAGATTTCCTTGCACCTTTTTTTTTTCTAGCCCTTTTAATCCCTTCTCAGAACAGGTGTTAAATGGGGGCACGCCATTGAATAGAATGGCTATGTACTATGCATGAGTAGCGCTAAAATTTTGGAGTACTTCAATAGTGTTAAAATCAATGAAGCTATTGCCCCTCCCTATGCCTGGTACTCCATATTTTAAATACAGTGCACACATGGTGGCGATAGGGGGCGCTATGGGGCACAAGGAAAGTGGTGCTGCACTGGGTGCAGCGCCGCTTTCCTTAATCAGCCCCTAAATTCTTATTTTCTTTCCTGAAGAACACAAGGTAAAATTATGAAAAACAAACCAGACACGTTTAATTCATCAAGTTTTACAGCCCTTTGGACACTAAAGTACACCACATTTGAGCTCCTAGGATCTCAAATGTAAGAACCAGGAGCAAGGAACCTAGGCCCACAACAATTATATTTTTCCTGCAGTGCACTGAAGCAAACTATCTTGCTGCACCACTCTGTGTGAAAGGGAACAGGCAGGAATGCACCATATTTATCATTATGTGGTGCATTCCTGTCCTTTCCTAGTACTGGTGCAATTTTAGCTGTCTAGCGCTAACTGAGGCATGCTTGCATCATGGTGCAAGGGTGCCTGCATTGTAGGATTGTTTTTGTGCAAGAAGGGATGGCTTCTTGCACAAAAACAATCCTCAGACACATTTTCCTCTTTCCAAGTGTGCTGCTGATTGCAGCACACTTAGAAAGTGGAACTAACAAATAGAAATAAAGATATTTCTCCTCATTAAGCCTCACCTGGGGAGGTGTAACACTTTGTTGCATTCCCAGGTCTACCACCAATGGTAAATCTGGTAATGAGCCAAAGTCCATGGTTGGATGTGTGGGGACATCTATGCTCCACCCATGGAATGCCTCGCTGGAGCAAAGCAATGGAAGGCAGCAATTTGTGCTGCCTTGCGTTTCTTCAGATTTATCAAGCCATGCAGGACCACACAAGGTGGCCTTGAGTGACTTGAGAAATCTTACTTAGGTTTTACGTTGTCATTGCATCCCCGTGCATGGCGCAAGGGCAATGCAAAACCTTGATAAATCTGGCCCTTTGTATAAAGGGAGCCATCAACTTTCTTTCATAATATGACATTAAGTATTCATAAAGATCTTGAGCTAATTTATCCAACATTTGTACAGTTATGGGTACTGGAAAACAAAATGTCTTGTCTCTAAAACAGGGACCTAATTTTAACAATTTTATAGAGAACCTCACATTCTCAACCTAAACCAAAAACAAGATAGAGTCCTCCCCCATAAAATAATTTCGGTATAACTGTGTAGATGCTACTAAACATGTTACAAAGACTGCAAATACTCTCAAACCATACAATCTTGACTTGCTAATTATGACTCTATAAAGCTTCTCAACCATCTATAAATCTCTTGGTCACCCAGATTACTTGATTAAATGTCTATCCTTTAAGGACAGACAAGTACAGCAGTAGCAGTCATTCATGGAGACTTGGTTTATCTCTAATGTTTATAAGGTGAAAATTATATTTCATTTTCATATCTGGAACTTAAGCCAACAAACATGGCCTCCCTACATTTCTATCTCCATCGGTGTATCACTTAATTCCACTGACAACTGATGGAACTAATCCCTATCAAAAAATCATTGTTCTTAAATCCCATCTTTCTAGGGAATTTAACACTAGGTTGACCTGAGAGACACTTTGATTTTCTAAGCAACAATGATCTTGCACATCTCTCTATGATGATTATGTATGAGAAGGGGTCTGTACTGGAGCTTTGCATTGCAACAGAAGGAGCTTGGAGGAAGAATGTCTTATGCAAGTAGTATACCACTGCATTCCTTCCTCACTCAAACAATATTGACAAATTACTAGCTTAAAATACCCTGCTAATGGGTTAGATGCATCTAACATCTATTTTCAACATTTAATCTTTCATGAATCCCCTCACCATGCTTCTCTTGCATTCAGACATCAGGTATCATCTTTATGAAGATGGAGTACAGCTATATCTTAAATCTTCAATGGTGAACTCTAGAAGATATGCATCCTTGCTTGTCTTTTCACCACCTGAAAGTAAGTCCACCTTCCTGCTCATGTTGCCACCAAAAAGCCTGATTCCATTTCAAACATGACTAAACTCACTCAATGTATTTGGAATGCTAAATTCACATATTTGAATGCACAGACTCTGTTGACTTCTTCTTAAATAAACTTCTAATCCTACATATCCATATAAACACCAGAGCAATGAGTGTTGAGTACCAGTTCATCTGGTGGTGGAGTTATACCTTTAATTCAAGAATTAAACTTTAAAATGATGGCACAATCACTGATCCTTTTGAGATTCCACTATGAAAACATTTTACTCTTCAGTGTACCCAGGTCAAATTTTTTCATCTGAAGGCAGCAAGCCCTTCATGCCTCACAGAGAATAGTTTCAGAAGTGTGATGCTGCATCCTCATTAACGCAGTTCTCAGCACTCTTACGTGGTTCTCTGTTGAACCGTGAAGCTTATTAAAATTAGTCTGCATTGTGCACAAAACCTTGAAGTTTGGCGTTCTTCAATGCCAGACACAAACATTAGTCACTTTTTTTAAAACTCAGAGACATTTTTATGGACTATTCTTGTTTACAGAAACAAAGAATCATATTCTGAAATTTTCTAGAGGTTGTTTTTTAATTCACCCAACCATGCGCCCAAACACATTCTAAGATATTAAAAAAGAATTAAATCACACACTTCTCCAACAGTACTTCCAAGCTGCACTTTAAGTCTGACACTGTAGGCTCTTGATTTATATTGTAACTTGTTCTAAGTTTTGTCCTTGATGGATTTGTTGTTTTTAATTTTATTTTACTGTAATTAGAAATTGGATCATATAATCAATTGCCAATAACCTGCTGTTAACTTGCACCTGGCTAAGAATTACATCCAGTTATGTATTATTTGTTGATTTTTAAATCTATTGGAAATGCCCTCTGTTAGATTTAGCATCCTTGGGGTGGTCTGCCGTGCCTTTTTTGCCTCTGCTTCCTGTGTTTTGTCTGTGTGCTGGGCTTTGGTACCCTGGAGCCTGAAAGGGTGGCCCATGTGTCTGCCAGAAGGAAGAAGGGCAAGCTGCACAGGAAACCCACCGCAGAAGTTCCCATGGTCCGGGAGGAAGCTGAATCTGAGGGGGACGCCGCTGAGCCTACAGGGGAACAGGTAGCTGAACTGGGAAAGGTTCACAAGCTGACTCAGTGGCAGCAGGAGGGGGACCCACCAGGGAAGCATTCTGTGAGGCATGGAAGGTATGCCCTACTCTGGAGGGTTTGCAGAAGCAGGCTGCAGACCAGGCATCTGGCAAGGAGTCTGGAGCACATTGGATGTATTGGGAATATTACCTCTTAGATAGTGGGCCTAAGGTTGCTGAGCCTGGGGCAGCCCGTGTTCTGGTGGTACCCCAGTGCTTCAGAGCCTTACTACTGGTTTGGCTCATGATGTGCATTTAGCTGGACATATGGGGTAGGACAAGCCTTCTGAACATCTTGTCACCCACTTTTACAGGCCCCAAATGCCCAGGCACTCTGATGCACACTGTAGGTCTTGCCAAACTTGTTAGGCAAGTGGCAAGAGTGGGGTGAAATATAAAGCTCCCCTCCAATGTTTTCCTGTAGTCACCACCCCCTTAGAAAGGGTTGGTATTGACATTGTGGGGCATCTGGATCTCAAGACAGAAATGAGCAACACGTTTATCATGGACTTGGTGGACCATGCCACCCAGTACCCAGAAGCTATACCTCTTAGATCAATCACAGCCCCTGTGGTGGGCATTGGTGGGGGTTTTTACCCCCATGGGATTCCCCAAGGAGATGGTATCTGATGTGGTACCAACTTCATATCTACTTATATGAAGTCTCTGTGGAAGGAGTGTGGGGTGACTTACTAGTTCACCACTCCTTATCACCCCCAAGGTAATGGTTTGGTTGAGAGATTCAACCGAATATTGAAGGGCATGATTATGGGCCTGTCAGAGCCTATGAGGCGGAAGTGGAATGTCCTTTTGCCATGCCTCCTGTTTGCCTACAGTGAAGTGCAATTGGTTTTAGCCCCTTTGAATTGTTGTATGGCCACCCTGTGAGGGGGCCTCTGAGTCTGGTGTAGGAGACTTGGAGAAAGCCTCAAGTAAGCACCCTGGGATGTACTTAGCTACATGCTGGCTTTTAGAAACTAGACAGCCCGCTTTAGGAAGCTCGCTCAGGAGAACCTGGAAGGAATCCAGGAAGACATGAAATGCTGGTATGACATGAAACACTGGTATGACTTTTAGGAACCAGACAGCCCGCTTCAGGAAGCTCGCTCAGGAGAACCTGGAAGGAAGCCAGGAAGACATGAAACGCTGGTACGACCAGAATGCCACTCTGGTTGAGTTTCAGCCTGGCCAGAAAGTGTGGGTGATGGCCCTAGTGGAGCCTCAGGCTCTCCAGGACAAGTGGGCTGGGTCTTCTGGGGTGGTGGAGTACAAAAGTGATGTCACCTATTCGGTGAATTTGCGGGCTCCCTGGAACCCTTGACTATGGAGACAATGACAATGCTCCTAGCAACAGATGATGGGGTGGAGGAAGAGAGTAAGCCTCTTCCTGACCTCGTGTCTGCTCAGTGGAAAGATGGTCTGTGGGGGGGCGTGAACCTCTCCCCCTCACTGACCCCAGAGCAACAGAGGTACTGTCGCCAGATGTTAGGACAGTTCACCTCATTATTTTCTTTGGTCCCACGGGTCACTCATTTGTGTACACAGGATGTGGACACTGGGTTCAGTCCACCCGTAAACACAAACTTTCCTGTGTGTTGGAGCGTAGCTGGGCTTTGTTTTTGTTAGTTTTGGTACTCTGGCCACTTTTCCACTGCTGACTAGTGGTAAAGTGCAAGTGCTCCCTCTGTAAATTGTGTGTGTAATTAGCATTTCCATGATTGGCATATTTGATTTACTAGTAAGTCCCAATGAAGTGCACTAGAGGTGCCAAAGGCCTGTAAATCAAATGCTACTAGTGGACCTGCAGCACTGGTTGTGCCATCCACATGAGTAGCCCTGTAAAAATGGCTCAGACCTACCGCTGCAGTATCTGTGTGTGCAGTTTTAAACTGCCAATTCGAACTGGCAAGTGTACCCACTTGCCAAGCCCAAACCTTCCCTTTTTGTACATGTAAGACACCCCTAAGGTAGGCCCTAGGTAGCCCCATGGGCAGGATGCAGTGTATGTTGAAGGTGGGACATGTACTGATGTGTTGTATATGTCCTAACAGTGAAATACTGCCACATTTTATTTTCACTGTTGCAAGGCCTATCTCTCTCATAGATTAACATGGGGACTGCCTTTAAATATCTTTTAAGTACAGTCTCCCTTTGGGAGCTGCTAGAGATTTGGAGTTGGGAGTCTTGGAACTCACATTTAAGAATCCATCTTTTGGTAAAGTTGATTTTTAGATTATGTGTTTGAAAATGCCACTTTTAGAAAGTGGGCATTTTCTTGCTTAAGCCATTCTCTGACTCTGCCTGCTTGTGTATTAAATTTTTGGGTCAGACTGACAGTTGGGCTTTTTGTAAATCTCCACTGGAGAGTGGCACAAAGGGAGCTGGGGTGTAGCCTGCATATCCTGATGGGCTATCTGGGCTAGAGTGGAGAGAAGAGTGGTCACTTACACCTGAATGGGCTGTGCCTGCCCTCACACGATGCAGTCCCTGACCCCCTGCTGTGTGTCAGGGGCCGGGCTTGGGCAAGGCAGGATTTTCTGAACCACAGAGACTTTCCTTTGAAGTGTTCCTACTTCAAAGGCAGAAAGGGGTATAAGTAGTGTGCCCAAAACCACAGATTTTCAGATTACTTCTGGACTCAAGAGGAACGTCTGCCAAAGAGAACAGCTGAAGAGCTGAAGGAGGCATACTGCCCCTTTGCCTCTGACTGCATTTTGCTGGGTTGGCCTACAGTTGCTGCTTCTGGACAAAGACTGGACTTTGTAGTATATTCCTGCATGTGAAGTGTCTCCAAAGGCTTGGATTGAGCTTGTCCCCTGTTCTGAAGTCTCAGGCCCATCAAAGACTTCCTCTGCCAGCACCTGGACTCTCTGATGAGACTCCTACCTGCCAGGTGGAGCCTAATGTGGTCCCTGGGCCTTTGAAAGGAAAAGCAGGTGGAAACCCAAGACGAACCAAGTACACCAACTTTAGACGACTCTGGACTGACACCGCTGCTGGATTCAACTGAAGCCGTGGTCATCGCTGGAGTGCAAAAACCTTGCATGCCAGACGCTACCGCAGCCTCGCTGAAGTCCACGACTCCATGATTCCCAAAGTGCTGTGTCACTGACGTCCGTGACACCCGACTTCATTGCACCATGCTGTGACCCCTAGATGTTGACAGCGCCAGAAGTGTGCGGATCTAACATTTTGCACCACTGCCGCCTCACCTCCACAGATTTGCACCAAGGACCTGTAATGACTGTGTCATTCCATTTCTAAGGGGCGCTGTAAGGGGACTGTCAGAAGCCTGGGAATCACCTTGAACATTTATCTTTATCTGACTCCCGTTTGTTTCTCTTTTCGCCATGGTATGCTTTTGTAGTATTATATTTGCTTTCTGGGACTGCAAATCCCATAATGCACAGCCTGGTAGTAAGGAAAACCTGGATTCTGTTTTACATTGTTTTCTATGGGAGATATCCAGTTGCTCCTTTTCACTGGATCCTCTCCTCCAGGACTTGCGAGTGTCTGAAACCACACATACCTGAGATCACTCCTGTGCAGCCCAGTCATGTGATTCCACCTAGGGTTTTCTGCAGCTTGGAACTGCTTATAAGCAGTCATTTCCTCAAGTTCCTTCGTCGTGCATTGGAGTTCGATTCCTTTGTGTTACAGACCCTTTATCGGATGGTGTTCCAGTCTTGTTCCTGTTCTGTCCCAGCTTGAACCTGTTACCTATTTCTCTGCCCTGTTCCTGATTGTTCCAGCCTGAGTCTGCTCCCTATCTCTTAGCCTTGTACCTGTTTGTTTCTTCCAGAGCCTGCTCCCTGTTTCTCTGTCCTATTCCTGCCTTGTTTCAGCCTGGACCTGTTCTCTGTGTCCCAGTCCTGTTTACTGCTTATTCATACACCCTGTATTCCAGCCCTGTCTTGCTTGGTCCAGCTAGAGTCTGCTCTCTGTTTCCAAGTCCGGTTTTCTGCTTATTCCTACTCCCTGTATTCCAGCCCTGTCCTTGCTTGTTCCAGCTAAAGCCTGCTCTCTGTTTCCCATTCCTGTTTCTGTTTGTTCCAGCCAGAGCTTGTGCTTTGTTTTCCAGTCCCTTTCCTGCCTTTGCTTCAGCCTGAGCCTGTTCCCAGTTCCTGCCCCTGCCTCTTAGTTTGTTCCTTCTGTTTCCATTTCCTCTTGGGTATTTATGTCTGGTAAGTGTTCTATCAGTCTTCACCAGTGTATACGTGTTTTCCTTTGTTCTGGGATTGGCTCCTGGGTTCCACACCAACTTAAACACCAGACTACACAATGCTGTCATTCACGGCAAAGCCCTGGAGTGGATCCGTTCCTTCCTCACTGGCCAAACCCAGACAGACAGGCTCCCACCTTTCACCTTGAAGCCGATGGAAACCAGATGCAGATTAACTCAGGGCTACTCCCTGAGCCCCGCCCTCTCCAGTATCTACATGACCCCACTCGCCGTGATCATCAGACACCGCAGGCTCAACATTGTCTCATACACCGATAGCACACAGTTCATTCTCTACCTCACCGACGATCCATCAACATCCAAAAAGAACTTTCACAACAGAATGAAGGCAGTTGCCGAATGGATGAGAGACAGCTGCCTCAAGCTCAACTTGGACAAGATGGATATCCTCATCCTGGGCCTCATTACTACTGCTCGGGACAATTCCTGGTGGCCCAGTACCCTCAGAACTGCTCCATCTCCTACCGACCATGCACAAAACCTCGGCATCATTCTCGACTCGTCACTGTCCATGGATTGCCTAGTCAAAGCCGTCTCATACATGTGCTTCCACAATCTCAGCCTGTTCCTGAAGATCTTTGAGTGGGTACCTATTTATGGAAGAAGGACAGTCAACCAGGCACTCGTCAGCAGTAAACTCGACTACGGAACACATTTTATACCGGAATCAACAAGAAACTCCAAACTAGACTCCAGAGAATACAGACCGCCTCGGCCAGACTGATTCTGGACATCCCCTGCCACAGCCACATCTCTGCCCAACTGAGTGACCTACACTGGCTCTCCCTCAACAAACCCATCACTTTCAAGCTCCTGACTCGTGCGTACAAGGCCCTTCACAACATCAGACCTGCCTATCTCCTCCACCACCTCTCCTTCTACACACCCTCCAGGCAACTCCACTCTGCTCAACTGGCCCCGCCAACAACCCCAGGATCTAGAAGAAAGCAGCTGGAGGAAGATCCTTCTCCTACATCTCCACACAGGTCTGGACTGAGATGCTGCTCCCCCTCAGGCAGCCCCCTCCCTTGCTGGCTCAGTTCAGGAAGGACCTCAAGACCTGGCTCTTTGACTGACCCACATCCACCAGCTAGCACCTTGAGACCCCCCCAGGTGTTAAGTCACACTTTATAAATGTTGATTGATTGATTGATTGAGGAAGGCCAAGAGCTTTTCCCCCCAAATTAGGAACTTTGGGCCTGGTTTAGGTTTATGAAGAAAAGTTACTCAGTCACAAATGTGACAAACATCCTGTCTGCCTTCTAACAAGTGCCATCTGAGTTAATGCATTCGTAATAAGGCGGGCAGAATATTTGCCATGCTTGTGATGCTCAATCATACTTTATTTTGATATCCTATATGGTTTGGGGGAGTGGATTCATTTATAAAATGTATTCTTAACCTTAGTTTAAAATTTGAGTTTTGTTTACCATTTAACCTTTGGTATTAGAATTCCTAGGTTGGACTTAAATTTTTATATTATTTCTATTTTTATACATTGCAAATAGACTTTGGAACTGAGTCACTAATGTTTGACAACCAAAGTTACTGTGTTGCGTTGCATCAAAGGGATTGAGCAAAACAGTGCCATAACGACCAAGACATGGCTCTGTTTGTCTTCCCGGCTCTATGAGTATACTTTTGGCTGCCTTGACTGCCTTTCGGCAAGCTCGCCACTTTAGCATAGGTATTGTACTAGAGGGATATAATACCAGTACAAAAATACTTTGCTTAAGTATAGTTTAATACTTTTCCAATTGTATATGAGTGCTGTACAATGCAGTAAACATGGAAAGTTGGAAAAGTTTGGAGAAAAGAAAACATCTCTCCAGCAATACACCTGCATCAAGAAGGCATAATCTTTTGACACAAATCCGTGTCTACCTTTTTTACTAGAAAGGGATTTATGTTAAAATCCCTGGGTAGATCATGGACAATTCCATGGTAGAGCTCCTTGACACACCAGCACATAGAAGTACTTTGCACTATTCCCAGCGCAAAACAAGTAAATGTTTTGCGATGGAACATAAATCCCATTTCAACACTGCTTTAGTTTTTGTCACTTTTGTAATGCAAACCGAGCACAAAGTGTTAGCAAATCTGCCCCTTCATTCCCATTGTTGCCTACCCTTTCCAAGTTAAACTTTTCCTTCTGTATGGAAGCACTATTTTTTTAATTTAGTATAATCCCCAGGACAGTCTACATAGTTTTTGTTTGAAGAAATACCACTTTATTTGATAGTTAAATAATATTCTTTGATGTATTCGTGATGTTTTTGGACTTGTTTCGCCTACAAGTGTACTAATAATCACTTGTATGAAACGATTGTGAAGTTTATAGTGATAAAAAATTTGTTATAAGATTATTCATAGATAATATCATCATAATCACTTAACATTGCACTAAGTAATTACTTTAGGGTAGGTATTATAAAGTTTTATTTCCTAAGGAGCTCATACATTATATTTTCACAAATCTGGCTTTGTGAATGGTACTGACAAAAATAAGCTTAAATGTGTTTGAGTGAGAAAGGTGTTAAGAAAATAGAAAATTGGGAAATGTTTTTAATGTCCCTGGGTGGTGGTTGTCAATGTCTCAGTATACACTATACTGGTTGTTCTTTTGTTTGTGCTTCAGGTTGTGGTAGTGGTTGTGGTGGTGCTGTGGTTGTGGTGGTTGAGGTGGAGATGGTAGTTTTCTGAGTGTTGTAGGATATAGGTTTGGGTTTGTAGGCATTGTGGGCCTCATTGGTTTTGGCACCTCTATTTAATCCTGTGTGTGCCATGGCTCTACAGATTTTTATTGGAACTTATTTGTTAGTTCTGCTGTCATTTTCTTGCTCAAAGCATGTTGCCTCATACTCTCTTCCCTCAAAAGTGAAGATGTTCTTGTTGCACTTTTGTCATTTCTTGGTAGCTTTTCACAAACCTATCCAACGCACAGTTGTGCTTTTCAACAGTTTGAGGGGTTCCTTCAAGGTGGTTTGCAATCTCACTCAAGACATGAATATCCCCATACAAAGTGGACTTCAGTTGGACAAATTTTCATAGATGATGTGCTGCCAACCTACCCATATGTTTAGCTATCTGAAATGACAAGCAGGTTGTTCATCAGAGGATTGCCTCCAGTGAGCTTTCTGGGGGAGATTAGTGAAGGGGAGTCAGAATCACCTCACCAGAGGTGGTCTCACCCTCAGATGATTTTGAGAAGACCAGAGATCAACCTGCGTGTATTGAGTGAGCAGTGGAGTTGAAATACTTGTAGGTTGAGGGCTTTTCGGACAGGCATCTGCAGCTGTTTAGCTGGCAGCTGAGGACTAGGAATCCTCAGAAGGCACCTTTAGGGCCGACTGCTGGTCGGCTGTGAGGTCAACTTGGCTGATGGTTCCTGTGTGGGCCCAACAATGTCCTCCTTCCCCCCTTTTTTCTCCTTCTCTCCTCTTCTTCTACTGAAGTGGCAGCCATCAAATTAAATGCTTGGAGAAGGCTTGGATTTTCTACTGTAATTGCCCACTCTTATCCACTTTTGGTTGGTGCAGCATCATTATCAGACTCAGAGTCACCCATATCTTCAAGAGGAAGAGGAAATGATGAGTATTGAAATAAATTAAATAAAGATTCTATTTAATACTTTACAAGACTTCTTCTACAATAGAGTTTGGAAAGAAATCACAGTTAAGCTTAAGGGCATGAAAGCATCCTTAAATATATGTAGGGAAGGGGTGATCTCTGCATTGTCTTACTATAAATATTGAATTGCAACTCACCTGCCCCAGCCATGGATGCTTGCTTTGTGGATGGGCCCTTTGATATCAGCTGCTGACAAATGTCATTGAAGACAGTGGTGGTGAGTAGCTTGAGGGAAAATCTATTTGAGACATGAGTTAAAGAGGTGCGAGTCAAAGGAGAACAATGACATTTGCCACAAATTATGTCAGTACATACAGTATATATATATATATATATATATATATATATATATATATATATATATATATATATGAAATCCAAAAAATAAATAGAAAATAAAAAAGCAAACACTTGAAAACATACAAAAAAAATGTAAGCAAGGGCAAATGATGAGGTATGGTGGTAGGTATCAGTTCTTGAGAAACAGAGTTTAGTCACTGATGGTAGATTGCATAATTGATGCTGCTGCCAGAATGTTCCCTGATGCCATCTGTGGTGTTAGTCATTGTTAGAAATGGGATCTTTGGTTGACAGTCAGGTTACCCCCTGTTCAAGCAAGGACCCTCACTCTAGTCAGGGTAAAAGAGAATCACCCTCAGCTAACCCCTGTTTACTCCCTTGGTAGCTTGGCAGAGCAGTATGCTTAACTTCAGAGTGCTAGGTGTAAAGTATTTGTACCAACACACACAGTAACTTAATGAAAACACTACAAAATGACACAACACCAGTTTAGAAAAATAGGAAATCTAAACAAAACAAGACCAAAATGACAAAAATGCGACATAAGCAAGTCAAGTTATTAATTTGTAAAGATTAAACTCAAAAATAGCGCTTAGAAACACAAAAAGCTTTCATGAGGTGTTAACACGGCGTCGTTCCCAACAAGCCGACACCAGCGACGCCGGACACGGAGTCGCGTAGACCCCCAAGTACAGTACCTTTGGTGGAGAGTGAAAACAAGCCGATGCGCAAAGTCGGGGATCGTGGTGTCTGTGCGAAACGTTGAATCTGTGCACTTCGAGCGGCGTCGGTCACGACGTGGTGCGGTGACTTCCACGGAGTCGCGGACTTCAGCGGGGCTGCAGCGGCGTCAGGCCTGCGAAGGTCGTCTCGTTGCAGCGAAGATCACGGAGTCGATTGCAGGTGGCGTCACCGGATTCAGCAGCGGCGGCGGTCCAAAGTCGTCCAAAGTCAATTTCCTTGGATTTCCACCAGCTTTCCTTTCAAGGGCCCAGGGACTGGATAGTGCACCACTTGTCTGAGCAGGAGTCTCTCCAGGGACGCCAGGTGCTGGCAGAGAGAAGTATTTGCTGTTCCAGAGACTTCAAACAACAGGAGGCAAGCTCTAGATCAAGCCCTTGGAGATTTCTTCACAAGATGGAAGGCACACAAAGTCCAGTCTTTGCCCTCTTACTCTGGCAGAAGCAGCAACTGCAGGATAGCTCCACAAAGCAGTCACAGGCAGGGCAGCTCTTCGTCCTCAGCTCTTCAGCTCTTCTCCAGCTCAGAGGTTCTTCTTGTTTCCAGAAGTGTTCTAAAGTCTGTGATTTTGGGTGCCCTTCTTAAACCCAATTTCTCCTTTGAAGTAGGCCTACTTCAAAGTAAAGTCTCTTTTGAATGTGAAATCCTGCCTTGCCCGGTCCAGGCCCCAGACACTCACCAGGGGGTCGGAGACTGCATTGTGTGAGGACAGGCCCAGCCCTTTCAGGTGTAAGTGACCACTCCTCCCTTCCCTCCTAGCACAGATGGCTCATGAGGAACTGCAGACTACACCCCAGCTCCCTTTGTGTCACTGTATAGTGTGAGGTACAACCAGCCCAACTGTCAAACTGACCCAGACAGGGAATCCACAAACAGGCAGAGTCACAGAAATGGTATAAGCAAGAAAATGCTCGCTTTCTAAAAGTGGCATTTTCAAACACACAATCTTAAAATCAACTTTACTAAAATATGTATTTTTAAATTGTGAGCTCAGAGACCCCAAACTCCACATGTCCATCCGCTCCCAAAGGGAATCTTCACTTTAATCAGATTTAAAGGTAGCCCCCATGTTAACTTATGAGAAGGACAGGCCTTGCAACAGTGAAAAACGAATTTAGCAATATTTCACTGTCAGGACATATAAAACACATTACTATATGTGCCACCTTAACCATATACTGCACCCTGCGCTTGGGGCATCCTAGGGCCTACCTTAGGGGTGTCTGACATGTAAGAAAAGGGAAGGTTTAGGCCTGGCAAGTGGGTGCAATTGCCATGTCGAATTTACAGTTAAAACTGCACACACAGACACTGCAATGGCAGGTCTGAGACATGATTACAGAGCTACTTAGGTGGGTGGCACAACCAGTGCTGCCGGCCCACTAATAGTATTTGATTTACAGGCCCTGGGACCTCCAGTGCTCTTTACTAGGGATTTATTAGTAAATCAAATATACCAATCATGGATCAGCCAATTACATACACATTTTGTAAAGGAGCACTTGCACTTTAGCACTGGTTAGCAGTGGTAAAGCGCCCAGAGTGAAAAAACAGTAAAATCAGAGTCCAGCACACATCAACAACCAATGAAACAGAGGCAAAAAGTTAAGGGAGACCACGCCAAGGATAAAACGTCTAACAGTCATTATGTAGATAACAGGAACTGTTGTCTAACTTAGCTGACATGAGTGGGTTATTCAAGGTTATATGTCCAAAGATCTATATTATGATGGCATGTTGACAAACTCAGAGATTCCAACCCTGGATGTTATTAATTGGGCTAAAGCAAAGCTTCTTGCGCTGCCATTACAATGCCATGGCATAGCATTAAGAAAGTTAAAAATGGATATTACAGTAACAAATAGGTAGGCCGAACTTAACTTTTTTTGCAGTGTTCTCCACCTATCCACTGCTGATATATTACTAAGCCTGGATGAAATGTTATTAACGCTAGAGTAATTGGAGTAAGTTCAGTAATTACACAAGTTTGAGTAATTAAGAGTAATTTTGGGCAAACGTCCAACCATAGGAGCATAGGAACAACAATCTAAGAGGGAGCTGGCAGATGCTGGATACTGCTGTGCATGTACTGTAGCATTTAGTGCTATTCTTTTAGCATAAAATTCATCCTCTGGCCATTCGGATGCAAACGTGCATTTTGCACTAACAAAATAGAGCTAATTGCTGGATTATGCGTCTCACATAATTACAAGTAATTTTGTGGTAATTACAAGTAATTACCTTAGAGAGAATTTTGCCAGTTAAACCCACCGCTAAAAATTACTATTATTGATAAACTCAAGCTCCTAGTTTGAGAATACCAAACAAAATTGTAAATGTACCTTTTGTGAATAAGCCTTAAGTGTTTGTACATTTTCTCTGAATATCTTCTGGTGGCATTTCAGTTGACCAAATGGCATGCCTCCACCTCCAATACTTTGAGGCATGAAGACCCAACAGCCCCACAACTGCTCCACTTTGCACAAGGTCCATGAACTTTCGATGCTCTGGGTCAGTAACACACTTTCTTTAAACGCCGGCAGCTGTAAGGAAAATAGATCAAGAACCAAGGATTAGATGCATCCTTGTATCAGAGAGCCGAAACATCTGTACCTAAATGCAGATAAACAGAGGAGTTCACTATGTTGACATCAGCAGCATTCAACACAATATTTGCAGACATGTTCACATATTAGGGTGATGTTGAAAACAGAATAGCTCATAACTTTTGAAATATTATTTGTCACTCCTTCAGAGGTTCTCTTTGGGAAAGGGGTTCCTAAACAGAAGGCAAATTACATTATGACATTCTAGAGGACAGCCCAGGATGATCATCTGGCACAGTCTGTGCCAGGGGCAGAGCTATCACTGGTGCCACAGGTGGAGTAGCACCAAGGCCCAGATGTCTACAGAGCCCATTGATCCCAGGCATTTGACATAGTTTGCTGTCCTGTCAGCAGTCAAAAGGATCATATCCCTTACTTGCACCAGGGCCCATGGCATCCGGCTGGTCTGGCAATCAAACCATTTAAAATACATTTCCTGAGTCAGATTTCACTAGTTTAACCAGCTGTGCAACTTCTGCCGGGTCCATGCCGTGCAGTGAAATGTAATCAAACTGCTTCCTCAGGGTTTACTGCTGTTGTAGCTTATCTTTTGCATTGATCTCTCAAATCTCTGGTAAATCCAAATGAACACGGAAGAAAAAGTGGGTGCTTTAGGGCCCGCAATGCTTCGCTGTTTGAATAGAATCAGTAGTGCTGGCCATATTCTGTGAGGCTGGTCACCTACCCTTTTTTGACATTAGCACAACCTGTCACTACTAGACCTGTAATCACTAATACCTCACTGATGGTTTTGATTGACAGTCCTCCTCTTTTCACTTTAAGCTGCCAGGTTGTTTCTGAAAATGCTACACTATGAGGCCTTAACCGCTCACCTCTATCCTAATAGCCATAACCCATACACCCTTAACTCTATACCCGTAAAACCTAAATCCCTATATTCTAATTCACATCCCGGTACCCAAGACGCTTAATTCAATATACTTAACCATATACCCATACCTTTTTTCCTATATCTTTAACCTTTACCCATTTCCTCAACCTTGTGCCCTAAACTCTTACCTCAATAGTTTGAAACCCTGTACACCACTTAATCCCAAATCCTAACCCATACCACTACCCCATGATCACTATACCATTAACCCCATACCTTAAACATGTAAACCTTGGCCCTATACAACACACGTTTAACTCTATTCATAACCCATAAGCCTTAACCAGAGTCTTCTAACCCATAATTCTCTATCACACACCATTAACCATGCACCAGTAATCCTTAAAACTGTGAGCCCGATCGTAAAGTTAGACTAAAAGTCTAACATAGACCAATAGTCTTTTCGGTACAAATACTTGTTTAGGGGAACACTCTTTAGGGAATGTGCCTTTTTCAAAGTATTTATTTTAGAGCTAGTAAGGGCTTTGGAAGTGTTCATGAAATATTGCTAAAAGAGTGGAGGAACCTCTCTCAAAGGTAATCAACACAAAAAGTACAACTTCCGATATGGTGGACTGAAAGTGTCCCACAGAGTTCGGGTGCAAATGTATTAATTAATTGTAGTATAAAAATAGTTTCAGAATAAGAATAAAAGAGTCTTGTTCCAGTCACATCACATGGAATGTAATCTTAAGTGATTTTAGGATCATTAAAGTTGTTCAGGATATAATAGAACCACTTTAAATATTAACAAAATATACCCAATCGTAATTAAATTATTAAACAGCAGGAAAAGCAACAATAATACAGAATATAATAAACGCATTATTCTGCAACTAGTAAAAACAAAAATACACATTTCAATGTTACTTTGAGCCCTTGACAAATCTGCTTGACCATCCAGACGCACTACTATACAGGGCTGTCTTTCTATAAATCAGCACTGGCAGTCAGTTTTGAAGCTGTTCATTATCACAGATTACTCCATAAGCACTAAAGAGTTCAAAATGTATCTTTTAAGTTCCCTTTTGTGACTGGATTGTCAAAGTATTTGGGCCACATTTATCAGGGGTGTTGCAAAACCCTTGCTCTAAGCAAGGGGGAGCAAGGGTGACGCAATATCTAAGTGTGATTTTTCAAGCCACGCGAGGCCACCTTAAGTGGCCCTGCATGGCTTGATAATTCTAGAGTAAGCAAGGCAGCGCGAATTACTGCTTGGCATCACTCTGCGAAAAGGAGGCATACAATGGGTCGAGCGTGGGTGTTCCTATGATTTTGGGACATTCTCAGATTTACCAACCCTGGTAAATGGGGAATGCACCAAAATGCTCTGCATTCTGAGGAGAGGCGCAGCAAAGAGAAATGTATTTTTTCCTCCTATTGTTTTCTCATTCTAAGTGTACTGCATTCTGCAGCATACATGGAAAGAGGGAAATTACTCTAAAGATTGTTTTTTTTTGCAGGAATGTACACATTCCTGCACAAAAACAATCCTGCCTACAAGACAGGTACCTTTGCACCACAGCGCAAAGATGCATGCGCTGGCGATAGGCAGCCAAAAGAGTGCCAGCGCAAGGAAAGGACAGGAATGCACCACAAAATGGTAAATACTGCACCTTCTTGCCCTTTGTCTTTTACGTAGTGCAGTAAGATGGTTTGCTGCACTGCATTGAGTGAAAGTTGTATGTATATATATATTGATTTAAATATATACATATATAGTTGTATATATTGAGATCTCCATTTTAACTAGGGGTGTTTAAAACTTGCATGATTTGTTTTCATAATTTGTTTTCACATAAAAATGCATAATTTTGAGGAAATTTTGCAAAATCATGTGTAATTAAGCAAAATGGAAATCTATTACTTAACACTCCATTCTGGCATGAAATGCATCCTTGCGTCCATGTTTGGCGCAAAAAATACAGCCAAAAAGCACATATGCTGCGAACTAAGGCTGCCATGTTCTGGTCATTTTCATTAACCCTGCGTTCATCTACTCCCATGCTATGATCTAACTGAGAATGTGGTGTAATTAAATGAGGTATTATAATTTCGGGTAACATGAAGTGCCTGAAATTAGACTAATTACGCTGGTGTAATTTAATTTTTACCCAGACCTAATTTCAATAATATGGTAAAGAAAGAGAACTAGGAATGTTTCTGTTCCTCTTAGAGTACATTCGAATTATAGCAGATCTGTTCACTGAAAGGCATATCATTCCAGAAAATGATTGCTGTGTAATGGTGCAAGAGAGGAGGTCCAATGTATTAATCTGCATTTACCATGTCACAATGTCTTCTCTCTGTTACCTTCCCTAACACCCAGGGCTATTATGTCTAAAGCAAAACATGTTTATTTTTTCCTCTGTAAAGGAAAATCTGTTATGTTCCATAAATCATGTTTTTCTACTTCACTGAAATACATTCTTTCAATGCAAGTATTAAGCTCCCTACTTATAGTTTAATACTCTCACAGGTGGTGGCATAAACCCCAAGTGTAGTTAGGCAATTTAGGAAGAGATTAATCTTGAATTTAGTAAGTCTCCCCTCTCTTCCAAATTAATGTATACATTCATAAGCTCAAGGGCAGATTTTACAAGGCCTACAACTGAAAACAAGCACTGGCAAAGTCAATAAGTCGGCTTTGGCTGCAAGCTTAGACTCGTCAGTGCTTGCCATCTCATGGCTTTTGTAAAACCTTTATGTTGGGGGAGCTGCCAGGCGCTTGCCAATTGTGAGGAATTGTGTTATTATCTGCAAAGGATGTGAGTCATTCACAATAATAGGTCTGCAATTCTCTTAGTACTGGGAACCAAGTACACTATAGTAGCACTCTAACTATCTCATTTGCCAGCACACTCAATATACTATTGCCCAGTCCTTTTTTTTAATTTTTTTAAAGGAAACATACTTCTATTACAGACACAATACTAAAAATGCATTAAATTACAAATATATACAATCAGGTAGATTTAAATCCCTTTGACACCCTCATATCATTTTACACCCCAAGTGGGTCTAGAACCACATAATTAGAATGCCCCTGACTAATACCAGATCCAACATCACACTATTTTTGTCTCACCTCCTGCCTATAGCAAGAGCCGTGCTTAGCCCACTGTCTGTGAGAAATGGAGGCTGATGGGTGCATCCGCACCACCGAGACATGATGGGTTCAGCAATATGCTCAGCATCAGTTTTTCTTCCCTTCGGTGTCCCGGCGATGAAGTCTGCATCACATTAAGGCCCTAATTTAAGAGGGCCTAGCACCACCTTATTGCTGCCTTAGAGTAATTTTTTTTTACGCCATGTTGGCCTTTTCACCGCGCCAGCCTCACTTTGTAACTCTTTGCATTACATTATGCCTGCGCCAGGCATAAGGTAATAATGTATGCAAAGGGGGCGTAGCCCATTAGGGGGGTGAAAAAATGAGGCAAAGCAATTTCTTTTCTTCATTTTTTTCTGCACTTCTAATGCCTGCTCAGAGCTAACTTTAAAAGGGGGCACACCATTGTTTACAATGGGCCCCTATGTAGTGTTCAGGGTTAGCGCCTAACTTTTCGCTAACGGTGAACAGTACAGCAATAGCGTAAACAATTTGTATGCTATTGCGCCCCTACCCTGCGCCAGGGTGCGCCGTATCTTAGATACTGTGCACACTTGGTGGCGCTAAGCGGCTCACGTAAAGTGGTGCAGCACTGGGTGCAGTGGCACTTTCCTTAAATCTGCCCCTAAATTTGATTTGGACCCTGGGGCATAGCATCCAATGGCCAAAGGAGCCTCTGGGAAGAGGGCACCACACTCTCACCCTCCCCATTTGAAAATAACACATGTTTTTTTGGTAGCCCTAAGGGGCTTGGCCCTTCCTGGAGAAAATCTGTAAAAGTACAGTGTAGTGTCACATGTTCTGGTTACGATTTTGCAATTTTAAAGGGGCAAATCTTGAAACGGGCCTATCTATTTGCCCTGTTGGGTAAATAGTTTCCATCTTTGGCTCGTTTTGCTCCTGGTGGCCAGGCCTAGCAACAGGAGCATTTCCTCAGGCCTTCTGGCTTCTAGCAGTCTGCATTTTATGGCGAGCTGGAGTTTTGGGCTCCCTGGTTTAATCTTGTTCTCTGCCTGGCTCCTGGTGCTCCTCTCCTGCCGATGGGGGCATCTGATACAGCCTTTCTACAAGTAGCAAGCAGAACACCTTCCTTGCTGCCCTCCCTGATCCTAGAGCCTTCTGGCATCTTGAAGGGAACCTGGATGAGAGTGGAATCCAGGCCCTTTCCCCTAATTGATCCCCAAGGGACGCAAGGGGGTCAGTGACACTGTGGCGACCCATCCTTGTACCGGGGGTAAGTAGGAGATAAAGCCCTTAGTCCTTCCTTGCACTGTACCAGGTGGCTATTCTTCCAACTAGGCATCCTTTTACTGTTGTTGTTTCAGGAGCCAGGATTTTCCCAATTGTCTCTCCATGTGCAGGGGTTTTAGATGGAGTTGGAAGATTTTAGGTGCCCACACCCTGGCCAATCCTAGGATGCCACATCATCTCTGAATCCCTGTCCCAAACATCCTGCACAAAATTCTAAACCATCCAAAATAGTGACTTCCAGCTGTCTTCTCTCATAGCTCCTCTGGGAGCCTTATCTCTGCCCTGGCTGGAAGGGCTGCCTGATTCCTTCCCACTAAAACTTCAAAGGTGAACCCACCTTGCATTATTTCCATAGGTCTTGGCCGGCTCCTTTGTTCCATTAGGCTTGGGTTTTCCTGTCCTAATTATCTGATGCAGATTTGCTATCCACCTTCCTTTCCCAAGAACTAAGTCACTGTTATTTGTCCTGTTGTGTGAGGAGGCCTTGTATCCTCTGCTGAGGAGCACAGTAATTAACTGGGCCCAGCGATGGGGACAAAGGCCTGGAGTCTGATTTAGAGCTGAGCCAGACAAATATAACAAATTCTGAAGTCCCATAAGATGTGCATATGGTTTATTAGGGACTGCTAACTCAAACTGAGTGAGCATGTTTTACCCCAGTTTGTTACCTTGCTCGACTCTGTGGACCTAAATGGAGCAAAACTGTATTTTGGGCAGATTGCACCTAGGATATATAATATAGTGAAAACACCACAGATTTTCCAGTTAGCACTATAGACATACAGTATGAATGTCCATTCAAGTCAAGTCAAAGAAACTTTATTTCAGCTACAAGAGCCATAGAAGCGCATAGCAGCGATAAATACAAATAAATACACAAGGTAATAAATATAACAATACATATAATGATAAAAAAATGGAATAAAGATAAAATACACTCACACAGTGCGATGGGACAGTCTTGTTGGAATCATTAGACAGATAAGAATTTCCTTCTGACAAACCAGCTAGCTCCGAGGAACTTGGCAACGGCGATCACTAGCGTTGGCCTAGTGTCTGATATGAGGATTCGCAGGGAGATTTCAGAGCTGCGGACTCCCAGCAGTCTGCATGCCGGGCCCAGCCATTTCCTACGTGAGGTGGTGTACGCGGGGCAGGCAAAAAGGACATGAGGGAGATTCTCGATAGGGGCTTTGCAAGCTGGACAGGCGGTTGATTCTTTGTGTGACCAGCGGCTGGTGAAAAGTCTTAATGGTAGCGTTGCAATGCGGAGCTGAAAGTACAGTTTCCTTTCCATTGGGACCGTGATTATGTCCCAAAAAGCCTCATACTTGCATGTCTCTTTTAGGTTAACAAAATCACAAGATAATGTAGTATGAAGTGCGGCCCCTATATCTTTGTGATCTGCCATTTGCCAATATAGTTTCTTTAGTTCGCTTTTCGAGGGAAAGACGGAGGTGGTTGGTGAATTCCAGAGTTCGCTGAGCCCGAGTGAGTAAAGTGGCCCCTTGATGTATCGTGGCCAGGGGATTCTGTGAAGATGATCAGCTTTTAAAATAACCTGCAGGGCTTAGGTAAAGGTTTCAAGCTCTGGGGTAGTCCAGAGACGCCGCCAATACAGAAGAGGGCGTAGGCGGGCTTTATGACCAATGCGTTTTATGCCAAGATCCTTAAAAAGGGGGAACAGTGGAGTGCCTGGCGGAAGGGACACAAGGTTTCTCAGGAAGTTGTTCTCAGCGATGGTTATGTCTTGGATTTTGGCATAACCCCATAGTTCAGCCCCGTAAAGTGCTGAGGTCACAGCCTGGGCTTCGTATATCTGTATTGCTGGGCGAACTGGTTTTGTGTATGAGAAGTGGACGTTTTTTGATAGTGCCCCTGTTGTTTGCTTTAGTTTTAAGGCTTGCTTTCCTATGTGTGATTTCCAAGACATGTTGTCAGTCAATGTTATACCCAGGTAGCTGAAAATGCCCCCCTTCTCAAGTGTGGTGCCCTCTAGTGTAAACTTCCCTCTAAAGGATCTATGGGGATTAAGGGTCATTAGTTTTGTTATAGAGGCATTGATTTCAAGTCCCCGCGTTGAGCAGAATTTCTCAAAGCACGTGAGGAGTTTCCTTAGTCCAGTAGGGGTCTTGGATATCAGGAGAGTATCATCTGCAAAGAGCAAGACAGGGATTTTTTGTGTGCCAAGTGATGGTGTGTCAGCCTCCACTCTAAGCAGGGAAGGGACGATTTCATTGATATACAAAGAGAAGAGGGTCGGGGCAAGGACACACCCTTGCCGCACACCCCTTGATACATGGATTCTATCAGTTAGTTGCCCCTTGTTGTCCCACCTAACTTGTGCGTAGTTGTCCTCGTGGAGCCGTATCAATATTGCTAGGATATGCTCCGGTATTCCCATTCGGGAGAGAGTGTCCCATAGTTTGTTACGAAGTAATAGGTCAAAAGCAGACTTTAGATCCACAAAAGCAACGTAAAGGCTCCCTTTACCAATGAGCACTGTTTTCCAGTATAAAAATAGGAACCTGAGGGCTTGATCAGTGGTAGATATTTTCTTCCGGAAACCGGCTTGGAGGGGACTAAGGATATCATGTTCAGTCATCCAGTCTTCGATCTTTCCCAAGAGGCAGTGGCAGAAGACTTTTTGCACACAGTCAATTAGACTAATTGGTCTGTAGTTGCAAGGAAAGTGATCTGTCGCTCTTTTTAAAGATTGGGATAACAATAGCCCCTTTCCAGGACTCAGGGATAGGCGCCCCAGATGCTATTGCGTTCGCTATGATGGTGAGGTATCTTGACCAGGATGCTATGTCGGTTGAGAACAGGTCTGCTGGGACACCTCCGAGCCAGGGGCCCTACCGCGTTTTATGGTGCCTAGGGAATAAGTTATGTCACTTTGAGAGAACAACTGGAGTACTTCAGTTGTGGGTGCTAAACAAATGTTTAGGCAGGGGTCCATGCAGACAGGATTGGGGCTATCGTGGTCATGGGAGTACAGCCTGCTAAAGTGATCTACCCAGTCTTTCGGGTGATGTTGGTTGTAATGTCCAATCCACTGCTTTCTGGGCCTCGCGCTGCCAGGGACCAGAACAGACTACAGTTCCTCTCGCGCACAGCGTCACTAAGTGCTGTCCACCACTTATCGTCTTGGTCACGCTTGGCTTTGCGTATGGCTGACTTGTAGGACTTTCTAGCTAGGCGGATGGCGGCGGCATCCTTAGATTTAATAGCTTGGATTAAGCGCTTATTTAGGGACCGACACATTTTATTGAACCAGCGGTGCCTACCTATGGGTCTCTTGCCATCATGGGCTGTGGATACTGAGAAGTGGGCTGCGATATCCCTGAAGCATGAGGTGTGGATTAAGCCTATTTCCTTGAAGGGGATTGCGGGACCCACCTCTAGGTTCATTAATGTAGTTTTTAGGGTGTTATTGGCTGCGTTGATGAGTGCTGGCCAAGCCGCAACCTTGTCCCACTTTAAGTGTTGTTTGTCGTTAACCAGGCTAATACCCTCTGGTGCTGCTACTGAGGAGTTAATCGTGGGCGAGAGGTTTCCCAAGGCTAATGTGTGAACAGAGAGAGGATTATGATCACTTTCAGTTCTTTCAACGATCGTCATATCGATGACTAGGGGCCATAATCTTATGTCAAATAGACAGTAGTCGATTCTGCTGGTGTGGTTGGTTTTGTTGAATGTGTGATGGCCTTTGGCGTCTGATTTGGTTCTGCCATTTAATGACCTGAGCCCAAATTCCATGGTCAGTGACTTAACTTGGACTGCGACCTGCGTCCATCTTTCAATGGGTGGAATGGACAGGGCGGGAATAGACCAAGCTCGATCCTCCTCGTCTGTGGACCTGAGATCATCCCAGTCTAGAGGTTCGAACGTGACATTGAGGTCACCTGCCATGATGGTTTTATGATGGCGGGGACAGTTTTGCAAAAGGGCTGCCAGGAAACTTGACCCCCCCTGACCCCTCGGGTGTAGATATTGAAAATGTTCACAACAGTGTCAGGCCCGAATTATAGACGAAGACCTAACAGGTCGGGAGAATCGGTGGGTAGCTGTAATATATGACAGTTAAGGGATGTTCTGATCCAAATAGTCAAGCCCCCTGAAGGCCTGCCTCTAGTACTGGGCAGGGCAGGGATGTAGAAGTTTGAATAGCCTGTTCGAAAAAGTGGATTGGTTGACCATGTCTCTTGAAGAAGACATATGTCATGTTCATCAATAAAAGAGGTGAAGGATGGAAGAGGGAGAATAGATTTCAAACCTGCAACATTCCATGAGACAAGTCATACCCCAGTGAGTGGTTGAACTATCCTGTCTAGTTGTCTGGTATTTACATGATTAGCTGCCAGAGATTGATTTGGCAGGTATGGTTGAGTGGGAAGAAGTAGATCAATGCCAATGTTGGTCAGTGAGACCTGGGGTGAGTGTTGATGTTCCTCTAGTGAAGCTGACCTGGCCCTGGTGAGGGAAGTGCTTGCAGGCTTGGCTATCGGTTCTTGATTTGGTGGGCAATATTCCTGCAAGATGAAAGGTGCAGTATTGTCATATTTGCACAGTAAACTGTCAAAGGTCTTGGGGAATATGTCATGAATGGGAGAGAGAATACTTGCACTGGCAGTGTTAGGGATTGCAGCAGGCCTTGAGGTGATTGATGTTAGTTGGTTGTGTGGTTTATCAGCGTAGATTTTAGATGAAGCTTTAAGTCAATCCTTCTCGCCAAGGGGAGATACATTTTTTGCTGGGCAGTAGCTCGGGCAATCCCCGTAGTGCGTAGGTGGCCTAGGGTATTTGATCTGGATGCGCGGATGTGCTGGTGGGCTTGTTCTAGCATCTAGGGCCACCAAATTGTCCACCATGGTCCCGTCCTTGAGTGTCAGTTCTAAAATGTCAAAGTGTGTTGCCGGGTCTGGCCATCTTGCTACATTGATTATGTCCTTGTGTATTACAGAGCGACAGCCTCTTACATAGCGAATCCAATGGATTGCCTTGTTTTTAAGGCCCCTTCCTTATGTGTCAATGTGTTTAACTTGGGAACGTTGACCATTAGAACTACATTACCTGATTGAGACCAATCAATGGCAGGCTGTGCAGAGTATCTTGGGGCAGTATTGCTCATGAGTTTGGGGATTTTGTGATGGTCGTCTAGTGTTTTCCCTGTGCCTAAACTGTTGTGCGAAGGAGGGTGGAGTAAGTTCTTGGTCTTAGCACCGACTGGGAGGAGGCATCACAGCTGGGTGCTGAAAGAATGGGAAGATTCGTCATTGTGCCTGGTAGGGTTGGGCTTTGGGTAAGGTTCATGGTGGCCGTGCCATCTGCAAGAGTTAACTGTTTTACTATTGCAATTAAGGAGTTAACCATGAGCTTAAGTTCTAGTACTTCCTTTTTAAAATCTTGTATGCATTGAGTGTGCTGTGGGTTTATGTGGGTTGATTGTGTGCCTGCGGCTGCTAGCCCATCCACCCTGATACCTGAGTCGATGTCATCATGTGATTCTAGGGCGTTCCTTAACGGATTAAAGCGTTTGCATTTACTAACTCCTTGTGCTGGGTTGGTGTTAAAAAAAAGTGTTTTAAACCATCACATGTTTTTTAAGAGACCAATGTCTTTTATGTACACATATTA
This sequence comes from Pleurodeles waltl, assembly GCF_031143425.1. Taxonomy (NCBI): domain Eukaryota; kingdom Metazoa; phylum Chordata; class Amphibia; order Caudata; family Salamandridae; genus Pleurodeles; species Pleurodeles waltl. Next base: position 1,475,230,112 of record NC_090447.1, on the reverse strand, counting down.
TTATTTTTTAGTTTTGAGCTGTAATATACAACACACACACAAAGTTGTAAATGTTTCAATTTATGTCTAAGCACAGATGTTTTAAAGGAACTTTCAGTAACTAATCTATGTGAATAATCAAGCCTATACTCTTCGACTAAGGTGCTGAGGTTTTTGTGTGTTGCAAGGAAGCCTAAATTGTGCCATCTCAGGGGATGAAGCTAACCGCATCATATCTAAGTCAAGGTATGGACAGGTTCTGCTCTCTCGTTTTGATGCAACACATTACAACAACTTTTGTTAAAGCAATGTGTTGCAACAAATGCAATTCATTCTGCTCCACTGAACTGTGAACATTGTGCTCTTGACTAGCAACAATCGTAAATAAAATGCATAATTAAATGATACAAAAGGCTGGCATCATCTAAACTAACAATGACACTCTAAACAACATGAAAATAATTAGCAACAAACACACAGGCCCTAGACAAGAAGGCAGCGCTCATTAACGCTATCTTGAAAGTTAACTTAGGAGAATTTAAAAGACATTTTTGAAAATTCATCCTGGTTTCCAGAAGCAAATTTCTAGTCAAGGCATACTGAAGCTTATTTAACAACAGTAAAATTACTCAATCAGTGAACTCCGACACAATTCCATCTTCTACATATGAAAAGGACATGTGATGAAGTTAAATGTCTTAAGTACTCTGTTTTGCTCTCCTACACAAGACATACCATTAAAGACTGCAGACGTATGGCCGGATTTGGAACTTGATCATAATATTGCAAAAAGAACTTTGAACTCGTTCTCCAGTATGTATCCGATCCTTCGTAATAGAAAAAAGGATTCACGACTTCTGAATCTTTAAAAACATTAAAAACGGCAACATTGCCACATACTAAACAAGAGTATGAAAAATTCATGTGACTTCCTGGTATGTAATTATGTGAAATTTCATGAAAATTATGTGAAATTATGCAAGAGGTGAAATTAGGGTATCGAGAATTTTAAAGCTAAAAAACAGTACATTTTACATAAATAGAAGAAGGACTACAATTTTACTTCAACCAAGTGCACAGAATGACAGCGCTTATCTGCACAGAATTACAGGAGAGGCACTAAAGAGTATAAATAAAATAAAACTTTTAAATCCAGTGCAATGCCTGTTAATTAAATTGCTTTGTGATAACACCTGCAAAGTATCTCTGCTTTGAAAAACGAAAAAAACACCTCCAACCATTTTAAGGCGAAATCCGGGACATGAGCTGAATTTTGCGAAATCTGCCGGGACAGCTGGTGAAAAACCTGGACGGCCCCGGCAAATCCGGGACGCCTGGTCAACCTAGGTGAAATCCAAGATTTTGTGCTTTACGTGTGAAATGTGTCTTCTTGTCCACTTTGGACATTAGGACACATATTGCAATAACAAAAATAGGGCTAAATCACACATATGATGAACGGCAGCCACTTGTGTTCTCATTTTTCCTGTTATTCTACATTAGGATCTTTTCCTAAAAGAAGCCCAGAAGTAACCGAGTAATTTCAGGACTTTTTCGCATAGTAATCTTAATGGAAAATGCCAGAAATTACACAAGATTACATTGACGTAATTAAAATTGTGCCATGGATTCATACAAAACCTATGACAGACACGCTACTCAGCTGTCTAACCGTTGAAATAAGACATTTTATTATACTTTCCATTCAGGACACGTCTGCAGCCTTATATACGTCAAAGGCCAGCGAAAGGCCTATGCACACATGCAAAAAAGATGTATGGTTGCGTTCTTAAAATACAAATAAAACATAATAAATAATTGCCTTTATGTAATCACTGCAGAAGGAGACAATGAAGAATTCAGATTTTTTTTTAAATTACGTAATTTAAATATGTGCAAAATGTATAGCTATTATGAGCAATATTTCTTGAACTAGAATAATTAATTGCAAAATTATCAAACATTTCAGGGCTTGTCAAACAACAAAAATGTTTATTACAATTTTTTATAGGGATTTTCTGTGTTTTAAAAGTAACCTATTGACTTATCACCATCAGATTACACATAACTCGAGTGGGCCATAGCCATATGACCATTACAAAATTAACAGATTTTGATCACCCTCTTTCTGCCTTGTTGTGAAAAACTCTATGGCTCCCAGTCTCCATTTCCAGATCTATTTCAGTCTGCAGTCTTTTCATGCAGGTCAAAGTTCGTCCGTGTGATTGCCATGTCTGCCATATTTTAACCCATTTCTTCGGACACCCCTTGCCCCATATACCTGCTTCTTCCCCACCATGCACCAATCCATGCCTTCCTTTAAGATGCCCAGATTTGGGGTGGGGGTGCTCTCTAGTTTCTAGCAATATTCCTCTTGGTCACCATAAAACCCAAAACCACAATTAACTTCAAAGTATTTTGGTATGCCACCATTATCTCTTATGTAAAGTAGGATTCAATCAATCAGTAAATCAATCAGTGTTTATAAAGTGCAGCTACTCACCTGTTAGGATCTCAAGGTGCTGGGGGGGATGGGGGAGTGTAGCGTGTACCGGAGGTGGATTAAAAAAGCCATGTCTTCAGTTCCTTTGTGAAGCATGGAACTGAGGTGGTTTGTCTGATGTGGATGGGTAGGCCATTCCAGGCAGTGGCAGTGAGATAGAAGAAGGAGCATCCCCTGTTCTGGTTTTCCTGATGTGGGGTACTTCTGGGAGAGAGAGCTGGGCTGAACCTAGGGCCATGTGAGGTACGTGGAACTTGAGTCGCTGGTTAAGGTAGGCTGGTCCCGTGTTGTGGAGGGCTTTGTGTGCGTAGGTGAGGATTCTGAAAGTGATTCTTTTCTCTATGGGGAGCCAGTGCAGTGTGCGTAGGTGTTACGAGATGTGGCAGTGTCGGGGTAGGTTGAGGATCAATCTGGCGGTAGCGTTCTTGGTGTTTTGCAATTTGCGGGTGAGTTTTTTGTTGATTCCGGCATAGATTGGTTGCCGTAGTCCAGTCTGCTGGTGATGAGGGCGTGTGTGACGGTCTTTCTATGTTTGAGGGGGATCCATTTGAAGGTCTTGCGTAGGAGGAGGAAGGTGTGGAAGCAGGTGGAGGTGACTGAGTTGATCTGATGGTTCATGCTGAGGTCGGGGTTCAGGATGATTCTGAGGTTGCAGGCTTGGCTGGCGAGGGTGGGCGGGTTTCCAAGGGTGAGTGGCCACCACGAGTCGCTCTATGCATTGGGTTGAAGGCCCAGGATGAGTACTTCCATCTTGTTTGTGTTGAGTTGAAGGCAGCTGTCTCTCATCCAGTTGGTCACTGCTTTCATGCCTTCATGGAAGTTGTGTCTGGCTTTGTATAGTTCGTTGGAGAGGGAGAGGATGAGTTGGGTGTTGTTGGCGTAGGAGATGATGTTTATTCCGTAGCTTCTGACGATGGTGGCTAGTGGAGCCATGTAGACATTGAATAGCGTGGGGCTGAGGGAGGATCCTTGGGGCACTCCGCAGGTGGTGGGTGTGAGTTCTGCGAGGAAGGGGGCGAGTCTCACTCGTTGCATTCTGCCGGAGAGGAAGGATTGGATCCAGTCGAGGGCCTTGTCTCTGATGCCAGCTTTGTGGAGTCTTCTTATCAGAGTGTGATGGGAGACTGTGTTGAAAGGTGCTGAGAGGTCAAGTAGGATGAGTGCTGCTGTCTCTCCCTTGTCCAATAGGGAACGGTTGTCGTCTGTTGCGTACAGGAGGGCTGTTTCGGTGCAGTGCTTTGACCTGAATCCAGATTAGGAGATGTCGAGGATGTTGTGGCTTTCTAAAAACGTGATGAGTTGGCTGTTTACTGCTTTTTCTATGACTTTCACAGGAAATTAAAGTAGGGAGATGGGCCTGATGTTTTTGAGGTCAGTGGGGTCAGGCGAGGGTTTCTTGAGGAGGGTGTTGATCTCGGCGTGTTTCCAGTCATCGGGGAAGGTGGCGGAAGCTAGTGAGCAGTTGATGGTGAGGCAGAGCTTAGGGGCAATGGTGTCTGCAGCTCTGTTGAAGACGTGATGGAGGTATGGGTCTGTGGGGGCCCTGGAGTGTAGGGACTTCATTGTTTTCAATGTATATTCGGTGTCCATCTGGAGATTGTAGGTTTGTTGGTGTCAGGGTTTGGAAGGGGAGGGTCTGCGCGTGGGTTGTCCTTGTTGAAACTGTCCTAGATGGATTGTTTTTCAGCATCCGTGATTGCAATCCAGAAGAAAGCCGATAAGCCACCTGATCACTTAAACAACTATCTCTGAATCTCGCTAATTCTATTATTAGGCAAGTTATTGGAAGATCTAATAAATAAACATCTTTTGAAGTATTTAGAATTCAATCAGCTCCTGGATCTCTCACAGTCTGGTACCTGTCCTTTTCACAGCAGTGAAAAAACCTTAGTAGCGTTGACTGATCATATTAGATGTGAACTAGACACCAATTTCCCTATTATGTTAATCTTTTTAGATCTATTCACAGCTTTTGATACTGTGGCACGCTCCTGTTTGATGTCACAAAATAAAATGATGGACGGAGTGTTGAAACTTTTCAAACACTCACCCCAGTAACAGATCTGGGTCTAATCCATTGTTAATTAGCTTGCTACATCACCTCAGTTCTGATCCAGCTATATGCAAATCAGTCTGGACCCTGCTCCGTATGGGAGCAGTCCAGCCCGAACTGCCAAGCCAGGTCCTCCCTGGATAGGATTCAAACATCCTGGGCCCGGTTTCAGGGTATCACCGTTCATCAGCCAGGCTAGCTTGAATCCAGTGGCGTTTGATGTCAAAACTGATGGAGTGTGGTATAACATGGCTAGCACTTGAGTGGCTAGAGAACTTCGTCTCCATTAGAGTGCAAACGGTCACAGTAGACTCTTTCAAATCACACACAGTTCACGTGGATATTGGAGTCCCTCAGGGCTCGTGTCTTAGTCCCACTTTATTCAAACTCCATATAGCACCTTTAGCAAAGTTAGTTAGACAGTTTGGTCTAGAAATATATTTGTATGTTGATGTGACCCAACTGTTGCTGTCCTTCAAGGGTGATCATTTCAAGGTAAACCTTTTAGATTGGGTCTTAAGGCTTTTGCTGGAATGATGCTTTGAATGGATGCCTGTAAATTGTAATGCTTTGAATGTATGACTGTAAATTGTCTTCAGTTCAAAGCAAGCAAAACAGAGATCATGCTAGCCGGGAAGGCAGCCTCTTTTTGGAGCCCGAGTTGGTTGTCCTCAGAGCCTGGGATCACTCCCAAACCCACCATGGTGGTGAAAAATCATGGTGTCCATTTGAATCAATCTCTTAACATGGCTGACCACGTAGAGCAAACCACAGGTTTCTGCTTCCACCTACTCTGTCTGCTGGGACGGGTTTCCCCTCTTTTTTACTCCTCTTCTAGGAAAACCTTGGTCTAGGCTTTAATCATGAGTCATCTGGATTATGGAAATGCCCTATATGCAGGGGCAGCTGTTCCGCTATGGCGAAGGAGTGTCGCCCCCGCACCAGCAGCTGTAAATCTTTTACTATAAAACGGTAAAAAATGTTTATTATCGCTTCATAGTAAAAGGGACAGGGCCACGGGGCTGTGACAAGCACAAAGGGGGCAAAGCACAAGCACAGCACTCCCCCTCAGTGTGCATGTATGTTTGGCCGGCCATCTCAGGCTAGGCAAACACACATGTGCAGTAGGCTCTTGGTTGGAGACTGCAGGCAGAGACTTCCACTCTGCCTCGGAGCGCACTGGCTGGGTGCTCCGTCCAATCGTAACAATGTTTTCATGCTGCCAGCAGTTAGGATTTGACGCAGGGCAGGCTGGGAGCCTGTGCCTGCAGTGGAGGACAGGAGAGGAGTGGAGTGAAGTGGATCGGACTGGCACGGCACGTAAGGTAAGTTTTTATTCAATTATTATATATTTATTTGTTGTTCCCCCCGCCACGCACCACGCTGCCCTCCCCTTTCCCCACTGGCTGTATGCTTCTATAAATGAGTCATTACTGACCAAGCTACAGGTGGTACAGAACACAGCAGCATGGCTCATTTGTAATGCGTCTGAAAGAATATCAGCTTCTCCTCTACGCTGTGCTCTCCATTGGTCACCCGTTTGCAGTAGGATTACCTTTATAATCTGAGGCACTACTCATAAGACATTAGTTGGTAAGGGACCACAATATATATCCTTGAGGCTTCGTCTCTATAGTCCTATTAGAAATCTACGATCTTGTGTAAAAATGCTATTCACGGTCCCTGGAGGAAATGGGTTCAGGATGAGCAGCAGATCCTTTTCATATGTGGCCCCCTGGTACTGAGTGCTCTCCCAATTTATCTTCGGCAATGCACTGATCACCTCACTTTCAGGAAACTTCTCAAAACGTTCCTGTTTTAATTGGTATTACTCACTCACCTCACTTCAACTATTTGAGCCAAGTCACTAAGATACCCCTTTGGGAGTGAGTCACATGTAATCTAAGTAATATTATAACATAACACACTGGGGGGACGGCTCCGAGCTGGTTAGCCATTGCAGGCTGTCTTCCACTCCTCCTCAAAAGGACTTAATTTGTGGACATGTCCATAAAATGTGGAAAAAGGTGTCACTCTGGTTGCATTCCCAGAATCACCCATCCAATTCAAGTTTCCCCATTTTCATTAGTGTACCCCTGGAACAGAACAACATATGTAGAGGGGAATTGTTCATAATTTTAATGTAGATCAGTAACATAGCCTTTTAAGGAGAGGCCTTTCTAGTACTTCCAGTATTCTATCTTCCAGAGAAGAGGACTTTACTATGATTGACCTCCTTTTAATACAAGTTGTTAAGGCTTGTTTTAGCTGTATTTGTCTGTATGCCTCTGTTTCAGCCAATTGAAATTCTCACTTTTTGTTCTTAAGTGGCACTGAGTCGCCATCTTTCCAGATGCTTCTCAGTCTGCTGATTCCTAAGTGGTCCCACCTGAGGACTATATGGAGTTTCTCCACTTCTGTTAAGCCATTGCACTCCCAGAGTGATGTCTTGTGTGTTGTGGTTCCTCCCCATCCCAAGTATTTAGTGGCCTCTGTCCAGGACACAAGGATTATTTGGTATGAGTGAGTATTGTGATTGGCAGTTTGGACATGTACAAAGTTGCAGGGTACCCCCTATTTCCAGTATGTATATCAACCCTGTGTCCCTCTACCCCTGTGGGAATTAGTTACAGTGACTAGTTGTGTTGCCCAACAGTATTTCAGCACATTCAGGACAGCAATGCCTCATGACAGACTTCCTTCATCAATTTAAAGGGGACAACATGTTGTGTCTTTCCATTCCATTCCATTCCTCCAACTCTCTAAGAAAGTCCACAGTGATCCAATATGGGGTCAGCTGAAGGGCATATAGGGACCTGAGCAAGGCAATCATTTTAAACATGGCTGCATGACCATGTAGAGACAGCAGCAGTGGCTGCCGATGTCACTATTGAACTTATCCAACAGCATGTAGAAGGTGGTGGGGAGGAACTCCTCTACATCTTGAGTAACATAAATACTCAAACAAAAGTATCCTTTTCTAGCAGTTGCTAAGGGGTAGGTGGTGGGTAGTGTCAGGGGTCACTCATTAAAGGGCATAGTAGGGACATATCCCAATTCATTATATAACCAGAATATTTTCCAAAGTTCTGGAAGATCAGTAGGAGTCTAGGAATAGTCATTACCAATTGCTCTATAATGAGTAACTTACCATCCACAGAAAGTGACATTTTATCATTGCATGCCTTTTCCCACCTTAATCCCCTGACCCGGGCATTTTCTCGGATCCAGCATGCCTAGGGCTCCAGTGCGTAAGGGACAGAGGGCAGCCCTGCTTGGTACATCTCCCTAGTCCAAAAGAGCTTGACCATATGCTGTTCACCCTCACTTTCACCTGTGGTAGAGGTTCTGATAGCAATCTGTGAATGCTGCTGCTATATGTGTGTTTGCTTGGATTACCTGTTCCTTTTTGCCCCAGAGATGCTTTTCCCACCTCATATAATCGCCATTGGGAGGCCAAATAATTTAGCATATGCTGTGTTTTCCACAAGGTCATGTACTCAGGCTATTTGAGATGTAGCTGGTGACCTAGTTGTTTGCCCGCGGTGGATGAAAATGTGGATTCCAGCTTAAAGAGCTCTTCCTCCAGAGCGACAGCTTGGTCCCTCTTTCCCGCAGTGTGGGTCTGAAGTTTGGTTGTTAATTTCCTCTTTTTCAAGTGCCATGAATAGATCGATCAGCCTTCTCTACTACCTCCCTCTCGTCCTTTCATCTCTACCCACATAAATGAGCGATCTAAAGTTTTTCTTTGCTAACAGCTATGATTCTAGGTACCACCCTGCATGCATAATATCATTTAGGAAATAATAGATTTGAGAAAAAGTGTGTGATGCCCCAGCGTAATTAGACTGCTTATCCAGAGTGTGTTGTGTCTGTCATAAATCAATTTGTCTCTGTACTTTGAGAGTAAAGTCCATCAAAACCTGTATGCTGGTGTTCTTGTACTGATGTTGCTGCTTATGCCTGGCTGTCAGTTGGATGGCGTCTCTATTGCAAAGATTGAAGATGTGTACTATAAGTGTTACTGGTGGTTCCCCCAGTCCAGTTTGCATGGGTTGGATCTATGGGTGTGTTTCAACTAATAGAAATTTGAGACCCCTGTTGGTTGAAGGGTCGACAGTATGAAGTGCTTACAAGGGGACACGTTTAGGTCGACAAACCTTTGGACCACGTTTGGGAACTTCCCAGTACGAAATATTTTCTTGGCATCACCAATCAATAGATCAATAAACAATCAATAATAAACAATCACTAATCAGTAAACATTTAATAAGAATTAATTATCGAACATACCATGACTTCTCAGTCACGAATAACAACACCAGTTTAGTCAAAAGTTAAGATATTTATTTCCCTATTGGTTACAATCTAACATCATGGTGGTCATTACAACCCTGGCGGTCGGTGCTAAAGCGGCGGTAAAACCGGCAACAGGCCGGCAGGAAGAAAAATTGAATCACGACCGTGGTGGAAACCGCCAACAAAGACAGCCACTTTAACACTCCGACTGCCACGGCGGTCCAAACAAACAGCGCGGTGGCCACCGCCAACAGCCAGGCGGGAGTCAAAGTACCGCCCACAGTATCACAACAGTCCAATCTGCCACCTTTTCTGGGGCGGATTCACCGCTGATAAAAACACGGCGGAAACAGGCATTTCAAAGGAAAAACGCTCCCCTCTACACACCCCACGAGGAACCAGGATAGGATGGACCCGGAACTCCAAATCCTCCCAGCTATAGTCTTCCTGCTCCTCTACCAGGAGCACGTACGCCGGCGCAGAAGACAACGGTGAGTAGTGCACCTACGACACAGGGAAGGGGGGAGGGAAAAAACAGTGACACACACACGCAACACCCCCACCCCCACCCTCACCCACTACAACACACACACCAATACATATCTATACATCACAGTTACACCCCCCAGACCTCCTGGAAGAATGCAAAGACAAGAGGAAATGACTGTAACCATTGAAATATATTGAAATACAGCAATCAAAAATATATGCACACTAAAAACTATTATATACACCAAATTTACAAGTCCAGGCATTGTCCGTGGACCACTGACCCAAAAAACATGGGCAAAGCCCACACCGGATACCTGACCTAAACGGAGAGAACACTGCAGGGGCATCAGATAGCAAAACTACAGGCACCTCAGGGGGAAGGGAAGGGGGGGGCACCTCAGCTGGATGAGTGCACGACGCCAGATCCATGAGGGGGCTCCATGCCCACTGTTCAATCCTGGGGAGTGCAAAGCCACAGTCTCTCAAGTCTCTACAGTGGGTGGGTTGCCCACTGTTCCGTCCTGGGGAGTGCAAAGCCACAGTCTCTCAAGTCTCTACAGTGGGTGGGTTTCCCACTGTTCCATCCTGGGGAGTGCAAAGCCACAGTCTCTCAAGTCTCTACAGTGGGTGGGTTTCCCACTGTTCCATCCTGGGGAGTGCAAAGCCACAGTCTCTCAAGTCTCTACAGTGGGTGGGTTGCCCACTGTTCCATCCTGGGGAGTGCAAAGCCACAGTCTCTCAAGTCTCTACAGTGGGTGGGTTGCCCACTGTTCCATCCTGGGGAGTGCAAAGCCACAGTTTCTCAAGTGGATAACAGTCTCCACTGGTTCTGGAGGGTGCCTGTTGGCCAGAGTGCTTCTTCCTGTGCAGGAATGAGGTAGTGGATGCATGTCTCCACTGGTTCTGGAGGGGGCCTGGTGCCCAGAGTGCATCGTGCAGCCCTGTCCGACACAGATGCGGCACTGCCCCTGCCGCTCATGGCCCAGCGGTGCGTGAGGTGACGGTCCCCTGTTCAGCGGTGCTTCAGATGGCGGTCCCCTGTTCAGCAGTGCTTGAGATAGCTGTGCCCTGTTCAGCGGTGCTTGAGATGGCGGTCCCCTGTTCAGCGGTGCTTGAGATAGCCGTGCCCTGTTCAGCTGTGCTTGAGATGGCGGTCCCCTGTTCAGCGGTGCTTGAGATAGCCATGCCCTGTTCAGCGGTGCTTGAGATGGCGGTCCCCTGTTCAGCGGTGCTTGGGATAGCCGTGCCCTGTTAAGCGGTGCTTGAGATGGCGGTCCCCTGTTCAGCGGTGCTTGAGATGGCGGTCCCCTGTTCAGCGGTGCTTGGGATAGCCGTGCCCTGTTCAGCGGTGCTTGAGATGGCGGTCCCCTGTTCAGCGGTCCTTGAGATGGCGGTCCCCTGTTCAGCGGTGCTTGGGATAGCCGTGCCCTGTTCAGCGGTGCTTCAGATGGCGGTCCCCTGTTCAGTGGTGCTGGACATGCCGAGGTGCTCATGTGCCATCTGGCCTGGGCCTGGTGGGGCCCTCCTGCCCACCTGTCCTGTGGGTGCCGGGGCCCTCCTGGGCAGCTGTGCTGGGGCTTTTGGTTGGCTCCTGGCCAGCTGGGATGGGGCTTTTGGTGGCCTCCTGGCCAGCTGGGATGGGGCTTGCGGGGCCCTCCTGGCCAGCTGGGCTGATGGCGGTGTTGTCGGGCGTGCTGCCCTTCCCAGCCTTTCCTGCTGTCCTGTGGCCCTTCCCCACCTTGGCCGGTGTCCCAGCTGCCTCGACATTCCCGCCGTGAGCCCTGGTAGGGGTTTTTGTCCCTGGTGTCTTGACACTCTGCCGCCGTGCACTGGCAATTTTTGGATGTTTCTGAGGCGGGGGCTGGCTGTGCTGTGGCTCCGGACCAGACTGGCTGCCCTGGTGGGCGGTGCACTCCAGTGACCATGTACAACATGCACCACCGGGCCCGGTGATGTAGTGGCTGAGGTGCTAGCTCTGGGCCTATGACATGGACTGGGTGGGGGTGTTGAGGGAAGAGGTTAAGTTTGGACGAGTCCGATCCACTAATGTCCGCTTGTGTCCCCGCCGTGGAGCTCCCCTCGCCCTCCGTCCCACTGGCGATTTCAGAGTCGGTAGTGTGACCCTCCATGGCCATGTGGGATGCAGCTCCCTCGTGCTCTGGTGCCACTGCTCCTCCGCCTGATGATGCTAATGCACACATGAACAGGAAGACCACAAAAAGGGGGGGGGGAAACAGAAGAAAGACATGTTGAGTGCATGCATTCCCGCTACCGTTGGCGGACAGCACAGACACAGAAGCCCCCTGCACTACGCCGCGCATTTGGGGTCCACTTTGCAATCCCTGGGACATGGCCTACAAGGCTATGGATGACATCTGCACACATAGGTGACACAGGGCATGAATAGCTGTACTTTGCACCCATAAAGAGGTGGTGAGCGGGGGCACAGGGCCGTGCCTTACGGAGGGGCCTAGCCTACGGAACTCACCCTGGCCTAGGTATACCCACAGCCCTCCTCCCCCACCCAGACACCTCCACTGCTCGCAAAGTTAGCAGAATGAGAGTGTACTCACCCCCTTGTGTCTGCTGTGATTCCCTCACGCACCCATCCAACTCGGGGTAGGCCACCGCCAGGATCCGGAACATCAGGGGGGTCAAGGTCCGACGGACACCCCTCCCACGTTGGGAGGCCATCCCCAGCTGAGCCTCCGCCGTCTTCCTGCTCCAGCGGCGAATGTCCTCCCATCTCTTCCGGCAGTGGGTGCCCCGTCTGTGTTGGACCCCCAGGGTCCGGACGTCCTTGGCGATGGCACGCCATATATCCGTCTTCTGGTGGGCGCTGACCTACATGAAATGTACAGGGGGAGAAGAAAGGTAATTACCTTCTGCACCATCAATGTGAGTGGCCCCCCATCCCTACCCTTGCCATGTGGCACATGCACTCACCGTCGTTTCAAGCATGCCTCAATCTCTCCCCCCCCCATCTTTCATCCACCCCACTCAACACAGGCATATCCCATACAGCATGCTCCCAGTGTATTTACCTGTTTGTCTGGAGGACAGTAGAGTAGCGCGTACTGGGGGAGGACCCCATCCACAAGCTTCTCCAACTCCTCCGATGTGAAGGCAGGGGCCCTTTCCCCAGTCGCATGAGCCATTGTCCCTTCCAGACCGAGGTCACAGCAGCACTTGCAGTGTAAGTCCTCTCCTGTGGAAGATCAGGTATCGAGTGAATTAACAGAGAGAAAATGGCGGTCACGTCCGCGGCGGTGCGTACAGCGACCGCCGGCGCACATCGTCATTGGCTCCTGAGACCCATAGGGTCCAATGTTAACCAATGCAGCATTGCGCCGCGGTCTTCGACCGCCTACCGCCACGGTGTGCAACGCCAGTGCAGTTACCTCACATCCCATTGTCACACTTTACAGGTCAGGCAGTAGCCATTTCAGGGGCCCACATGCCTTACTTTTTGTACTGCATCACACATACCTAGGCCTTGCATCCACACTCATACAAGCCATACGATGGGTTAAAATCCGTGTTTTTGGAAAGCTGGGGTTACGTACCTCTGGGATGTTTGACTCTGTGCTCGCTGTTGTCCTTCATAGGCACGTCCGCTGGGACATGTGAGGAGACGGCGGCATCCTCCGATGTACAGACCGCTGGTGGACCTGTCGACAATGGAGGAGAGACATCTCATCCTGACATACAGGCTTGACCGTGCCACTATTCTGGAACTGTGTGCCCAGCTGGAGCCAGACCTAATGTCACCTATCCGCCATCCCACAGGAATCCCTCCTCAAGTGCAGGTGCTGTCAGTACTCCATTTCCTAGCAAGTGGGTCATTTCAAACAACAGTGGCCATAGCATCAGGGATGTCCCAGCCTATGTTTTACAACGTGTTGTCCAGAGTGTTGTCTGCCCTGCTGAAACACATGCGGAGCTACATCGTTTTCCCTGAGGTGGAGGTTTTGGCTACAGTGAAGGGTGACTTCTATGCCCTTGGACATATCCCCAACATCATAGGTGCCATTGATGGGACCCATGTGGCTTTGGTCCCCCACCACAGGAGTGAACAGGTGTACAGAAACCGGAAGAGTTATAATTCCATGAATGTCCAGATGGTATGTTTGGCAGACCAGTACATCTGCCATGTGAATACCATGTTCCCTGGCTCAGTGCATGACGCCTACATCCTGCAGAATAGCAGCATCCCTTATGTGATGGGTCAGCTTCAGAGGCACCGTGTGTGGCTAATTGGTGACTCTGGTTACCCCAACCTGTCATGGCTACTGACCCCAGTGAGGAATCCCAGGACAAGGGCAGAGGAAAGCTACAATGAGGCCCATGGGCGAACTAGGAGGGTGATCGAGCGGACCTTCGGCCTCCTGAAGGCCAGGTTCAGGTGCCTCCATATGACAGGTGGATCCCTATTCTACTCACCAAAGAAGGTGTGCCAGATCATCGTGGCCTGCTGTATGCTTCACAACCTGGATTTGCGTCGCCAGGTGCCTTTTCTGCAGGAGGATGGTCCAGATGGTGGTGTTGTAGCAGCTGTGGAGCCTGTGGAGAGTGAAGAGGAGGAAGACGAAGAAGACGACATAGACAACAGGAACACTGTGATACTGCAATATTTCCAATGAACAGAGGTAAGAATACAAACCGGCCTACTACATGTACTTAAACACTACTACCTCTGTACTGTCTGTCCTTTTCACCCATGGTATGGTAACTGAGTTGTCACTTTCCCTTACGATTTCAGAGATCTGGGTCCCACAGTGTGACATCTGCTTTGCTTCCCCATGGACTACAGCTGTGTGACATTGGTATCTTGGCATCACAATGTAAATAAGCATTTTGGCACTGTAATTACAGATAAATATATTCACATTCACAGACAGACTCCTGATTGTTTTGTGCAATAAGGGTGTTTATTAAGGTGCTAATTATTGGAGGGGGGTTGTAAAGTAGTGAGGGGTGATGGTAGAGGAATGTCCATGGCAGAGTCCAGTCTATTAGTCTCACAGGTGCATTGTCCAAATGGGTCTGGGAAGTGGAGCTGGGGCAGTTTAAGGATGGACAGGGTGACAAAGTGGGACAGTGGGATGACTATCAGGGTGGTATCCTTTCTTGGCGGGGGTCTTGGCATCTTACTCTGTCTTCTTCCTGGATCTCTGGGACCGCTTGCGGGGTGGTTCTCCTTCTGCAGGGAGTGGGGTGCTGGTGGCCTGTTGGTCCTGTGGCGGTGCCTCCTGTCCACTAGCGCCAGTGGAGGTGGTGTGCAGTTCTTGGTCCATGCTAGTGTCAGGGGCCCCTTGGAGTGCCACGGTGTCCCTCGTGGTGTTCTGTATGTCCTTCAGCACCCCTACGATGGTGCCCAGGGCGGAGCTGATGGTTCTGAGTTCCTCCCTGAAGCCCAAATACTGTTCCACCTGCATGCGCTGGGTCTCCTGAAACATGGCCAGTACCGTAGCCATCGTCTCCTGGGAGTGGTGGTATGCTCCCATGATGGAGGAGAGGGCCTCGTGGAGAGTGGGTTCCCTGGGCCTGTCCCCACCCTGTCGCACAGCAGCCCTCCCAGTTCCCCTGTTTCCCTGGGCCTCTGTCCCCTGGACCGTGTGCCCACTGCCACTGCCCACAGGTCCCTGTTGTTGTTGGGGGGGGTGGGTTAACCTGGGTGCCCTGTAGTGGTGAACACACTGCTGCTTTACGTGTCCTGGAGACAGAGGTGTGGGCCCGCTGGTTGGGTGCTATGCTGGTGTTTCCAGAGGGGGGTAGGTCTGCAGTGGCCTGTGGCTGTGTGAGGGGAACCGACTGTCCTGAGGTCCCCGATGGGCCGGGCTGGTCATCTAGATCCAGGTCGACAGAGCTGCAGTCATCACTGTGGGCCTCTTCTGGGGGGGGTGGACATTTGTGGACCCTCCTGTGCGGTGACGTTGCATAGGGGTCCTGCAGGGGTATAAAAGCATGATTATTGCATCTGTGGGTGGAATGGTGTGCAATGGGTGGGTGCCCGTGTCCCCCAGTGCTTGCATTCCTGTGTGGGGGATTTTGTGTCGGTGGTTTGGGGGGGGGTATGGGTATGTGCAGTGGGCATGCTTTGGTGATGGGTGTCCATGCTTTGTGGTCGCATGCAGGGCTTGGTGTTGGGATGGGTGGGTTGTGATGGTGGGACATTTGCAAGGAGTAGGAGTGATGGGGGTGAGGCTGAGCGTGGGGGTATGTGTTGGCATGCAGGTGGGGTGGGAGGGATGAAGTAGTGAAGATGTGACTTACCAGAGTCCATTCCTCCAGATACTCCGCCGAGGCCCTCAGGATGCATGATCGCCAAGACCTGCTCCTCCCATGTCGTAAATTCTGGGGGAGGAGGTGGAGGTCCGCCGCCAGTCTTCTGCACTGCAATCCGGTGTCTGGATACCACGGAACCCACCTTCCCCCGTAGGTACTTCCACCTCTTCCTGATGTCATCCCGATTTCTTGGGTGCTGTCCCACTGCGTTGATCCTGTCGACTATTCTGCTCCATAGCTCCATTTTCCTTGCACTGGACGTCTGCTGCACCTGTGCTCCGAATAGCTGTGGCTCTACCCGGATGATTTCCTCCACCAAGACCCTGAGTTTCTCCTCCGAAAACCTGGGGTGTCTTTGCGGTGCCATGGGGTGGTGTAGGTGATGTGTGGGGTGGAATGTGTGGTGATAAGTGTGGTGATGTGTATTGGGGTGTTGTGTAAAGTGCGTGGTATTTGTGTGTGTGATGGTAATATGTGCGTCTGGGTGCTCGATTCTTCTATATGGTCTCTCTCTCTGTGCGTCGTCCCGATTTTTTTGTGGTGGGGGTTTGTGGGTGATGGGGGTGTGTGTTTTATATTGTATTGGGTGTGTGGGAGTGGTGTTTGTATGTGTATCAGGTGTGTGTATTTGGATTTGTCCAATGTGGCTGTGTTTTGTAGGAGTGTGTGTATTTTGAGCGCAGCGGTGTGTACCGCCAATGGGATACCGCGGTTGAAAGACCGCCGCGTGGATTCGTGTGTCGTGATAGTTTGCGCATATTTCTGTTGGCGTGACGGTGTCGGTTTGGTTATCGCCAGTTTATCGCTGGCCTTTGGTGTGGCGGACTTCTGTGGGTGTCTGTATTTTGGCGGTTTCCGAGTTGTGGGTCATAATGACCGTGGCGGTTTACCACGGCCGCGGAGGTTGGTTGGCGGTCTTCTGCACGGCGGTAAGCGGCTTTTACCGCCAATGTTGTAATGACCGCCCATGTCTGTTAATCTCATTAACAGTAAACCACGCCAAAACAATCCTAATTAGTAATCAAAGCACGACTTAATCAATGCATCAACTATATTCATTCAATATTTGGGCACATGATTTATATGAAGCTACTTAGCAGAGTCTCATTAGTACATGATTCAACAAAGCAATAACTCAGTCATTTGGCTATTTGCACCAGATATTAGTGAATGCCTTAACTAACCTCAAATTAGCATCAGCATGTTGGGCTTCATGCAAAACATTTAGGCCCATATTTATACTTTTTTAGCGCCGCATTTGCCCCGCTTTTTAACGCAAAAGCAGCGCAAACTTACAAAATACAATTGTATTTCGTAAGTTTGAGCTGCTTTTGCGTCAAAAAATTACGCAAATGCGGCGCTAAAAAAGTATAAATATGGGCCTTAGTGAACATGAATTTGGAAAACATCTAAACTAAGGCCTCTATCAAAATAGCAGTTGGTACCTAGAAAGAAAAGGCAAACAGACAATCACAATATGCATCAGATAGTTACCGATCCAACAGATCAGCAAGCAGCATCAGTCTTCGTCCTCAGGACATCAGTTGATTCCCCATCAGCAGAGATAGGGCTGGGCAAAATCTCAAGATAGCATAGCGAAGGAATGATCGCTTCCCTCTGATGGAGGCGAAGTAAGTATCAGGCAAGAATGGGGTAGAGGATGGTTTAAAGTGACAGGACAATTAAACTAATATATGGCAACTAGCAAAAGGTACTCTAACAAAAGTCTCATAGCAAAGAGAATGACAAATGGCAATGGTAAAAGTCAAAGTTAAAGTGTAAGTGTGGGTGGAAGTATTTGGAAGTGGACCCGTTTTCCTCGGGTTACGCCGTTAAATAAAAAACGTCTAACTATTCCCTAATTCCTCATTGAATAAAGTTTGGTGCATTATTGTCTCTGTCCAATAATTCGGTAAGCACCTTACTAGAATTTTCCACAGTTTACAGTTCCCATGTTGCGGATTGGTCCATGTTATTGACGTCTTCAATGGTTGGAATGTCAGGTAGAAATGTTACACTTTGCGCTCCAGTCAGTGTCTTCATTGTCTTCTCCTAGTTTGGTTAACCTTGCACCTGTTATGAATTACACTGTTGCATCTATCAAGAACATTGCCTTGTGCAAGCCGGTTCTCCTGAGAAAGAATTTACTACGGCTACACACACATAGCTTCTGGAAAAGTACAGCTTCGTGTCCTTCAGGAAAACAACACACTACACGTTAAAAATACAATTCAATATGAGGCCAGGCAGTTCGGCCCAAACCCTCACTAAGCTAAGGCCCTTGTTGTTGAATAAAGTAAACTCTTAACACATAACTCTAATTATGATATACTAATACAAATTCAAACATTATTGCATAAAACTCTGAATTATTAAGCCTTTTCATTAGTCTTCGTATACATTGGTAGCCACTCCCCGTGGGCACATTTCAAACGTGTGCATTATTTTCTATGTTAACACATTTTCTATGCAGCTTCATTACACAATATATTGCAAGATTACATAATTAATATTGCGTTTAAAAAGACACACTCCAACAACTGTTCATGCATCCCCAAATGTCTAATGTTGTTTCTCCTTGAGGGCCCTTCATAATCTTCCTATTTGGCTTGCGTAATGTCTCTCAACCTCCACAGCCTATTAACAATTTCTCTCAATGTCTTTGTTTTGTCTTTGATTGAAGTGAGAGATTTTTTAGTGTGGAAGACCCTGTCACCCATTTCTTTGAGGAGACTGATTTCGGCTGTTATAGAGTTCATTTTAGCTCGAGTATGTCGAGTAAGGCTGACAAAAAAAGCTGAGCAGTGCTGGAATCATCTCTGGCAGTATTTTGTGAGGACATGACTGATGCTGACAGAATTTCTGTTCTCAGGAATGTGAATTTTGGCCTTCTCTTCCCTCCCTTCTCCTCTCTTTTAAATAATATGTTGATATAGATATTTGAATTGTTATAGTTCAGAATTTTAAGATTAGGTAAGGTTTTCGGTTATTAGTGGTTTTCAAATTGCACATCAATAGTTTCATAACAGGGTTTATTGTTACACTTTTTGATAAAACATTATTTTCTTTAAATTCCAATTGCTTTCATGATGTAGATGTTAGATTTGTGAATTGGATTATAATAATTTAAAAAACAAAAAGTTACTATATTTTTGGTAGTTAGGAAATACCCAAAGCACACATGGCCACAGTAATCCCAGAAACCTATTGGAATTACTTTGAGGGTGGCTGTGCTCTCTGTGATTATGGACAGATGACAATGGTGAATTGGTAGACCTGGCATCCTTGGGGTGGTCTCCTCTAACTTTTTGCCTCTGCTTCCCAGGTTGTTGCTGTGTGCTGTACTCTGTTTGTGCTGTTTTGTTACTCTGGGCTCTTTACCACTGCTGACAGTGCTAAAGTGCAACTGCTCAGTATGTGAAAATGTATGTGTAATTGTTTTTTCCATAATTGGCATATTTGATTTACTAGTAGGTCCCTAGTAAAGTGCACTAGAGGTGCCTATGGCCTGTAAATCACATGCTTCTAGTGGGCCTGCAGCACTGATTGTGCCACCCACATGAGTAGCCCTGTAAACATGGCTCAGACCTGCCACTGCAGTGTGTGTGCAGTTTTGAACTGCCAATTCGACCCGGCACTTGTACCCACTTGCTTAGCACAAACCTTCCCTTTTTATACATGTAAGGCACCCCTAAGGTAGGCCCTAGATAGCCCCATGGGCAGGGTGCAGTGTATGTTAAAGGTGGGACATGTACTCATGTGTTTTACATGTCCTAACAGTGAAATATTGCCACATTCGGTTTTCACAGTTGCAAGGCCTATCTCTCTCATATGTTAGCATGGGGTTGCCTTTAAATATCATTAAAGTGCAGTTTCCCTTTGGGAGCAAATTGAAATATGGAGTTTGGGGTCTCTGAACTCACAATTTAAAAATACATCTGCTAGTGAAGTTGGTTTTTAGATTGTTAGTTTGAAAATGCCACCTTTAGAAAGTGGGCATTTTCTTGCTTTAACCATTCTGTGAATCTGCCTGTTTGTGGATTCCCTGTCTGGGTCAGGCTGACAGTTGGGCTGTTTGTGAATCCCTTCTAGACAGTAACACAAAGGGAGCTGGGGTGTAGCCTGCATATCCTGATGAGCCATCTGAGCTACATTGGAGAGAGGAGTGGTCACTTACACCTGAATGGGCTGTGCCTGTCCTCACACAATGCAGTCTCCAACCCCCTGGTGTGTGTCTAGGGCCAGACCTGCGCAAAGCAGGATCTTGTGAACAATGGAGACTTTCCTTGTTTGCCTACTTCAAAGGCAGAAAGGGGCATAAGTAGTGGACCCAAAACCCCAGATTTTCTTATAACTTCTGGATTCAAGAGGAACCTCTGCCAAGGAGAAGAGCTGAAAAGCTGAGAAAAAAGTGCTGCCCCTGCCTGTGCCTGTGCTTTGTTGGGCTATCCTGCAGTTCCTGCTTCTGCCTTTGAAAGGGGACAAAGACTGGGCTTTGTTGTGTATTCCTTCTTGAGGAGAATCTCCAAGGGCTTGGACTGAGCTTGCCTCCTGTTTTGAAGTTTCAGGGCCAATAAAGACTTCCTCTGCCAGCACCTGGAAACTCTGCTGAGACTCCTGCCATGCCAAGTGGTGCCTAATGCAGTCCCTGGGCCCTTGAAAGGAGAAGCTGGTGGAAAAAACAAGTAAACTGACTTCGGACGACTCCGGTCTGACTCCGCTGCCAAATCCTGTAACCAAAGCCGTGGTCCTCACTGGAGTGTGATGACCCCGCAGGTCCAACGCCACTGCAGCCTCGCTGAAGTCTGCGACTCCGTTGAAGTCACTGCATCACGTCATGGTGCATGGATCCAATGCTTCGCACCGCCGCACCTCCACCGCTCCGCAGCACCAGGACTCTTCGTGGCGCCTCCGCTCTGCAGCACCAGAACCGACAGCCTCGGAGCCAGTGACACTGAGATCCTCGACGCCGTGCACCAGCTTTTTTTCCTCATTTTCACAAGGTACTGTACGTGAGAGTCGGTATGACTCCTTGACCGGCACCATTGGCATCGGATTGTTGGGAACGAATTGAAGCATTTGTGTTTCTAAGCAGTATATTGAAGTTTTATCTTTTAAAAATTCATAACTTTGCTTTTGTATGCTGGATTTTTGTCGTTTTGGTCTTGTTTTGTTTAGATAAATATTGGCTATTTTTCTAACTTGGTGTTGAGTCATTTTGTAGTGTTTTCACTCTATTACTGTGGGTGTTGGTACAAATACTTTATACATTGTTTCTGGGTTAAGTTTTTCTGCTCGTGCCAAGCTACCAAGGGGGTGAGCAGTGGTTAACCGGTGTGTTTCTCCTTTGCTCTGACTAGAGTGATTTTCCTTGCTTGGACAGGGGGTAACCTGATGTCAACCAAAGACCCTATGTCTAACATGAATGATATAACAACAGATGAATGGAGGAAGAAGGCTGGCTAAAATCCCTTACAAATATATTACAAATATACAATTTTGGAAAACTCAAAGGTTTTGGCTAATTCCAGATTTAAAAACAATGGTACTGGAGTTTGCCCTGTATTTCACAGTTTTCACACTGTCAGTAAATCTACTAAAATGATGGGATGTCCCTCCCTGAAACAGGAAACACAGACATGATGGATCAAAATGCTTGAGTCAATGTGAACCAGTGAAACCTACTTTGAACACATTCCCTTCCATCATTTTAACTGTTTGGCACCAACAGGTACTGTAGGTACCAGCCTTATGAAAAACAGTCTTAGCCTCAATACAAACAGGACTTTGACCTGATAGATCACATCCCCTCCGAATGCAGCTACATTGATCTCTTTGTGATTTAGACCGATAGAGCCTCATCTTTAATGCACAGTTTGAGTCTGTATAGCACAGTAACCTTCAAGGTAGGAGGTGTCTGGTCGGTGTGTGGAAGTGGACACAGTTATTGAGGGAGGAGGAGCCCAGTGTGTGCACGGACTTGCAGGTGTGAGCAGGAAGTTTGGAGAGGGAGCATTTTTGAATCCCGAGCCAGTGGAGCCAGTGGAGATCCCACAAGTGCCTAATTATGTTGTTCTAGAGGGGTAGTTTGAGACTGAGACAAGCGGCCAGCATTTGCACCACTTGTATTCTGTAGTTGAGCTGGTCTGAACAGTTCTGCAGACAATGATCGGGAGGCATTTGAATGCTTTCTTAAATATCCTGATGATGCAAAAGCATGATGATGCAACTGTGTTGACCTGTTTGGGCATAGGGACTTAGGGCCTGATTTATGAAAAGTTAGCGCCCCCTTTGTGTTGTTTTTTGATGCAAAAGCAGCACAAACTTACAAAATATATTTTGTAAGCTTGCACCACTTTTGCGTCAAAACAATGATGCAAAGGCAGTGCTAACTTTTCATAAATCAGGCCCTAAGTTGTTGACCACATTGCCTAGGATCCTGGTGGCTTTAGATAAAATTGGAGCTGGGCCAAGGTTGGTAGGCCACAAGATGGTGACAATTGGGAGGTGTCCTTGGTGAACAATACCAAGTCAGTTTTGTTGCTATTTAGTTTGAGGCACTTGCTGCGAGGTAAAATTAAAAGCAAGCATGAAAAGAAGTGAATGCTAATAGAAAAGAGGTTTCCGAAACTGTTTTTATGGCAAAATCAGTTGCCAGTGCTTTATTGCTAGTCTAGACTGAAACTCTGCCAGAAAGGAGCAAATCTAAGATAGACGCAGCACATCCACTTACAGCACTACTATAATCATTCTGGTTGACTTGCCTTGAGTCTTTAAGGGGTGATGGAAGGCACTGAATTACTGCAGTGGACCTTCAGTGGACCTATAACTCAGTGTTCTGCATCACAAATGGTTCTGAATGATTCGAGTATTTTCATCTCTCACTTTTGTGTTTCTGACCTGAAAAGAGGCAGCAGGAAGTTGCAGTAGCAGTGCACATTTTGGTGCCCAATGTAAACCCTTACAAAATATTTGCCCGCGTCCTTAACAACCACATAAACTTGCAAAAGCTATGAGACACCTCCGCTGACCCTGACTCCTACTTGCACACACAGAATCAGGTCCAGCAGGCGTATCTCGCTCCTTCAACATAGAACAGCCTGTCCCTGCACATCAAAGCCTCCACCTCAGATCTTGAATCTGCAAGAAACTGAAGACCTGGCTCTTCACCTAGCCTTAGCCCTGGCTCAGCACATGCAGCCCCTGCTTCAGTGGCAGGATCATGTCCTGGATGAGTTGTGCACTATACTAATACACATAACATAACATAAGGGTAGGGATGGAACCACTTGAGATATCTAGGATAACTACTGACTGCGTACATGAGTTTAATTTACACCCATAGCAAGTCAATTTATCGTAAGTGTAAATTTTGCAAATCAGGCATCAATTATTCCTTCCTGGATCTACTTTGTTACCCCCCTGACCTAAGCGTGTTTAATACCTAACAATGGTAATTTGTAGGTGCAGTAACGTTTTTCAATTGGCTCATCAAAGTTGGAGAATGACTTCAAAATGACTGTTAGAGCGGAGTTGAGCATTCCTGCACACAGAAATTAATTACTACAGAACTGAACAAAATACAGGTCCATGTTTGGCATGCATGAAAAATGAATGTTTTTTCTGCAATTGTCATAATTGTTCTCTATTTCTTCCTTTTATTAGGGTCGAGCCTGTGTTGCATGCGATCGCATTAGTGTATGCCTGATTGACAAGATCTTTAACTCTCTGTTCCCAGAGTTAATGTATCTCTAAGCACAGCACATTGGACTACCGTGTTTTACCAGAATAAAACCCTTATTTTACAGTGAACCTTGAAATATGGGAAACATTTCACAGTTTCTTTCTGAAATACGGATTTCATCTTCATCATAGTCCCCAAACCACTCCGTACATCTTTACCCTTATCTGGACTGTGAGAAAGTGGTTTATTAGTTCTGGGTGGATTGTTGGCCACCACAAGTAAAAACATCAATATCCTGTTAGGTCCTGTCAAAGATTTCAATAACTTAAACCTGAGCTCTTATCCCAGGCAGCCATGGAAGACAGGCTTAATGTAACAAAAATGTAAAGCATTTAGAAATACCAAAAGAGTACAAAAGTTAAAAACACAACCCAATAAAACATCTACTCCCATTGTTTAAAATAGAGGAAGTTTTATTAAGCAAAATTACACTAAATTGACAAAAATACAGTAAAGGGATTTGGCAACATGAATTTTTATATAATTAAGTGAAAATAGCACCAAAAGCACACATTTCCAATAGTAGTATATCAATCAATCAACCAATCAAGTCATCTTTATTCGATTTTAGAAATACAATATAAATCAAATTATCAAAAATAAATGCGTAAAGTCTGGATAGGCAGCAGTCCAGCAAGACTTATGATTCCACGAGTGTGGTAACACAGGAGCAGATTATCAGAATAAAGTGTGTACAATAGATCAAATGATGATGCAAGGAGTAAATTGACTCGACAGGGCATGCTGGTACGTAGTTTTGTGAGCTATAGCATTAATTGCAAAGCGATATTTGTGTAGTATATCCTACAGAATTACAACTATACAAACATCAAAAACCTCCTCGGGTCCTTTATTTATTTACTTTTTTTGTTAAATATTGTTTATTGGAACTTCAACAATGAATTATAAAATGCTTGTTTAGAAGAAATATAAGATACAGAATAAAAATGTGTAGCATTAAAATAGGTAATTAGGAATATTTAAGTCCTTAATGATAATATAAGTTAAGAGCTATGGACATCCTAATATTTGCAAATGTGCACCACAACTTAGGGTCTCATCCTGGCAACTTCAGTGTTCACTTATCTTGAAAAATGTCTAACATATCATGGACAATAACTATGACTAGAAGGTCACCCCTCCAAAGTTTTCCGTGATCTTACTGTCACTTTCAGGAAGGGTCATACTCTAAACCAAACATCAGTGTTTCCTAGAAACTGCAAGTGGCGTAACATGTCCGAGCATGCCATCACTTTTAATACTTTAAAATATGCTTTAAAAAGAATTGAAATTGTTTTAAAGAAAAACATAAAGTTCATCAGGGGTTGCGCAGAGAGCCTATCACATGGGAATGCCAGTGGGGTACTACCAAAGGCGCTCTGCCACTCCCAAAAACAAAAAACTGCCACACCTTACTTGTTCTGAAGCGGAAGAAAAAGATTGTTCACAGCATATACGTTCTAAGGTTAGGTATAGCATGGCTCATCAAGTGCTGAGATCGTAATGTAATCTCTGATAGAGCTTTTGCTAGATTCAGTGTGCAGTACCTGTGACTATTTTCCTGAAATCGGAGCTCAAACACCTGCTTGTCATCCTTGGTAAGGGTGGAAGGTGATTTAACAATGTTGGACAAATCTAAGGCCTGATTAATATTTTTTGACGCTAAACTAAGTTTACTCCCATCCGGGCGTCTTATTTATGGAATGACGCAAGCCGGCGCAAAGGTGGGCTACCGTCATGGAGAATGACGTTAGACTGGTGGGGGTGGCGGTATGGGGGGAAGGGGGTTTTGCACCAAAAAATGACGTTAGGCTGGTTAGAGTCACAAAAGATGACTCTAACCAGCCTAGAGTTATTTCTTGATGCTAAGCCTACCATACCACATGACCCCTGTCTTATAAAAGACAGGAGTCATCCGCACCACCCCAATGGCCAGCACAGGGAACAAGGGTCACCTGGGCATAGTCATTGCACCCAGTGCCATGTATGGGGTGCCATTTCAGGGCCCCCAATGGCACTTAAAAAAGAAATCCAGAAATACATACCTATACTTACCAGGGATGGGGTCCCCTATCCTCCGCTGTCCCTCTGGTGTGGGTGGGGGTGTCCTTGGGGCCTGCGGAGGGCACCTGTGGACTTACTCCATGGTACTTCACAATGGAAATACGCCCGCACGTCCCCTAATGCCTGCCCTGACGCAGGTGTTAAATAATGATGCTATGCAAGCTTATAAGGCGCATGGGCCTTAGAGTCATTTTTTGCCTGGGAATGCTTTGTCGCATAGGCTCTCATTATTCTAATAAGACTTCTGGAATTGGGCGGCAGAATCACTTGCGCTGTAGGAGACTGAGGGGGTCATTACAACATTGGTGGTAAAAGCCGCTTACCGCCGTGCAGAAGACCGCCAACACACCGCCGCGGCCGCGGTAAACCGCCGCGGTCATTATGACCCACAACTCGGAAACCGCCAAAATACAGACACCCACAGAAGTCCGCCACACCAAAGGCCAGCGATAAACTGGCGATAACCAAACCGACACTGTCACGCCAACAGAAATACACCCACACTATCACGACACACGAATCCACGCGGCGGTCTTTCAACCGCGGTATCCCATTGGCGGTACACCCTGCCGCGCTCAAAATACACACACTCCTACAAAACACAGCCACATTGGACAAATCCAAATACACACACCTGATACACATACAAACACCACTCCCACACACCCAATACAATATAAAACACACACCCACATCACCCACAAACCCCCACCACAAAAAAATCGGGACGATGCACAGAGAGAGAGACCATATAGAAGAATCGAGCACCCAGATGCACATATTACCATCACCCACACAAATACCACACACTTCACACAACACACCAATACACATCACCACACTTATCATCACACATTCCACCCCACACATCACCTACAGCACCCCATGGCACCGCAAAGACACCCCAGGTTTTCGGAGGAGGAACTCAGGGTCATGGTGGAGGAAATCATCCGGGTAGAGCCACAGCTATTCGGAGCACAGGTGCAGCAGACGTCCATTGCAAGGAAGATGGAGAAATGGAGCAGAATAGTCGACAGGGTCAACGGAGTGGGACAACACCCAAGAAATCGGGATGACATCAGGAAGAGGTGAAACGACCTACGGGGGAAGGTGCGTTCCGTGGTATTCAGACACCGGATTGCAGTGCAGAAGACTGGCGGCGGACCTCCACCTCCTCCCCCAGAATTTACGACATGGGAGGAGCAGGTCTTGGCGATCCTGCATCCTGAGGGCCTCGGCGGAGTATCTGGAGGAATGGACTCTGGTAAGTCACATCTTCACTACTTCATCTCCCCCACCCCCCTGCATGCCAACACATACCCCCACCCTCAGCCTCACCCCTATCACTCCTACTCCTTGCAAATGTCCCACCATCACAACCCACCCATCCCAACACCAAGCCCTGCATGCGACCACAAACCATGGACACCTATCACCAAAGCATGCCCACTGCACATACCCATAGCCCCCCCAAACCACTGACACAAAAGCCCCCACACAGGAATGCAAGCACTGGGGGACACGGGCACCCACCCATTGCACACCATTCCACAAACAGATGCAATAATCATGCTTTATACCCCTGCAGGACCCCTATCACCGCACAGGAGGGTCCACAAATGTCCACCCCCCCCAGAAGAGGCCCACAGTGATGACTGCAGCTCTGTCGACCTGGATCTAGATGACCAGCCTGGCCCATCGGGGACCTCGGGACAGTTGGTTCCCCTCACACAGCCACAGGCCACTGCAGACCTACCCCCCTCTGGAAACACCAGCACAGCACCCACCCAGCAGGCCCACACCTCTGTCTCCAGGACACGTCAAGCAGCAGTGTGTTCACCACTACAGGGCACCCAGGTTAACCCACCACCCCAACAACAACAGGGACCTGGGGGCAGTGGCAGTGGGCACACGGTCCAGGGGACAGAGGCCCAGGGAAACAGGGGAACTGGAAGGGCTGCTGTGCGACAGGGTGGGGACAGGCCCAGGGAACCCACTCTCCACGAGGCCCTCTCCTCCATCATGGGAGCATACCACCACTCCCAGGAGACGATGGCTACAGTACTGGCCAAGTTTCAGGAGACCCAGCGCATGCAGGAGGAACAGTATTTGGGCTTCAGTGAGGAACTCCGCCCTGGGCACCATCGTAGGGTTGCTGAATCTGGTAGTGACCACTTTGAGGGACACTGTGGCACCACAAAGGGCCCCTGACACTAGCATGGACCAAGAACTGCACACCACCTCCGCCGGGAGGACCACCCCGCAAGCGGTCCCAGAGATCCAGGAAGAGGACAGAGTAAGATGCCAAGACTCCCTCCAAGAAAGGATACCACCCTGATAGTCATCCCACTGTCCCACTTTGTCACCCTGTCCATCCTTAAACTGCCCCAGCTCCACTTCCCAGACCCATTTGGACAATGCACCTGTGAGACTAATAGACTGGACTCTGCCATGGACATTCCTCTACCATCACCCCTCACCAATTTACAACCCCCCTCCAATAATTAGCACCTTAATAAACACCGTTATTGCACAAAACAATCAGGAGTCTGTCTGTGAATGTGAATATATTTATCTGTAATTACAGTGCCAAAATGCTTATTTACATTGTGATGCCAACATACCAATGTCACACAGCTGTAGCCCATGGGGAAACAAAGCAGATGTCACACTGTGGGACCCAGATCTCTGAAATCGTAGGGGAAAGTGACAACTCAGTTACCATACACTGGGTGAAAAGGACAGACAGTACAGAGGTAGTAGTGTTTAAGTACATGTAGTAGGCCAGTTTGTATTCTTAACTCTGTTCATTGGAAATATTGCAGTATCACAGTGTTCCTGTTGTCTATGTCGTCTTCTTCGTCTTCCTCCTCTTCACTCTCCACAGGCTCCACAGCTGCTACAACACCACCATCTGGACCATCCTCCTGCAGAAAGGGCACCTGGCAACGCAAAGCCAGGTTGTGAAGCATACAGCAGGCCACGATGATCTGGCACACCTTCTTTGGTGAGTAGAATAGGGATCCACCTGTCATCTGGAGGCACCTGAACCTGGCCTTCAGGAGGCCGAAGGTCCGCTCGATCACCCTCCTAGTTCGCCCATGGGCCTAATTGTAGCGTTCCTCTGCCCTAGTCCTGGGATTCCTCACTGGGGTCAGTAGCCATGACAGGTTGGGTAACCAGAGTCACCAATTAGCCACACACGGTGCCTCTGGAGCCAAACCATCACATAAGGGATGCTGCTATTCCGCATGATGTAGGCGTCATGCACTGAGCCAGGGAACATGGCACTCACATGGCAGATGTACTGGTCTGCCAAACATACCATATGGACATTCATGGAATGATAATTCTTCCGGTTTCTGTACACCTGTTCACTCATGTGGGGGGGGGACCAAAGCCACATGGGTCCCATCAATGGCACCTA
Organism: Pleurodeles waltl; assembly: GCF_031143425.1. Lineage (NCBI taxonomy): Eukaryota > Metazoa > Chordata > Amphibia > Caudata > Salamandridae > Pleurodeles > Pleurodeles waltl. The sequence goes on along the minus strand of NC_090447.1, from coordinate 1,475,201,263 downwards.
TGATGTTGGGGATATGTCAAAGGGCATAGAAGTCACCTTTCACTGTAGCCAAATCCTCCACCTCAGGGAAAACGATGTAGCTCTGCATGTTTTTCAGCAGGGCAGACAACACTCTAGACAACACGTTGGAAAACATAGGCTGGGACATCCCTGATGCTATGGCCACTGTTGTTTGAAATGACCCACTTGCTAGGAAATGGAGTACTGACAGCACCTGCACTTGAGGGGGGATTCCTGTGGGATGGCGGATAGGTGACATTAGGTCTGGCTCCAGCTGGGCACACAGTTCCAGAATAGTGGCACGGTCAAGCCTGTATGTCAGGATGAGATGTCTCTCCTCCATTGTCGACAGGTCCACCAGCGGTCTGTACACCGGAGGATGCCGCCATCTCCTCACATGTCCCAGCGGACGGTGCCTATGAAGGACAACAGCGAGCACAGAGTCAAACATCCCAGAGGTACGTAACCCCAGCTTTAAAAAAACACGGATCTTAACCCATTGAATGGCTTGTATGAGTGTGGATGCAAGGCCTAGGTATGTGTGACGCAGTACAAAAAGTAAGGCATGTGGGCCCCTGAAATGGCTGCTGCCTGACCTGTAAAGTGTGACAATGGGATGTGAGGTAACTGCGCTGGTGTTGCACACCGTGGCGGTAGGTGGTCGAAGACCGCGGCGCAATACTGCATTTGTTAACATTGGACCATATGGGTCTCAGGAGCCAATGACGATGTGCGCCAGAGATCGCGGTACGCACCGCCGTGGACGTGACCGTAATTTTCTCTCTGTTATTTCACTCGATACCTGATCTTCGACAGGAGAGGACCTACACTGCAAGTGCTGCTGTGACCTCGGTCTGGAAGGGACAATGGCTCATACGACTGGGGAAAGGGCCTCTGCCGTCACATCGGAAGAGTTGGAGAAGCTTGTGGATGGGGTCCTCCCCCAGTACGCGCTACTCTACGGTCCTCCAGACAAACAAGTAAATACATTGGGAGCATTCTGTATGGGCTATGCCTGTGTTGAGTGGGGTGGATGAAAGATGGGGGGGGGGAGATGGAGGCATGCTTGAAACAACGGTGAGTGCATGTGCCACATGGCAAGGGTAGGGATGGGGGGCCACTCACATTGATGGTGCAGAAGGTAATTACTTTTCTTCTCCCCCTGTACATTTCATATAGGTCAGCGCCCACCAGAAGACGGATATATGGCGTGCCATCGCCAAGGACGTCCAGACCCTGGGGGTCCACCACAGACGGGGCACCCACTGCCGGAAGAGATGGGAGGACATTTGCCGCTGGAGCAGGAAGACGGCGGAGGTTCAGCTGGGGATGGCCTCCCAACGTGGGAGGGGTGCCCGTCAGACCTTGACCCCCCTGATGTTCCGGATCCCGGCGGTGGCCTACCCTGAGTTGGATGGGCGCGTGAGGGCATCACAGCAGACACAAGGGGTGAGTACACTCACATTCTGCTAACTTTGTGCGCTGTGGAGGTGTCTGGGTGGGGGAGGAGGGCTGTGGGTATCCCTAGGCCAGGGCGAGTTCCGTAGGCTAGGCCCCTCCGTAAGGCACAGTAATGAAAAGGTGATTCCCCACAGAGATTTTATCAGATCATAAGCACATTGCTTCAAAAGCTTGTTTTATTGCGTTGTAGAGAAGAAATGAGTTCCAGAAGTTTTTAATCCAATTAAGTAAAGACGAACTTAAGGTTAAAGTAAATTTCATTGATCAGCAAAATCAAAAATCCAAGCAAGTAGTCCCAAGGTTGGATGAGAGGTCGGTTAAGGGTATATGTTGATGTAACAGCCAACACGTGTTTCGCCCCTTTGGCGGGTAAGCGGGGGCATTCTCAAGGCTGTAGAAAATATATATAGGCAGTGTAAGTCATGAGTCAAAAATATACTGTCAGGTGTAAAGGCATGCTGCTGATGCAATTTGTGCGTTACATTATGTGTTTCTTCTGAAGGAACCGGTGAATATTAAGAGAGACCCATACCATATTCCCAAGTGTGAACCAAAGACTTAAGTAATATGAGCAAATGCTTTTTAGTGTTTTAAAAGAACGAAATTATAATACTTGTGCTAGACTAGATGATAAGTAGAGCAAGAGGTATGACCAAAAGAATGTGTGTTGGCACTCACATGCTGTTAATGAAGGTTGAAAAAAAGTTGTACATGAGGGAAAAATTACCAAAGACATCATATAATGAATGTTAGTGAGAGGGGTTTAAAGAATAAAGAAACATACCTAGTTCAGAACATAATACAAAAACTTCAGACATTGAATTGTCACATTTGTAGATAGGAACCTAAACATAAGATTATATACAATGTTTTTAAGAAAACAACCAGGGAAAGGGGTGATGTGTACCAAATAACACAAGTAAAAGCGGCTAATTAACCAAAAAATCAAATTTGCCACCTTTCACAATATTACTAGGCTATGGACCAGCAATATAAATATACATCAAGCGAGAATAAAAGGTATTGTGGTATTTCTAAGAAAAAGGCTTTATACAAAGTAACAAGTGCGTAATGAGCTCCAAACAGTCTTTAAAGCATAAGTGGGGCTCCTTATCTAGCTAGCGTGCCGAATATTACTAGATTGGTTGCTGAAAGCCAGTCTCCCTGAAGGGGAAAGCAGAAGGTGCATACGAGCAGAATGATTTTTACCTTGTTAGATGTTGGAGGAATAGAGAAGATGCCGTTAAATCGCCGGCGCGTCCCGCGGTAAATCGCTGTGATTCCATCGGGCAGCAACGTGATTTAAAACGTTGCACATCCCTTCTCTGCCCCGCAATCAGCGAAACAGAGGAGGGACACTCCAATACATTGGAAAGGCAAAATGTGGCAGCCATCTTAAAACGAGTGAACGCTATCGAATAATGGTAAAACAAAAAGGCAGAGAAAACGAGCTACAAACCTAAATAAATCAATAATAACCAAGTACCACACAAATGCAGCAAGAAAAAAAGGTATTTAGGAATTTAAGTAAGGACAGTTAAAAAAGTAATAGCAACCTAGAAGACAGATAGAATAAAATTAAATATGAGCCATAGAAGAACCAAGGGAGTATTCTGCGCTGACAGTTATTAAGGGGAAAAAGAAACATAATTAGGAAAGGATCTATGTTGACAGCAACCAATACAGGGCTCAGTGTAAGGACAGAAAATTGAAAAGGTGATTGTTAATCTAATAAAATGAAGATAAACAAGAGATGATCAATAGATAATCGAAAAGGATGTATTCGCCCTATAGATTTAAACTAAAGTCATATGAGGTTGAGCATAAGATGATATATTGAAAGGGAAGATGGTTGAGGGAATAAGCAAAGAAAGGAAGGTGGAAGGGGAAAAGAAGAAGACATATTGAGAAAGTATAGTATGGACCAACAATTTAAGAGAGGAAGAGAAAGGCAGTAGTAGCTCAAATAACATTAAAGCTGTCATCCATAAAAAACAACTATAGACATGCAACATTTACAGTAACCAGTAGTGCCATTCATGGTCCTGATTCAAGCCATTGTTCACCGTATCATATTGAATGATCATCCTGCTTTCTTGTTGACGTAGACGTAAATGTAGGTTACCACCTCGTGGAGACGGAGTGATGCGGTGTATTCCGATAAATTTAAAGGAACGTGCATTAGGATGAAAGGTTTTGTAGTGCTCCACGAGAGGTGCTTTTTTTCAACCTTCATTAACAGCATGTGAGTGCCAGCACACATTCTTTTGGTCATACCTCTTGCTCTACTTATCATCTAGTCTAGCACAAGTATTATAATTTCATTCTTTTAAAACACTAAAAAGCATTTGCTCATATTACTTAAGCCTTTGGTTCACACTTGGGAATATGGTATGGGTCTCTCTTAATATTCACTGGTTCCTTCAGAAGAAACACATAATGTAACGCACAAATTGCATCAGCAGCATGCCTTTACACCTGACAGTATATTTTTGACTCATGACTTACACTGCCTATATATATTTTCTACAGCCTTGAGAAAGCCCCCGCTTACCCGCCAAAGGGGCGAAACACGTGTTGGCTGTTACATCAACATATACCCTTAACCGACCTCTCATCCAACCTTGGGACTACTTGCTTGGATTTTTGATTTTGCTGATCAATGAAATTTACTTTAACCTTAAGTTCGTCTTTACTTAATTGGATTAAAAACTTCTGGAACTCATTTCTTCTCTACAACGCAATAAAACAAGCTTTTGAAGCAATGTGCTTATGATCTGATAAAATCTCTGTGGGGAGTCACCTTTTCATTACTCTGACTGTTATTATTGGGAGGCTTAGGGTCCAGGCCCCCGGCTTGATTTTCCCACATTTTGTTTAAGTAATCAATTATTTTATTCTAAAGAATAGGCATTCTAAGGAAGTCGATTGGCTGGACTCCTTTCTTCTATACCCTCCGTAAGGCACAGCCCTGTGCCCCCGCTCCCCACCTAATGTAACGCACAAATTGCATCAGCAGCATGCCTTTACACCTGACAGTATATTTTTGACTCATGACTTACACTGCCTATATATATTTTCTACAGCCTTGAGAAAGCCCCCGCTTACCCGCCAAAGGGGCGAAACACGTGTTGGCTGTTACATCAACATATACCCTTAACCGACCTCTCATCCAACCTTGGGACTACTTGCTTGGATTTTTGATTTTGCTGATCAATGAAATTTACTTTAACCTTAAGTTCGTCTTTACTTAATTGGATTAAAAACTTCTGGAACTCATTTCTTCTCTACAACGCAATAAAACAAGCTTTTGAAGCAATGTGCTTATGATCTGATAAAATCTCTGTGGGGAGTCACCTTTTCATTACTCTGACTGTTATTATTGGGAGGCTTAGGGTCCAGGCCCCCGGCTTGATTTTCCCACATTTTGTTTAAGTAATCAATTATTTTATTCTAAAGAATAGGCATTCTAAGGAAGTCGATTGGCTGGACTCCTTTCTTCTATACCCTCCGTAAGGCACAGCCCTGTGCCCCCGCTCCCCACCTCTGTAGGGTGCCAAGTACAGCTATTCATGGCCCTGTGTCACCTATGTGTGCAGATGTCATCCATAGCCTTGTAGGCCAGTTCCCAGGGATTGCAAAGTGGACGCCAAGTGCGCGGCGTAGTGCAGGGGGCTTCTGTGTCTGTGCTGTCCGCCAACGGTAGCGGGAATGCATGCACCCAACATGTCTTTCTTCTGTTCCCCCCCCGCTTTTTGTGGTCTTCCTGTTCATGTGTGCATTAGCATCATCAGGCGGAGGAGCAGTGGCACCGGAGCACGAGGGCGCTGCATCCCACATGGCCATGGAGGGTCACACTACCGACTCTGAAATCGCCAGTGGGATGGAGGGCGAGGGGAGCTCCACGGCGGGGACACGAGCGGACATTAGTGGATCGGACTCGTCCTCTGATGGGAGCTCCCTTGTGGTGGCGGCAACATCTCTGCCCCCACAACAACAGGTACAGCCGCCACCCCCCGCACCAGCACCGCCCTCCCAGCAGCCCCTCAGCGTTTGCCCGTGCCCGCTCACCCAGGAAGGTGGGCATCTCCTTCGCCCCAGGCACCTCAGGCCCTGCCCCAGTCACTCCTGCTGCCCTCAGTGAGGAGGTCATTGACCTCCTCAGGTCGCTCACTGTTGGGCAGTCTACCATTTTGCATGCCATCCAGGGTGTAGAAAGGGAAGTGCACCAAAGTAATGCATACCTGGAGGGCATTCATTCTGGTCAGGCGGCCCTTCAGCGAGCCTTTCAGACTCTGGCCTCAGCACTGATGGCAGCCATTGTCCCTGTGTCTAGACTCCCCCCTCCAACTTCCTACACCCAGACCCAATCCCCTGTACCTCTGCCTATCCCAAGCACACCATCAGACCAGCCTGCACACACCTCAACACCCAAGGGCAGCTCACGCAGACATAAGCACCACACATCCCACAGGCAGTCACACAAGCAACATCCACATACAGACATACCAACATCCACTGCCTCCACTGTGTCCCCCTCCTCCACGTCTCCCTCCTCCCTGTCAGTCTTGTCTCCACTCACACCTGCATGCACAGCATCTTCAGCCACTACGTCCCTCAGCAGCACACACACCAGAACACCCCGCACACGTGCACTCACCACCCCCACTGCCATTTACACGTCCCATGTGTCCTCTCCCAGTGTGTCTGTGCCGCCCCCTCCCAGGATACACAAACGCAGGTAGCCACCCACCCAACAGCCATCCACCTCACGACAGCCTACAGCCCAGGCACCTGCACCCAAAGCCACCCCACTTACACCTCCTACAACCACAACCTCTTCCTCCACTCCCATACCCACTACACCTACCCGTCCCACTGCTCCCAAAAAAAACTTCCTGTCCAAACTTAACCTCTTTCCCTCAACTCCCCCACCCCGTCCATGTCATAGGCCAAGAGCTAGCACCTCAGCCACTACATCACCGGGCACGGTGGTGCATGTCGTACATGGTCACTGGAGTGCACCGCCCACCAGGGCAGGCAGTCTGGTACGGAGCCACAGCACAGCCCCCCCCCCCCTCAGAAACATCCAAAAATTGCCAGTGCACGGCTGCAGAGGGTCAAGACACCAGGGACAAAAACCCCTACCAGGGCTCCCGGCGCGAGTGTCGAGGCAGCTGGGACACCGGCCAAGGTGGGGAAGGGCCACAGGAGAGCAGGAAAGGCTGGGAAGGGCAGCACGCCCGACAACACCGCCATCAGCCCAGCTGGCCAGGAGGGCCCCGCAAGCCCCATCCCAGCTGGCCAGGAGGCCACCAAAAGCCCCAGCACAGCTGCCCAGAAGGGCCCCGGCCCCCACAGGACAGGTGGGCAGGAGGGCCCCGCCAGGCCCAGGCCAGATGGCACATGAGCACCCCGGCATGGCCAGCACCGCTGAACAGGGGACCGCCATCTGAAGCACCGCTGAACAGGGCACGGCTATCCCAAGCACCGCTGAACAGGGGACCGCCATCTGAAGCACAGCTGAACAGGGCATGGCTATCCCAAGCACCGCTGAACAGGGGACCACCATCTCAAGCACCGCTGAACAGGGGACCGCCATCTCAAGCACCGCTGAACAGGGGACCGCCATCTCAAGCACCGCTGAACAGGGCACGGCTATCCCAAGCACCGCTGAACAGGGGACCGCCATCTGATGCACCGCTGAACAGGGCACGGCTATCCCAAGCACCGCTGAACAGGGGACCGCCATCTCAAGCACCGCTGAACAGGGCACGGCTATCTCAAGCACCGCTGAACAGGGGACCGCCATCTGAAGCACCGCTGAACAGGGAACGGCTATCCCAAGCACCGCTGAACACGGGACCCCATCTCAAGCACCGCTGAACAGGGGACCACCATCTCAAGCACCGCTGAACAGGGCACGGCTATCCCAAGCACCGCTAAACAGGGGACCGCCATCTCAAACACCGCTGAACAGGGGACCGCCATCTCAGGCACCGCTGAACAGGGCACGGCAATCCCAAGCACCGCTGAACAGGGGACCGCCATCTCAAGCACCGCTGAACAGGGCACGGCTATCTCAAGCACCGCTGAACAGGGGACCGCCATCTCAAGCACCGCTGAACAGGGCACGGCTATCTCAAGCACTGCTGAACAGGGGACCGCAATCTCAAGCACCGCTGATCAGGGGACCGCCACCTCACGCACCGCTGGCCCATGAGCGGCAGGGGCAGTGGCGCATCTGTGTCGGACAGGGCTGCACGATGCACTCTGGGCACCAGGCCCCCTCCAGAACCAGTGAAGACATGCATCCACTACCTCATTCCTGCACAGGAAGAAGCACTCTGGCCAACAGACACCTTCCAGAACCAGTGGAGACTGTTATCCACTTGAGAGACTGTGGCTTTGCACTCCCCAGGATGGAACAGTGGGCAACCCACCCACTGTTATCCACTTGAGAGACTGTGGCTTTGCACTCCCCAGGATGGAACAGTGGGAAACCCACCCACTGTAGAGACTTGAGAGACTGTGGCTTTGCACTCCCCAGGATGGAACAGTGGGCATGGAGCCCCCTCGTGGATCTGGCGTCGTGCACTCATCCGGCTGAGGTGCCCCCCTTTCCCTTCCCCCTGAGGTGCCTGTAGTTTTGCTATCTGATGCCCCTGCAGTGTTCTCTCTGTTTAAGTCAGGTATCCGGTGTGGGCTTTGCCCATGTTTTTTGGGTCCAGTGGTCCACGGACAATGCCTGGTACAATGCCTGGACTTGTAAATTTGGTGTATATAATAGTTTTTAGTGTGTATATATTTTTGATGGCTGTATTTCAATATATTTCAATGGTTACAGTCATTTCCTTTTGTCTTTGCATTCTTCCAAGGGGTCTGGGGGGTGTAACTGTGATGTATAGATATGTATTAGTGTGTGTGTTGTAGTGGGTGAGGGTGGGGGTGGGGGTGTTGCATGTGTGTGTCACAGTTTTTTCCCTCCCCCCTTCCCTGTGTCGTAGGTGCAGTACTCACCGTTGTCTTCTGCGCCGGCGTACGTGCTCCTGGTAGAGGAGCAGGAAGACTATAGCTGGGAGGATTTGGAGTTCCGGGTCCATGGTGTCCTCAGTCCTCGTGGGGTGTGTAGAGGTGAGCGTTTTCCCTTCGAAATGCGTGTTTCCGCCGTGTTTTTATCAGCGGTGAATCCGCCCCGGAAAAGGTGGCGGATTGGACTGTTGTGATACTGTGGGCGGTACTTTGACTCCCGCCTGTCTGTTGGCGGTGACCGCCGCGCTGTTTGTTTGTACCGCCGTGGCGGTCGGAGTGTTGAAGTGGCTGTCTTTGTTGGCGGTTTCCGCCACGGTCGTGATTCCATTTTGTTTCCCGCCAGCCTGTTGCCGGTTTTACCGCCACTTTAGCACCGACCGCCAGGGTTGTAATGACCACCTAAGTCTGTACCCACTACTGGTGACACCTGTCGGCCTAATCCTGGTTTTGCTCCGGCTCACTAGCAGTGCCTCATCTCCACCAAAGGCTAGGGATGTTTGGGCAACCAAGCGCATGACACAATTGACTCCTCCGGAAAATCGTGGTCACTCGGATCTCATCCGTTTCTCTCAGCTACATTAGTCTTACATATACAAGGACAATCAGATGCAGAATATATTTCAATAAGGTTTTATTGAAGGAACTGCATCTTAGATAATAAATCATGTACTGCAATAACTGGGACGATGAAGCATGACAGGATTAAAATTGTGACGTGAGAGTGAAGCACAAAAATAACACTGCCATATTGTCAATACAATCATTAAAATAGCTCCTACCTAGGCTATGCTAGAGCACAGCATGTTAAGCTCTAGCTCAGCCCATCAGGTTCCCCTGGGAAGACATAATCCCTCATACCTGAGCAAGAGGCCTGTAGTCTACTTAAACAGCTGCAGTGAAGCACTCAGCAATCAGCATTCAGTCATGGTCATCTGGCTGGAACCTCCCTCTAATGGCCATAGGTCAAAGTAGTGTTTTATAATAAAACAGCTGATGTTCCAAGAAAGGATCCCTATGTAAGAGTGTGTGTGTGTCTATGAACACTAGAGACAAAGCGTTACCACATTTGCCGACAACCTATCTTACTGCAGCCTTGAGAAAAGCACAGAGTGAAAGAAATGTCTTGTTTAGGAACGAAGTGCTGGCCTAGGTAAAGAACAGCTAGATAGAGAAAGTAGAAAATAAAACAAGACCACAAATGTGGCTAATGTTAAAATAATGAACAAGGCTGAATAAAATATATCTAGGTTAAAGTGCACGACAGCAGGGCTAGTTCGCTAAAATAACGTGCATGAAGCTACAGCTAAAATGGCTACACAACAGCCTACCTTGCATCTCAATGACGCAAGGTAGTTTTCTGCAGGCAAAAAATGACTTTAACTCCAATATTTTGACGCTAGACGGGTCTAGCATCAAAATATAAATATGGAGTTAAGTTTGGGCTGAAATAACGGAAAAAAAATACCGCTATTGCAGCGCAAAAAGAGTATAAATATGCCCCTAAATCTTTTAGAGTACTTTGGACATAACCTAAACAGGGAATTGAGAAACCCTTTTCTAAGCCGAGACAGTGCCGTAAAATGTCCCTGTTCAGACTAGCCTCTTTGTTGGGCTAGATCATAACCAATAACAAAAGCGGGCCAGCTTCACTTGCTCTGAAATATACTGTAAGCTTAACTCTGAGTGGATAACAAAGTGAGAGCTGGTAGGCGGAAGGCAGAGAAGCCATTTACATATACTATTTTCCTCTGTCTGTAAAGTGAGAGCATTATATTACTGCCAGGCCCCTGCCTCGAATCAAACAGCAGGAACACACTGGGATTTATATATGTTCAGTTAGGGAGAGATGGTCCTTCTACCTACAGTCTGAGGGAGAATAAAAATTGCTCCTGTCAGCCTGCTGAGCTTGAGCCATGCATTTCAGATGTGTGACTGCCAGTAACTTGAAGAGCCAAAATCAACTCCCAGGTTAACAAAAGCTGTTGACACTGCTCTGGGATTAACTATTAGCCGATAGTTTAAGACCATTTCTCCTTCCTGATACACATGCCATGATGTGAAACTTTCCTAAATGCTGACTAAGGGCCTGATTTAGATCTAGCCAGACTAGTTACTCCATTACAATGGTGACGGATTTCCCACCCACCGAAATATAAATCCCATTACATCCTATAGAATTTATATTTTGGCGTATAGGATATCCATCACTGCTGTGACGGAGTAAATTGTTCGTCAAGATCTAAATCATGCCCAGAATCTAGCTTACTCATAAAGGTCATGATGGACTCCACTAATATACGAAGGGCTCTTGGGGTCCATGTCATAAGAATCTCATCATCTGCATAGAGGAGAGCTGGTACTTGTGAGTTCTGTATTTTTGGGACATCGCTTATGGACCAGGGCGTAAAAAGACTCAAATTATTAATATAGATGATAAACAACAAAGGAACCAGAATACCACACTGACATGCTCCACTGGCTAATGGAAGTCAGACAATTCTTCTGATGGACCAAGCAGCTAGGTTCCCATGTAGAATATGCAAAAGGTTCACAAGTACGATCTCGACTCCCAGATCTTGCAACCTCAGTCAAAGCTTAGAGCGATTTACGCAGTCAAAAGCTGTCGAGAGGCCCAAAAAGGCCAGGTACAGTGGGCATTGCCTGGTGATTGTATACTTGCAAAAATGAAATGCAAGTGCAGGCACCGCTCCACTGGTCAGAACCTGTATTAATAAGGACACAAAATGTTGTTTTAATTCATCCAAAGTGTCAGACGCTGAAAACTATCCGTCCCAAGATCTTAACTTTGCTGTTAATATGGGAAATAGGGGGATAGCATTTAGGGGGCATACAATCTCCTTTGTGATGATGAGAATAATGGCTGAGAGAGCCCACATGCATGGAATCCTATTACACAATAAATTACTGAATGTATTCACAAGCACAGGTCAGTAGTGAATTTGATTAGGCCAAAGGGGATCCCTCACAGCCCTCAGGTTTAAATGACTGGGCTTTGCCTGATAGCTTCCAACACTTCCAATAAAGTGACAGACAGGTGGATGGTTACTTTGATTTATACAAAAGTAACTTTTCTTAATTATAGCCTTCTGCTAGCTGATAGTTTTCAAATGCCCAACCCATTTCAAGCCTAGAACATTGCAACTCAAAACAGAGTTGTGCAGGACATACTATTGCCTTATATTTTTAAGCATGTCCCAGAACACCTTGCTATTCTTGGAAGTCACAGTGTTTTCTAGGAGTTCTCAATCTCTTTATTCAATTCCTCCATCCTTGTCTACAAAGTATGTTTGTAATTCTTGCAGGCTGCACAAATCTCTGATGGGTCTCTTAGTTTGGCAAACAGAGCCTTCTTAGCCGGCGATTCGCTGAAGAGCAATGCCTATCCATCCATCTTGTGCACTCCTGGACATATCGAATAGACTTCAACAAACTACTCTCAATACATTGACATAACTTCATAGTGAGCTAGCATATATTCACCATTCACATTGGCCAGGCAATCCCAGTATCTATCCAGGTGCTTAATCATAAAGGATCCAAGGGTGGCCCCTGGTTCCTTCAGATGCCAAATGAGCCTTGAACCATCATTGGAGGGTTGCGTAGGCAGGCTAGACTTAACAGGCTTTTTGACCCTGAGCACTGGAAAGTGCCCTTCTGGGATTAAGGTGTTGTGGTCGCCCCACTCCGTTTGGAGATCAGCACCCAGTGAAAAGCAGGACGAGAATTTTCTTGTTAAAAATATATAGTCAATGACCAAATTTTAGACCTGAAAGCCTTAGGCTGGTCTTCCCCCAAACTTTTTGACTACTTTGCCTCACCTTTGCCTTAGGACTTTGGGCACTTTACCACTGCTAACCATGGCTAAAGTGCATGTGCTCACTCCCATAAAACATGGTAACATTGGTGTGTCCACAATTGGCATATTTAATGTACTTATAAGACCCCAGTAAAGTGCACTATATGTGCCCAGGGCCTGTAAATTAAATGCTACTAGTGAGCTTGCAGCACTGATTGTGCCACCCACTTAAGTAGCCCTATAAACATGTCACATGTATAAGAACCTGTGTGTGCAGTTCCACTGCCATATTGCCTTGGCATTTAAAACCCCTTACCAAGTCTTCAACTCCCCTTTTATTAAAAATAAGACACCCCTAAGGTAGGCCCTTGGTTGCCCAAAGGGCAGGGTGCTGTTAAGTAAAAGGCAGGACATGTGCTTCTTAGTTTTACATGTTCCGGCAGTGAAAAGCCCCCAGATTATTTTTTTCACTACTGTGAGGCCCACCCCGTCATAGGATAGCATTGGGGATTACTTAATACATTTATTAAGTGTAATTCCGGATTGAGTAGGAGGAGGCATGTTGTGTTTGGTACACATCGACTGGAAATGATAAATCCTCTTTAATGGAAAAGTTGTATTTATTTTGACAACTTTTAAAATGTCACATTTTTCTGTACCTAACTCCGTGTGTCTGCTGCCCGCCTCAAATACATTTTGGGATTGGGTGACAGCTTCTCTCTGGGCATCCCTTTAGACAGTCACACACAAAGATAGTTGAGGTGTGCCATTTACATCCTGATGGCCCATCACTAGGCCTTCCTGAGTTAGAAGGGGAGGAGTAGCTGACACGTGCACCTAAATAGAGCAGTGTCTGTCCCCATACAAAGAGCTGCATACCCCCCTGTAGTGTGTCTGAAGCTAGGACAGGAAGGGGGAGAACTGTGTGCATGTCAGCTCCACTTCAAAGGCACCACTAGGTATAAGTACTGTACTTTTGACCCTACCAAGTCAGTACACTTCTGGACCTGAGGATACTCTTCCAGGAAGAAGGACTGCTGTGCTGCTGAAAGGACTGCTACTCTGCTGGAACTCTGCTGGACATAGCTGAACTCTTGCTTTGTTGAGCCTGCCCTGCTGCCTGCTACCCTCCTATCCAGGGAGTGATAAGGACTGGACCTGCAACTCTTCTTCCCCAGAAACAAGTGACTCCAAGGGCTTGCTGGCTTGCCTCTTGTTCATCTCAAGGCCATCAAAGACTTCCTCCAACCCTGCTGTAGCTGCTGGACTCTGCCAACTCTGAGCCCTGTCCTGCCAGGAGGTGCCAATCCAGTCCTGGGGCTTGAAAAGGGACTCTGCAGCTGTTTTTCTTAAAAAATCAATGCATTGAGGATATTCGCCAATTGGAACCGATGCTGTGCACTTCGACTCAGATGCACTGCCAATTCAACGACAATCCATGTCCCATCTGCGAGAATCGAAGACGACCCATAGCTGATCCGAAAAATCCACTGCATAGCTCAATTATGATGCAGCACCTGCATCAAAAGTGGTTCGATGACGACGCAGGACCCAACTGAGAGGCTCGGTGACGACGCACCAACCCGAATGCGTAGATCAGAACTGACGTATCGAGTTTTTGACGCCATCCTTGCTCCCTCCAACGTACGTCTTTCAGTGGGCTCTACATGGGTCCTATAGCCGGCCTGCCCTCCATCACGGTTGGCCTGAACTTTGGATTTACCTTGGTCTATCATGACCTCAAGTTACCTTTTAGCACTGTTGACTTCTAAACACTATGTTGCAGTATTTTCCTTAAAAGTTCATATCTTGAATTCTACTTTTCGGATCTTTTTTGTTTTGGTGTTGTTTTAATTAGATACATATTCTTTATTTTGCTAATCTGGTGTGGAGTCCTTTTGTGGTGTTTTCACTGTGTTACTGTAATTTAGGTGTTCCACAAATTCTTTACTCATTGCCTCTTAAGTAAAACCTGACTGCTCTGTGCTAAGCTACTGGAGGGTGAGCACAGGTAAATTTAGGGTGTGTATCTGACTTAGCCTGACTATGATTGGGGTCCCTATTTGGAGAGGGTGCATACCTCTGCCATTTAGAGACCCAATTTCTAACACCGAGCACGGCCATTCCCTCTTAAAGAAAGCAAAGCAAATCCGTCCCCTTCAGACAATTGGACAATGTCGGCAAGGTTGGCTGGAGCTTTATGCTTACCTAACTCTTTCCCTCTATCTATTATCTGGATTTCCTGCATAACACTTAACCCCATGCTCAACAATATTGATCATAGATTTAGCGTTAAAATCCCCGCAGAGAATATACTTTGGCTGGGGCTATAGCAAAACACCTATAGGTGTCAGATGGAAAACAACTTAATAAAATGAATACACACAGGGGCATATTTATACTTTTTTTGCAGTGAATTTGCATCATTTTTTTACGCAAATTCATTGTAAAATTAACTCCATAGTTATACTTTGGCGCTAGAACCGTCTAGCACCACATTTATGGAGTTAAAGTAATTTTTTGGACGTGGAAACCTACTTTGCGTCAATGAGATGCAAAGTAGGCATTCCCATGCAAAAAATGACTCTATGGCCTTAGCGCCATATTTATCCCCGTGATAAAATCACACACGGGAGGGAGGTGGGGTCAAAAAATGGTGCAAAGCCTGCTTTGCACCATTTTTTAACACCTGGGTCAGGGCAGGCATTAGGGGACCGTGGAATAACACCATGGAATAAGCCCATAGATGCCCTTCACTAACACCATGGAATAAGCCCACAGGTGCCCTTCCAAGGCCCCAGGGACACCCCCACCCACACCAGAGGGACAGCGGAGAATGGGGGACCCCATCCCAGGTAAGTATAGGTAAGTACAGGTAAGACTTTTTTTTGTTTTTAAAGTGCCATTGGGGGCCCTAAAATGCCCCTGCTACATGGCACTTGGTGCAGTGGCCATGCCCAGGGGACCCTGGTCCCCTGTGCTGGCCGTTGGGGTGGTGGGCATGACTCCTGACTTTTCTAAGACAAGAGTCATGTGGTATGGATGGTTTTGCGTCAGAAAATGATGCTAGGCATGTTAGAGTCCTTTTTTTACTCTAACCTGCCTAATGTCATTTTTTGATGCGAAACCCCCTTCTTCTATACCGCCAGCCCCACCCATTTTTTTTTCCGCTAGCCTACCCTTTGCACTGGCTTGCACCATTCCATAAATATGGTGCCCGGCTGGTGCACAGAAATGGTGCAAGCCAGTGCTAAACTTTTTGGTGCATTAGTGCAGGTTTGCACCAAAAGGTATAAATCAGGGCCACAGTGTTTAAAAAATAACTATTATAAAATGTAATCATGTAAAAGTAAGGATTTATCCTTGATGAGCAAGACTTGAAAGGCACAGCTTTTCGTATCTAATAACAATACGTCAACATTGAGGTCCAATCAGATTCAAACTGAGAGGCCACCCTTTGCTCTGTAGAGTTGGGATGGGATTGCGGGGTGGATTAGCAAGCAAAGCCAACACAAGAAAGAAAAGTGCTGTCCCATGTTTCCTGAAGGGCTATAAAATTGCACTTAGCAATAAAGTCAGTCCAAGCTGGATTGTTGATCATTTCCTTAAGGCTAGCTATGCTGCAGCTCAAGAGGGCGAAGGAACAATGGTTATTACATCCTGTGAGATGTAGCGCTTTTGTAACACATTATTTGCCATGGGATTGTGAATGGGAAGAAACTCTTTAGTGACTTTGGGGAGTCAGTCTAAATGGAAGCAATTGGTTAAGGCTTTGTAATGATTCGCTACTGATATGAAAATCGTATCCACAGGACAAACTGGGGGTGGATTGGGGTCAATCCAGCCAATAGCAGATCTTGAGGTGCTGAAAGCACCAATGGTTTATTCTCCTAGCTTTCAGAACTGCTTGCTTCAGTCGCAGTGATCATATTATTGAGGTTATGCAAATGAACTAGTTAACTAGGTTTATATAAGTACCCTTGTGGGACTAGGCTTTGTTACCCCCATCCAGAGCCTTTGCTCTTGGGACCAACTGTAGGCTTTGTACCAGATTTGGTGGATCTGAAATTTACAATGACAAGTCACCACATGTATCTTTGGGGATGGGCCCTATCCTATCAACCCTTTAAGTCAGCAAAATGTCTCCGGTGGAAAAGAAAGCAAAGCCTTTGCTGCACACAAGCCATCACAGAACTTTGTTATATAGTTCCACATCTGACTCTGCTGGCCCCGGTGAAGCAAGGGTACTCTGATAAGAACTGCCACGTAAGGGGAGACAGCAGGAGGGAGACTGATGTTAACACATCTGGGGCTCAGAACTGCCTGGCTCTCATCATGTCCTGCCCTAAATGGCTTTGTAGAAGTGTTAACGGCCCCCTGACCAGGACTGCTGGACCTCAGTGGTGGCATTTGCTGCCCGGAGAGTAAATTGAGTACAGACATCAGGGTAGTAGAGCTGGCACAGCTCCTGCTAAGTAGTGATTTCCCAGTTCCCCCAGATATTGCCAGAGCACAAGGGGTTGTATAAGAAGCAGGTGATTGTGAATTATCTGCTGCAGTGATGTTTGAGGGTGAAGCAATTTGAGACATCTGCCACGAAAGGCAGCAATCTGTGATTTGATTGCTTTTAATCAATTGGTTAGGGGTAAGAGTTCTGCCTGTAAGAGCAGTTTAACTTTGGCGCAGTAGTTATCCACAAGAAGCTCTACTCAAAGGGAAGTTAGAGTTCAAGTTCTTAGGTCTCCAGGAGGAGTTGAGGGAGTGTTGTGGTGGGGTCAAAAGATGTGGTCTCATGGGTACCTCTCTTTAACTGGTGTAAGACCCCCGCCTTTCCCTCTTAAAGGTTAAGTACTGTTGGCTTTCAGTAGTGCCATTTCCAACAGACAACGAGGTAGCTACGGCTGTAGATTTAGGTGAAAGTCTGACAGTGGGTTTAGAGAGATGTTAATGTTTATAAGGGCTGGTACAGAACATAAATGTATGGAAAGTCTTCTTTCAGTCAGCGCGATATCTATACTTATAACACCCACTGCCCTTTCCAGCATTCTGTCACTGGAGATGCTTTTCACGGGGGAGTAGAAACAGTGTATGCCCCTGTGGTTTTCTTCTTCCCCATGATGAAAAATCAGTTAGGTGATGTTAGATATGGCCATTCTTAGGGGATTGTCCAAAATCTTTTCACTTCTCCCTCCTGTTTTTTTCCTGAATGTCTCTGATAGTCTTAGGAATCTGGGCACTTTCCCCCTATACTGCAGTGGGAAAATGGGCATGCCCTTCCAACACTTGCCAGGAAGAGGCTCTTACATGATTGGTTTAGGTTCTGTACCCAGGAGTGCCTTGTGAAAGGTACACAACATACCTCAGGTGGGTATGGCCCTGGCTATTGGTAGGATGCGGCATTGAGTGTGCCCACCACCAGAATATCCTGTCAAACATGTATCAGGCCACCCATTGCAGCCACAGAGGTTCACTTCCAAAGCCCTCAAGACTTCAGGGGGTGCACTTACAGACTATCAGTGTGTCAGGCAGAGGGCAACAGCAAAGTCTAGGAGTTTCCATCTAGCCTTTCCTGCCCTGGCTTCAGACTAACTGCAAGGGGTATGCAGCACTTTCTTTGGAGGCAGGACACAGCCTATTCAGGTTTAAGTGGGGCTGTGCCCAGCTCCTCCCTCACACCCTGCCAGTGATGGCCCATCCAGCCAAATCTAAGCTCCCTATTGTGTATGGCTGTCCAGGTGGAATATAAAAAGCTCAACTGTCAGCTACACTTAGACATGTGATTAGAGACAGGCTACAGACACAAAATAGCTAAGGCAAGAAAATGCAAACTTTCTAAATGTGGCATTTTTCAATTACAAAGTAATATCTGACTTCACCATAAGTTAAGATTTTGAATTGTGATTCCAGAGACACTACACATGAACTGATTATTTACTCCCATTTGGAAATTACATGTATAAAATGTAATAAGACAAATCAATGTTATCCTATGGTAGAGATAGGCCTTGCAGTAGTGAAAATGGATTTTAAGAGGTTTTCATCACCAGGACATGGTAAACTTAAAAGTACATGTCATAATTTTTAAATACACTGCACTCTTCTCTCTGGGCTGTCCAAGGCCTACCCTAGGGTGATATATGTACAATAAATGAATATTTGGGCCTGACAAAAGTTTTCTTTTGCCAGGTCAAAATGGCATTTTAAAACTGCACACACAGGCTGCAATGGCCGGCCTGAGATATTTTTAAAAGGCTACAAAAGTGGGTGGCACAATCAATGCTGCAGACCAACTGGTAGCATTTAATTTACTGGCCCTGGCCACATGTTGTGCCACTTTACTAGGGACTAATAAGTAAACTAAAAATGTCAGTTGGCGATACGCCAACATTACCATGTTTTGAGGAATGAGCACATTTACTTTAACCCTAGATAGCAGTAGTAAAGTGCTCAGAGTACTAAGACCAACAAAAATGGTGTCAGAAAAAAATTGAGGAGAAAGGCAAAACATATTAGGGAAGACTACCCTAACGCTGACACGCCTAACAGTTTGGCTTTGCCACCCACAGGTGCCTTGACCAAGGTCAGTAAACCAGCACTTGAGAGTTTATGGCAAACCCACACAACCCTACTTGGCATGCTTGCAGGTGTGGTGTTTGTGCTTTCTGGATTACTAAGAGTCCTGTAAAGGGGTCAGGGATACAGTGGTGATTCAAAACTGGTTTTGTTCTTTAGAATAGCGCATACAAATACTGCACAAAGAAAATATACCATATATTTTTTTAAGTGTTTATTTCAACAGTCTTAACCTGTTGCTTAGTACATGAGTAATTCCCATACAGAATATAGTTAAAACAGAACTAATGCATGTTAGTAGCAGCAATAATAATATAGACTTTTCTAATACAATTGGAATATTTCTAGCAGGCTAACACCATAAAGACTAGTTCTAATGCAGCACTATGAGAGCATGGAGTAACTAACTTGCCTCTAGAGTGTCCTGGGACTCAGGACACTACATACCTGTTCACAGTAGAGTTGCTTTGATTGTCAGACTTCAGCGAGGAAAGTGTGTTCCCTCGGAAGAAAAATACACATTAGCTGGACCTCTCCTCTCTGTTTGGCTCTCAGATAATTACCTAAAGTAAGCATGTGATATAAGAAATCATAACAGGTAACATGTTTAATGTAGTCCTATATTGCCACCACGGGTATAAGGTGTCATTTACGAAGCACTCAGCCTTTAGTCTCTTGGTTTATGATGTCACCAGAATCAATCAGTGAAACTCTTGTACCATATTCACAGTTATCCATTATGCATACTCTTTCTGTCTCTCTCGCTCTCTCTCTTGCACACAGCAAAATCCTTTCCAGTAACAGGATAACTCAGACACCCACGGATGCTTCAGCTACTTTTATTAGTGTGTCAGTTTCAACACTCTATCCATGATTAAGGCTATGGCTGAAATGAGCTGGAGTGAAGACTTGCTTAATAAACCGTTGTTGAAGCATTCGTGGGTGCCTGAGTTATCCTGTTACTGGAAAGGATTTTGCTGTGTGCATATTTTTGTCTCCTGGCTCCTGAAGCCCATCTCAGACCACCGCACAATAAGCCTTGTCTCGCTTCTCCTCTCTCTCTCTGTCTCTCTCTCTCTCTCTCTCCCTCTCTCTATATATATATATATATATATATATATATATATATATATATATATATTTCACTTGAAAAAAAACAAAGGTTACAGGGACGTTATAGTTATGAAATAGAATTTTAAAAAACATAGAAATTCACTCAAAAAACCAAAGGTTACAGGGACGTTATAGTCAGCCTCAGATTTTAACCGTACCAAACCATAGAAATTTACCAGTTATAGTTAGAGTTACCTCAAGTAACTATAACTCGTGGCCCAAGGTAAATATAACTCGCACCCTTGTACAGTTTTTTCATCAAACTTTTTACTGCAAATATTACATTGATAATATCAATGATATTATGAAAGATGACATGATTGCCGTAAGTTATAGTTACCCTAGGGCACGAGTTATAGCCCCTGTAACCTTTGTTTATTTCAGTGCACTTCTATGCTTTTTTAACGTACAGTAATTTTAATTATGCACAACCCTGTGGCCAACCCCCTAAAAGCACCGAAACTTGCACCATGCACAACCTTTACCCATGTGCAGGGGAGGTTCCCTGCAAGACCTGGCATGCAGCCAGACCCTGTGGCCAACACCCACTAACCCAAAGCCACGATGTGCACAGTGCTTTGGCCGTGCACGGCAGGAGTTGGCCGCGGCTTCTCTGGGTGTGAGGACAGGTGTAAGAGGGTATATCTGGGGGTGAGAGTGGCTGTCAGATTGTTTGTCTGAGTGTGAGAGTGAGTACATCAGTGTTTTAGTGGATGTGTCACTGTGAGTGGATGCATCAGGGTGTCAGTGGCTCGATCAATGGGTGTGTGATGGTCTGAGTGGGTGTGTGAGTGGTGCGAGACTGTCTGAGTGGGTCTGAGTGTGAGCATGAGGGTATGAGTGGGTCTGTGCGTGGGTGCCTGAGTATCATGGTGGGTGTGTGATTAGGTGCGTGTGTGTTTGAGTGGGATTGTGAGTGGGTTCGTAAGTGCCTGAGTGGGTGTGTGAGTGGGAGAATTAATTGAAAGAGAGACAGAGAGAGTGAAAAAGGTGAGAGGGAGAGGGATAGAGTTTTTTAGTCTTTGATGTCTGATATACTTAAAAAGAGTTATTTGTTTCCAATTTAAAATCAAAAATGTAATTTAAAAAAAATACATAATAATTATTTTTATTAAAAATAAATAAAAATGAAATGAGTCCAGCTGGACTCGAACATCTAAAGCTCAGAGTGAAGGTCAAAACTACTGTGTGTTTTTTTATTTTATTATTTTTATGCCCTTTAAGGGCTATCTGGGACCGCAAGGGAGCTCTTAAGGGCTCCCCCAGTGGTCCCTCCTTTTTATTTTCTTCTTTTTTTAAACATTTTTGAAAAATAAAATACCCTCTTTACACCTGCCTGACACCTTGAAGTAAGTCTTAATGCGTCCCCTGCAATGCCATTGCTTCAGCAAGCATGGAACTGCTTTGACAGCAGCTCCATGCTTGCTGAAGCATTTTAGCATGAGGGTATGAGTGGGTCTGTGCGTGGGTGCCTGAGTATCATGGTGGGTGTGTGATTAGGTGCGTGTGTGTTTGAGTGGGATTGTGAGTGGGTTCGTAAGTGCCTGAGTGGGTGTGTGAGTGGGAGAATTCATTGAAAGAGAGACAGAGAGAGTGAAAAAGGTGAGAGGGAGAGGGATAGAGTTTTTTAGTCTTTGATGTCTGATATACTTAAAAAGAGTTATTTGTTTCCAATTTAAAATCAAAAATGTAATTTAAAAAAAATACATAATAATTATTTTTATTAAAAATAAATAAAAATGAAATGAGTCCAGCTGGACTCGAACATCTAAAGCTCAGAGTGAAGGTCAAAACTACTGTGTGTTTTTTTATTTTATTATTTTTATGCCCTTTAAGGGCTATCTGGGACCGCAAGGGAGCTCTTAAGGGCTCCCCCAGTGGTCCCTCCTTTTTATTTTCTTCTTTTTTTAAACATTTTTGAAAAATAAAATACCCTCTTTACACCTGCCTGACACCTTGAAGTAAGTCTTAATGCGTCCCCTGCAATGCCATTGCTTCAGCAAGCATGGAACTGCTTTGACAGCAGCTCCATGCTTGCTGAAGCATTTTATCTCTGTCCTTTGCATGCGTGCAGGGGAGAGAGATGAAAGCTCTGCTATTTGACAGCAAAACATTGCAGGAGCTGACCCTGGGAGGTGGTGGCCCACAGTGCTATATGTGGCTCCACAAGGCAGGCCATGTGGCCCCCCTCTGATGTGAAGATAGCCCCAGGGGGTGGTGGTCCCCAGGCCAGGTGGGTCCGAAACGGATCCCCTTCCAATTTTTTACTTTTTGCAAGGGGGTGTTGGTTCCTGGGGAAAGGGGGACCACGGGCCCCCCACATATATCTATATAGAAGGTCAGGGAGTGGTGATTCCCGGGGCTTAGAGTCCCCTAGGGACCCTATTTCTTTTTTTTAAAGATTTTCCCCAGGGGGGTGGTGGTCTCCAGGGCAGTGGGGGCCGCTTAGTCTCCCAGCTCCAAGTACAGTGTTGCCTCGGGGTTGTGGTCCCTGGGGTAGCGGGACGATGTGTGGCACCTCACAAATACAAGCATTTAGCCTCGGAGTGGTGGTATTCGGGGCCTAGGGGGGCCACAGGCCCACCGCATAAAATTAGCTCAACGCTCCAGGGAGATGGTGGTCCCTGGGTCAGTGGGGGGGCCAGATGGCTGACAGCCTATTACATGAAAGCCCCGCAGAAGTGGCAGTCCCTAGGGTGGCGGGGAGGCCAGAGGCCCCCCCATACAAAAAAAATAAGCCCTGGGGAAGGCCCCACTACCACTTTTTTTTAATTTAAGAAAGCCCCTGGGACTTGGCCCTTCCCAGAGCATTAGGCTAACGAAGTGCAAGAGACTGAGCTTCAATTTTTTTGTTTTACAAGTGGAGTCGCAGATCCACCGTGTCTCCGCTCGTAAATAAAAAGAAATGCTTTTTGGCCCTGGGGGGCCGTGCAACCAGAGCTAAGAGGTCAGGATGTTTGTACTCTGGCCCCTTTTGTTTTTTTCAGGTTTTTCTTTTGAGACTCTGGAGCCCCAAGAAGGCTAACAACACTTCAACAGCTTCTGTTGTTAAAGTGTTATCAGCCAATCAGATCTCAGCACAAGATCGTTAGGGGTTGCGAATCCTTCACGACCCAAGACATACAAATTAGTTTTCCCTATTATTTCTCAAAAACTACTGAATGGAATAACACCAAAACAATAAAAAGCACTCTTTCTGGACCAAGGCCTACCTTCCTGCCACATTTGGTGTAATTCCATCCAGTAGGTTTTGTGCTGATGCTGTTCAAAA
This sequence comes from Pleurodeles waltl, assembly GCF_031143425.1. Lineage (NCBI taxonomy): Eukaryota > Metazoa > Chordata > Amphibia > Caudata > Salamandridae > Pleurodeles > Pleurodeles waltl. The sequence continues at coordinate 1,475,177,996 of NC_090447.1, read as the reverse complement.
TCTGTAGGGAAAAATGAATGGGAAAAACGTGTTTTGGGACCCCCCTTTTTTCTCAGACCCCCTAGACGGATCGCCCAAAACTTTCCAGGCAGCAGCTGACAAATTGTTTGGGCTAGTTACATGGAGATTCATCAAGCGGCGCCAAAGATATTGTCATGTCAAAAAATGCTTTTTATAGAAAAACTGGGTCCTAACTACAACTACCTAGTGGTGACCGTCACTAGCTAATGTATATACATATCATAAAAATATATATATGTAACCTACTGGCAGTTGCCAGTAGGTAGGTAGGTAGTTATAGTTAGGCCCATGTTTCCATAGAAAAAGTGTTTTTTGACTTGCCTATATCTTTGACACCATTTGACGAATCTTCATGGAAATTTCCCATCAAAGTCTACCTGTGATTCTTGTTGCACACAAAAACATTTTGGGTGATCAGTCAAGCCAGGGCTGAGAAAAAGGGGGGATCAAAAAAGTTGTGTTTCCCATGTTCATTTTCATGGGACATTTAGAAAGGGCTACAGCACAAACCGCTTGACGGAATTACATCAAATTTGGCAGAAGGCTAGCTTTCGGTACGCAGATTGTTCTTTCTCTTATTTGGTGTAAATCTGTACAGTAGTTTTGGGTATATTAAAGGAAATGCAAATGTGGATATCTCTGGCCGCAAAGACTTCACAAAGCATGATGAGCATGTGCAGGAAAAAGCACAGCTCTGATTGGCTGCCAACACTTCAACCATAAAGTGTTGCCAGCCATTGTGGGACTTGGCCTCACCCAATTCCCACAAAAAAGCACACAAAAAAAGAAAAGGGGCAAGGGTAGGGAAACCCTGACCCCATAGCTCTGGTGGCGCGGTCCTAGAGAACCTACCGAAGGGCTAAAAAGCATTATTATTTTTTTAAATGTTGCTCCAATACGCAACAGATCTGCAGATCGGGCAAAAATGTAAAAACCAATGAAGGTGGGCTTCCGCGCTTTGTTATTCTGATGTCCCCAGGTGTACCAAGTCCCAGTGGCATTATTTATCCTAGTGCCCCACAGCCCTGGGAACCGCCACATCCCTGGGGCAGTCATCTTAACTAATGTGGGTGGATGCCCGGTCCCCCCGCAGTCCCGGGGTCCACCACCTCTCTGGGGTTGTTAACTAATATGGTGTGTGGGGGCACACAGCCCCCTTGCAGCCCTGGGGATCACCGCCTCCTGGGGCAAATAGTAAAAAATGTAAGGGGCGTCCATTTTGGATCCCCAATCCCTGGGGACCACCACCTCCGCAGCGCTATTATCCTTGAGGAGCCACTGATGGCCCTGGGGACCGCCACACCCCAGGGCTGGCTCCTGCGATGTCCCGGGTGCCCACACCAGGGACATAGCTGCTTGCTATGTCAAACATAACTTCGCTTTCAGACAGCAGGATCTGCCAATCATGTCCCGCTGTCAGAAAATGTAATTTTCATCTGTCTCACATGCACGCAGATATGTGTGCAGGGAACTCAGATAAAAACATTGCTCCAGCAAGCAGGGAGCTGCTATTAAAAACACCTCCTTGTGTGATGGAGCAATGCCAGCTCACGCAGGAGGTGGGAGCCGGCTACACACTCAGGAGAAGCCTTGAGGCTCCACCACGGTCACAGATAGCACAAACAGTGCAAAAGATTTTTTCAAACAACAATCAGCAGGGACTGCGGGGGAGGCCTTGAGGCTACCCCTGCGGTCCCAGATAGCCAGATTAAAAACATATAAATTCACCGCAAAAAACAAAGGTTACAGACACATTATGTTCAGGCTAACATCTTAAACGTATGAAACCATAGAAATTTACCTGTTATAGTTAGAGTAATCTCAAGTAACTATAACTCGTGCCCTAAGGTAACTATAACGCGCATCCTCACCTTTGATAGCATCATTGATAATAACAATGTAATATATGCAGTAAAAAAAATTACAAAGCAGCTGTGCATGGCGGGGGCACAAGTTGTTTTACCTTGAGGCACAAATTACTTGAGATAACTATAATAGGTGAATTTCTATGGTTTATTTCTAAATACATATATAAATAACCTAGTGGCGGTCGCCATTATGTAGTTATACTTAAGACCTAGTTTGTATAGAAAAAGCATTTTCTTACTTGGCTGTATCTTTGGCTCCGGTTGATGAAACCTCACAAAAGTTTCCCAAAAAAGTTGACGCTCACATCAGCTGTGGTCTGAAATGTTTGGGGGTGATCCGTTAAGCGGGGGTCGAGCCCTCACCAGCCTGCAGCTCTGAAGAGGACGAATGCCACTGCCGGTGCCGCGTGGAGACTGTGGTTTGAGGAGTTGCCCCAGTTTTTTAGAGGCGGTGTAGTGACACGTTTGTGGCCTCTCCTGGAGCTAAGGGGAGGGCTGCGAGAACCCCCCTATCGGACACAGGGATCGCTCATGCTCCTCCCCATGGGACCAGGGGAGTGAAGGTTACTGCACCAAAACTGTGTGGCGGTGTATATAACGACACTGGGGTGTTCCGCAGAGTAGGTCATGCACCTGATGGCCTCAATTACGTACAGCTTGCCTGGACTTACCAGCATTGTGGGGGGCCTTTCCATGTCCTCTGTCTCCACACAACAAAAGAATAGTAAGTGCAGGGGCAGAGTAAGTAACTTGTCAGTGAGTGGAAGATTTGGATCAGGTGGGCCTCAGTGTATAAAACACCACCGGCATTGATGAACTGTACCGAACAAGTGGCACCCAATACCCGCTGACACATCGAAAATGAGCCACAAGGGTGGGACAGGACCTCTAGCACAGAAAACAGGCAATTGGAGCACTCAAGATGAGTGACCCTCACCCACCTACATCAACAATAGCGTCCACCACAGAACCCACACTTGACCAAATCTGAGGTGCCATTGTGACCACCAAACAAGATCTCAATGACAAGGTGGATGTGGTGGCAGACAAGCTTGGACTTCTCCAAGCTGACCAGCAGAAATTGGTGGGCAGAGTCACCCAGATAAAGACTGGAGTGGTGGAGCATCGCCCAACCGTCCAGGAGCTGGAGGGGCTGGTGCGTTCCTTTGCCTCCAGAGTCCATGAGTTGGAGGCCAGAGCTGAGGATTCCGAGGGATGATCTCATTGAAACAACCTCCGCATTGTGGGGTTTCTGGAAGGTGCGGAGGGCACAGACCCTACGGAATTCTTTGAGCAATGGTTATCGCAGAAGGTGGTGCCAGAGCAGCTTTCGGTGCACTTCCAGGTGAAGCGCACCTACAGGCTGCTGGTACGGTGCCACCCACCGGGGTCCCGCCTCAGGCTTATGGTCACACGTATCCTGAACTACGGAGACAAGGAGGCACTCCTTTGGGCAGCGAGAACGGTGTCCCCCCTCCATTATGACAATGCCAGGGTTTACATCTTTACGGACTATACCCTCTCAGCACAACACCACAGTGCCTCCTTCCTTGTCGTGAAGTGCAAATTACAACAAGCCGGCCTCAACTACTCGCTTCTGTTCCTGGCAAAGCTGAAGGTGATGGTGGGCAACAAGACCTTCTTCTTCACAGAATAGATGGACACCTGGGACTGGGTGGAACAGCACCGCTGCAAGGCCTCGTCGCTGTCCTCCTCCAGAGCTGCAACATCATGGCGCTATGGCTACAGGTGGATGGAGGTGGGGGTCACGCCATTGGTTGAGAGCCCCAGTCCAGGGGATCCCTTTGCCGGAGCAGGCCAGGGAGGAGCAGGGCTAGGCGCTGGTTGCAGCGATCACCATATGGGTGGACAGACACTTGTTACAGGACTTTCCCCCAGATAACGATGCTGCTGAATCCACCTCCATGCACTCTGAGGACAGTACAGCCTCACACCCCCTTTCTGATGTAACACTCCAAACAGTGGATGAGCTCCTATGTTATTCAGGTTGGGAAGGCAGTAGTGTTGATGATTGTTAATATCCTTTCTGTAGTCTACAGATGGGATGGTAGCCAATCGAAACTCAAAGACATTGATCATATGGAGAACATAGGTTCTCCTGCCCATCGCTTGCTCAAGTACTGGTTCCTGCCCTTAAGACAGAGCTCTGCATCTCTGACAAGACTGGGCACCCCACTCTCTTTTTCTTTAAGTTGACTCCTAGGCACAGTTGGAGCCCATGGTGACCAGCTTTGGAGCTCCCCATCTATGGGTTAAAGTGTTAATTGTTTGGGCAGTCCGAAGTTTCAGGGTTGCCCCGGGTTGGGAGTTAGGAGTTCAGGTTGTGTGAACAGATAAAACATGTGATGTGCTAACAACTTGTTTTTGCAGGACTGTTACAGCTATTGTAGCATGGAGTGGTGGTACAAAGGCACAGAGACAGCCACTTCAGGGGCCCACCTTCATTAAGTAGCCCGGATGACTACGTTTAATAACATTATGTGGAATATCTGGCATATGGGCACTACCAGAAATAGGCACACTGTGCAGCAATACCTAAGAAGGTGGGGCATACAAATTGCTTTCTTGCAGGAGACACATGTGATGAGGGGGGAGGAGGTTCATCTGGAGAGGTGCTGGAAGGGTCACTGTTACTCTAAAATATTCTCCGGTTTTGCGTGGGGGGCCTTAATCTGGATTTGCTCTGCAGTCCCCTTCCAACCCCCAAGAACAGACATTGATCCTGAGGGCAGATATGCGTTGTTGGAAGGTCTCTTAGATGGTGAGGCAGTGTTGCTGGGCAGTATATATGCCCCTAACATGTCACAACCTGCCTTCTTCTCTTAACTCTACAATACTGACTCATTGGACTCATATACCGTGGATACTAGGGGCGACTTCAAACTGTATAATCAACCCACGACTGGATCGTTCACATCCCCCACTCCCTGGCTCCCCAGTCGAGTGCTCTGATACTATTCTCATAGTGGCTCCAACATTGGCCCCTGCTGGACTGCTGGAGATCTCAATACCCAGATGCCATAAATTATTCATACTACTCGGCTGTGCACGACTTACAGATCTGACTAGATAGGATCATATGTGAGCCAACGATCTTCCTACGTGTGACAGGGGCAAAATACCTGGGTAAGACCTTCTCTGACCACCACCCACTGCAACTATGGTTGGAGTGGGGTGCTGCCAGACTGCCAGTCCCCTCCTGGCAACTGCAGCCGGCCTTGCTAGAAGACCAGTCATTATGTGACACAACAAACTAAATATTGACACACTACTTTACTGAAAATTGGGGCACATCTAGTTCTAAACTCACCCTAGAAGCAACTGCTAGGGATATTCCTACAGCACAAACATACCTGAACATGGCACTGGTCACACATACATGATTAGTGGAGCAACTGCAATGCATTGACTTGAGGTAGTAGCAGGCCAAAATCCATGCTGAAGGGGACAAGGCAAGTCATCTGCTGGCCTGGTTATTACCTAGCACTGACTCTCTCTCTCTCCCACTGTGAGGATCCTAATTTCCCTGACAGAGCTTGCCCTACAGCAGACCCAGATACATGACCCATTTACAACCCATTACCACATGCTTTACAACCCCCCGCAATTGCCCAAGTGGAACAACATACGTGAGTTCCTAGAGGAGGTTAATCTCCATTAATGCCATTAGAGAGGGAAAACCTTAATACCCCCACACGCTAGAAGAAATTAAGGGAGCTATTCGAGGTGCGGCCATCCATAAAACACAGGGACTACATGGGCTCTTTATTGAATTTTATAAGGCATATGAACATCACCTTGCCCCTAAATTACTCAAACTTGATCAAATGGCGGCAGACGAGGGCTGCTTCCCAGAGAGTAGAGGGAGTCAATCCTGGTCTCTCGCCCAAAACCGAGTAAAGTCCCAGAGGACCTTGCCTCCTACCACTTGTCCATGTTGGGTTCGGACTACAAGATACTAAGCAAGATCCTAGCGGGCCGCCTGCATGGGCCTAGACAGTTAGGGCACCTGCACCAAAATGGGTTCATTCCCAGGAGATCCATCATGCTGAACATACGTAGGCTGCATAGAGTGATAAAATTGGCCAACTCTGCTGCCCATTCGCCGCATGCCTGGTATTAGACCTAAAGAAGGCATTTGACACGTTAGAATAGGACTATCGCCTCTCCATTTTGACAGCCTTTGGGATAATGGGGAGACTGCAAGCGCTGATTCAACTCCTCTATGTAGACCCACTGGCTCGAAGGTCAAACAGAGGACGTGACAAGGATACTCACTGTCGCCCTTACTCTTTGCCCTCGCCATGGAGCCTTTGGTCCAAAAACTGCATCAGCTGGGGGGTGAGGGGGTATTCTGTTGTTTGGGGAATCCCATGCAGTCTCCCTACATGCTGATGATGTCCTGATATATATTTGGGACATCAGTAACAGCATTGAGCCCATAAAGGCACTATTGCAAAACTTCCGTTCAACGTCTGGGCTGTGCATGCACTGGGCAAAATCCTGCTTATTCCCTTTATACCCACATTGTCTCCCACAGGACATTGTGATAGACCGTCAACAGCTGAAGTGAGAACCCCAAACTTTCGATACCTGAGCTTTAACATATATCACGAAAGGTAGGATCTCCGAAATAGAAACTTCACGAAGGCTGTAACATCACCGAAGCCTCAGATGGCCTTTTGGAGCACGCTCCCGCTCACTTTCCAGGGCAGAGTGTCACTTGCATAAATGGTGATACTCTCTCGCCAAAATCTTTCAATCAGTATACCCTGATCCACTTTTCATTTTCTACACTCGGCACTGGGGTCCTCCATTTGGAATAAAAGCCACCATTGAGTAGTGCTTTAGAAATTACAACTACCCATAACGAAGGGTGGACTAGGCAGTCCTAACTTTGAGCATTATTACCTGGCAGCACAGCTGCAGTGGCCCATATACTGGTTGGCGGGTCGTGGATCTGAAGAGTTTGCCCCTCTAGACATGGCACAGGCACAAGTGGTGCTGCAGAGTGCATTCCTGCCCCAAGCATGTCCACCACTATGGGCGAATGGTTTGCTACAGATTGTATTTAACAGCTTTCACCATAGCCTAAAGTTTGGGCCAAGAATGCCACTTTACTCATCGGATATCCCTCTGAGGTCAATATCCAGTTTCGTTGGGATACTGGGAGATATAGGACTGAACATATGGTCGGAGGCTGGAGTGGATACACTGGGGGTGCTTTTCCGAGGGGGCTCGCTCGTAATGTTCGAGCAGCTACAGGAAGAATATGGGCTGCCTGCTGGACATTTCCTAGCACATGCTTATCTATTAGCGGAGGCGATCCGACTCTGAGGCATTGCAAACACGGAGCCAGACCCACATCCACTTACACACATATTATCCGCACTGGGGTAGGGATGTAAACTAATAACATGGTTAGCCAGTGCATTTGCTCATGCCAAGCAGGATCTACTGGTGAAAACCTGTGGGAGAAGGGGAGAGAGACTTGGGCAGGGAGATTACTATGAAGGATTGGGAGAAAATCACTGAGTACCCTAGGCGAGTGTCTCACAATCCAAAGTTTCAATATGTACAGAATAATATTTTGCACAGAACATACCTCACACCCGCCTCTCTTTCCCACAAATTTGGCTCCCCGTGGACATGCCCACGATGCCAACAAATAGGAGCTGATATTAAACATATGTTCTGGGAATGCCCGGTTGTTGCGGAATATTGACCAAGATATTAAACGAAATAGGACGGGTAACGGGTCGCACGGATCTACGCACGATGGAGGGGACACTGCGAGGCCTCTTCCACAGGTGACAAGTTGCAACTTGGCTCTCAGACTTATTGGGGTGCAATGGAAATCACAGACATTGCCTAACACTGAAGGATGGCGGTCCTTAATGGGGCCGAGCCGAGGCATTAGCCTTGAGGCGTGAAGAAATTGATGGTATGCTGAAATATCCTATGGCAATAGATTGGGAAACACTATTTATGGACTTGCACTCTAACTCAGAGGTATTCGATATCCCCCAAGAGGACCTCTGAGACCCAATTAACACCCCCTGAACACTTCAAGTTACTGCAGGCGAATGCGCCCTTCAATTGGTGAAGCATCCCCGGCTACATAGTATAACGCCCCTGACCTTAGCCTTAGCTACAGACCAACCCAGACCATATGTATCTACACACAAAGGATATATTTAGTGCATCACATGATGGTTTTCTTTCTTGTTACATTATAAATACATGTCAATATGTGAACTGTTTGCTCCTGCAATGCCTTTCGTGTTTTATATGTTATACGCGAATTGATGTGTAAATGCACCTGTGGACAATGTCACCAGTTAGCCTTTTTTGTACTGAGCTGTACTTTTGCCTTCTCATTAAAAAATGATTAACAAAACGTTGGGGCTGAGAAAATATATACAGCCATACCACGTTGAATGCGCTTGATCTCTAAAGCTAAGCAGCCTTATTGCTATATAAGTTAGTACTTGGATGGGAGACCGCCTAGGGAATACCTGTGTGGATCATCATTAAAGAACTTCCCGTGAGTGCTCCAACCTGTATTGTTTATTGATTGTACGTGAGTCCTACACTCACGTTGTGGAAGCACCCGCTTTGAGTTCAGCAGCTTTGGTGGACTTGTGTGAAGCTACTTAAGTGAGACTGGCAGAACCGTTGGAATGTCTGTCACTCCCTCAACTACAAGTTGCACACTATTCAAGTTTAAGGCTGTACAGTAATTCTACTTGCACCTGCAGTAATTCAACATATTAGCCATATGCGAGGGATGTTTGCATGGACAGATACACTTTGAAACTGTTGAAAATAGTGAACTTGCACAGGGTGAATCATCAAAGGACTCTAAAAATGATAAAATTAGTACTTGTTTGTTTCACATCCATCAGGATAAAATGGAACAATGGATATCAATATCTTCAATAATGAGTATTATAGCATCAGCACTATTTGGAATAATGGGAATTGCTATGTAAACATCAGAACTACGAATAGCCATAAACTCAAAGGGTTGTGAGTCCTTTTTTCATTGTAGTTTTACATCCTCCAACGGGAGTAAAGGATGTCATTTTTAAACGGAGAAATGTGTCTATGTCAGTTGAAATTAACATGTATTGAGAAAGACATTGGGCTGAAATGCATCTGCGTGGATCATCATTAAGGAACATCCTGTGAGTGCCGCCACTATGTAGTTATAGTTAGGACCTGGGGACATATTTATAGTTTTTGATGCAGAACTGCGCAAACACAGTTTTGCATCAAAAAGTTTAGCATTGGCTAGCACCATTTTTTAAGGCAACCTGGGCATCATATTTATAATATGACGCTGGGTGGCGCTAAAAAGTGGTTAGAATAAAAATAAATTACGTTAACCATTGCGACTTGTCATAAGGCAAAATGATGTTCGCGCCGGAAACAAGACTCTAACGTAAACGTGTCAAAAAATGGATATGCACCATTTTTACATGCATTAGCATCAAATTCATACACTAATGCAGAAAACAGTGCAAAGGAGAGGCAAAATTGACCCAGAAAGCCAGGAGAGACCCCAGGGTGACCCCACACAACCAGGAACCTGCCAGGAGGACACACACAAGTCCCAGGGGAGGGAGAAGAAAAAGCGCAAGTGATGTTTCAGTGCTTTCTTGTGAAAGAGGTGACAGAGCACCAGCAACAACTATCCGTCACCTCCAAATGGTCAATTGGCAGACAAGAGGAAATCTGGCAGCAGATAGTTGACACGATCAACAGTGTGGCAGAGGTGAAGAGAACTGTAACTGAGTGCATGAAACGCTGGCATGATTGCAAGAGGACAAAGGAGAAAATGGCAAGGAACAGGAACGCAGCACTGCAAACTAGAGGTGGAAGTCCAGCACCACAAGAGGACCTGGACGAGATGTAGGAGATGGTTGCAGCGGTCATCCCGGAGGAACTGGTCACTGGTATTGCAAGACAGGACAGTGCAGTCTACAAGGAAACACCACAAATGCAGGGTACGTTGCATGGGGGAAATAATGCAAAATTGTCAAGTACAAGAAGGGGGAGGCACATGGCACACTCTCAATGCATGTCAAAGGAGCACAGAGGGACATGTTGCACATGAAGCAAGTTGCACCATTCAAATGTAAGCAACATATGTACATACGCCTTGGTAGTGCCATGCACCACAACTCATACACAACCTGGACATATGTTAACCACCAGGGAGAAATACCTACAAGTACATATGCAGCCCAATAGGATGGAAGGCATGTGTAATGACTCTGCTCCTAGTTGTTTCATCAAAACATCCCCTGCATATAGCCAAACAAACCCTACCAACACCATCAACACAGCAGAGACTAGGAAGTCAGTCAATACCATTCCTTGGATTATGTCATGGGGGTGTCCCTTGCAGAAACACCTTGCAACGGCCTTGTCTCATTACCAAAACACATGTGTGCTGCATCTTACAGCACACAATACATTGAAACCTTTCCCAACAGTACCCAGACGTGCTGGAAGCACCAACACCCCCCACATAAACAACACATCCCCATACGGCAGCCACAACTCCATCAAGCAGTAAGGATGCCACCCTGGGTGAAGAGAAAATTAATCTGGGCAGGCGCTGGGGAAATAGCAGGGTGGTCCTGTATCACAGGAAACATGCCACTACCCAGTGTAACTAAACTGGTGTAGTCTGGAGCCACACATTTTTATGCTGATCAGAACTGTCACACTAGAGAAAATATGTACTGCAGACTACAATCTGTAAGTCACAACAAAGACAAGCTGACCCCACAACTACTCTGACACAATCATATGAGACATTTAGTAATGGGGAAGTAACCACACAAATACAACACATGCTGTACATTAGTGAACATAATGGTGCACAATATCACGTTGACGGGCGGGGGATGGTGCATGGGCCAGTCTGGTGTTGGTAAGATTGCTACTGCAGTGTACTCTTTGCAGTTGGCAGTATAAGTAATACGCTGGGATGGTGGGTCGAAATTTGTATCCTCATGGTAGGTCTGTGGGGCAGTTACCACTACATTGTTGATGGACCAAATAGAGTCAGTGCCAGTCTTGGGGTGTGACAGGACATGCTGCTCTTAGCTCTGCAAATCAGGCAGTGGAAAGTGCAGAGGGCCTGGGCATGGGGCCCCCTACACTGCCCATGTCAGGTGCATGGGCTGTGCAGCGGCACCCAGAGTCACCCAGAGGCACACCACACCACATCACCACCAACCTTTGCATGGGGGTTTCACCGCCATGCAAAGGCTGGTGGAAAAGCAGGAACATACCTCCAATAGCAAGTCAGTAATGTGACATGTCAACAGTCACAAAATTGAAAGATTGATTTTACACAATCTCATTGTAGAGGATGATGGTTCCCCTGCTGATCTGCCTGTCCTGAAGTTCCCCGGTGATCTGGATGACCAGCTGACAACCATCAGCCAAGAAACCCTCCAAGAAGCCCTCATATCCCTCCAGACACCACCTCCAGTTGCAAGGAGGACAAATAAGGTAGCAGCCATCCCAGATGCCCCACCCAACATCCCAATAGTATAACCTGCCAGTACCCACACAGCTGAGGACTCCGAGGACACAGGGACCACCTTTGAGAGAACAGTTGTAGGAGTCCAATGGGAGCTGGCCAAGCAGGTGCAGGTGGGGATGGAGACTGTGGCAGCCAGCCTAGAGGGAATGCGCACACGCCTCATTATGGCCAATGAACATACAGCAGCCAAACGAGGCACATACTCCCCACTACATGGAGACCAGCAGTGTCTGAGGGACATAGCTGCTGCCATGAGGGAGAGGACACGCAACTGCCCAGTTTTGCGTCAAAAAAATTAGCGCCGGCTAACGCCATTTTGAAGCACCATGCGGGCGCCGTATTTAATCAATGACGTTAGCCGGCGTTAGCCGCCGGCGCTGTCTGGTGTGCGTTAAAAAAAATGACGTACACCAGGCAGCGCCGGCGTAGGGGAAAATGGAGCTTGGGTGCCAAAAAATGGGGCAAGTCAGGCTGAGGCAAAATTTGCGCCGCAACCCGATTTGCGCCATTTTTTTTTACTCCCAACCCCCATTGACTTGACTCCTGTCTTAGCAAAGACAGGAGTCATGCCCCCTTGCCCAGTGGCCATGCCCAGGGGACTTCTGCCCCTGGGCATGGTCATTGGGCATAGTGGCATGTAGGGGGGCCCTAATCAGGCCCCCCCATGCCACAAAAAAAACTTTAAAAAAATACTTACCTGAACTTACCTTAATGTCCCTGGGATGGGTCCCTCCAGCCTTGGGTGTCCTCCTGGGGTGGGCAAGGGTGACAGGGGGTGTCCCTGGGGGCATGGGAGGGCACCTCTGGGCTCCTTCCGAGCCCACAGGTCCCTTAACGCCTGCCTTTTCCAGGCGCTAAAAAACGGCGCAAAAGCGGCCGTACGTCATTTTTTTGGACCCGCCCACTCCCGGGCGTGATTTTTGCCCGGGAGTGTAAATACGGCGCACATGCCTCGGAGTCAATTTTTTAGACGGGAACGCCTACCTTGCATATAATTAACGCAAAGTAGGTGTCCACGCTAAAAAATGACGCAAACTCCATGGACTTTGGCGCTAGACGCGTCTAACGCCAAAGTATAAATATGGAGTTAGTTTTGCATCGGAATTGCGTAAAAAAATACGACGCAATTCCGGCGCAAACAGAGTATTAATATGCCCCTTTGTGCCTTCCACCTTCTCTTTTTCCGACATCATTTTTGCTGGCTTTAGGACTCTGCGTACTTTACCACTGCTAATCAGTGCTAAAGTGCATATGCTCTCTCCCTAAAACATGTTGACATTGGCTCATACCTAATTGGCATATTTGATTTACTTGTAAGTCCCTAGCAAAGTGCACTACATGTGCCCAGGGCCTGTAAATTAAATCATACTAGTGGGCCTGCAGCACTGGTTGTGTCACCCACTTAAGTAGCCCTTAACCATGTCTCAGCCCTGCCACTGCAGGGCCTGTGTGTGCAGTTTCACTGCTACCTCGACTTGGCATTTAAAAGTAGAACTCATTGCGACCGGAACTTCAACACATGGCCAATTGGATTGACACATTACCGAGCTGAAACAATGCAGCCCGACTTCCTGCGAAGAGGAATCGACGCAGCACCTGCTGTGCGACAGAAATTTCACCGCATCACCCAACGGATCGACACAGCTCCTGTGACCTCGTCCTGCATGCCCCAGATTTCTTCGCATCATCCCAGGGCATCCAAATACCCCACAACCCAAAGAGGATCCAAGCCCGCGTGCCGGAAATCGACGCAAGACCCTTGGTGCGTGGAAAATATTGACCCATTATCTGTGTGCGCCCAGAGAAACCGATGCACACCTCCCAGTTTTCCACACATCTCCTCCTCTCTGGTCCCTTGCAGATAATTTAGACGCAAATCAGGTACTTTGTGCTTGCAAGGCACACTTATTGCTTTACAGAATTTAAGACTCTTTTTATAATTTTCTAAAGTGATATTTCAACGTGTACTTATCAAATCTTGATCGTTTTGACCTTATTTTAACCAGATAAATATTCTATATTTTTCTAAACCTGTGTGGTGTATATATGTGGTGTTTATACTATGTTATTGCATGATTTATCGCACAAATACTTTACACATTGCCTTCAAAATTAATCCTGACTGCTAAGTGCCAAGCTACCAGAGGGTGGGCTCAGGATAATTTGGATTGTGTGTGACTTACCCTGACTAAAGAGAGGGTTCTTTCTTGGACAGAGGGTAACCTGGTTGCCAATGAATGACCCCATTTCCAACAGTGATCCATCCACTACGCTTAGTAATAGTGGTGTGGGTAACCATGTCATTAGTCATAGATTGTCAGTACAAGAGTGCAGAACTGTGGAAGCACATACCTACACACAAGGTCTCAAAATTGCAAATGTCAATGCTGGTCTCATCCCCTACAAGCAATTTACTGAGTATGTCAAAAATGAGGAACACATGTATGATTCACTCACTACTTATGGCAGGAATGGCTGTGAAACAGCTGGGAGTACTGGTAGAACACATTGGTGTGATATAGAAGTACCTAACCTTATTAGAGATTGCCACCGGTCAGTTTAGCAGGATAGAGTTCACATTTATGCTGTTGTCTGATGTGCCACAGTTCCCTACATTCCTACACGGACAGCTGAAGTACCACACCTACCTGTCCAATACAAAGTAAACATATTCACCTTGAGTGGTGGGTACACTGAATGGCAGATGCATTGACAAGAGGATGTGTTGTTTCTGTCAATGTGACAGCTCAGTTGTCAATAGGTTATGCACATGTCATGAGAGGTATTCTGAGGCAAGACGGAATACCTAGGCCAACACACAATTTGCACTGTGCACTCATGGGAAGACCCTGAGACACAAGCATATAACACAAAATGTGTGGGATTACGCAAAAATGTTTATAAAAATGTAACTAAACTAAAAACAATAATAAAACCTTCCCTATCCTATACTGACCTATTCTAACTATACTTAAACAACAACTAAAGCTAATTTCCCTATGCTAAATGTAACTAACACATTTAACACCACACTCTAAACATTGGCCCCTCACCCCCCTTAAGTTACAAGACACATGCAGGATAACATATACTAATACTACACATACACTAACTAAATCTAAACATATATACATATATATTTTTTTAATTGAAAACACATAGATACCCCAACATGACCCACCACCCATACAATTAACATGTAACAATAATCCACCCCCCAAGACCCCCTATCCTATCAGAACTACAGACCTACACTAACCTAACTCTAACCCCCTAAAGCCCACAATAAACCATAAGTCAAAATCAGAATGGAGGGGACAGAACTTGGAGGTGGCAGTCCACAGATCACTCAAAGTTTAGCCTTCTTTAGTTTATTTTTGATTATTTGCCTCTTGGTGTTGGTGGCCACCTCCTTCTCCAAATTCTCCAAATGTTTCAGGACCAGGGAAATTCGTGTCCATGGCAGTAGGTGGTGTGGGCTGTTGCACTATTGTTGTTGTAGGTGCAGCCGACGTTGTGGGTATGGTGCCAGCTGTGCACCCCTGCACTGCTGAGGAGCTCGGTGTCTGCTGTGCTTTCTGAGCCAGTGTGGGGACCCCTTCTGGGAATGCCCTCCAAAACCCCCAGTTGCCCTCTCTGCATGGTAGCGACGAGCCATTTTTCGGTACCCAGATTCCACTGCCAAGATATGGTGGTACCTCACTACCCTCTTTTTAAATGCACACAGCTCATCATTGTCATGTTTGTAGCTGTTAAATGGAGACATGCAACCATCAGTGTAAGCATTGTGTGGAGTCTGTACAGATTAGTAGCTTACACTTCTAAATCGAAACTCACATGCACTAGAACTCACATTCCAGAAAAGACAATTTCCCTGATAAATGTAACAACAACGCTGCCTTAGCATCATATTTATGACTCTAAACCATGCAAACCGAGAAAGTGAACCAAACATTTAGAAGTGTGCATTGCTTTTGCGTAAAAAAGATTAATGCAAAGGCAGTGCTAACTTTACATACATAAGGCCCAAACTTCCTCATCATCTGTGTCTATTTCCAACCATACATCACCAGTAACTTGGACATGTTATTGGGAGGATGGAATGCTGTTGGTAAACATGAGGGGTCAGAGCTGATAGGTACAGATGCAAGCCTGATCAATATGATTGTCACCTACACTGTGAGCATCACATCTACCTACACATTTGGTATTCTTCTCCCCCTGAGCCTAAGAGGGGATGGCCATGCAATCCACCATCTCAACTGTCCTGGTCATCCACCAAGGCCTGCCCACTCATACATGGAGTCAAATGTTAGGAGGGGTGACAACTAGGAAGCTGGTATTCAGAGGTCTATCACATCTACAGTCATGTGTCCAGGTGTAGACAGCCAGCAATACCAGATCTGCCACTACTATTCCTTTCACACCCATTTCCATGCCAGCACACGTTTGGCCTGAACCTGCATGCAAGTCAATTACATTCCACATAAGTGTAACATACATGGAGAGCAAAAGTTGGAGCACCATGCTGGGGGAAAATTGCCAGCCCAGTCCTCCATCTTCATGACAATACAGGGATGCACCAAATTGGGTTCAGTATGGTGCATCCCTGTGTTGTGAGAATGATGGAGTGCGCCACTGCCAATATTCTCACAGCGTTGCACTCTGTCATTCGTAGTCACATATGACCCTACATGTGGCTTGTCACCACCTTGTGTACATGATGCTGGCCATTGTGCACCACAAGCCTCACAAGATGTGACCCTCTGGTGGTGCATGGGGATCCTTTAAATGGACCATAACGTCAGCATCCAGCCTACTTTGATATCTGATCATTGGACAGTTTGTCACATCTGGCATTGTATTCAACACACATGACTCACTCACACCAAACCCTGGATTACTTCACATGACACACATTGTCACCCTTACTGGATACATCTGGCTCCTCAAATCGCGCCACTTCCCCAGTTGTGTTGGGGGCAGGTCCACCTGTAAGACTTGAATGGTAAACCATGCTTAGTGTCAAATCATAGTCACTCCGAGTGGACAACAAATTTCAGTGTGAACTAGTTGAGAGGAGTGAGCTAGTTATCCTACTGGAAAACAGTGCAACAGACACACCACTACAATCACACAATGACACAGACACTCAGGTGAGTTAGAGCCACGCATCTGAACACTAACACTGAGCCAGAGACTCATGTAGTGCTACACTCTACTGTAGGAAAGTAGCCTCTTTCTAGCTTTGTTACCCCCATTTTTGGCCTATTTGCCAGTGTGTTTGACTGTGTCTACCGGGATCCTTCTAACCAGGACCCCAGTAGTTATGCTCTCTCCCCCTAAATTTGGTTGTTGGATACTGTTAACACAATATTCCTCTCATAATTGGCATACTGGCATTCCCTTATAAGTCCCTAGTATATGGCACCTATGTACCCAGGACATTGGGGTTCCAGGGGATCCCTATGGGCTGCAGCATTTATTTTGCCACCCATAGGGAGCCCATGCAAAGGCTTCTACAGGTCTGCCATTACATCCTGTATGAAATGGTGTATTCACCCTTTCACTGCCACTTACACTGCACCAGGTCACTTTTAAGTCACCCATATACCAGGCCTTCCAAATCTGAAGTCTGGGTGCAGACTACCTGTGTGTGAGAGCATCCCTGCACTAGCAGAGGTGCCCCACATCATCCAGGACCATTTTCCTGGACTTTGAGAGTGCGGGGATGCCATTTTATGCAGTGCACTGGACATAGGTCACTTCTTATGTCGAGCTTCACAATGGTAACTCCGAATATGACCATTACCTCCTCTAGAGTGTCCCTGGGTTTTGCCATCTTAGATTCCAAGTTGGCAGGGCACTCTGGGAGCATCTGAGTGGCCAGTGCTAGGAGGTGACATCAGAGCTCTCCCCTGATAGGTGCTTATCTGTTAACTGACCAATCCCTCTTTCAGGGCTATTAAGGGTCTCTCCTCTGGGTGTTTCCTCAGATTCGGATTGCAAGACTCTAGCAAAAATCCCCTGCATCCTTTACTTCACCTTCTTACTGAAGAAGCTGCAGCTGGACTCTCCAGGAACTTTACAAACTGCTACTAAGAATCAAAGACGACTTCTGCAACGTTGTTTCTTTAGCTCCTGCCAGCAACTGCAACTGTTTCCAGGTCGTGCGTCCTCTGAGGACTGCCAGTCTTCAGCCTGCACCAGAAGAAAAAAGGAATCTCCCTTGAAGTGAACGAGTCACTTCCCTGCTTCAGCAGTCACCCCTCTGCAGAGACGACTGGTGGCTTGGGTCCCCTCTCCTGAAGAAGTGCATGGATCCAGCAACACGGATGATAGACTGAAGTGGTCCCGATGGTCCAGACGTCTAACTGTCCAACTTTGGTGGAGGTAATAGCTTTCCTCCCCACGCAAGACAGTACCCCCACACTCCACATCTTTTGCAGTTGCCAAGGCTTGTTGGCATCCTTCCACAAAGTTCTTCATGCAACGTGCAGCTCCGGCCCCCAGCACTTTATCCTGCAACGCACAGCTTCCTAAGTGGTTCTCCGGTGGCGTGGGATCCCTTTGTGTATTGCTTTGTGGGCCTCCTTTTTCACCTCCTTTGTCTCCGTGCTGTGGGACTCCTGTGGGTGCTGCCTGGTCTTCTGAGGGCTTTCTGAGTTGCTGAGAGCCCCCTCTGTCTCCTTCTCCTGGGTAGAGGCCACCAGTTCCCTCCTGGTCCCGGGCAGCACCATTTTACGCTAACAGCGTGCTTTGCGTTTACCAATGCTTGTTGGCAGAATCCAGAGACACAAACCAGACTGCATTCATCCATCTGGCGTGGGACATCTTCTGCACCAAGCAGGAACCCACATCTGCCTTCTTGGGTGCAATACTGACTGTTGTTCCTCTCCAGTGGTTCTTCTTTTGCACCTCCATCCGGCTTAGCAGGGGCTCCTGTTCTCCCTGGACTCTTCAGTGCTTCTTGGACATGGTCCATTTCTTCCACAAGTCTTCAGGTCCAGAAATCCATTGTTTGTGTCTTCCAGCCTCTTCTGGTTCTTACAAAATCTTCTATCATGTGTTCTTGTGTGTTCCAGGAAGGCTACTGTGATTTACACCTGCTTTCCTGGGCTCTGGGATGGGTTCTATTACTTACCTTTGGTGTTTTCTAATACTCCCAGCACCCCTCTACACACTACACTTGCCTAGGCGGGAAACCGACTTTCGCATTCCACTATTTTAGTATATGGTTTGTGTTCCCCCTGGGCCCATTTCTAACTATGGTGATTTTCACTATTTGCACTGTTTTCTTACTTTTGTTTACAGCTATTTCTGAATTCTAGTGTTTTTACTGTGTATATTACTTACCTCCTAAGGGAGTATAGTCTCTAAGGAATTTTTGGAATTTGTGTCACCAAACTAAAGCACCTTTATTTTTGTAACACTGAGCATTTTCTTTCATGTATGTGAGTACTGTGTGACTACAGTGGTATTGCATGAGCTTTGCATGTCTCCTAGGTAGGCAGTGGCTGCTCATCCACACTACTTCTAGAGAGCCTGGCTTCTAGACTACTTTTCACTAATAAGGGATACCTGGGCCTGGTATAAGGTGTAAGTACCTTGGGTACCCACTACAAACAATGCCAGCCTCCTACACCATCCGTATGTGGGCCATCTATAGACGATGGAACAACATGGTATAAGGGGGAGTTTTGTAAAAAACATGACACTACCCTGGCACTTTGCAAGACTTATGACTCAGGAACTCAAGAATGTCCTGCAAGGCACCCAGAGGCACTTTGTGATAGACATACCACTCAATTTTAAGTCTGCACTGATCATGGATTGATTACTCCATGACTGATGTGGCAAAGTTGTCTAATGGTATAAAATGCCCCATAGTCATTGCCTCCTGAGGCGGGTAAACCCCCTTTGCTAACACAATGGCTGGGGCAGAGGTCATGTGTGTGAAATGTTGACAAAGTTACGCTATGCATGCATTGTGCCACTTTGTTGACACAATCCATGGAAAATATGGTAGGCTGGCAGTGCCTTGGCATTTCAGATGTGGCACTATACCGGGACACAGGTGTCGCTATGGCCTCTGAAATGTGTGCCTTCATGATGGTTGTGCAGGACTCCACAGACATCTGACCTGCATTGGTATCATTGTTGGACATGTGAACTCCAGGGCTAGACTGGTGCAGATACACTTAATTCTGGTTGCATACAACCTGTCCACAAGCATTGCATGCAGCACTCCAACTCATCTGCTCCTTTTATTTAAGAGCAGTGAACAGTCAATAATATGCCAATGGGAGACTCACCAACAGGGCCACCGATCTCAATCCCAAGATGGTCGAGCAGATTATGCTGGCCACCAGATCTGCCCAGCGATGTTTCAGCTGGTGCTCATTTCTGCCGGTCTTGTAGATTCTCTTCAGGTGGTGGAGCACCTTGCCCCACCGCAGCCACCTGGCCTCAGTCCGGTATCCCTGGATGACCCAGCAACCCATCTCAAGCATAATTGGCAGGTAGTGGGGTACCAGCCACACAAATCCACCTAGCTCATCCTCTGACATCCTCGTCAACCTCCTCCAACCAGACATGTTGAATATGGCCAAAGTTGACCCCAAATACAAAAAAAAGAAAAAAAGAAACAGAAACCTAACCCCACTAGCTTATCCCAACTATACCCAATGAGTAACTACTCTGGACAGACACCCCACAGTAAGACAAAAACCTCACCACAACTACTGGGACAAAATGCACACAATATACAACAGGACACGACAGGAGGGACACCACAAACTTCAATACACAACCAAGACTCAACCACCAGCTCCAAAACACAATCACACAGTCACAAAGGCACAGACTGTAAAGAGAAAGTGAAACTACGCCAACTGTACCATGCTTGTAGACAGGATTTCCTATTACATCACTTCCTGTCCCCGGGCGTCACATTTTTTAGTTATGCGTGTATTTATTTGATGCATTTGACATGTGCGTAGGTTTTTTAGACGCATAGCACATGTGCGTTGTTTAAATTAACGCATGATGGTTATGCATCGATTTCACTGAAGGCAGCATTGAGAGGAGTGTAAAGGTGGAATCCTCGCTAAGGGCCCATATGTAATTTTCTTTATGTTTGCAGATGTTTTCGATGCATTTGCGTTATATTTTTGACTCATTTTCTCATTGCGTGTTTTTTTCCGCATTGTCCTGAGATGCACCCTGAATCAACATACATATGACATGGGCGGTGCTGCAGTGTGGCATATTGGGTAAGGCCACATGTGGTAGTCCATGGAATAATGTGGTTAGGGTGTGATTGGTCTGTTCCATCAATGTGTTTGTTACAGAGTCAACAGCATGCAAACTGTTGCACGTCGTGCATATGTATGCATGTGTGACAGCAATGTATCCACATATGTTGGGCATTCACTACAATGCAAGAATTCTGATTTGTGATTGTGCATTGTGTTTTCATATGTGATGTGGGATGTTCTCACACAGAGCATAATTTTTAAAGCTACATACACAGCTCAGGCATTGTTGATGACGGCTGAACCAATGCTACCTAGGAAATATTACCTGACAACTGTCTCCATATGTATATTTGGAGTTTATGGAGACTTGTGTGAAGCCTGCATATATGTCTGACATGACACACTCTGCCTACATTCTACCCAGAGTATGTTTTGATCACAAATGTTTGATTAAACTTGTTGCATTTAGCAATGGTTCTTGGTTTTGTGTGGTTGGCCTGCAGCCCTAGCTGCATATGTTCTCATCCATACTGATGTGCATTCCACAGGCGTGTCCGTGCAATGTGTATGGTCATGTGTACCCTGTGTCAGGATTGGGCCTCATGGCAGTGGCAGGACAGATTACCATGGATAGACTGCGGAGGCTCAACTTCTTCCATTGCTTGTTATACCTGGGTAAATCATTATGACCATAGTTACCAATTATGTCCCCCCCCTTGTCACACATGTTCCATGCAGACATTGCAACTCTCACACTAAGTTGTGACAGTGTTCTGTTCCAACATTACTGCATTTCTATTTTTGGACATCTACTACCTCATGTGTGGGCCCCTTGCATACATCCTATTTGGACATGATGTAGTTGTGCGTGATGACCTATTGATTAACAAGTTGTCAACAAGGATGTGCAAAATATGTTGTGGTCCATAGATTGTGTCCTTCAGTTTTTTCACACACCAGTGATGAGGCTGTTGGTGATGTGTGGGATGGTGGCAGTACAATCTTACACATCACATCTGATGTTGCAACAGTACTTGTCAGATTCTTATTTGTAACTTGTTCCTTGAGGTTAGACTCACATTCCTATGATATATGTAGTGGAGACTGAAGAGACCAATGCAGGATTGGTTGTATAAGTGAAGTGTTTATTTACAAAATTGACAAAGCGAATTAAGTGGTTCTTAAGTGAGAAAGTTCTCAACTATATGCTGTCTCTGGTGTATCCCAGCAGCTGTGTTGTGCTGCTCCCCCTCCATATCGTCACCACCATCCTCCTCCTTCTCCTCAGGCAGGTCATCAACTTGGTCATACATGGGAATGTTCATCCACACACATATATTGTGCAGGATAGCACATGTCAGGATGATTTTGCACACAATGTGTGGGGCATATAGGAGGCTGCCTCCTGTGAGGTCCAGGCACCTGAATGTTGATTTCTGTATGCCAAATGTCCTTTCCACGATAGTGCGTGTCTTACGATGTCCCTCATTGTATGCATGGTCTGCTGCAGTGCTTGGGTTTGCAAATGGGGTCATTATCCATAGCTGTATGCCATAACCCTAATCCACTGCAAAAGATAAAAGGTGTAAGTTGCTGTAAAGGCTTGCAACAGGTTTGTCATGTGGCATGGCAGTTGTTATTGTGAGTTGGTTGTGACTCAGACATGTTTGTGGTATGGTGTGAGTTGTTGGTTTTTATTAGCACTGTGTTGTTGAACATGACACTCTTGGGTAGTGGCTCAAGGATCTGGGACATATGATTTGGAATCCTGATGATCAGTATTTATGTACCATGTGTTGTGTAGTGCACTTTTGTATCAGTGTGCTATCACTATGTCAGGGAGACCAGATCCTCTGGGTCTGCGCACGTTCCTAACATGTCCACCACTAGGCAGCTCCAAGAGTCTGATAGATGAATCAC
The DNA here is from genome assembly GCF_031143425.1 of Pleurodeles waltl. Lineage (NCBI taxonomy): Eukaryota > Metazoa > Chordata > Amphibia > Caudata > Salamandridae > Pleurodeles > Pleurodeles waltl. The sequence goes on along the minus strand of NC_090447.1, from coordinate 1,475,155,338 downwards.
AAAGACTGAGAGAGTCCAAGCGGGGGAAAAAGGGATTAGAATGGGAACAGCTGGGAAGGAGACCTGTAGGAAACAAAAGGTTAAAACACGCAATATCAAGATTATATCACATTAATCTTTACTAGACTATGATTCTAAGCATTGTCATACTGTAACCATGGACAACTAAAGCATGGACTAAATAACTAGGCCTCAAGACGTCTGGTTACTTGGGAAGGAATCAAGAATGATTAATACAACTTCTCAATGAATCTCTTAATGAAATGTTACACATTGACTAGGAACATAAGAACCCTCTAGAATTATGTTTTCAAAATCAAACATGGTCTTTTTGCCTGAGGACAAGAAAATAATCTGAACGTTTTCTGGAACACAATAGGAGTTGTATTAAGGGACTTATTATGCACATATAATGTAACATCTAGTATTTTAACACTTAGCTTTAAATACAGAAACATGAATTGCGCACATTGCTGATTTCAACAAGAATATGCAAATGCCATGAAATGATCGCGCACACTGCAAGCGATCTGAAACATCAAGTTTTTATTGCGTGAATGAATTGCGCGTCTTGCCGATTCGAATGTCACCTTGTAAACGCCAAGAAATGGTTGCGCACAATGCGTATCAAGAGTTAAACACAAGGAATGAATCGTGCGTCTTGCCGATTCGAATACTACCATGTAAATGCCATGAAATGGATGCGCACAATGAGTATCAAGAGTTAAACACAAGGAATGAATCGCGCGTCTTGCTGATTCGAATACCACCATGTAAATGCCATGAAATGGTTGCGCACAATGAGTATCAAGGGTTAAACACAAGGAATGATTTGTGCGTCTTGCCGATTCAAATGTCACTATGTAAATGCCAAGAAATGCTTGCGCACAATGAATATCAAGAGTTAAAACACGAGAAATGAATTGCGCGTCTTGACGATTCGAATGCCACCATGTAACTGCCAAGAAAAACCAAGAGCACATTCACACACACAAGGTAAAATCTCTCAACATAGAAATTAGACCCAAGAACTCGAATGCCTTCGAAAACGGGATCGGGGGCCCAGCCCGACCTCCGTCTTACAGCCCTGATCAAGGATCACCAATACAAGGAAGGGCAAGGCTTGGAAGATCGAAGTAGGCCTCCGGAACAGGAGCTCAGAAAGTTGCTGCTGCTCTGCACCGGGACCTCTGAATAGTGAGCACGTGGAGCTGGGCTGGCTCCCTTGTACAGAGTCTGGCCCAGCCCACAAACCACACGAGTCACACTGCAAAGAAAGCTTCTAGAAGACCCTGGAAAGGGACTACACCCTGACACACTCTGAAAGCCTGCAGCAATACATTGCAAATGAACAGTATTTATAAGCACCTTGAATATAAGTCTTCAGGATTAAACTCTGCAATCATATCAACAGCATATCAGCATAATGCATGAATTAAGTTATCTCATAAGTGCTGAGTTTTTGCATTCCAGTCGCCCGTAGAGGGAGCACTGCCCTGATGTTGACACACTAGAGGGGATATGACACATCCTCACAACACAATGGGGTCAGATGTGATGACAACATGGTAGCACTACAGAGCTTGGACATCCCAGCCATTTTGACAAGTGTCATTACAGATGAAGTGTAACACTTAGGCCCATTTCAATGAGTAAGTGAAAATGCACCACACAGCTCCAACATTGGCAGCACTGTGCTGCAACATTTTCACTATGCAGGAATGCACCATGTGTGACAAGTTACTAGGCAAACCTTTGTTGCCTCCTGCGCCGGTGCCTAATATGCAGCCGTGTACCAACACTACCAACCTTGCCCCAGGGCGCTTGGCTAGTCAGCATCATCATGCTATGTATCTTGTGGCGACAGACCTGCAGCAACACACATTGCACACCCCTTCCACACTAAGTGCTGCGTGGGAGGGTAGCTGACTTACAATGTGGCTTCAAGTCACAAAAGAGTGGTCATTGCCAACTTGTACATACAGTGCAGGCCATGGCAATGGCACTGGGGGCTCTTAAATAGGTCCCTTAGTGATCCTGAGTGGCAGCTGATAATTGTGCCAGCCATCATGTGTCCAAGGTTGTGTATGCCATTGTTTCAGGATGATCAACATTTCTACCAGTGTCTCGCCTATCTTCCAAAACATGAACCAGCATTTATACTGTCAACACATGCCCAGTGCAGGCTATGGGATGGAGCTCAGCTACTTGGCAAATGTGTCCCTTAGCACAGTGCATGTAAGGTCAGTGATGTCCTAAATACTCCTACATGGTCCCACTATAGCATCCATGATCTGCACTGTCTAACAGTGACTCTGCCCCATAGTGGGCCATTTATTGTTTATGGTACAGACATGATGGTGTTGTAGATCAGTAAGTGGTGCATGTGAGGTGGCACTACAGTAGGTGTAGTGTAGTGTAGTGTCACTTCTCACAGATCTGGCACATGGTATGTGATGGCTGTTAATGTTGTATTCCAATGTGTGTGACCCAATGCATCAGGAAGATGTATATATCTATATAGATATATGTGGGGCCCACCCGGTGGGCCCACCCTTCTATTTAGATACATGTGGGGGACCATTCTGTATAGATACATGTGGGGGGGGCAGAGGGGCCCACCCCCATCCCCACCCCCACCCCAGGGCAAACAGAAAGGGCAAACAGAAAATAATTGAAATGAGGTCTATTTTTTTACCCCCATTAGCCTTAGGGACCACCACCCCCCGGGGCTATCTTTACATTGGAGGGGGGCCATGCATTCCCCCTCATGGAGCCACAGATGGCCCTGAGAACTGCCACCTCCCAGGGTCAGCTCCTGCTATGTCCTGGGGGTATCCATCCCCGGGACATAGCTGTTAGCTGTGGCTTGGCTGCAGCACTGCACTGCACTGCAGCACTGCAGCTGTGGCCAAGCCACAGCAAACACTCTGCTGTTTGACAGCGGGACATTTAAAGCAGGTCCAGCTGTCAAACAACAGATCTTTCATTTCTGTTGAAAGGCTTCAGCAAGCACAGAGTTGCTGTCAAAGGCTTCTCCTGCAGTGTCAGGTAGCCCGTAAAGGGCATTATGTAAACATTAAAAAAAAAAAAACAAGAAAGAAAATATAAGAAGGGACCAAAGGGGAGCCCTCCATCGTGGTCCTATATACCCCATAAAGGGCAATTTAGTTACATTTTTTTTAAATAAATAAATAAGGAGAGACCACGGGGGGTCCTTAAGTCGCAGATAGCCCATAAAGGGCTAAAAAATAAATAAAACACTGTAGCACAGAGTGATCGAGTTCAGCTGGACTCATTTAAATTTTCTTTTTTTGGGTAAAAAACAATTCTTATATTTAAAGAAATATTTAAATTACATTTGTGATTTTTAATTTGGAAACAAAGAACTCTTTCTAAGTATATCAGACATGAAAGACTAAAAGACTCTGGGGGTCATTCTAACTCTGAGTTCCCCCGACAGAACACCGCTCCGCGGTCTGAAGACCGCCGCAGTGATTCTGTGTTTCCCGCTGGGCTGGCGGGCGACCACCAGAAGGTCGCCCGCCAGCCCAGCGGGAAACCCCTTCCCACGAGGAAGCCGGCTCCGAATGGATCCGGCGGAGTGGGAAGGTGCGACGGGTGCAGTTGCACCCGTCGCAAATTTCAGTGTCTGCTAAGCAGACACTGAAATTCTTTGTGGGGCCCCCAGGGGCCCCACGACACCCCATACCGCCATCCTGTTCCTGGCGGGCGAACCGCCAGGAACAGGATGGCGGTATGGGGTGTCGGAATCCCCATGGCGGATTCCTGAGGGCAGCGGAAAACCGGCGGGAGACCGCAGGTTTTCCTTTTCTGACCGCGGCCAAACCGCCGCGGACAGAATGCCCTTGAGAGCACTGCCAGCCTGTTGGCGGTGCTCTCGTGGTCGTTGACCCTGGCGGTCAATGACCACCAGGGTCAGAATGACTCCCTCTATCTCTCGCCCTCTCACTATCTTTCACTCTCAGTGTGTCTCTCTTCAATTCTCTCACTCATACACCCACTCAGACACTCTTGGTTCACAAACAGAGTGCTGATGATCTATCTTTTTATGTATTGACAGAAACGTCCTCAGTAAACAAGGAAGAGACAGGGAGAATAGACTCAGGATTATGGAATCCAAGTATATAATTCGGCTGAACAGTCATACACCTGGAAGCCTGAACACAGATGAGGAATTTTTTGTTCATATTAGCTAAAGACTTTCTTTTGCTCTGAAACTGTATAAATCATGCCAGCTAATATTTATGTTGCTTTCATGAACGTTCATTTGTGCTTCGTTTTATGTATTTTCTTGTTGGGAAAGATGGAAAACGAGTATGATTGGATGGGATTTTATGCTTACATGGGAAAAGGGAGAGGTGACCTTTATGAATTTAAGGCATGATTAATAGATTAGTATTATCTGATCATGAGCAGAGGATGGTGGACAAATACGTTATTCTGTCAATGTCAGGCCACTTTGCCAGAATTAGCTTTTTGTAATCTAATTATAGTAAATTTATTATTACAGTGTATATCTCCTCTGGACACCTCGGCATACCCACATGAAAATTGCAAAATGAGTCTAAAATACAAATATGTATATATATATATATATATATATATATATATATATATATATATGTATACATATATATGTGTGTGTGTGAAAAACAGAAGAGAGAACTCTGGGTAGTTGCCAGGTTTAGGAGGAGAGCAGCTCTCCAGTGAGGAGCCCACTGCAACACTTGCAACACTCAAGATTTGCTAACCTCAAATATCTGTTTCTCTAGCAAAGTTTGTAAGCATAGGATTGGCACAGTTGCATCCATTTCGAGATAGAAAGCGACAAAGTCTTTTGTCATTTGTACAGCAAAATCTTTAAGCATAGGATCAGCCCAGTGCACCCTTGCTGAGCTGTAAAATGACAAAATGTTGGCTATATGAGTGATGGTTTGGAGGGTAAAAAAGCCAGGGAGAATTGGGTTAATCCACCCTGCTGGAATCGAGTGTGGGAGCTCTGATACACTAGGGATAAATCTCATTACGCAAATGCAGAGGCTGGAGGGAGTCCTCTTCGTCTTTGGCAGATTTTATTCTGGAATGTGTCCAGTATCGGGGAAAAATATACAAACAGTAACTGGCTTACTTTGATAAAAACTAATCAGGTAGTCTGCTTACAGAAAACATGGGCCAATACAGATTTTTAAATGAACAGTTTTCAATCAATTACAACTCTGCCACAATGGACACCTGCAGGGCGAAATAGTGGGGGCCTGCTGACTCTGAATAATATTTCTTCAGGCGCTAAAGTGGTTAAATATCAAACTGACTCTCCTTACTACCAGCTAGTAATGTTATCTTTCAAGGCAGTCTGATAATGCTAGTAGGTACATTTTTATCATACAAATTTTTTGAGATCTAGGGCCAGATGTAGCAAAACGCCAATTTGCGACTTGCAAATTGCGAGTCCCTGCGACTCGCAATTTGCAACTCGCAAATTGGTATGCAGTACGGTGTCTCAGACACCGACTGCGACTCGCTATGGGGTCGCAATGACCCACCTCATTAATATTCATGAGGTGGGTCGCTAATTGCGGCCCCATAGCAAGTCTAGGCACTCACAAACATGGAGGCCTGCTGTCGTCAGCAGACCTCCATGTTCGTGACTGCTTTAAATAAAGCATATTTTTTTTTTTAAGTCTAGCCCGTTTTCCTTAAAGGAAAACGAGCTGCACTTAAAAAAAAAAACGAAACCTTTAGTTTCGGTATTTTTTCAGGGCAGGGAGTGGTCCCTTGGACCACTCCCTGCCCTGAAAAAATATTTGTGGGTCCATTCACAAAGTGGAAGGGGTCCCATGGGGACCCCTTCCAATTTGCGAGTGGGTTACCATCCATTTCAAGTGGATGGTAACTGCGACTCCATTTGCGACCGCATATGCGGTCGCAAATGGAATTGCATTCCACTCCGAATCGCAAATAGGAAGGGGACACCCCTTCCTATTTGCGATTCTGAAATGCATATTGCGAGTCGGTCCCGACTCGCAATATGCATTTCTGAATAGCAAAGAGGCTTTTGCGCCTCGCAAACAGCGATTTTCACCGTTTGCGAGGCGCAAACCCTTTGCTACATCTGGCCCCTAATGTTGATAATATAGGCTATTAAGGAAATGGTATGCTCTATGGATAAGGATTATATAATAGTGTTGGGTGGGGATTTCATTGTCTCCCTCTGTACTGTTGGGGACGATAAGGTTTGTGAGGACTGTAGCAATTATTCTCACTCTACTTATAACCCCTGTGGAAATAAGTTAAATAACGTTATGAGGTCTTATGATTTGGTACTGACTAGTGATACCCAATCAGGTATACTACCCCTGATATGACTGTCACTGGGAGAGGACGTGAGTCAGTTATTGATCATATAGGGCCTGATTCTAACTTTGGAGGACGGTGTTAAACCGTCCCAAAAGTGGCGGATATACCACCTACCGTATTACGAGTCCATTATATCCTATGGAACTCGTAATACGGTTAGAATCAGGCCCATAATGATCTCAAAGTTGTGGCTGAATAAAGTGGGTGCCTTTCCGGTAAATTCCAGTGGTTTAAGCAATCATAACCCGCTGGGTCTCACAATTAACAATGGATATAAGAAAGGAACTGAGCAGGGATTGGGATGTCCCATTGAATATTATAGGAATAAAGGTATGCAATGTAAATGACAAAAAGTGGAATTAAAGGCACTTTTATCCTCTGTAGTTGGCAAAACTGTGGCAAAATTTGAAGTCTGTTTAAATACTGAACTACCCCCAGCTCAGGTTTTGGGAGCTTTCGCAGATATCTGTGCATCTGTTAAGGTGTAGTTAACTTTACCAACTCAATCCTATCAAATCAAACCAGTTAGATGGTTTGATAAATCATGCACACATGCCCATGCTAGTCTTATATGGGCCATAAAGGCCACTCCAAGGAGTCAGACAGAAGTTACAAAGTGCAGAGCCCAGTATAAGAATGCACTTTAATTAACGAAAAAGATGATTAGAGAAGGGGGTGGGAGAAATTAGTGGTCACTTCAGCTGTAAATGATGGGGCTCAGTTTTGAAAAGTAGTCAATACTCTTTTCTTTAGCCCAGACTCAAATAAGGGAATTGATGTTCACATTCCAGAACATAGTTGGATTACTCACTTTACAAAGATCTATTCATGTAATGTGAATGAATGTGAAAAAGTTTTGCCGGATGGAGTAGTAATTTTAACAGTGAGAAAGTGGCTATCCATTTGAGTGATGTGATATTGGCAATGAATTGTTCACTCCCAAGTGAGGAACCTGGCCGAGACGGTGTCCCAGTTGATCTCTTCAAGAACTTCTAGAATTCAGGTTAATATTTTCAGATCTGCTCTAAGCACCGCCCCTCCTTTAGCATGGTCTAAAGCTACTATTGTCCAGTATTAAAAAAAGGTGATCTGAATTTTCCTACGTGTTATCACCGTTTCTCATTGATTGATGCTACTGCAAAACGTTTTGGCAGAATTCTTTTGGATCTCCTGGAAGCATGGGCTTCTGATAATAATATTATCTCCCAAGCACAGTATGGTTTTCAGAAGGCAGTGGGGATAGTTGATCAATGCTTGAACCTCCATTTGTTAAGAGAAATGTATGTGGGGGCTAGACAAGGATGCTTATATTTGGTGTTCATGGATTTAGCTGCGATGTTTGATAATGTTGTTAGAAGCAAATTAGGGGTAATGCTGATTAGCAAGGAACAAACCCTAAGATAGTCCACCTTCTGGCGCAACTGCACAGTAATGTGGAAGCTAAGATCCGATATGGGCAACAGAGGGAGTGCACTTGTTTCTTTAAGGTTGAGAAGGGGGTCCAACAAGGGTGTGTCTGGCCCTCATTCTGTTGACCTTTTATGTAAACGGCCTAGAGGAAGCACTAGTAGATGAAAAGGCGAACCCTTCTAAGATTGGTGGCACACCACAACCAGTATTAATTTACGCTGATGATTGTGTCCTTATGGCCAGAACTGGGAGGGGACTCCAAAAATTGCTAAATACATTTGTAGAGTTCATGACAGTGTTTGGTCTGACCACCAGTAGAGCAAAATCTTATACTATGGTGTGTGGTCATCCTAGAAGTAGAGTTCCCTGGTTCTATATAGAAGGCACCCATTTGAATTGTATAATTGTGAATTGTATAAACACATTCACATATTTGGGAATTCTCTATGACAGTGAGTGTAAATGGAATCACCTTAGAGAAATAAAGCCCATCCAATATAATCAAGTGGTGGTAGCACTGCTCAAATTTATTACTAAATTGGGCTGTGCCCCACGAAATCCAATCACCACGTTTTTTATGAGGCAAGGCCTAGATCAATTGCTACAGTATATACAGCATTGGAGTTTGGGGATAGGTGGGTGCACAAGCTTTGCAAATAAGGGAAAATACATTTTTGAGAAGCTTACTCTCACTTCCCAAAAATGTACCTTACATTATTCCACCTGAGAAATTGGGACTCCCTTTAATTGAAGATTTGATTAAGTTAGCCCCCTTATCTCTCTGGATGTCCTTATGGATTAGATCAGAAGCGACCCTTACCCAGTCACTAATTATGGATTTATCAAACTGGACGGGGTACAGAGATGCATGTGGGTTATGCATATTAAGGAAATGTTGGGCAGAGTTAATAGCTTGTACCTGTTTTTCAATCCCAGGACAATAACCAAACAGGATGCTGCAGTGGTTAGAAATTAGATTTATGAAAAAATGGTGGAGGACAGATGGAGGTGTAACTTGAGGAAAGGTATGATGGCAGCATATCTCCCTCTATGTGCCACCTCAAAAATTGAACCTTCTATGTTAGTTGTCCTACGAAAATATAGATTTTAGCTGATAAGGTTTCCCCTGGGGCTGGCTGACTTTTTGGTGGCTTATCCATCAAAAGTATATAGCCCCATGGATTTATTACCCTGTCCATGTGATTCTCTGTCAGTGCAAACACAAATGCACGTTTTTATTCTGTGAGTTATATAAACAGCAGAGCACGGCTTTTATAATTCCAATCCTTAGGTTAATAAATATTAAGATGTGCAAGGAAGCAATTTTTTATTTACAGCTATTACAATCCCAGATGATTTGTGTTGCTATTTATCGTTTTATTGCTTCAGTAGTAAAAGAGAGGCAAAAGGTGGGGAAATGACTTGTAAGTGTATACAATTCCTTGCTGCATAATTGCACAGTTTATAGTATTTAGTTAAATTTAACCTTGACCCACTGAATAATCTTAATAGATATAATATCTGATTTTAACTCAAAGGTTTTGTAATTTGTTGATGATTTATCTGGATGTATTCCTTTCTAACTAATTTATGTAATTTTTATGTCTACTCTTTCATGGATTATTATTTTTTTAAATAAAGATTTTTACTGACTGACAGACTGACTGACAAATGCCTTTTACCACTCCAAGCACAGTATTATAGCTTTGGACTGGTAAAATACCTTCCAAGCCAACCTGGAATTAGGAAAAGCAACCCCAGACATGTGTTTCAATGTCATTACATCTCTTCAGAGAGGTTTATCTTTGTCTAGGCAAAGGAAGCACCCAGTATAAGTCAAAAAACACCCTTTCAGGCTTAGAGTGGCACAATTTATATATAAATATATATATACCTGGCCCTTTTACAGGGTCATTCCCCAGACTTTTTGCTTTTTGCCTCCTTAGTTTTCTGACCTTTGTTGGCTGACGTTTTGACTCTAAGCACTTTTTCACTGCTAACCAGTGCTAAAGTGCATGTGCTCTCTCTTACAAATTTGGTATGATTGGATTATACCTGATTGGCATATTTAATATACCTATAAGTCCCTTGGAAAGTGGTATCCCTATACCCAGGGCCTGTAAATTAAATGCTACTAGTGGGCCTGCAGCGCTGCTTGCGCCACCCTCTGAAGTAGCCTGTCAAACCTATCTAAGGCCTGCTAGCGCAGAGCCTGTGTGCGCAGTTTCCTGCCACAGGGACCTGGCATCTAAATTTACTTGCCAGGCCCAGAACTCCCCTTTTACTACACATAAGTCACCCCTAAGGTACGCCCTAGCTAGCCCTTTGGGCAGGGTACCATGTATGTAGAAGGCAGGACATGTGCCATGTTGCGTGGCCTGTCCTGGTAGTGAGAGACAGCCTAACTTGGTGTCTCACTGCTGTGAGTGCTGGCTCCTCATAGGATTGCATAGGAAATGCCCTGCCTTATGTGTAAGGGGTATTGTCTGATTTATGAGGGGTAGCATAGGCATGTTTGGTATGGTTGTGATAGTGGTGAGAAATGCTGCTTACTGGTGTAGGTGTATTTTTTATTACTATCACAGTAATGCCACTTCTAGAAAGTGTGCATTTATCTGTGCTTATGACTTTGTTGTTTTGCAGCTTGTCTCCAATCCAAGACTGGGCAGACTGACAGTTGGGGCTTTGTGCATACTTCTCAAACAGCCTGTACACAGGGAGGGTGGAGGTGACACAGAGGTGCATCTACATATTGTAAAGCCTTCCTGGGCTGAGAGGAGGGAGAGGCGGGGCACACCTGCATTTGTAAAGACTGTGCCCTGGCCTCACACAATAGGGTTGTTAACCCCCCACTGATGTTTGGAGCCTGTCCTGAAAGGAGAGAGGGGCAGTCCCAGAACCAGTTGTAACTGGCTGGAACCTCCTCTCCCTACCATTGCAAAACACTGTAAGAACTGACTATAACTACAGGGGAATTTTCCCCACAAATTGAACATTCTGGGAACTTGAAACTGGATACAGAATGCTGATGAATGGACTCACCAGAAAACCACCTTGGACTGCTGCTGCTGTGCTGATCTGTGACCCGCCTGGTCACTAGAGGAAACTGCCACCATCTGCAACCCTTGTGCTGGGCTGTAGCTGGGCCCACCAGCCCTGTGCTCCCTTGTCTCCTGGTTGCTACCAGGGTCAGGGTGCTGTGCCCCTAACCCCTGCACCAATCTCTGTTGGCTCTAACAAAGCGCTGGAAAGAGCGCTCTCTTTAACCTGCAGATCTTGCTTTATTTGAAGGCCAAAAATCACCGCCGCAACCCGGGTCTCCAACTTACTTTAGCGCTTTGAAAAGCGCTTTATTTTACCTCCCGGATCACTGCCGCAACGGGTTCACGAATTAACTTGGAGCGCGGGGATCGCGCTCATCTCCGTGCCCCCGGGGCACACCAACCAAGGAACCGGAGCAAGCGTGCTCCTCTCGGCGCCCCAAGGCACCTCCGGCTTCAGGGAGCGCCCCCGGGACACCAGCCGCCTTCTATTCTCCAGGAAGCCTCCCAGCGGCTCGGGAGCAGCTTCCCTCACTTGCGCACCACATTGGGTGCGGGCAAGTGTTTCCCTCGGCCCCCCGGAGGGGTCTGAGCTTCCTTTCACCGTGAAGCAGGACTCGGGGAAGGCGCAGGAAGCACCCCCCTTCCCCGGTCGCTGCACTAGGAGCGGGACGCTCCTGTTATTGGGCATTTATTTTTCTCTGTGGGAATCGGGAAGGGAGACCTCGACGGAGGTCCCGTCCCGGCTACACCCAGAAGTGTTGTTGGGCCACGCCCGGCCCTCACCCCACGGACAGGGTGTGAGGAGGCCGAGGCAGGCCCCCCACCACGACATAGGCCCCCGTTTTGCGCACAGGAGCGCCGGGGGCCCCAGTGCACACCTTTAGGCACTGGAAGTGCCTAACCCAACTGGAAACAGGTACGCTTTAGGGAAACTAGGCTCTAGGAGCCTAGTTCAGACTTTTAGATGCTTTAGCTTTCCCACCTGTTTACTGTTTCTACATATATGTGCTAATGTTCCTTTTATGGGCGTGTCTAGCTGATATGTATTTATATGACTTGTGGTATAGTCTCTAATGTTGCTTTTATGGGTATTTAGGAATTGTTCATGACAACTGCATATATCTTTTACTATAATTCCTGACTACTGCTTATGTTGTAGAATCCTGAGTACTTACGTGTGCTAATATGACAACTGTATATTCTTGTGGAGTATTAGTAACTTGTGTAACATTCTGACAACTGCTAAGGTAGCAGGGTATTACTTACGTGTAATGTTTGTCTAATTATGTTTTGTGCAATACAGATTATTTTTACATAGCTCAGTGTTGTGTTTACTTTGTGGTGTACATTTTGCGTCATGTGTGTTGTGTGTTTTGCAAACGCTTTACACATTGCCTCCAGGTTAAGCCTGACTGCTCGTGCCAAGCTACCAAGGAGTTGAGCAGGGGTTATCTTGGACGTGTAACTCCCTAGCCCTGACTAGAGTGGGTAGGTTCTGCCTGGCTGAGGTGCATACCCTAGCCAACCAGAAACCCCTTTTCTAACACACACACATATATATATATATATATATATATATATATATATATATATATATATATATATATATATATATATATATATATATAAATATATACATATATATATATATATATATATATATATATATATATATATCAAAGGTTACAGGGACGTTATAGTTTGGTTCTGAATTTACTTGCACAAAACCATCTAAATTAGAATTTCAGCAGTAATACAGAGTTATTTCAATTAACTATAACTTGCGCCCTAAGGATACTATAACTCGCACCCCCGCCATGCACAGATTTCTTTTCAATCATTTGACTGCTAATGTTACACTGATATTTTTAATGATGTTATAAAAGTTGTCACGAGTGCTGTAGTATCTGGAGTATTTACCACTGCATGACTAGGGCATGAGTTATAGTCACCTTACCTATCCCTGCTGAATTTCTAGGGTTTTGTGCGAGTAAATTCAGAACCTAACTATAACATTGCCATAATCTTTCTCTTTTAAGTGAATTTCTCTTTTTTCTACACTCTGTTTCCTAACTATAGTTTCCCTGTAGCCATCCTTTTTTTCAGCAAATTTCTATGTTTTTTTCCATAAAGTTTTTTTAACTTCTTTATGTTAATCTAACCACCCCATGCATGTTCTTCGGCCATGTGCAGAGTGGTTGGCCACAGGGTCTGGGCTGCGGCCAGGCACAGCAGCCATCCCCCTCTAACCACCCGGATTATAGAAAAGGGCATAGTACTGAAACTGCCCTAATCTCATCCTATGATACTATTCGAAGGATGGTTGATGAAAGCAAGGGGGCCGTTTTGGTTCTTTTAGATTTATCCGCTGCCTTCGACACTATCTCTCCCACACTATTAATGTCCCGTTTGCATCATGTGGGTTTGAGGGACAAGGCACTTAAACTTTTGAAGTATTTTCTTACAAATAGATGGACCACAGTTAGCTGTGGTGATTTCAAATCTAGACCTTATCTTCTGCCATGTGGGATTCCGCAGGGATCTCCCCTCAGCCCCACATTGTTTAATGTGTATGTAGTGCCTTTGGCTAGTCTAATTCGTACTTTTGGTTTAATTCCATCTTCCTATGCTGATGACTCCCAGCTTATTATTCCCATTAATCAGCCATGGGAGGAGGTTGCAGATCGGTTTAGTAATTGTATGGCGGAAGTGAGTAAATGGATGAAGACCAATTGGCTAAAAATGAATGCCACCAAAACTGAAGTTTTATGTTTTGGACCTGGAAAGAATTTATGGAACTCACGGTGGTGGCCCTCTGAATGTGGTAACTGCCCTGTGCCCACTACTGTGACTAGAAACCCAGGCATCTTGTTCGACGAACATCTGTCTTTTAAAAAACAGATTAATCATGTGGTAAACATCCGTTTATGGTCAATTAAAATGCTCAGAAAAATCTTCCCCTATCTGTTACATGAATGGAGAGTATCTGCTATCCTGGCATTGGTAATGTCCAAGATAGACTACCGTAATGCACTGTTCCTTAATCTGGATAAGGGGTTGATAAAAAGACTCCAATTAGTTCAGAATTCCGCTGTCAGAGCGGTTCTTAATCTCCCACGATGTATATCAGTTAGAGAGAGTCTTAGGAAATTACATTGGTTACCAGTAGCGCAGGGTATCCAGTTTAAGTCGCTCTATCTTACTTTTAAGGCAGTTCATGGAATAGGACCACGGTACCTGACTTCCAGACTCCTCCTGCATGTACCTAAAAGAAGCTTGAGGTCTTCCCAAGCTCACTTGATTAAGGTCCCTTGCACACATAAAGCCAAATGGGGAGACAAAGCTTTTACAGTAGCTGCAGCCAGAGGATGAACTCTCTCCCACAGAATATTAGGCAAGAATCAGGTTATATGAAATTTAGGAAAATGGTGAAAACTTGGCTCTTTCCTCGCTAATTTTTTGGTACATCAAGATCAGGGTCTTTGATTTAGTTTGTTTCAGTTTCTTCTATTGGATGCTTTTGTATCTTCATTATTTCTGTTATTTTTCTTATCCTCTGTCTATTTTTTACTACGTGCTTTCTTCCCAGCGCTTCGATGCTCTTTGAGTAGGAACGTGCTTTATAAATCTCGAATTACATTACATTACATTACCCAGTGCTGTGCCATGCATGGCCTTTGGCTGTGCAATGTAGGGTTTGGACTGCTGCCTACCTCACAGCACTCATGAAGTGCTTCTTTGTTTGGTGGAGATGTTATTGTATTCCTATGTATCAAAGACGCATCCTAAAATAATTTCGAAACACGCTTGGTGGGTCCTTTTAGTAAGGTCTCTATCTTCCAGGAAAAATGGGGGAGGAGATATTGCCTATCAGTAATGGATGAATTGTGTGGCCAAACAGGCACATGTTCCAGACTGGTTTACATACTTGTAATTTTTAAAAGTTTGAACACAATCTCTGGTCTCAGCAGCAGATGACAAGAAAGAACTTAGCCGTCACAGACAATACATGAGATACTGCGCTAGAAAAAAGCAAGGATACAAGCTCTATCAAGGATTACAGGTAACTCTTTACAGTGGAAATGCATTGAAAACACACTTGCTTTGTCTTGGCCATGCGCACACATTTTTGATGATTAGTGGACCTCAGAGGGAGTCTCAAGGTCCGCGCAGTCCCAGCCGGCTCCCCAACTCCTGTGGAAGACAGCACTGCTCTCGCACCCAGGGAGCTGCGGAAATGCAGCTCCCTTCATATGGGAGCAATCTTTTCATCTCTTTCCTTGCCCGCATGACAGCGGGCAAGGAGAGAGATGTACACTCCACTCCCAGCAAGCGGGAGCAGTTTTAACACTTCCACTTGCTTGGAGCAGAGTTATGTTTGCTTTAGCTTGGCAGAAGCTGTCAGCTCCTTCAAGCAAAAGCAAGCAGCTACCTCGCAAGGGTGACAACCTCAGGAGGTAGCAGGTGCTGGCCCTGGGTGTCCCCAGGGCCATATATGGCTTCCAGAGAGGGCCCCGTGGCACCCCTCCTTTCTTCCATACAGGGCCAGCCTTGGGGAGGTGGTGGTCCATGAGGCCACATGTGGCCCCTTCTTTTTATTTTAAAATTGTATTGGCTCTGGAAAGGTGGTGGGCCCTGGGGGTCTGCGTGGTCCCCGCATTATATTAATACTGAGGCCCCGGGAGGTGGTGGTCCCAGGGGGGTCTGCACATCCCCCACATCATTTTTACTTTATAGCCCGAGGAGGTGGTGGTCCCTGGGGCCGTGGGGGGTACGTGTGGCATCCCATAATTTATTAATATTGTAGCCCCAGGATGGAGACAGTCCCCGGGGCCCATAGGGGTCCGTGCAGCCCCCCACAACAATTGTATTAAATTAATGTAGCCCCGGGAAGACAGCCTCTCCATATTCTTATTAAGACCTAGGAGGGGGTCCCTGTGTGCCCTCTCCTCATTAATTTAAATGGTGATGCCCTGGGACCTGACCCACTCGGGCATTATAAATAAAAAGTGTGGGAGACTGCCTTTTTCTTTGTTTTTGTTTTTATTTCCAACAAAATCTGTGGATCCATCCATTGATTTTTGTGGAAATGTTTAAAAAAATGCTTTTTTTGCCCTGGTAGGGTACAAAGGAGACACCTGGAACAAGGCTAGGGGCTCAGAGTAGGAATACCCTGACCCCTTTTCTTTTTTGTGTGTTTTTTTTGGGAGGGGGTACTCAGCTGAAACCAGGTCCCAAAATGGCTGCCAGCACTTCCTGGTTGAAGTGATGGAAGCCACTTAGATATCAGCATGGGGACAGTTGTATCCTCTGATCCTCCTCATCCCTAGATATCTATAGTTTGTAACCTTTAATAGCTCACAAAAAGTACTATCTGTGTACCAAGATCTAGCTTCCTGCTAAATTTGGTGTAATTCTGTTCAGCGGTTTGGGTTGAAGGCGCGTTTAAAGACCCTATAGGAAAATGAATGTGGAAAACACATTTTGGAATCCCCTTTTTCTCTGACCCCGATTGACGGATCACCGTGAAACTTTCAAGAAAGCAGCTGCCCCGACTGACATATTGGCTTTTAAACTTTTTTGAAGATTTCTCTAGTGACACCAAAGTTATTGGCAGGACAAAAAATGCTTCTCCTATGGAAACTATGTCCTAAATATAAATACAAATATATATACATGCACAAACACATTTAAGCATGGTAAGTCTATACTTATTACACTTATTTACATGTGTTTATCTTCATAATACTTTTGTTATCAATATTCCTGCTACAGAAATTTTGTAGCACATAACTTTTGTGGTCGATATTCTGACCCCTAACTGGACTATTTACCATTGGGGAAGCAACAATGCTGTCCAATCCTGAATTATTAACAATGGGGACAGGAAGATAAATACTCTCACATATTATTCTAGTGCCTTATAAGGTAAATGTGATATCCCTAAGAAAATTTGGACTTACCCCTTTGTAGCAATGAGACAATGCATTCGTATTCTCCTCAGAGAAATCTGAGTAAAGTACTTATGCAGCACAAAAACAACTTTAAAGTCAAGAAACTAATCAGTAATATTCCCAAATATATTTTGTAAAAAGAAGAATTGATTAATAAGTAATAAAACAACAAAACCACAACAATATCGTAAGATATGAATTCCTAAAGTTAAATTGTCACAATGCATTTATGTCAGCCTACTGCAAGGGAGATAGGATCCTATATGCTTATTCAGGCCAAACGAGATGAGGCGTTGGTCAGTTTCACCTAGTGCATCATAAAATTAAATGTATCTTCCCATAAAGTGGTGATTCTGCAAACCTTTCGAAATCCCTGTTACAGAGCTCTTTTAGAGGGTGTAGACATCTGAGTTACCAATGGCAGAGCAGTAGTCACGTTCCCCTTGGGAATCTCTCTGCCAGCAAACCATCAGCCACAGGGCTGCTGGCTTCAGAATGTCAGAAGTTCCACTTTACTGTGACCGAGCCTTGCAGCATTCTGTTCTCATATCTTCAGCAGCCATGACTGGCATAGCAATCGTGAACAGAAAAACAAAACAATGCCATTCATGTGCTTGGCAAAACTTAGCTGTAACTCAGTCAGTGATTTTTTTTTTGTTTTGCAGAAGGGGGTTACTGCCTGCAAAACACAAAATGAGGTCCTCTGGAGAACAAGACATGGCTGCTGGCTGGCATTTTCTTTTCGCTGAAAAAGCTCATACTGCACTGTTAGGAGGACTTTCAGCATGTAGGTATATATATGGTATTATTACAGTGTAAACGAGCCAAAAGGTAGCGGAGCACTCCACATCGTCAAGGACAATCATAAAGAGCTGTGGACAGTTAATGCATTGTGATGTAGTGTTCCATACATAGTTTAGAAAATGGGTTGGAGCACAGTGCCTCACATCCCAGCCCCAATGCATCATGGTGAATGCAGTGCATGACATCACTTACTTCAGTGACAGTCTTTAGTTTTTAACCCATGTTGGTGCAGCCAGTGATGTGTATCTCTAAACTCGTGTTTAAGGATTTTTGGCGTCGTTCAGTAGAGAGCAATACATTATTTTGGGGGCAGTAAAAATGGAGTCCCACTCACCGGGCCCAGGTGCATCAGCCAGCGCTCAGCTCATTAGCTGAAGGCAGCCTTTTCAGACAAAAAGAGGGTGGGAGCACACCGCCTTACATCACAGCAATCAGTACGCCCCAAAGTATCATGGTAGATGCAGTGCATGATAACACTAACTTCAATGACAGTCTTTAGTTTTTCACACTTGTTGTTGCAGCCAGTGCTGTGTCTTCAGACACATATTTAAAAATAGTTTTCCTTCTTCTGTAGAGAGCAACACAGTATTTTTGCGGTGCTGGACATGGTGTCCAGTCTGCATCCATGCTCTTCTCTGCTTCCCATCCTTCCCTTTCCTGCCCTCTCTCTGTGAACCTTGCCCACTCCCCTCACCTAAGCCTGGTGAATGCATCGCAAATATGCCATTGATACGCTGAAGGTTTGTCAAACGCAACCCACCTGGGCCTGTCCACACCTCAACCGCACCCAGCATCAAGACCCCTGGCCCACCAGCCACCCTGGTCAGTATGAGATGTTACTCGGCCAAAACACTCCATGTCCTCAAACCCCAATCAATGCCTGTCCCCTCACTGTGCCCGGGCCTCCCCACACAGACTGAAAGTGTGTTCTCCTGCCCCATCTGCCACTTCTCTTGCCTCACTGCCAACCCTTAATCACTTCCTGCTCTTACCACAACACACCACACACACAGTTGCCCCAAGCACTCTGACACCATGTGCTACACACAACCCACCCTCACCAGCCTACTCCTCAACACCTGCTCACTCAACAAGCAAGCCATAGAAGTGTGTGATTTCCTGCATAACCTCTCTCCAGACCCTATGTTTCCAACAGAAATATGGCTTAACCAAGCACATCTAACATTTCAATGGTCATCCACATCCCTCCTCTCCCCACTGTGCCTCCTCCACCGGGTACATGATTGCAAGATAAGACAGAACCTACAAACTCAGAGCTAGACTTGTTATCCTCTACAGTGAGAAATCAACTGCTTCACCCCCCTCTGCACATTCTAGCACTGTAGCAACTGGCTAGAAAACATAGCGCCTCATTTAGTAGAAAGTGGAGCATCATGATCGATGTGCCAGTTTACTTGCACCACCCTGCACTCCCCTAACAAAGCCATGGGAATACTATATTTATAGTACAGTGCTCCATGGTGCACATTGTGCCCAACTGCATCAGAAATTCAGATGCAGTTGTGGTGCCAAACCTTAGCATTGCCTGACTAGCGGCAAACATTTTGACAAAAGTCCAGCAATGCTAAGGGGATCCCATTGAAAACAGCACAGCATCACATTAAAGCCTGCCCTGTTATTATAGCAAAAGGTACTGGTTTTGTCCAGACCAAAGGCACACACATTGCATTTACAGCATGTATTAAAACCCGAAGGCTTTGTAGAGAGCCATGTAGTTGTGTTGGGTACAGAAACATAACTGGGACAGAGATGGTCCCTCAGTGTCCTACCTCGACGGTAAGTGATCTGGGGTACCCTGGGGAAGAACCCTTGTTGTAATCTTACAAAGCAATTGCGCTGTGTGTTGTTCTTTGTTACATGTATGTAAAATAACATTTTGTATGTTAATATGTTTTGTCCTTGTTATTTTACGTATGTCACTATATCACCTTACTTCTCTGTACGGTTATATGTTATTTTGCAGCCCTGAAGAAGCCCATCTGTATAGGGCGAAACGCGTTGGCTGCTTGTCTTCATGAACTTATTGTTGTAACAAGCTTCTCTGCTGCTTGTCTTCACGAACTTATTGTTGTAACAAGCTTCTCGTACCAATTAAAGTTTTCGGGAAGAAACCAACAGAAACTTCGTACCACTATTTTTTTGCTAGTATTGGACTTTTTGTACTTCATTGGTTGTTTTGAAGTGGTGCACCCCCTAATTGCTTTTGAATTACCTGTGGATTAATTAATGCCCTCTCTCTGGGTAAGCACACAGTTGAAATCAGGGAACTGATTGAAGCGGCTCACTTCGATTGCCTCTTCATCACTGAAACTTGGGATAAAGAAGATTCTAACCCAGAAGTTTTATTGGCTTCTCCCCCAGGGTACTCTTTTTCCAGACAAGACAGGCTAGAGAAGAGAGGAGGTGGGCTTGCAGTTATCTTTAAAAATCATTTTTGCTGTATGCTGAAGGTGCTCAACATCAGCCAGACCATTTGTGAAGGAGCTTTTTTTAAGATTCGCCTCCAACGTACAATTCTTCTTGAGGGACTACTATTATATAGACCGCCCGGCCCCAAGAAGGATTTTCTTTCAGCCTGGTCCTCTATACTTAAACCCATGATTCTGTCTCCTAAAGCAATTGTCTAAGGGGACTTTAACCTTCATTTAGAAGATCAGTCCGATCCAGCTATCTGTGAATTTCTGAGTTTGATGCTGTCTCGATTGGCTTATCGGGGATCTGACTCCATCACATTGTGCA
The DNA here is from genome assembly GCF_031143425.1 of Pleurodeles waltl. Classification (NCBI taxonomy): domain Eukaryota; kingdom Metazoa; phylum Chordata; class Amphibia; order Caudata; family Salamandridae; genus Pleurodeles; species Pleurodeles waltl. Next base: position 1,475,134,985 of record NC_090447.1, on the reverse strand, counting down.
GGGCATACGCTGGATGGCATTTTCATTTGGCATGGAATTGGCACCAGGTCAGATTATAGGGCCCTGGACTGGACTGACCATCATCTGCTGTCCTTTAAGTTAGGAGGCACAGATATTGTCCCTAAAATTCATCCTTTGATCAAACTTAGGAGACCATGGCATAAGGTACAGGAGACTAACCTCACCCAGGCTCTTAAGACAGGCTGGGAACAGGCGAAAGCGTTGGGCCGTTCGAATTTGGAGATCTTTGAAACGGGAACGAGAGCAGCTATATATACTCTAGCTCCTCTGGTCCTATTTGATCCTAAACAAGGACGCTCCCTATCTGCCCCATGGTATTCCGAGGAACTTAAAAATTTGCAGAGAATTTATCGCAGACTGGAGCGCAAATGGCAGCTTAATAAAACCAAGATGGAGAGGGATAAACTTAGGAGGACCCTTGAGAACTATAAATTGGCCATTCGATCAGCAAAACATGAATATTTTGCCCATATTATTAGAGAGGCTGAGAGCGAAACGAAGGAACTGTTTAAAGTAGTTCGCTCTCTCACTCTACCACACCCGCTGTAGGAGGCTGGACTGGCTTGTAGTGAGTACCAAGGGGTACTTACACCTTGCACCAGGCCCAGGTATCCCTTATTAGTGTAGAGGGGTGTCTAGCAGCTTAGGCTGATAGAAAAGGTAGCTTAGCAGAGCAGCTTAGGCTGAACTAGGAGACGAGTGACGCTCCTACAGTACCACTAGTGTCACTTGCACAATATCATAAGAAAACACAATACAAAGATATACTAAAAATAAAGGTACTTTATTTTTATGACAATATGCCAAAGTATCTCAGTGAGTACCCTCAGTATGAGGATAGCAAATATACACAAGATATATGTACACAATACCAAAATATGCAGTAATAGCAATAGAAAACAGTGCAAACAATGTATAGTCACAATAGAATGCAATGGGGGCACATAGGGATAGGGGCAACACAAACCATATACTCTAGAAGTGGAATGCGAACCACGAATGGACCCCAAACCTATGTGACCTTGTAGAGGGTCGCTGGGACTGTAAGAAAACAGTGAGGGTTAGAAAAATAGCCCACCCCAAGACCCTGAAAAGTGGGTGCCAAGTGCACCTAAGTTCCCCAAAGAGCACAGAAGTCGTGTTAGGGGAATTCTGCAAGAAAGACCAACACCAGCAATGCAACAACAATGGATTTCCTGACGAGAGTACCTGTGGAACAAGGGGACCAAGTCCAAGAGTCACGATCAAGTCGGGAGTGGGCAGATGCCCAGGAAATGTCAGCTGTGGGTGCAAAGAAGCTGCCACTGGGTGGTAGAAGCTGTGGAATCTGCAAGAACGACAAGGGCTAGAAACTTCCCCTTTGGAGGATGGATGTCCTACGTCGTGAAGAGTCGTGCAGAGGTGTTTCCGTGCAGAAAGACCTCAAACAAGCCTTGCTAGCTTCAAGGGTTGCAGTTAGGAATTTTGGATGCTGCTGTGGCCCAGGAGGGACCAGGATGTCACCAATTGTGTGAGGAGACAGAGGGGGCGTCCAGCAAGACAAGGAGCCCACTCAGGAGCAAGCAGCGCCCGCAGAAGTGCTGGAACAGGCACTACGAAGAGGAGTGAACTGGAGCTCACCCAAAGTAACAAAGGAAGGTCCCACGACGCCGGAGGACAACTCAGGAGGTCGTGCACTGCAGGTTAGAGTGCCGGGGACACAGGCTTGGCTGTGCACAAAGGAAATCCTGGAAGAGTGCACAGGAGCCAGAGCAGCTGCAAAACACGTGGTTCCCAGCAATGCAGTCTAGCGTGGGGAGGCAAGGACTTACCTCCACCAAACTTGGACTGAAGAGTCACTGGACTGTGGGAGTCACTTGGACAGAGTTGCTGAGTTCAAGGGACCTCGCTCGTCGTGCTGAGAGGAGACCCAGAGGACCGGTGAAGCAGTTCTTTGGTGCCTGCGGTTGCAGGGGGAAGATTCCGTCGACCCACAGGAGATTTCTTCAGAGCTTCTAGTGCAGAGAGGAGGCAGACTACCCCCACAGCATGCACCACCAGGAAAACAGTCATGAAGGCGGCAGGATCAGCGTTACAAGGTCGCAGTAGTCGTCTTTGCTACTTTGTTGCAGTTTAGCAGGCTTCCAGCGCAGTCAGCAGTCGATTCCTTGGCAGAAGGTGAAGAGAGAGATGCAGAGGAACTCTGATGAGCTCTTGCATTCGTTATCTAAAGAATTCCCCAAAGCAGAGACCATAAATAGCCAGAAAAGGAGGTTTGGCTAGCTAGGTGAGAGGATAGGCTAGCAACACAGGTAAGAGCCTATCAGAAGGAGTCTCTGACGTCATCTGCTGGCCCTGGCCACTCAGAGCAGTCCAGTGTGCCAGCAGCACCTCTATTTCCAAGATGGCAGAGGTCTGGAGCACACTGGAGGAGCTCTGGGCACCTCACAGGGGCGGTGCAGGTCAGGGGAGTGGTCACTCCCCTTTCCTTTGTCCAGTTTCACGCCAGAGCAGGGCTGGGGGATCCCTGAACCGGTGTAGACTGGCTTATGCAGAAATGGGCACCATCTGTGCCCATGACAGCATTTCCAGAGGCTGGGGGAGGCTACTCCTCCCCTGCCTTAACACCTCTTTCCAAAGGGAGAGGGTGTAACACCCTCTCTCTGAGGAAGTCCTTTTTTCTGCCTTCCTGGGCCAAGCCTGGCTGGACCCCAGGAGGGCAGAAACCTGTCTGAGGGGTTGGCAGCAGCAGCAGCTGCAGTGAAACCCCAGGAAAGGCAGTTTGGCAGTACCCAGGTCTGTGCTAGAGACCCGGGGAATCATGGGCTTGTCTCCCCAATACCAGGATGGCATTGGGGGGGCAATTCCATGATCTTAGACATGTTACATGGCCATGTTCGGAGTTAACATTGTGAAGCTACACATAGGTAGTGACCTATGTGTAGTGCACGCGTGTAATGGTGTCCCGCACTCACAAAGTCCGGGGAATTTGCCATGAACAATGTGGGGGCACCTTGGCTAGTGCCAGTGTCCCCACCCCACACACTAAGTAACTTAGCACCCAACCTTTACCAAGTAAAGGTTAGACATATAGGTGACTTATAAGTTACTTAAGTGCAGTGGTAAATGGCTGAGAAATAACGTGGACGTTATTTCACTCAGGCTGCAGTGGCAGGCCTGTGTAAGAATTGTCAGAGCTCCCTATGGGTGGCAAAAGAAATGCTGCAGCCCATAGGGATCTCCTGGAACCCCAATACCATGGGTACCTCAGTACCATATACTAGGGAATTATAAGGGTGTTCCAGTATGCCAATGTAAATTGGTGAAATTGGTCACTAGCCTTTTAGTGACAATTTGGAAAGAAATGAGAGAGCATAACCACTGAGGTTCTGGATAGCAGAGCCTCAGTGAGACAGTTAGTCATAACACAGGTAACACATACATTGCACACTTATGAGCACTGGGGCCCTGGCTGGCAGGGTCCCAGTGCCACATACAACTAAAACAACATATATACAGTGAAATATGGGGGTAACATGCCAGGCAAGATGGTACTTTCCTACACAACCCCCCCCCAAACGAAGGACAATAAGACTAGCCATGACCTGATGAGTCTTCATTGTCTAAGTGGAAATATCTGGAGAGTCCATCTGCATCAGAGTGGGTACTCCCAGGTCTATGTTCCACGGTATAGTCCATTCCCTGTAGAGATATGGACCACCTCAACAATTTAAGGTTTTCACCTTTAATTTGTTTTAGCCAAAGTAGAGGTTTGTGGTCTATCTGAACAATGAAGTGAGTACCAAACAGGTATGGCCTCAACTTCTTCAGTTCCCAGACCACAGCAAAGGCCTCCCTCTCTATGGCAGACCAACGCTTTTCTCTAGGGGTCAACCTCCTGCTGATAAAAGCAACAGGTTGATCCTGGCCCTCAGAATTAAGTTGTGATAAGACTGCCCCTACCCCTAATTCAGATGCATCAGTTTGGACAATGAATTTTTTGGAGTAACAGGGGCTTTTCAGGACAGGTGCAGAGCACATGGCCTGCTTCAGCTCCTCAAAAGCTTTCTGAGAGCTAGCTGTCCACAATACCTTTTTAGGCATTTTCTTAGATGTGAGGTCATTAAGAGGGGCTGCAATGGAGCCATAGTTCTTTATGAACCTCCTGTAATACCCAGTGAGGCCTAAGAAGGCTCTCACCTGGGTCTGAGTTGTAGGGGGAACCCAATCTATAATAGTTTGGATTTTCCCCTGAAGTGGTGCAATCTGTTCTCCACCTACCAGGTGTCCCAGAAAAACCACTTTGCCCTGCCCTATCTGGCACTTTGAAGCCTTGATAGTGAGGCCTGCCTTTTGCAGGGCCTCTAAAACTTTCCATAGGTGGACCAGGTGATCATCCCAGCTGGAGCTAAAGACAGTTATATCATCTAGATATGCTGCACTAAAAGCCTCCAACCCTTGCAGGACCGTATTCACCAACCTTTGAAAAGTGGCAGGTGCATTTTTCAACCCAAAAGGCATTACTGTGAATTGGTAGTGCCCTCCAATGGTTGAAAATGCAGTTTTTGCTTTTGCATCCTCTGATAACTTGATCTGCCAATACCCTGCAGTCAAATCAAAGGTGCTTAGATACTTGGCAGATGCCAGTGTATCTATGAGCTCATCTGCCCTGGGTATAGGGTGAGCATCAGTTTTAGTTACTGGTTGAGACCTCTATAATCTACACAAAACCGCATTTCCTTCTTTCCATCTTTGGAATGAGGTTTTGGTACAAGTACCACAGGGGAGGCCCATGGACTTTCAGAGTGCTCAACCACTCCCAGTTTAAGCATTTTCTGCACTTCTTGTTTTATGCAGTCTCTGACATGGTCAGGCTGCCTATAGATCTTACTTTTGACAGGCAAGCTGTCTCCAGTATCTAAAGTGTGCTCTCACCAAGAAGTGGTGCCTGGCACAGTAGAAAAGAGTTCAGAAAACTGACCCAGGAGATTTATGCAGTGGTCTTTCTGCTCAGCAGTAAGACAATCTGCAAAAACTACACCTTCCACTAGAGCATCTTGTTCTGGGAAAGAGAAGAGATCAGGGAGAGGGTCACTCTCTTCTTCCTGTCCTTCATCTGTTGCCATGAGCAGGGTGAGATCAGCCCTGTCATAGTAGGGTTTCAGGCGATTGACATGGAGCACCCTAAGGGGACTCCTGGCAGTGCCTAAGTCAACTAAGTAGGTAACTTCACCCTTTTTCTCAACAATAATGTGGGGTCCACTCCATTTATCTTGGAGTGCTCTTGGGGCCACAGGCTCCAAGACCCACATTTTCTGCCCTTGTTGGTACTGAATCAGAACAGCCTTCTGGTCATGCCATTGCTTTTGGAGCTCTTGGCTGGCCTGAAGGTTTTTACTGGCCTTTTTCATGTACTCAGCCATCCTAGATCTTAGGCCAAGTACATAGTCCACTATGTCTTGCTTAGGAGCTTTTAAAGGTTGTTCCCAACCCTCCTTCACAAGTGTTAGAGGACCTCTCACAGGGTGTCCAAATAGGAGTTCAAAGGGGCTGAAGCCCACTCCTTTTTGGGGTACCTCCCTGTAAGCAAAAAGGAGGCAAGGTAACAGGATATCCCATCTCCTGCGGAGTTTTTCAGGGAGTCCCATTATCATTCCTTTGAGAGTTTTATTAGACCTCTCAACCAGTCCATTTGTTTGTGGATGATAGGGTGTGGTGAACTTGTATATCACACCACATTCCTTCCACATGGCCTTTAAGTAAGCAGACATGAAATTGCTTCCCCTGTCTGATACCACCTCTTTTGGAAGCCCACCCTGGAAAACATTCCCAGGAGGGCCTTTGCCACTGCAGGAGCTGTAGTGGTCCTTAGAGGAATTGCTTCAGGATATCTGGTGGCATGGTCCACTACCACCAAAATAAACCTATTGCCTGAAGCAGTAGGAGGGTCAAGGGGGCCAACTATGTCAACCCCTACCCTTTCAAAGGGAACCCCAACCGCAGGCAGTGGAATAAGGGGTGCCTTTGGAGTGCCACCTGTTTTGCCACTGGCTTGACAGGTTTCACAGGACTTACAAAATTCCTTTGTGTCCTCTGACATTCTAGGCCAATGAAACAAGGGGACAAGCCTGTCCCAAGTTTTCATTTGCCCCAAATGTCCAGCTAAGGGAATATTGTGGGCTAGAGTTAGGAGGAACCCTCTGTATTGCTGAGGAATCACCAATCTCCTGGCAGCTCCAGGTTTTGGATCCCTTGCTTCAGTATACAAGAGGTTGTCCTCCCAGTAAACTCTGTGAGAGTCACTGACATCCCCATTTGCTTGTTTGACAGCTTTCTGTCTTAGACCCTCTAGTGTGGGACAGGTATGCTGTGCCACACTCAGCTCCTCCCTGGCAGGCCCCCTTCACCCAAAAGCTCAGCAGTGTCTGCTTCCAGCTCCTCTGGTGTAGGTTCTGCACAGGGTGGAAATTCTTCTTCCTCAGAAGTTGAATCCACTGTAGAGGGAGGGATAGTAGGTAGTGTTTTACCTTTACTAACCCTAGCTTTAGGGAGCACTTGGTCCATTCTTCCAGGATCCAAGTCACCCTGTCCTTTTTGCTTTTTGGCCTGAGCCCTAGTTAAAGCACAAATATGCCCCGGAATGCCCAGCATTGCTGCATGGGCCGCCAACTCCACATCTGACCAAGCTGATGTCTCTAAATCGTTCCCTAGTAGACAGTCTACAGGTACATCTGAGGCAACCACAAGTTTCTTTGGACCAGTAACCCCCCCCCCCCCAGTTGAGATTTACAACAGCCATGTGGTGGCTAAGTGTGTTGTTATGAGCATCAGTCACTTGGTACTGGTGACCAAGTAAGTGTTGTTCAGGGTGGACCAGTTTCTCTATTACCATGATAAAACTGGCACCTGTGTCCCTGTAGGCCTGAACCTCAACACCATTTATTAGGGTAGTTGCTTGTACTTATCCATATTAAGGGGACAAGCAACCAAGGTGGCCAAATCAATGTCCCCCTCAGAGACTAACACAGCCTCTGTGGTCTCCCTAACAAGACCAACCCCAACTAAGTTACCAAAAGTGAGCCCAGCTACTCCCTTGGATTGGCTATTAGTAGGTTTGCTCCCACCACCACTGCTATTACTAGGGGCACTATGTGTTGTAGTGGTAGGAGGCTTGGTGCTTTTCTTTGGGCAACTGGGATCAGTTGTCCAATGGCCTTTTATTTTACATAAATAGCACCATGGTTTCTTTTCTTTGTTTTTATTTGAAGAGGATTTGGGCCCACCACCCCCACCAGAATGTTTTTGTGGGCCTGATGAAGACTCATTTTTAGATTTGTCCCCACCCTTGTCAGAAGACTTACCATCCTTCTTCTTGCCATCCTTGTCACCCCCTGTATGAATTTTTCTGTTCACCCTTGTTCTGACCCATTTGTCTGCCTTCTTTCCCAATTCTTGGGGAGAGGTCAGATCAGAGTCTACCAGGTACTGGTGCAACAAATCAGACACACAATTATTAAGTATATACTCTCTCAGGATTAAGTTATACAGGCTTTCATAGTCAGAAACTTTACTGCCATGTAACCACCCCTCCAAGGCCTTCACTGAATGGTCAACAAAGTCTACCCAGTCTTGTGAAGACTCCATTTTGGTTTCTCTGAACTTGATCCTGTACTGTTCAGTGGTTAAGCCATAACCATCTAGGAGTGCATTCTTAAGAACTGTAAAATTATTGGCATCGCTTTCTTCCACAGTAAGGAGCCTATCCCTACCCTTTCCACTGAAAGATAGCCATAGGATAGCAGCCCACTGCCTTTGAGGGACCTCCTGTACAACACAGGCCCTCTCAAGTGCAGCAAACCACTTGTTAATGTCATCCCGCTCCTTGTAAGGGGGAACTATCTTGTGCAGATTCCTAGAATCATGCTCTTTTACAGGATGACTATTTGGAATACTGCTGCTGCCACCATGGGGTCCAAACCCCAACCTATGTCTTTCTTTTTCTGAGTCAAATGCTTCTGTGTCTAGATCCAGCTGTTGCTTTTTAAGCTTCTGCCTGGACTCTTCCACTCTCATTCTATTGAGTTCCCTTTCTAACATTCTGGCCCTCATTCTGACCTTGGCGGGCGGCGGAGGCCGCCCGCCAAAGTCCCGCCGTCAGGTTACCGTTCCGCGGTCGAAAGACCGCGGCGGTAATTCTGACTTTCCCGCTGGGCTGGCGGGCGGTCGCCTTCAGACCGCCAGCCAGCCCAGCGGGAAAGAGGCTTCCACGATGAAGCCGGCTCGGAATCGAGCCGGCGGAGTGGAAGCTGTGCGACGGGTGCAGTTGCACCCGTCGCGTATTTCACTGTCTGCGCAGCAGACAGTGAAATACATGTAGGGGCCCTCTTACGGGGGCCCCTGCAATGCCCATGCCAGTGGCATGGGCACTGCAGGGGCCCCCAGGGGCCCCGCGACCCCCCCTACCGCCATCCGGATCTCGGCGGTCCGACCGCCGGGATCTGGATGGCGGTAGGGGGGGTCGGAATCCCTGCGGCGGTGCAGCAAGCTGCGCCGCCGCGGAGGATTCAATGGGGCCGCGGTACACTGGCGGGACCCCGCCAGTGGTGCCGGTCCGACCGCGGCTTTACCGCCGCGGTCGGAATCCCCATTGGAGCACCGCCGGCCTGTCGGCGGTGCTCCCGCGGTCCTCCGCCCTGGCGGTCAAAGACCGCCAGGGTCAGAATGACCACCTCTGTCTTCAGGGAGGGTGGGTTGGACATGCCTTGACACAGAAGAATGGTGTGAATGAACAGAGGGAGACCTGTCCCTAACAGTTGGCACTCTAACATTCTGGCCTATAGAAGTCACACTCCTACTGTGATGAGAGGTAACACTCTTACTGTGATGAGAAGTCACATTAGTACCAGCCATGCTAGGTGGCCTGCTAAGGGGCAGGTTGGGAAGGTTTCCTTTTAACTCTCTTACTAGGGGTGCCCCAGAATCAGAGTGGGAACCATCAGCTAATCTCTCACCAGAAGTGCCAACAAAGGTCTTATCTTGTTCAACGAGCATGTTAACTAATAGTTCTCTAGAGGGATTTTTCCCTACCCCTAAACCTCTTTCAACGCAGAGACTCCTTGCTGCTTTCCAGCTAAGGTGGTCATAAGTAGTCTTGGACAGATCCAGAGTTTGACCTGTACCAGACATAATAGAAAAGGTTTAAGGGACAGAAAAAGAAAGAAAAAGTTTTCAGAACTTTTTAAAGGACAGTAAAAAACTTTAAAAACTTTTTAAGAACTTTTTGAAAGTTTAGAGGTACTTTTCAGCACTTAGCAAAAAAGAGTAAGAGAAGAAAAGCAAAACTTTTTGGTTAGGTGTACATACACTGAACTTGTTTTGTATATTTTTCCCCTATGAAAAGTACAATATGACAAAGTGGTAAGTAGTTGCAAGTACTTATCCCACTGCTGCACAACCAATATAGGAGGCTGGACTGGCTTGTAGTGAGTACCAAGGGGTACTTACACCTTGCACCAGGCCCAGGTATCCCTTATTAGTGTAGAGGGGTGTCTAGCTGCTTAGGCTGATAGAAAAGGTAGCTTAGCAGAGCAGCTTAGGCTGAACTAGGAGACGAGTGAAGCTCCTACAGTACCACTAGTGTCTCTTGCACAATATCATAAGAAAACACAATACACAGATATACTAAAAATAAAGGTACTTTATTTTTATGACAATATGCCAAAGTATCTCAGTGAGTACCCTCAGTATGAGGATAGCAAATATACACAAGATATATGTACACAATACCAAAATATGCAGTAATAGCAATAGAAAAAAGTGCAAACAATGTTTTGTCACAATAGAATGCAATGGGGGCACATAGGGATAGGGGCAACACAAACCATATACTCTAGAAGTGGAATGCGAACCACGAATGGACCCCAAACCTATGTGACCTTGTAGAGGGTCGCTGGAACTGTAAGAAAACAGTGAGGGTTAGAAAAATAGCCCACCCCAAGACCCTGAAAGGTGGGTGCCAAGTGCACCTAAGTTCCCCAAAGAGCACAGAAGTCGTGATAGGGGAATTCTGCAAGAAAGACCAACACCAGCAATGCAACAACGATGGATTTCCTGACGAGAGTACCTGTGGAACAAGGGGACCAAGTCCAAGAGTCACGATCAAGTCGGGAGTGGGAAGATGCCCAGGAAATGCCAGCTGTGGGTGCAAAGAAGCTGCCACTGGATGGTAGAAGCTGTGGATTCTGCAAGAACGACAAGGGCTAGAAACTTCCCCTTTGGAGGATGGATGTCCCACGTCGTGAAGAGTCGTGCAGAGGTGTTTCCGTGCAGAAAGACCTCAAACAAGCCTTGCTAGCTGCAAGGGTCGCGGTTAGGGTTTTTGGTCTCAGTGAGACAGTTAGTCATAACACAGGTAACACATACAGGGCACACTTATGAGCACTGGGGCCGTGCCTGGCAGGGTCCCAGTGACACATACAACTAAAACAACAAATATACAGTGAAATATGCTGGTAACATGCCAGGCAAGATGGTACTTTCCTACACCCGCCTTCCAGTTTAGAGAATTCAGAAACTTTTTGCCAAAAAGTTGCAGATTTCTTTAAAAACAAAATCACGCAACTGCAGGCCAATTTTGCGCAAATTACTCCAGCATTAGAGGGGAACATGCGGGAGAACTCATTATCTCCTGACGCTGCCAATAGGCTAAATTGCATTCAGCCTTTATCATCCAAAAGAATCTCTGAATTACTATCCGCAGTAAAATCCGGCTCTCCGAATGATCCCTGCCCCCGCGGATTCTCAAGTTAGTTCCCGACTTGACATCTACTGCCTTGGAACTAGTATATGCAGACATCTTGCAGGAAGGATGCTTTCCGGAGACCTGGAAACAATCCATTGTTATTCCATTAATCAAGAAACCAGGCAAGGACGTAACTGATTTGACAAATCTTCGCCTGATTTCTGTGTTACCTACCTTAGCCAAGATCCTAGAAAGGCACCTGAATACGGGAGTGGCGGACTTTTTACGGGCGAATGGCAGCTTGGATTCATCCGAACACGGATTTCGCTGTGCTCATAGCATGAAAACCGCACTGATATCTTCGGCAGATATTATTAGCAGAAGAATAGATCACGGGGAGGGTACCATTCTTGTCTTGCTTGACTTGTCCGCAGCCTTCAATACTATGTCTCTGCAACTTCTTATCCAGCATCTACATCAGGCAGGAGTAAGAGACAAAGCACTTGATATTCTCATGTCCTTTCTAACCAACAGATCTATTACAGTGTCCTGCGGAGACCACAGGGCAACTCCTTTTTAATTGCCTTGTGGTGTCCCTCAAGGGTCTTCTCTTAGTCCTACCTTATTTAATTTTTATGTTGCCCCATTGGCCAGCCTGGTGCATTCTTTTGGCTTCCACATTGTGTCCTACGCAGACGACATGCAGCTGATTATCCCAGTCTCTCGCAACTGGGAAGAAAAAAGGGGTAGATTTCAGCAATGTTTGATTGCGATTAACAGCTGGATGCTCAGCAATTGGCTCAAACTAAACGGAGACAAGACAGAAATCATTCTTTTTGGTCTAGGCAGCAAACTTTGGAGTGCTCGCTGGTGGCCGGAGTCCTGCAGCGAGTGCCCGGTTCCGCGCACTTCAGCTAGAAATTTGGGGATGGTTTTTGACAGTTCCTTTTCTTTAGAGCAGCAGGTTAACCAGATGGTTAAAAGCTGTTATTGGGCTCTGAAAACTATGAAGAAAATTTTTCAATTTTTTCATGAAAATCTGAAAGTTTCTGTGGTCTTGACGCTAGTCATATCTAGACTAGACTATTGTAATGCTCTATTGCTAAATATTAGCAAATCCCCCATCCACAAACTTCAACTTATTCAGAACAGGGCGACTCGCCTGATCCTGAATCTACCCCGCTCGTCTTCCACCAGTAGCTCCCTCAGACAGCTTCACTGGTTACCAGTTGACAAAAGCATCAAGTTTAAATCCCTTTGTTTAACATACAAGGCCTACCACTCAGAGGGCTGTGAATATTTGAGTTCAGTTCTACAGCTGTACCAACCGTCTAGGATTCTTAGATCTTCGTCTAGACAACTTATTTTGGTACCCCACTGTCATAGGATCAGGTGGGGGGACAGAGCCTTCTCTGTGGAGGCGGCCAGACTTTGGAACTCCCTACCCCGGATGATCAGACAGACAGAGACATACTTTGACTTTAGAAAGAAATTAAAAACTTGGCTTTTTTCCCAATAGGCTGGGATTTCTAAGCACCGCTCATTATGGATGTTCTTAGTCTCTCTATATCTCATTAGGACTAGCGCTTCGATGATATTTTCCGGAATGCGCTCTATAAAAGCCTTACAATACAATACTGCTGATTTGTCAATTAGCCGTGTCCCACTCACATCAGGTCATCAATATTATTGATATATTAAAAAAACACAATGAAGTTCCCTTTAATGCTTTACCTTGTGGCAGACTTTCATAAGTGCCTGTGTTGACAATTTAGTGCCTGTGCCGAGCAACAGAAACCACTGGCCCAAATTAAACACTTTGCAAAAAGCTGGAAAGCCACGAGCTGGATAGAAGGATGTCTCTTAAAATTACCATAATATCTAGACTCTGGTCCTGTCCAGTCATGGATGGGCACAAACAGACTTGCCTTTGGCCTGTATTTGAGTCACCTTTGTTGCGCTTGCTTCACACTCGCTCTGGGCAAAGGCACTGCTCCTGTTTTAATCTTGAGGCCAGGTGCTGCATGTATGCATAAACTCTCGAGCTACAGCCTTCTGAACCTCACTACTTCCAATATGGCTGCCTGGTACTCACAGGTATCAGTCAACCCACGTACACAACACTACTAGAAAGAACAGAAATGACAACTGAAAGATTGTTACATTAAGAGCGGAATTCAAATTTAGCCCAGGCTTAATTTAAAAACATGAGCGCATAGCAGTAGATGATTTAGTATGATGACACTATCAGGGTTCCTGCCTGGCCTTTGTAGGGTGTCCCTGCTTACCTTCTAGGATGTCCATATTAAGATGTTCCCGTAATGAACCTCACATTACTATTCTGACAGAGACCAACTGCCCAAAAGGTCCTTTGATCTTTGGTGGAATTCATTTTCGACCTTTAAGCAGAGCTTAGGAAATCTAACAACTGCCTCTGTGGTGAGGGAAGTCTGGCAGAAACAATTTTGGAACTGTCCAGGCACCCGAGAGAAATGACCAACTTTTATCAGTCTCATCTTTGGGATATGTGTAACAAAATCCATAATCATTAATGGTTTAAATGTTTGATTAATATCACAACGATGAATAGATGGCTTCTCTAGCTCAAGCTGAGAAAACTTATGAAACTATGTGTTAGAAATGGGGTTTCTGGTTGGCTAGGGTATGCACCTCAGCCAGGCAGAATCTACCCACTCTAGTCAGGGCAAGGGAGATACACGTCCAAGATAACCCCTGCTCACCCCCTTGGTAGCTTGCCACGAGCAGTCAGGCCTATCCCAGAGGCAATGTGTAAAGCGTTGGCACAGCACACACAACACACATGACACAAAATGTACACCACAAAGTAAACACAACACTGAGCTACGTAAAAATAATCTGTATTGCACAAAACATAATTAGACCAACATTACACGTAAGTAATACCCTGCTACCTTAGTAGTTGTCAGAATGTTACACAAGTTACTGATACTCTGCAAGAATATGCAGTTGTTACATTAGAACACGTAAGTACTCAGGATTCTGCAACATAAGCAGTAGTCAGGAATTACAGTAAAAGATATAGGCACTTGTCATGAACAATTCCTAAATACCCATATAAGGAACATTAGAGAACATCTCACAAGTCATAAAGATACATATCAGCTAGACCTGCCCAAAAGGAACAGTAGCACATATATGTGAGAGTAGAAAAACAGGTAGGAAATCTAACAAGCCCCAAAAGTCTATACTAGGCTCCTGGAGCCCAGATTCCCTAGGAAGTACCTGATTTCAGATGAAGAGGCACTCCCAGTGCCTAAAAGATGGACACTGGGGCCCCCAGCGCTCCTATGCCCAAAACGGGGCATCTGCGGTCTCTTGGTAGAGAGGGGCGGTCTGCACCCCCTCTACAATGAAAAGAACTGGCCCCTCTGGGGCCTCATGATCCTTGGGGGCCCCCTGGGCCTCTAATGGCCCTCTCCGAAGGGGGGGCCAAAAGAGCCAAAGATTTAGAGCAGCAGGGCAATCGCACCCCTAGCGCAGTGACCAAGGGAAAGGGAAGTCCCTTTCTCCCTCGTGTCCTGCTTGCAGGGAGGCAACCGCCCTTGTCCGCAGTGCGGCTGCCTAATGAGGTAGTGGGGGAGCTGGGGCCTTCGATGAGGCTCTTCACGTGCTTCCTCAGGCGGCCGCACCCGGTCCGGTGCGCGAGCTGCTTTTCTGCCTTCCCTCGTCCGTGAGGGAAGCAGCGGGGAGAATTGGAGACGATGTGTGCCCCGGGGGCGCTCTGAGAAGCGCGCGTCACCCGGGGACACGATAGGAGCGTGCAAGCTCCTTCCTTCACCTTTGGGTTAAGTCAAAATGCTGCGCCCGGGCTGCGGCGGTGAATAAAACAAAGAAGCGGGGCCGTGGGGAGCGTGAGGGGCTCGTATATAAGCCCGGGTTGCGGCGGTGATCTCAGGTCTCAAATCAAGCGCTTCTCAAATGCAATCTGCAGACAAAGAAGGTGCCTTGAGTTGCACCTGGGCACCAAAGAGCGCTCTCTCAGCGCTTGGGAAAAAGCGGTAGAGATCGTTGCAGGGGTCAGGGGCCACAACACCTGCCCCTGGGAACAGCCCAACAAGCAGAATCACAGGGCTAGTGGGCCCAGCTACAGGCCAGAACAAGGGGTGCAGATGGTGGCAGTTCCTCCTAGTGACCAGGCAGGTCAAAGGTAAGCACAGCAACAGCAGTCCAAGGTGGTTTCCTGGAGAGTCCATTCATCAGCGTTCTGTGTCCAGTTTCAAGTTCCAAGAGTGTTCAAATTGTGGGGAAAATTCCCCTGTACTTATACTAGGGTTACAGTGTGTTTTACAATGGTAAATGGTACAATGGAGAGGAGGTTCCAGACAGTTACAACTGGTTCGGGGAGTGCCCCCTCTCTCCTTTCAGCACAGGCTCCAAACATCAGTGGGGGGGTTAACGACCCTATTGTGTGAGTCCAGGGCACAGTCTTTACAAATGCAGGTGTGCCCGGCCTCTCCCTTCTCTCAACCCAGGAAGGCTTTACAATATGTAGATGCACCTCTGTGACACCTCCACACTCCCTGTGTTCAGGCTGTCTGAGAAGTATGCACAAAGCCGCAACTGTCAGTGTGCCCAGACGTGAATTGGAGACAAGCTGCAAAACACCAAAGTCATAAGCACAGATAAATGTGCACTTTCTAGAAGTGGCATTTCTGTGATAGTAATCAAAAATACACCTACACCAGTAAGCAGCATTTCTCACCACTATCACAACCATACCAAACATGCCTACGCTACCCTTCATAAATCAGACAATACCGCTTACACATAAGGCAGGGCATCTCCAATGCAATCCTTTGAGGAGGAAGCACTCACAGCAGTGAGACACCAAGTTAGGCTGTTTGTCACTACCAGGACAGGCCATGCTACATGGCACATGTCCTTCCTTCTACAGACATGGCACCCTGCCCAAAGGGCTAGCTAGGGCGTACCTTAGGGGTGACTTACATGTAGTAAAAGGGGAGTTCAGGGCCTGGCAAGTAAATTTAGATGCCAGGTCCCTGTGGCAGGAAACTGCGCACACAGGCTCTATGCTAGCAGGCCTTAGATAGGTTTGACAGGCTACTTCAGTGGAGCAGCGCTGCAGGCCCACTATTAGCATTTAATTTACAGGCCCTGGGTATAGGGATACCACTTTACAAGGGACTTATAGGTCAATTAAATATGCCAATTGGGTATAATCCAATTATACCAAATTTGTAAGAGAGAGTACATGCCCTTTATGACTGGTTAGCAGTGAAAAAGTGCTCAGAGTCAAAACGTCAGCCAACAAAGGTCAGAAAACTAAGGAGGCAAAAAGCAAAAAGTCTGGGGAATGACACTGCAAAAGGGCCAGGTCCAACACTATGCATTTTGAATCTATAGTAGGTTCTAAATTCGGGGAAATGCCTCTCCGGCATAAACAGTGACATATTGCTTTTGAATCTGGCCACTTTTATGACAGGCTAGCGAGATATTTAGCATGCCTTACTTTTATACATAATGTTCCCGGGCATTTTGTGTTCCAGGGTACTACGTATACGTGACCTTGCTAATGTTAAAAGCAGGACTTTGACATTTGCTGATTGCAGTTTTGGGCAAGAGCAGTTTGTGGCTGCAGTGGCAATACTGAAGCCACGTTCATGAAGTTACTCATGGATGGCACATATACACCCTGCAGGTCACACATGACATCTGACTTTCTATACCAGTGGTACGCTTTCTGTCACGTAAATGTTTTATAAGCCAATTGGGGTTTGACAATTTGTTATCTTGTTTAGGGGTAAATGCAAACACGCTTGGAAGGTTTTAAACTATATCTAAAAAGTATTTGCAAGTAAGCAAATTGTTTAAATATTAAAATGCAATACAAACTCCTCTCTCAATGCCTTTATTTACAAAATACAACAGAAAACAAGGACCACTATTCCTTGAATAAATCTACTTGTATAAGAAAAAGCTACCAGAGACAATGGTAAGTAGACCAGTAAGAAAAAACTGTAAGATGACATATGATTAGAATACACTTCTCCGAGACAGTTATAAACTCAAAAACACCCTACTCTCTACAGTGGTACTTGTTGAACATAATGGCCCAGATTGACAAGAATCTGGCGCATCAGTATTTACAATACGGCGCTCCATATGCACGTTAGGCCAATAGCATCAAAATTGTAAACGCTATTGTGGTGTTTTGCTGCACTAGCGTCAAAAGTTTGATGCTAATGCAACAAAGTACAAGGAGGTCCCTTGACTTCAATGGGTGCTTCCTTTTAATGCCTGCTTTAAGCAGGCGTTAAAACTGACGCCAAAAACGTCACAAATCTTGTTGATTTCATTGCACCATTTATGCCTGCCTCCTAACGCCGGAATGCCACCCTTGCATACATTGTGCCTGGCGCAGGCATAATGTGTCACAAGGGGTCGCAAAGTGGCACAATACATGCTCGCGCCACTTTGTAAATAAGGTGCAGTGATTTTTGCCTCGTTGAGCCACATTAGCGTAAAAAAGAGGACACTAATGTGGCGCAAGGTGGCGCTAGGGCCTCGTAAATCTGGCCCAATGTTTCCTATACATTAAGACTGGCAGGCCTGTTTATCTGCTGACAAGCCTCTCCATCTTTGGAGGCTTCTAACAGACCCGCCATCAGACTGGAGTTGAAAAAGTGCAACAACAAAAAAAAACAAGTAAACCACCATGCCTTCTCCATCATGCACCAAGAAACTGGAAATATATCTCCATATCCATCAGGATTGCCCTAACCCTGCTCCAATTTAGGAAGGATCTGAGGCTTGTTAAGGGGTACTTCAGAAAGTATTGAATCATAATTAGAGTAATACTATTCAAGGCATACCTGTCTATATAGCAAACTAAGCAAAGTGCTGCATGTGATGCCATAAGAAAGAGGAATGTGATGGGAAGTGACTCCCTCAGCGACGGAAGGACCTGAAGACATTCTCCTTCAAAGATTCAAAGAATACAATAGAACAATGAACAGCAGCCCACTGTCAGTCTTAGAAACCAGTGTGCGATCCAATGACACTTTCTTCCATCTTTGCCTTTGACCCTGTACAGCGCTCGACTGCTTATCGGCAAAGTTTGCATTAAACAAATAACACAAACGTAAATACATGCAAACATAAACCTTTTTGTTACTGCATCAGTGAACATAATAGATTTTCCTGCCTGCGTCAATTTAGGACGCTATTGGGTATGAATAGAAACAGGTTTTATAATGTCTGAGAATGAGATATGTATGAATGTGGAACTTGCAAAGGCATTGCTCTCTAGCCATCTCATAGTTTATATTGTAGAATAATGTGACAATATTATCAGCCCTGCCTCGCAGTTCTTCTATTGAGTCACAGAGGAGGTACTGGAATGGCTGGCGCCAGAACTCCTGAGACCTTGATAAGAAGCCGTGTCACTCCTCTACACATCCCTCCGCCTACAGGGAGGCACGTTCGCGCAGCGGCAGCGGTTGCTGTGTGCTGTGCTGACAGATGTATTGTGGTACCTGAATGTCTCTTTCCAAAGGCTCACTTGACAGATACAATTGAAAGCAGCGGTTATTCCTCAATAAAACCCTGGCACACTGCAGTTTTGCAGTATATATGTATATATCACCATAGTCTTCCTTGACGAATGCACCTTGTCGCTTGAGTTTAATAGGATTACGTGATCCATGCTCCAAACTCCAGGCGACAGCATTTGAAGGATCCAGCCTGAGCTCAATGGCCAGCACTGTGTATTTTTCATAGAGGGACAGTCTTGCAGGGCTGGAATGTGTGCAGTGATGTGGAACACCTGTTTTCTTTCATACTCCGTAAAATCGAGAAAGTCGAGAACAGTCCTGTGGCTGCAATGAATCATCTTCCCATTCCAGGGGCCATAACGGAGGCCCGTACAGCCCCTGAAGACCAGTTGGTTCCCAACTCTCCACTTTGCCCCGAACCCATCACGGGGCTCCATTCAGCCCAAGGCCAATGAATATCTGTGGGGATGGCGAGACTCAGAGTCCCCTCATCATATTGTTAAAGGGACCCGTTCATTTTGCATTATTCCACTGTCCCATCTGAGCTGACGCGATTTTCCAACCTAGGTAGTTGGTGCAAACTAAGGACCTGATTTAGATGTTGGCAAGAGGAATACCACGTTACAAACTTGACGGATATGCCGTCCGCCGTATTACGACCCCATTATATCTTATGGGGATTGTTATAGGGTGAAAGGGATATTCGTTGCGTTTGTGATGGACTATTCCCTCTGCCAATATCTAAATCAGGCCCTAAGTAGTAAAGCCAGGCTATTTGGAGCAGGTCTACAAGAGTCTAGTAGAATGCACATAGCTGCCAACAAAGGGCATGATTGCTACATGCTCTGCAGTTGCATATTATTATAAGGCTGTGGTAAAAAAAAAAAGAAAAACACTTTACACCTACAAAATTCACAAGAATGTGGGCACATTTTGACTACAAGAGACATGTTTGTTTAAAAAATGTATAGCAAACCAGTTTGCTGCCAATATCGCTCATAACTTTTGAACACCATGTATGTCCTTACTTGCAATATCTTGCTCAACATAGCAGCAAGAGATTTTCATGAAATGTAATGTAAATTTGCATAATTTGAATAAAACATTGTGAAATAAAATTGTGATTTTGTTATCTCCTAACTAAAATGGCATTGTGGGTGTTAGAAATGGGGTTTTTGATTGGCAGTCAGGTTACCCCCTGTCCAAGCAAGGACCCTCACTCTAGTCAGGGTAAGTCACACACAGTCCAAATTATCCTGTGCCCAGCCTCTGGTACCTTGACACCGAGCAGTCAGGCTTAATTTAGAAGGCAATTTGTAAAGTATGTGTGCAATAAATCATGTAATAACACAGTAGAACACCACAGAAATACACCACACAGTGTTTAGAAAAATATATAATATTTATCTGATAAGATGCAGGTCAAAATGATTAAGATGCAATAAGTATATTTTGAAATATCACTGTAAAAATGATATAAAGTGTCTTTAGTCTCTTAAACGCAACAAATGTCTCTTACAAGCACAAAGTACCTGGTTTGTGTACAAAATCTCCGCAAGGAACCGCAGAGGAGGCGATGCTTGGAAACCTGTGTGTCGATTTCTCGGGCACCACATGGCGATGCGTCGTTTGTTTTTCATGCAGGGAAGGCTTTGCATCGATTTCTGGCACTCAGTCTTGGATCCTCTTAAGGTTGCGGGGTTTTCAGGCACCCCGGTGATGATGCGTTGAAATCTGGCGCTGGCAGGACAAAGTTATAGGGACTGCGTCGTTCCGATGGGCGTTGCATGGAAATTTGTACCGCACGGCAGGCGCTGCGTCGATTCCTCTCAGGAAGTCAGGCTGCGTTGTTCCGGCTCTGCTTTGCGTCAATCCAGTGGGCCGTGTGTCAAATTTCCAGTCGCTACGCTGGCCCTGCGTCGATCTTCTCCTAGCAAAGTCGGGCTGCATCGATCCGGTTTGGTGTGCAGTGATTTTCTCACCACGATGCAGGCTGTGCGTTGTTTCTGGCAGGCTGTGTATCTATTTTCATCGCACAGGGAGTTCTTCTTTCAGGAATGAAGTCTTTTTGGTCCTGAGACTTCAGGGAACAGGAGGCAAGCTCTATCCAAGCCCTTGGAGAGCACTTCTTCAGCACAGCCAGAGAGCAGAAAGGCAGCAGGACAACAGCAAGGCAGCGTTTCTTCTCAGAAAGCAGTCAGGTGAGTCCTTTGGGCAGCCAAGCAGTTCTTCTTGTCAGGTTGCAGGTTCTGGTTGAGGTTCTTCTCCAGGAAGTGTCTTGATGAAGTAGAGTGTCCACCTCAGAAGTGTCTGAATTGGAAGGGTCAGAGACCCTGCTTAAATACCCAAATGTGTCTTTGAAGTGGGGGAGACTTCAAAGAGTGGCTTAGAAATGCAAAAGGTCCCCTTTCAGTTCCATCTTGTCTGCCAGGGTCCCTATAGGGGATGTGGCAGTCCTTTGTGTGAGGGCAGGCTACTGTCCTTTGACATGTAAGTTTCAGACCCTCCCAGCCCAGGAAGACCCATTCAATATGCAGATGTATGCAAGTGTGACTGGGCATCCTGTGTTTGGGGTTTGTCTGAGTGAATGCACAAGGGAGCTGTCAACGAAACCTAGCCAGACGTGGATTGTAAGGCACAGAAGGATTTGAGTGCAGATAAACGCTCACTTTCTAAAAGTGGCATTTCTAAAATAGCAATATTAAATCCAACTTCACCAGTCAGCAGGATTTTGTATTACCATTCTGGCCATACTAAATATGATCTTGTTACTCCTTTCAGATCAGAAGCTACCTCTCAAACAGCATATGAGGGTAGCCCTAATGTTAGCGTATGAAAGGAGCAGGCCTCACAGCAGTGTAAAACGAATTTAGGAGTTTTACACTACCAGGACATGTAAACTACACAGGTACATGTCTTGCCTTTTGTCTACACAGCACCCTGCCCTATGGGTTACTTAGGGCCTACCTTAGGGGTGACTTATATTCAGAAAAAGGGGAGTTTTAGGCTTAGCAAGTACTTTTAAATGCCAAGTCGAATTGGCAGTGAAACTGCACACACGGGAACTGCAGTGGCAGGCCTGAGACATGGTTAGGGGGCTACTTATGTGGTGTGGCACAACCAGTGTTACAGCCCACTAGTAGCATTTAATTTACAGGCCCTGGGCACATGTAGTGCACTTGACTAGGGACTTACAAGTAAATTAAATAAGCCAATTGGGTCTGAGCCAATGTCACCATGTTTTAAGGAGAGAGCATATGCACTTTAGCACTGATTAGCAGTCGTAAACCCACCAAAAATGAGGTCAAAAAAAGAAGGAGGAAGGCAAAATGTTTGGGGCGGGTGACCCTGCAGAAAGGCCATTTCCAACATAAATGTTATCAGACCAACCTGAACATGTTTTCAGCATCACAAGGGCTACAAAAATACTAATATAAAACAATACAATTGAATTATTAGAACCTGGGTGAATGCTCCTATTGATTACTTTAGATAGCAGTGCTGTACACAATCTAGTTGATAGGGGTAATAAAGAAATATCATTTAGGGATGAGAGTTTAGTATAAATAATATGCATTTCCAGGACATTGGGCCCAGTGTACTTGGTGAATAAAAATGACTGGCTACAAGAGAATTGGGGATTGCCTGAAACCTGTCTGAGCCAGAATGTTCTATGAGTCTGAGGGAGACTTGTTTGGGGAGACAGTGAAAGAGAGCATCTCATGTGAGGTATTTGCTCTACAGTCTTGATGGTATTCCTCTGGGGAAGGCCCTCCTTGGGATGGGTCCACACGAGGTTAGACAAGACCATAGCAGGATCCCTCAGGGAGACTAAACCTACCCTTAGGGTGATTATTCTCTCTCACCCTTATCCCGAGAACACACTTGCCTGTATCAGACAGCAGACATCGTTTAGAGGGGGCTTGGGAAAAGAGCCGTAAGTGGATTAAATATGCATGTGGCCATTTTGGTAACCAAATCATTGATTGTTCCTGGTTATCTAATTTAGCCAGTCTGGGTGAATTGCCAGACACTCACCTAGATCTAAAAAATGTCAGGCAAATCCAAACCCCACTGTCCCTAGCTAAAATACTGACGAAAATATTGATGGTATAACTAGTCATGTGGAGAACGTACAAGCCCACTTGACTATTCAGAGGCTTGATTCCTTAAGACACCTGTACTGCACACAGCTTAGTCTGTGGCAGTGACATAGACGCATACCCTAGGAATAATGAACTGCATGTCTAGGACATAGCTATCAAAGTGCCCAGTGAATGAAAATAATTGACTAAATGATCAGACACTTCATGAGTGATGAACCCTCCCCTTGAGAGTAAAGAACTAATTGCAATATTTATTTTTAATAGTCTAAGAATGGAAGTTGGTGGCAATGGTGCATTTCAATGACTTGTTCAAAAACATAGGAGAGGGTTGTATTCCCCCAAATAAGGAGTGAATAAATGTCTGAACTGTCTCTGCTGTCAGAAACCCCTGGTTGGCAGACCATCCACAATATGGGTGCAATGCAAACATGTGAAAGCCCGACCTACTTAGAGTAGGATTTCCGATGTGGTTTTAGGGTCGGGCGCGCAAAGTGCTCTGTCCCTGTTGCAATCCCTCTGTCGGATTTTAACCATGCCCATGTCACGCACTTCAAGCTCTATTGCATTGCAAATGCTTGTCTTTCGGGCTCCTGTTTTCACGTTTTGTGAAGACTTTGTTGTTTTTCCCTTCTTCCGTCTTTCTGACCTTTTTATCTAACATCATGGAAAAAATATGTGGCTGCCCCCGAAAATAAATGGCACTACAATTATGCACAGGCGCGCATGCATCCGTCCTCTGGCATCGTCCGCCCCACCCTCCGTGTTTATAGGCAAACATTACATGGCACAGCAGGGAACAGAGCACTACTCGTGGAGCCAATAGGCTGCTTTCATTCATGGTGAAAAGCCCCTTACATATCTCCCATTTTCTTGTTTTCTGGTGTGCCATGGTATTTTTAGATGTGCAATATTTAGTTGTATTCAGACTAAAACGTTTTTTCTTTTAGACAAAGCCCTCGCAGGACATCATTTCATTAATTGTTGTTGTGTTGGCCTGCGGTTCGAGCGTCCGAGCCTGTCGCCCACACCACCTCTTGGAGGAAGCCTTAGCACACACTGAATAACGACCTTGAGGGTCAAGTGCTAAAGGGGTGCACTTGGCGCTGAGGCCCTGATTTATACTTTTTGACGCAAACCTGGGTTAGGGCAGGTTTGCGTCAAAAAGTATAGGGCCGGCTAGCGCCATTCCAGAGCACCAGCCAGGCACCATATTTAATGAATGGCGCAAGCCGGGGCTAAGGCCTGGTTAGCGTCAAAATACATGATGCTAACCAGGGTGGGGGAGGCATAGGGAAAACTGGAGGTTGTGCATGAAAGAATGGCGCTAGTCAGGTAAGACTCAAAATAATGACTCTAACCTGACTAGCGCCATTGTTAGATGCACAACCCCCATGGACATGACTCCTGTCATGCCCATCACTATCACTCGTTCATGGCGTTTTTTTCAATGCCTTGGACACCGACCCTTTTAAATGGATAGTTGCACTTTTGACAATACGTTTGACAATACGTTTGACTGTGAATGAACTTCTTTTTCTCTTTGTGTCTCTCCTTCACGCTCACGCTCGTGGAGGCTGTGGCATTTTGTATCAGCCCGCTTATGTCAACTGTTTTACTTTTTATTTTCAGTATGTGTGGCAAGAAAAGTCCAGTTAGGAATTTACAACGCTAATATTTCTAACTTGAGCAAACGCGAGCCCCATTGCATTGCAATGCTCGTTCCTGTTTGAAACCACACAGCAAGACAGCACAGTTGCGAATTGGGAAAAATAAGACTTCAAAACTTGGAAAAAACTCAAAGCACCTCAGGGCATGGCATTTTTTATTTAAAGGCAGATCACCCCTTGTGGGAGGGATTCTTTCAGTGAAACAAAATGGAAACTTGTCTGCTATGATCGTCATGGCTTGGGAAGCATCAACAGTTTTGTTTTGTTGGCTGCACCCTTACTTTGAAAATTAATTTCTTGACTTTTGGAGAACTCAAAATGTAAATGGCTCAATGCCACTAGGTTGTGCCTTACCTACTCGCCCACTGATCACTAAAAAGAGCACCTGCATCTAACCAACAAAGGGGAACTGTCACACATGTCCATGTGGGTGGGGTCCTTTTGGAGGGGGTATATGCCAACATCTGCATCCTGAACTGGCAAAACACCAGTTGGAGGCACATGATAGTATTGCTTAAGCAGTAGGTATTGCACATGGAGCAACCGGCCTTTCAAATACCCATGCTCAGGACTGATAGGCCACTCATCGTATTCCAACACAAAGTGAACCATTCTTGTTGTAGGACTCTGTGGTATATCCGTCACTTTACCGTCACTTTTGGGACGGATTAACACCTCCTCCAAAGTTGTAATCAGGCCCAAAGTGTTATGCAGTTCCCATTTGGTAATAGGACTACATGTTTAGGACTGCAGCACCAACAAGCATGGGAGACTGAGTGCAACTCACACCTCTTGGTAGCTGTCAGCCTAACTCTGGGCTAGCTCACAGTGCCTCACCCACAGCTCCAAACCTATTGGGGTGAAAGGTAATCAAGGCAACCTAAATATGACATGCGAAAGCAGATTATACCCCTTTTACTTGGTTAATAATGCATGCTAAGGCACAACACAAAATGTGAACTGGATTTCAGTGTCTGTATTGAAGCAATCGCATTCTTGTATAGCAATCAAGTGCAGTGATGTTTACTCAGCTTAAACAGATCACAGTAGCCATCATTACAGCCAAAGTGAAGGAGATAAACAACCCCACCATGTTCTGTTTTCATAGATATTATAGAGGTTCCTATCAAAACCCTATGTCTAGATCTGAGAGCATAGTGGTTGTAACCTTCTGCCTTGTCTGACCTAAGGGATTAGCCTTGGCCCCATAATAGCAGGGGTCTGCCAGTTGTGTGGATGGCAATCCTCTCGGAAGTCAACACCAGTGACAGTAAAGCAGGATGATCATGACCGGAGTACCCTCTACCCTACTTAGCCCTAAGTGTAGCTTATGCAATGACCCATACATTGTTTGTACAACAGGTCTGATGTAATGCTGTGTCTCAAAGATAGAAGCTGGCTCCTGGGCTGGCAACACAAGTTAGCTTATCATGTACTGTATGTACCAGCCTTGAACAAGGAGAACAGTTAACATGTAGTTCAAGGCTGATTAAATGTTCAGCATGTACTTAGCCTTCCTAGAATAAGCAGTTGATAAAATATATGTAAGCAAATGCTAAAGCAAACTCACTAAAGTATGAATAAAGATGTGTATAAAAGTAAACAAAGGCACAAGCCATAAAACTAAGCTAAGACAGGGGTGCCCAGCCCAAGTACTAAAAGGGTCCTCGTGAGAAACGTTCCTCTGCCTCCTGTGCTGCTGTGAAATCTATAGAATTTTGCATTTCTCTTGTAGTTCTCCTGCTTGCTTCCCATTTTTTCAGAGTCTGTGGGGCCCCTACCTTCAAGCAACCAATTAATTACACATCTGGTGCTCTTCATTGTGACCCTTGGTTTTCGCTAAAATTATGGGCACCATCTATTGGATGGCCTTCATCTTGCTTTGAGAGTAAACCCCATCCTCCTCTTTAACCAGGCCCTGACAGCAGCTGCAGGGACAGCTATTGCCTGTTGGTCTTCCTTTCTAAGTTATGTGCAGTGACCTTGGGCAAACAGAGAGCCTTTTATGTTTACTTTGTATATTTAATGAATGCAAATGTTTGCATCCATATGTGTATACGTTTTTCAATAATGATTTGAATTATTGGAATGCATGTGCATAGGCAAAACTTCGCAATGCTTGCAAAGTAATTGTTAGTGCTTATTTTCAGGGTCCCTGCTTTACATTTATAATGTAATTGCACTAATGTTTTTCATTGGTCACTGCGATTTGTTTTTATTCTTCATTTTTACTGGAGCCTTATTTCCATATTTGTGGAATTATCAGGTGCCAGGACTAGCAGGAGTCTTGGGAGAGTCAATTTTCCATTGTGGACTAGGGGATATATTTATCAAAGTGTTGTGTTGTCCTTACGCCATGCAAGAGGGACGCAAGTGCAACACAAATAAAAGTAAGATTTATCAAGCTCTGCAAGGCCACCTTGCGTGGCCATGAGTAGCTTGATAAATCTGGAGTAATGAAAACCAAATTACTGTGTTGCGTTACTCTGCCCCTGGGAGGTGTTCCATGGGTGGAGGGTGGGTGTTCCCTTGCGCTCACCCATAGATGTTGGTGCATTTGGCAGATGTACCATTATTGGTAGACTTGGGAATGTGCAAAAATCCTACACCTCCTGAGGTCAGGCATAATGAGGACAAATATATTTAATTCTTGTTTTTTCCTCTTTCTCTGAATGTTGCATTCTGCAGCACACAGAGAAAGAGGAAAATGCCTCAGAGGATTTTTTTGTGAAGGAAGATGACCTTTCCAGCACTAAAACAATCCATCTGTAATGCAGGCACCCCTGCAACACTGCACCAGGGTGCCTGCGTTAGCACTAGGCAGCCAAAAGAGCGCCAGCGCAAGGAAAGGACAGGAATGCACTGTATAATGCTAAATACAGACCATTCCTGACATTTCCCTTTCATGCAGCGCAGCAAGGTGGCTTGCTGTGCTGCAGGAAAATTGATTAAAAGTTCCCTCGTTATCTAGTGGGGGGAACCAGATATCCCATCTTTGAATTTGCCTGGTTGCGCCTACGATTTTCAAAATAAATGTCACAATATATCAGTAGTTCTTAACCTTGTCACTTCTGAGGACCCCCACTTAATCATTACTGGAACCCGGAAGCTCCCACTGAAATATTATTGGAACACCCGTGACTTCCACTGAGTCATTACTGGAAGCTGAGAACCCAGGCCGAAGCATTTTCAATTATTTCAACTGCAAAATAATACAGGAACAATACGTAAATTAGCATTCATCAAACAAATACACAGATACTGAAATATGTTATTCACTTCACAAACAAACATTAAAAAAAATCTAAATTTACATTTTAATGGAAATATTGTAGTTTTTTCTAAATTCAATAGAAGCAGCTCATTGTCCATACTATATTTTGTTTCATGCACTTGCACTGCTCCCACCATTTGCGTAACAAAACCAGAGGAGGCCCCCTGCAAAGTACATGGAGTGGAGGTCCCCCAACCCAGTCAGGAATTCTCAGGCCAGAGGCCCGCCGCCCATGCACTGTGTGCTGTTCCGAGGGGGGCCCCTGGTGGTCAGGGCCCTCTGCGCACGTGAGGGCTCTGTGACTGTTGTTAGGCCACTATGGCTTCAACAAATCAATCTGAGGGTACTAACTTAATTTTTATCCTTCATTTTCAGATTTCTTCACATTTACCGATCTTTTTAAAATTGTCAATTGTACATTTAGCTTCTTTATTTATATAGACTTCCTGAATCTGTTAATATCATTTCGTTTTCGGAGCAGTCGGGAACCCCTAAGTAGGCTTTAGGACCCCCAAGGGTCCTTGGACCACAGGCTAAGAACCACTGCAATATACTGTTTGGCCCATGGAAAATGAGGAGGCAATTGTCAGGAATAAAAGCTAATTTCAGACATAGGGAAGACAAACTTGAGAAGGCAACTTCTTCTGCCTTTTTCAACACATATTAGGTTTCATTCCACATGGCAACCTTCATTTCACCTGGTTAAAATACAGAATCAGATGTCATGATCAAAAAGATGCACAAGAGATGGTCTCCAGCCTGCCTATCCACCTGTCTTAAATAAGGGTACATGAGCCAATTTTCGCTCAAACACAAAGGGGCATATTTATACTCCGTTTGCGCCAAATTTGCGTCGTTTTTTTCGACGCAAATTCGACGCAAAACTAACTCCATATTTATACTTTGGCGTTAGACGCGTCTAGCGCCAAAGTTCATGGAGTTAGCGTCATTTTTTTGCGTGAACACCTTCCTTGCGTTAATGATATGCAAGGTAGGCGTTCCCGTCTTAAAAAATGACTGCGATGCATATGCGTCGTATTTATACTCCCGGGCAAAAATGACGCCCGGGAGTGGGCGGGACTAAAAAACCTGCATTTGCGCCGGATTTTAGTGCCTGGGTCAGGGCAGGCGTTAAGGGACCTGTGGGCTCAGAATGAGCCCAGAGGTGCCCTCCCAAGCCCCCAGGGACACCCCCTGCCACCCTTGCCCACCCCAGGAGGACACCCAAGGATGGAGGGACCCATCCCAGGGAAGAAAAGGTAAGTTGTGGTAAGTATTTTTTTTTAAAAAAAATTGTGGCATAGGGGGGCCTGATTTGTGCCCCCCTATATGCCACTATGCCCAATGGCCATGCCCAGGGGACAGAAGTCCCCTGGGCATGGCCATTGGGCAAGGGGGCATGACTCCTGTCTTTGCGAAGACAGGAGTCATGTTAATGGCGTCTGGGCGCCCAAAAAAAATGGCGCAAATCGGGTTAAGACGGTTTTATTGCCTCAGC
Source organism: Pleurodeles waltl (assembly GCF_031143425.1). Taxonomy (NCBI): domain Eukaryota; kingdom Metazoa; phylum Chordata; class Amphibia; order Caudata; family Salamandridae; genus Pleurodeles; species Pleurodeles waltl. The sequence continues at coordinate 1,475,106,143 of NC_090447.1, read as the reverse complement.
CTGACTTGCCCCATTTTTGGACGCCCAAACGCCATTTTTCCCTACGCCGGCGCTGCCTGGTGTACGTGGTTTTTTTTCACGCACACCAGGCAGCGCCGGTCGGCTAATGCCAGCTAACGCCATTCAATAAATACGGCGCCCGCATGGCGCTTCAGAATGGCGTTAGCCGGCGCTAATTTTTTTGGCGCAAAACTGCGTTAGCGCAGTTTTGCGTCAAAAAGATTAAATATGGCCCAAACTATTTCTGTCTCAGTCATACACACACGCCATGGGCGTTTATTGAAACTTTCAAAGAATACTTCACGTTGTATTCAGAAGCATGACATTTTATTTGTACCTTATTTATGTGGTTCTCTGTATTAGAAATTCTGACAATAAATTAAAAATATGCGAGTTCAATTAAATAAACACGCCAATAAGACTCATAGAAGGATAAACATTGTTTAGAAGTCAATTGAGATTTCAGACAAGATTTTTTTCAACAGATCATTTGTAATGGTTTTCTTAGCCTATAACATAGCTCCTTTGCCTGCACCGCCCTCGGCTGTCAATTGTGAATAATGCATGTTTATTCTCTAGAAGCTAGGATAGTCACACCCAATCATCAACCCACCTACTTATTTGCAACCATTTATCATTGACACAGAATTATAGATGAGAAAAATAAGCTTTAAACTAAGCAGTGGCTTTGATGAACAGCCCAAATCTACCTCTCGCGTCACAACATTTATAATCCTCAGCATCTTGTTTGGGTTATGCAGTAGAAGCATTTTAGGTTTGTATGTAAAAACATCTTTCACTGATATTTGTCCTGGAAAGATTCCTTTCAAATAGATGAAAAATGACCTTACTCGCCCTTTTCAAGAAAGGCAATGCAGGAAAAAGTTGCATTATCGTTCTGCTGAGCATTAGCCACCTCCAGCCTCCAAAAACATAATGCCATTCATGAAAAGCGGCTTTCAACTTTGTGCATCACACATGTGCATGCATTCTCTACAAGCACAGTGATTCACTCAATCAATCAATCAATCAATAATTTATAAAGCGCGCTATGTACCCATTAGGGTTTCGAGGCGCTAGGGGGGGGGGGTGCTGCTATCGTTCGAAGAGCCATGTCTTGAGGAGTCTCCTGAAGGTGAGGAGGTCCTGGGTCTGGCGTAGTGAGGTTGGGAGTGCGTTCCAGGTCTTGGCGGCGAGGTGGGAGAAGGATCTGCCGCCAGAGGTCTTGCGCTGGATTCGGGGGATGATGGCGAGGGCAAGGTTGGCAGAGCGTAGTTGACGTGAGGGAACGTAGAAGTTGAGTCTGGTGTTCAGGTAGGTGGGTCCGGTGTCGTGTAGAGCCTTGTGTGCGTGGGTGAGGAGTTTAAAGGTGATCCTCTTGTCCACGGGGAGCCAGTGGAGGTCCCTCAGGTGAGGGGAGATGTGACATCGGCGGGGTATGTTGAGGATCAGGCGGGCGGATGCGTTCTCAGTAGACCCTTGTGCGGGTTGATGCAGCAGCACTAATACCTCTTTCAGGCTCACTGTTCATCAATACTAAAACAGCACCATTACACCCAGTGATTTAAGGCTATATTTATGAAGTGTTGCGTCACACTTTCACAACGCAACGCTATACATGTGCGATGCAACTCTAAAATGTTATTTATGAAGACACGCAAGGCCACCTTGCGTGCCCCGAAGTGTTTTTTTAAATCTGGAGTAATGCAACAGAGCACAAATCGCTGTGTCGCGTTACTCTGCCCCAGGCAGGCGCTCCATGGATGTTACATTGGTGTTCTCACGAAACAACCATGGATTTTGATGCATCCCAGATACGTGAAAAGTGGTAGATCTGGGAATGTGACAAAATGCTACGCCTTCCCAGGTCAGGCATAACGAGGAGAAATATCTTTATTTCTCCTTGTTGCTTCCTCTTTCTATGTGTGCTGCATTGCGCAGCACACATAGAAAGAGGAATATGTCTCCGGGGATTGTTTTTGTGCATGGAGGTGCCCCTTCTGGTACAAAAACAATCCTCCTTCTGAATGGACAAAGGCAGACATATGACATATTCTTCTAAATATGGTACATTCCTGCCTTTCCCTGTGACTCAGCACAGCAAGGTGACTTGTGGCACTTTCCCATAAATATGGCCATTGGTATTCAGTTGCATCTGATGGACCACACTGAGTATGGGCTGGACAACTGTAGCCTGCTTGTAAGGAAGTTCATCTTTCTTGTCATATTCCCCTAATGTTTTGTTCTGCTATGCTGGCCTACCCGCATGCGCTCTACTCAAAGGGTAGAGGTTTGTATTACAGCCTGTTTGTCTGCAGATATAGGAAGAAAGGGAAAGGATATGCTTGACACACTTGTTTCTAAAACATAAGGTGATCATTGATTGCATGTTTTTACTGGCAACCTCTGCTGCATGGTATATCTCTACCTTATAAAATGTAGTGTGATGTTTATTATGTAACATTTGGTGAAGTTAGATTCTAGTTTACAAAAATCGCAATAACATTTATGAGGTGTCAAACATATTCAGAAGAGCAACGGCTAGAGGTATCAATTGAGGAACCAGCTTCAAGTCTCGGCGTCCGCTTAACATCCTGGGATTCTGGGCAATTCTCAATCTCCCCGTGCCTAAAAAGAATAAACCCAACTATTTGCTACAGAATACATTTGTTGGGGGATGTAACACCCCAAACACCCCACCTGGAGCTACGCTCCTGCCAATGCTGAAACAAGGGCTCCCCTTGGCACAGCCAAGTGTGACACTTGTTCCTGAAAGGAATATGCATCATCCATTCACAAAGGAAGTAAGGAGACTCTGTGGAGATGAGCTGTAAGATTTGGTTCGATAACTAAAGGAGAGATATGCCTCAGTACTGATGTGAGCTGTGACTTTGCTCCACAAAGTTAATAAATCTAGGAGCTGAAAGTCAAAGCAGGGGTCAGATTTATCAAGGGTTTGTGTTGCCCTTGTGTCATACAAGGTCATGCGTAGCCCTTGCGTCACACAAGGTGACACTGGGGCAACGCAAACCCTTAACTCAGATTTTCTTTGCCATGCAGGACCACCTTGTGTGGGCCTGCATGGCATAGCAAATCTTGAGTAAATAAAGGCAGTGGACGTCACTGCTTGCGATAGTCTGCACTGGGAAGACATTCCATGGGTGGACTGTAGGTGTTCCCAAACATCCACCTATGGTTTTTCGTGTATTCCTAGACTCACTATCACTTGTAAACCTGAGAATGTGTCAAAGTGGTATGTCTTACCAGGGGAGGTGTAACAAGGCGAAATATGTTTATATGTACTTGTTTTTTTACCTTTTTTACATTCCGTGGCGCAAATAGAAAGAGGAAAAAGCCTTAGAGAATTATTTATTTTGTGCAGGTAGTCGCTACTTCCTGAACAAAAACAATTCTTCCTGCAGCTCTGGCACCCTTGCGTTACTGTGCAAGGCTGCCTGCGCTGGAGTTAGGCTGCACTTAGTGTGCCAAGGCAGATAGAGAACAGGATTGCATTGTATCTTAGCAGATATTGCATATCGTTGCTCTCTCCATTTGATGCAATGTAGCAAGCTGTGTTGCTGTGCTGGACTACATCAAATGTTAGCAATTCTGCCCCCCCGGTATCTGGGTGAAATCATAGAATTTCCTTGGTAGCTTTTCACCATTAGGCCATCACCACACAGAGTAAATGTTTGTGTTGTATAACTGCATCAGAAGCAAAAGATATACGCTAACAGTCTCAAACCTTCTCAAAACGTTTAAAAAAACATAATATTAAAACAAAATGACAAATACGTCCATAGAATATAGGCACCTTTTCATACCGGCTGCAACGGATTGAGGGGGAGGCGTAGTCTTTTAACGCATTCCCAGTTTACAAATCCTTGTAAATCTGGGAATGTGTTCAAATCCATGCGTGTTGTTTGGGAACACCAACAGCAATGCCCATGGAACGCCTCTTTGACGCAGAGTAAGGCAACACAGCAACTCCATTTCTACAAGGCCATGAAAAGCCATGCAAAGTGGCTTTGCGTGGCCTTGTAGATATGGGTCCGCAGCCTGCGCCGCTGGTGCATCACGAAAAGTGATGCACCAGCATGCAAGCCGCTTGTAAAGAAGCCCCTAATATTCAAGCTAATTAAAATTTCAAAAATTCTCTTATGCCATTTACAAGCACTTGCAATCTCATTTCTTCTGAGTACACCCGAAATAAAATGGTTTTCTACCACTCTTGTCAAGCTCTAGTCTCTTTTATTCCAGATCTCTGTTTAGAGATATGGGGCCAGATGTATGAAAGCTTTTTGCATTCGCAAACAGTGCGAATGCCCGTTTGCGAATGCAAAAAGCCATTTCAGAATGTATGAAAGGCATTCTGAATGCAATTTTAAGGAATCGCTAAGATAGCGATTCCTTAAAATTGTGACCCTGTTTAGAGAGTCGCAAATTGCGACTCTCTAAATAAGAAATCGCAAATAAAGATTCCTTATTTGCGATTTCTAAGCTCATGTAAGAAGCAATTCCTAAATGCGATTTGGGCATTAAGGAATCACTATTTATCACCAGGTTGAACCTGGTGGTAACCATGTGCAAATTTTAAAAATGCATTACATTTACATGTAAAGCAAACATGCCCTTTTGGCATGTGTGCACCTTACATGTTGCAAAAAATTATTTTGGGGTGCAGCAGAGGGGGCCTTAGGCCCCAGCACCCTGGGGTTTTGCATTTCCAAAATTGTGATTTCTGGTTAAGAAATCGCAATTTTGGAAATGCAAAGAATTCGCAGATATGGGTCTACAGGCACACAGGTGCGAATTGGGCCGATATCGCAATTTGCGATTCGGTAATAGCATTTGCGATTTTTAAGAAATCGCTATTACCGATTCGCTAATGTGATACATTGCATTTTGCGAAGCAGAAATAGTGATTTCTTAAAAATCACTATTCCCGACTCGCAAAATGCCTCCTTGACACATCTGGCCCATGGTGTGTATCTGTAAAACACCCTAATGCTTTATAAGTGTATGTTTGCTATATAAACTTTAAATAAATAAATAAATACATAGGAAAGAGTAACAGGAATTCTTCATTCCTTCGTCAGATAGCACTTATGCTCCTGTCGGTGTCAACTCCTGTAATTAAGTTCCCTTTTCTTACTAACAGTGTGCCCACAGGAGGGTCCAGTGATTGACTAAGGGCCATTCTCTCTGGTCGGAGCGATAATTAAGCAGGAAGTTCGCTGCTACTGACAGTGCACTGGCCTAGAGAGACACCGAGTTGAAAATAACTGCCGAAGGCTTCGACCTGTACAAGTTTGCTTTGAGCAATGTTTCTACAAATAATGATTGTGACTCTTGTCCTGAAATCTAAGTTCACCGAAGAATGTCTCGCTGGTCTCTAACTCATGATACACATATCTGCTTTATCAAAAGCGCTGGTAGGCTTGTCAATGTTTAGCTGTCATAACCTATGTAGGAACAACACTTTAGTGACTTGGTTATTAGCTAGGAAAACAGAAAAAAAGGTGGTGGGATTCACGAATTATCCTCCGTCGCTGGTGATTACTGGTCTGCATTGCAGTCCATCAGTTCTTTGCTCATAATGCCACCTCAGAAAGGGACCAGTCATATGTAAATCAGTAGTGATTCTGCTCTCATATGAACAATGCAGCCTGATCTGCTCAATCGGTCCCAGTGAAATGGAACACAAGCAACCTCGGGCAGATTTAATCATGTTAGGGCCTCATCAGTTGTGTTCAGCTTTTTTTTGGATAATACTTAAGTGTTAGCTGATGAAATGTGCGTTTCCTTGTAGCTCAGGGACCTGAACAACAAGGGTCAGGGCTTGCAGAAATGTGTATATCTGACTGGGAGCAAGTGCTATGCAAGTTTCTCCTCCCTCATGCCAGTCCATAATTTTGTGCAGATACAACGCCCTTTCTTTACTTTGGCCTCATGAAGGGTGTGTTTGATTATGAGTAGGCTGTATCATAAAGTTATGTAAATGTTTTGTGAATGGAAATTGACAAGTTCTTTAAAGTTCTCCAAAGGTTGAGTTGTTTGTCAGTTCCATAGCAGGATCGGCTTCTTGACTGAGAGAGAGTATGCTCCAGGGTGCTACTATTCGAAAGAGTGGGATCAAGAGTAGGGCCAACCTAGTGCACAGTGATTGATGGTCTTTATTGGAGAACAATTTATGCTGAAATTAAATATGTCAGATGGGTTCGGGCTTGATGTGTGTAATGTACATTATTGTGTAGGTGCTGCATTTACCCACAGGCAGCTAGTGTAAAGATTGAAGGGCTGGCGAGATGTAAGTTTGATAGGTTCAGTAAGGAGTTGACTGATAGTTGTGACATGAACAGGTATAGAGAGACTTTAGGGTACATGCCATTGGCCTGGTTGTAAAGGAAAATATCTCTTAAAAGGATCTCTTAAACCTAATACATGGGATAAAAAGGTGTGCTGGCAAACCTAATGGTAACATTATTGCATGCTAAGTAATTGTACTACAGGAGAATTATGAAAAATGAGTAAAGGTCTTATTGTCCTAATATTCGGTAAGAGGTTAGAATGGAAACTAATAATTACCTATAGTAAAATTATTTTAATACTTTGTTATGTACAATTATTCTCCATACACTCTATGTGCTAATAACAGGTCTAAGAGATGTGCTATTTTGCATAAGATACAAGAACAGGACTTTCTGAAAGACTCACATCTCCCGTGGACGTTCTCCAGAGCGATAGTATCAGTTTCAGGTGACTATCACCATAGACTATTACCTCATAAGTTTTACTGTTTTATAGGATGTCTTTTTAAACCATGGAGCTACAGTCTATATGACTACTCTGATCCCTTCAAATGTCACTACTCCATATTTTGCAATTAATTATCAAACAGGCTAATTATTCCTTGTACATATCACTTCATGTTTTTAATTTCTGTACCAGGAGACTACTTACAGTGTATCACATATTGGACCCTGTAGCTAAAATAACTTCCATGACATTCATACTAATCGTTTAATATTTGTGCCATATCTCCACGTACACAATATGTTCTTAGCCCCTTAATGAGTAATTGCACCCTCACCTTACCCTACTATTATCTTACTTTTTGTTGCTACCTTTTGTAGTACTCTTTGGCCAGTACTGAGGATTTCTCGGAACAGCAAGCATGTATACTCTAAAGCACATGCATTGCCTTATCACCATAACACATGAGTGTTCAGAGTGAACATGGTAGTCTCTTTTCACTCTCTTTTTTTCAATGGTCATTTCTGGTAGGGGTGGGCAGAACTTGTGGACTATGACTCAGTGGAATTCTGTGGAGTTACAAAAAAACTCAGCTGAATTCCACCAGTGGGCATAAAAAGGCATGTCTCACTGCTCATACTATGATTTAGCAGCAGGAGCACTAAAAAAATCAATGCGAATGGCACCACGCAACATGCCAGAGGGACAGCTACTTGAGTTAATTTTGCTGCTAAACCAGATTTCCGAATTGAGCTGCAGCCTTCTTACTACAAGCGGTCGCAACAACCCATGTTGGAAAAACCTTGCTGGATATCCTACAAACAACAACAATCGCACTAGATAGAGGACACAAATTCTCACTTTTACTCGCCGTCTTATCGTTTTAGCACACATGAGTAAAAAAATTCTATCATATGGTGATTGCTGTAATTTAGCCAGAACTCTGCATAACAAAGATAATGCAGAGTTGGCAAAAATCTGCCAGTTTTCCAGGTGTGTTAGAAATGGGGTCCTTGTTTGGCAGTCAGGTTACCCTCTGTCAAAGCAAGGACCCTCATTCTTGTCAGGGTAAAAGAGAATCAGCCTCAGCTAACCCCTGCTTACCCCCTTGTTAGCTTAGCATGAGCAGTAGGCTTAACTTCAGAGTGCTAGGTGTAAAGTATTTGTACCAACACACACAGTAACGCAATGAAAACACTACAAAATGACACAACACAGGTTTAGAAAAATAGAGAATATTTATCTACACAAAACAAGACCAAAATGACAAAAGAATCCACAATACACAAGTCAATGAACTGGATAGGCACCACTTGGCAGGGCAGGAGTATCTCCAGGGACTCCAGGTGCTGGCAGAGAGAAGTCTTTGCTGTCCCTGAGACCTCAAACAACAGGAGGCAACTCTAAATCAAGCCCTTGGAGATCTTCCAAGATGGAAGGCACACAGAGTTCAGTCTTTGTCTTCTTACTCTTGCAGCAGCAGCAACTGCAGGATAGCTCCACAAAGCACAGTCACAGGCAGGGCAGCTCTTCATGACAGTTGTCCAAGGGAAGTATCTAGCCCCAGTGAGAAGACTCAATCACTGGAATAAATGTCCGATACAGTCCACAGAATATTAAATACAACAGTTCAGGAACTCCAACAGTCACTCCTTAGAAGTTACAGTCGACGCGTTTCGGCCTTAACAAATCCGGCCTCCTCAGGACAATGGAAACAGTGCCTTGAGTCAGTAAACTCATAGGCTGCACGGGCGATGACTGAATAGTGTAGCGCAACCAGGGTAATGCTATTTCAAAGCAAAGGCAACACAAGAACTTACTAAAAAAAGCTCAAACGATAACGTGAGCGCTGGAAGCCGCGGGCGCGCCAGATCAAAGAAGCGCCTACCTTTACATTAAGAAAGCAACTAGCCGACTTTATTCAAGAATTCAAACTTCTCCGTATCAGGCCCGTGCAGCCTATGAATTTACTGACTCAAGGCACTCTTTCCATTGTCCTGAGGAGGCCGGATTTGTTAAGGCCGAAATGCGTCGACTGTAACTTCTAAGGAGTGACTGTTGGAGTTCCTGAACTGTTGTATTTAATATTAGGTGGACTGTATCGGACATTTATTCTAGTGATTGAGTCTTCTCACTGGGGCTAGATACTTCCCTTGGACAACTGTCACTATCTTTTTCTGTGACTGCTTGCCACTGGATGGCTAAGCAGCCTATACTTTATGTATTACGGTGCCCGGAATGGAATTGTTGGGTGATTTCTTTTTGTGCAAGATTTGTATATAATTCGATTTTTTCTTTCTTTATATAATTCTTTAGGTGAATAGGTGATCTGTTGGCACTATGATTTAATTGATTTAATTGTAATAAAGAAATTACGTTTCAGTGAAAAATTGAGGTTTTCGCTTAGATATTTGGTCATATATTTATCCCTGTTGGATATTTTGATTTTTGTATTGTTATTGTCCCTAATCCAGTGGGGTAATAGGGATTCCCCTCCGCCTGTTTTTGTAGCCTGTCTTGGGACACATGACTGGATGTACCAGACAGACTTTATGAGCTGAACCCAGCCCCACTTGCAAAAGAATATGGTACACGCTTCCTGCACACAAAAGAACAAAATACCCTACACAGTTACAGCAGCTTGCTGGGAGCCAGGGCAGGGGAGGCAGGAAGTTCCATGGACTTCAAAGCTAGAAGCTTCTCTCACTTTCCAGAAGCAAGGCACCAGGGTATAAAAGTAGGACCGCAGATGCCTACTCCTCAGTACACTTCTAGAACTGTGGTCACTCTGCCAGGAAGAAGGACTGATGTGCTACTGTAAGACTGCCACTCTGTTGGACTGCTACTCTGAAGAAATGCTGTCCTGCTGGATTGATGACCAGTTGCCATCTGTTCAGCAGCCTTCTGCCTGTGCACAAAGACTGGATCAGAACCTCCAGAGGGACTCATATAGGCTAGTTTGCTGGACTTTTGTTCAAAGTTATAGGGATACAAGAGGCTTCCTTCATCTTGAACCTATACACAGACCCAACCTGAGTGAGTTATGACCCTCCAAGTGGTGCCCCCCCAGTCCTCGACTCTTGCGAGTCGTGCTTAAGGGGCCCAAGTGACCAAGATCCCAAACTGAGGACTTGAACACATTTTGGCTCAAAAGTGCCTCGAGAACCAGAAGGAGACCAGGACATACCCTGCTTGCCTGTCCACCTGAAGTTCATTGCCTGACGGATTGACTTTGTGGCTCCTCCTGCTATGTTTTTCTCCACAGAAGCAAATCCTTTTTAGCATTCCTTTATCAAAGCGGTATCCGGCCCTAGGAAGTGTCTTCGGCAACAGTCTTATCCCACTGGAGACTTTCAGACTTCCAATTCAGAGATTATGGGGCTCATTTAGAAGCACCTAGTACCACCGAAGCGTCACTTTAAGCGACGCTCCGGTGACGCTGTTCCCTTTTTCATATTTACAAGGCAGTTCTAAGCCACTTTGAGTGGCTTAACGCCACCTTGTAAATAGGGGCCTGATGCAGTTTTCTGCTGCAGAGGGGTATGCAATGGGTGTTGCTGTGGGAGTTTCCATTCAACACCCTCTGCTTTTGACACTTCCCCAGATTTACAAGCAATCGTGAACCTGAGGCAGCGCCAAAGACTAGAGTGGTGCAACAAGGAGAAATACTTTTATTTCACCTCGTTTCTGCTTTTTCTCTGTATGCTGCAAATGCCATTAATGATTGTTTATGTGCAGAAAGGAATCCCTTCTTGCACATAAACAATCAATAAATAATGATGATTTGCTACTTCTAATTGTGCTGCATTCTGCAGCACTCATAGAAGTAACAAATAGCCATTATTGATTGTTTATGTGCAGGAAGAGACTCCTTCCTGCGCATAAACAATCATTCTCTGCACTGCAGGCACCCTTGCCTGCATTGGCGCTAGGCAGCTAATTTTAGCGCCTGCGCTGGGTAACACACAGGGGTGCACTGTATTGTAAGTACGGCACATCCCTGCATGTTGGAAATGTCAGAGTGCTGCACTGCAAAATTTGGCGCAGCTCTGCACTCCGGCATTATCTTGTAAATGAGGCCCTATGTCCGAATGTAGGAATCTTCACCACAGCCTTAACAAAGGCTATCCGAACACAACACTTCCTCCTCGGGCACCTCCTGCATTCTTGCCCCATTGAACTGTACCTTCTCCGAAGTCCGAAGGTAAGTGTTAACCGGGCCCAATCCACTTTTCGCATACGAACCGTGCTTCATCACAGTTGGCCATATTTTTCAACTTTGACCTGGCCATATGTGAATAGATGTCTGCAGTTGGCACTTTTATATTTTAGGCACTAATTTTTACAACAACAAAAATACAAAATCAGAACTTGTGTTCTACTGATTTGATTTTTGTTGTTTTGTCATATTAGTGTCAAATAATTTATGAAAATTACTACATAGATTGGTTCACAAAATTAAATGCTGGTCACGCAAATACAGATCTCAAACTGCAGCCAATTGTTGTGACTCGCACAGTGATACACAAAGTGCAACTTTAGATGGGATGCATTCATTGATATTCTGGGACAGTCCTGCCTTCCGGAAAGACCTGTGTTTATGCGGCATGCATAATTTTCCAGCTACTTCTGCCTGCCTCTTTTTGACTGTCTCCCTAGATGTTGGGTGGGGGCATTGTGAAAAAACGCTTCAAAATGATGAAAAATACATAACAACATAATATATGCATAGGGTTACATGCACCTATCTTTCTCTCAATATTCCTTGATTCTTTGTAGTTCAGATCAAATAGAATGCAAGTCAAGGGTAATAAGCCCAGGTCTCAGCAAAGGGTTTTGAGTACACAACTCCTGCACTTCCACATGACTTGGGGCCTCATTACGAGTGTGGTGGTCCGAGGACAGCCACACTCATGTTGATGGTCACACCACCGCAATTTTGGTCTGACCTCCCAAAACCCTGGCATGACGGTGGTCGAGCTTGTAGCCAGCCAGGTCGGCGCTGAACTCAGAACCTCCTGGCTAATTACAATCCCTCTTTCTGCCTGCCATTTCATGGTGGGGACCCCGCCATGAAAAGGCTTGCAGCAAGTCAGTGTTGGAGGCCACAAGGGGGCCAAGGCATGGGCAGTGCAGGGGCCCACATGTACAGCACCGCTGGAGTGCACACTCTCTGCTTTGCATACAGTGCGCATTCTGAGGGTGCTGAAGTGTTAGGATATTGGCCTCGGCTCCCTTAAAGGAGCCAGGGTCATTATCCTAACACTGTTCCCGCCAGTCGGCCCGGCAGGAATCCTTATAACAATGTTCTCGCTGGTCAGCCCGGTGGGAACATTGGAATACGCTTTGGGAGAACATCACCTCTATGGCGGTGACGTCCTCCCTGTGGTTTGGCGGTCCCGTGGTGGAACCACAAAACTCATAATGATGCCCTAGGTCTCTGTGCAAGAAACCTAGCTCAATAATATTCATGAGGCTGGATTTGATACGAGGTTCCTTGTAAAAGGCTGTGAATGACAGGACAGAGACCACCAACGGAGAGCAGAATGCCTTCTCTTTCCACTGTGCCAACATTGTGACCCCAAAGACCAGAGGTCCCGATGCCAAACATAAATTTCACCTTGATATTAAAGATTATCCATGGGATTGCTTTCATCTAGGAACCATTTGCTCAGTGGAAGATTGTCATTGATAACTTTCACTTTGTAAAGATCACAGACTGCATTGGTGTTGGACAACGTTTATATGTGTTGGAAATGGAGGTGCAGCTATACAGCATTACTACACTTCTGTGCAAGAGTCTCTGCCACATTTTGTGTTTGGTTCACACCTAGGACACATAATATTGACATTGAAGTTCAAAAAAGTACTTGTAATTTGCAATGACGGTTTTAGTTCTCAGCTTGGTTTTGAAGGAACAATGGTGGACAATATGATTTATTACAGTGCTTGACTGCTTAGAACTAATTCATTTTCTTGGGTTTGACCCTTTCCTGGAACATAGTTATTTACCATTCTTTGGATTGGGTTCACTTGTGTCCTTCCCCCGCCAATTTCTAGAGAACTGCTTTATCTTTCTATCTTTTGCTTTTCCATGGAAAGGCATTTTTTACTCTCTCTCTCTCTCTTGATTGCTGCTTCTCCCTTTACATAACCTCTCTTCTAACGTTCTTATGGTATTCTACCTACTCCCTCACCCCCACACGAAGGCCCTGATTACAACTTTGGTGGAAGAGATACTTAGTCACAAACGTGACGGATATCCCGTCCACTGTATTACAAGTTCCATTATATCCTATGGAACTTGTAAAACGGCGGGCAGGATAGCCGTCACATTTGTGATGGAGTATCCCATCCACCAAGGTTGTAATCATGTATCCACCTTTTCTCCTCGTCCTGATAGGTTTGTTTTTTTAAACCCCCCTCTGCTTCTCCCTCAATGCCTCCTGCTCAGTACAGTTGCTTTTTGGCATTGTTACTTCATGCCCCCCAACAAAACAACCCTTCCATTTTTCTCCCACCATCATTATCTTATTTTTGTATTGCATTTATTTATTTAGTTCACATTTTACAAGGACCTTCCACCTGCAATTTTCTACCAGACAACTCCTTTCTGAAAGTATGCTTTCAGGCACATTTTATTACTTTTTATAATGTGTTCCTCCAAGGTGGGTGTCCACCGTGATCTATGTGCAGGCATGTGTGGTGAAGCATGAGGACATATATGTCATCACACTGGCTCTCCCGTAGCATCATGACTCATACAGGCACATGCATGGGTCATTATGCATCATGAAACTTTTGGATTTCTAAACACATAGGCAATAACCTTTTTTCTATTTTTGCCAGTACTGAAAAGCAGTGGTAAAAAGCTTTTGCAAAGCAAACAAGCATTTGCAATGCAATGGGTCTCAAGTTTTCTCTAGTTAAAGCTATTGGCGTTGTAAACTCCTAACCTGACTTTTCTTGCCACATAAACTGAAAAGTAAAACAGTTTCACATAAGCAAGCTGATGGCTGCCATGAGCGCAAAGCAAACAGACAAAAAGAAACAGAAGTTTGCTTGCAGTGAAATGTATCGGCAAAAGTGCAATTATCCATGTAACTGGCAAAAGTGTAATTATCCATATAACCAGCAAAGGTGCAAATATCCATGTAACAGGGTCGATGTCATGCAAAGCGTTCTACTACTGCCCAGCGAGATCACGCTGCCTACGAAATGAAGGGCAAAAGTAGTGCAGAAACCATATGGAAAACATGGAGCCTCATATTTTTTCAGTATTTGGCCAGTGCGCCCGAGGCGGGCTAAACACTGCATAAGGCATGCCTTTCACTAATTAAATAAAGTTAATTTTAAGAGGCAAGCCCACGAACCAACCAAACTGATGGGCTTGACATGGGCATGGTTAAAAGCCCACAGCTAAATTACACCAGGGGCCGGGCGCTTTGCGCTCAACCATAAAAAAGGAGACCTTTTTGCTTTGTCAAAGGTAGTTGTACATGGCAATGTGGGTTTGTGAATGCATGAAGCCTAAAACTTGGCACGGTGCAGATTTAGTATATGTAAACTTCCTTTGTAGATCTGGCCCCACTTCTTCATTGCTATAATACAGACATACCTCCAGATTCAGAGGGAAGTGGACGCTGTGTTGGCCAGTGTGAATAGTGGTAATGATTGGCAAAGAGCTCCCGCCCTCACTTCTAGGTCCAGCAGCTCCTAATGCATGGAACAGCCTGCTGCTACATATAAGAGCCTCCCCGTCACTCCTTGATTTCCACAAGAAGTTGAAGTCCTAGATTTTTGAGTAACCCCACTAGGTCCGAGGTTTAGCTAGCCTCACACTTGCTGGATGCCAGGATCCCCACCTAGGGGACATTTTGCTCTACAAATCTATATAACATAACATACTACCGACTGCTTGGATTTCCATAGGTCCTGCAAATAGAATCCTCAATATCAACACTTCCCTTGTCTGTACTTGGAGTGGGCTTTGCCTACTTGAGATGGGTAAAAGACATAAAGTTGCTTATTTCTTTCGGCGGCTGCCACCAGATCTGTATTTCACATTACCAAGAGTCAAAGCTCCCACAGGCAGCCGGCTCCTCTGGGCCCTTCGTTCATCCTCCTTGTTCTTTTCCAAGAAAAGAAAGTAAATCCTGCGGAGTAATTGACTGAAAGGGAAAATGCTTGAGCACACAGCACAGCAACGCTGCTGGTTCTGTCTCAGACTTTATATTCGCTGAGACACTGGAACAGCTTACAGAGCTGGAAGCCGCCGCCTGATAATCACTGGCCCGGCTTTGACTCGCCGCTGCCAGGGGAATTTCGCTTATAATTATAATTACAGATTTCTGCAAATATTAGGCAGAGTTGAACTTGCGCACTGGCTGGGTCACACGCGCTTTACAGAGAATCTAAAGGGGGTGTCGATAATAACTACAGAGTAATTTGCTTCTGTCTGAAGTCTGATAGGAAAAAGGCAGGCGAGCGACTGGATATGGGAGTGATTGAGGCAGCGGGGAGATGGGTGATAAAAGGAGCCACATTTCCAAGGAGAGCAGACAGCCAAGGCTCGTTATTAAGTTAGACACTGTGGATTGGGTAATTATACCCTTAAAAGAGCGTAAATTACATCTGTGAATTGAAGGCTCTTTCTTCCCTGTGTGAATTCAGTGCCACAAAACCAAGAAAACAACGAATAAACTTTGTGAGACCTCGCTATGTTGTCCTCAGCTTCTGACCTTGGAGCTGATGGGTTATGGTGACCCTGATCTGAAGATGAACCATGTACATTGTTCATTTGGTCTAGACCTGTGTCCAACATATTAAATGGACCATCCAAGGTAGAGAAAAAAAAACTGTTCTCTTTGCTTAGTTCTGCAGCTCTAGCAATCACCAACAATAGGCATACTAGAATGTTTATTCGATTATGTCAGATATGAGATTTGAGACCTTTTGTGATATCGTTTTCTGGATAGCCCCTTTAAAGGACTCAAATAAACCAAAGCCCTACTTTATATGAAAGCAGTTGATCTTGTCTCTGGGCCTGATTTAGAGTTTGCAGTACAGCCACTCTGTCACAAATGTGACAGATATTCCATCCGCCAAACTTTAACCAAACGTACGGCTCCGGATATTGTTTTCCCTGAGACAGTCTATGCTTTAGCTTAACTAATAACCAGTGTGTTTAATGTAATCTACATGCTCTTGTTTAGTGTGGCTAATTTGAACCTCTGGGAATGCGCTTAGTTCAAGCTCTTAGCCTGTCTGTCTTGCCCTCGAATCTAGAGATGATGGTTTAGCCCAGTGCTTAATTTGTAAATTAAAAGGTGCCGGTGCCCAAAGCCCTCCTCTTAAACAGGCGGCTGCTGCAATTAAAGGTGTACTGAGGCAGCGTAATCCTGAAGCCATTTTGGGTGTCTTCGATCCATTTACAGCCAGTCCCTGCCCCTTCAGCTCACTCTTGCAGTTTTCTGTTTTCTCCCTTTGTGACGCTTTTTCATTTTTCTCTTCCACTCTCTTTCCCATATGTGTCTTTTGCGCACAGGAAATGCTTGAGGCAGAAAAATAAGCACCGGCCCTCAAAAATAAGTGCAGGTGCTTAGCACCGGAAACAACAAGCACAAATTAAGCACTGGTTTACCCACAAGAGCGAGTCTCTGAAATAAAAATCATAGACCAGGGAGAGAGGTAGGGGCAGCAAAGTCTTTCCTGCTAGCCACTTTACTATTTGATAAAAATTCTACATAGTACCTGATTTAGTTTGGCAGTAACTAAAAGTCCTCCATTTTAACAGTATGGAAGGGAAGGTAAAAGATTTTGTGGCTGGTAAGTTAGGTCCTTAAGTTCCTTTCCATTTCTGCAGTAGGTATAAGGCTCAAAGGTGTGCAGGCAACAGTACAGTGATGTTAACTTTCTTTTGAAAGTGTGGATCACCGAGGAGTGGATGTCAGAATATCATTTACACAGCTATTGTTTGATAGATGTTATGTAAATATTGTTTACAAAAATTAAATCCTTTGGGTGTTCCCATTATTAAATCAAATGGTGCAATATTTTTGTTAACTGAACACGAAAAATATATCCATTTTTATCAATGAAATTATGCACGTATTTTAAAACAGCCCATGTGTCCACGTATTCAGTTTGTGTCATCCCAAATTGTCTTCTCTTTTTCCTGAGTTTGGAAAACCAAAGGCAGGGGCATCCACAGTTTACCCTCAATTTAAGCAATATTATCCAAGAGGGAGGGGCTGTTAACAACCTTCTGTGCGTTCTCTGCCCCTGGGATAGTATTGCTATTGTAAATCAGAACTATATAAAAACGTGATGGATGGATGCTTTAATTATTCTCATTCATTGGTGATTACTCAGGCCGCATCCTGGTCCATCTTCATTTTGCACTGCATGACACCTCAGTTTGGACCCAGCTATGTGGAGAAAGTATTATCTATGTTCCATTGCAAACAGCGGCTTGCTTATCTTCCAGTTCAGAGAGGACCTGGCTTGGCAGTTCAGACTGGACTATTGCTATTAGAGAAAGATCAAGACTGATTTGCATTTTACTGTAATGTGGGTGTAATTTGAGGTGGCATTGTGCGCAAAAAAAATGGATTAGATGCACCTCAAGTAATTACATGTGGCTGAGATTAATAACTCAAGGATTCTACCTATCACTTTTTTCTTTATCACAAATCACTCACATAAAATTAGGGGTGAAGTTCACAAAATTGTTTGATTTACAATATGAAACAAGCATTTGCTCAACTTATAGCTATTATTGTTGTAAAGTCCTAACCGGACTTTAATTGCCACATAAATTGAAAATGAAAAGTAATACAGTTTTACATAAGCGAGCCAATTTAAAGTGCCATGCCATGAGCATGAAGGAATACACAAAAGGAAATAGAAGTTCGCTCGTCGTCAAACATATCGCCAAATGTGAAATTATCCATGTAACAGGGTCGATGTCATTCAAAGCGCTCAACTGCTGCCCAGCGAGATCACGCTGCGTAGGAATTTTGTTTTTTTTAAAAGACGTGAAGCCATATGGAAAACATGGAGCCTCATATGTTTTCAGTAGTTGGTTGGTGTGCTCGAAGAGGGATAAACACCGGAAAAGGCATGACTTATGCACGCCTTTCACAAATGAAAGCAAGCAATTTTTAAAAGGCAAGCCCACAAACCTACGAAACTGATGGGCGTGCAGTGGGCGTGGTTAAAAGGCCACAGAGAGATTACAGCAGGCTAGAGCGCTTGCGTGCTCAACCCTAATAATTTCTATACTGGGTGACTGGTATTCTACTTGATTTACTGAAATCTCTATTCTATTTAATTTACTCATTTTCAAATTCTCTACATTTTAATATTCATCTTCAAATTATTGACATGAAAATTGCCAGTTTGCGGCATCCACATTTTTTATGTGTTTCTCCTCAACTTTCCACTTTTCTTCAATCTCTTTATCAGCAGTGCTCTGTGCAGCTGAGGAGAGTGCCTGTCCCATCTATAGTGACATGGATTCCAGCCAGAGATGGGGCTGAAGCCACTCGAACTGACAATTGTTCATGATGTTCGTAGGCATCCCAATGTCTGTTAATGCCGGTATTGGTATGTCACCTATCATCACATTGCAGATGGGGGACATCGTCCTCTTGGTAAAGACATTGTGCTCTTCGCTATCCTGGGTGCCCCTGCCTGACCGGCGGCTCAATCCATCTTTATCTGAGGCATTGACTTCTAAAGTCAGATGCTTCCGCGTGGCATGAGGCCTTAGCCTGACCTGGGGCTGCACCGTTTGCCTGTGCGTTCGTAGATGTGTGTGGACATATAGCGCTCCCAGGATTATCACTCCTGGTTTCCAAGGGATTTGAACATAGTACATTTTGTCAATGGCCTTTAACACCATTTCCCAATAGCTTGCCAATTTGTTACAGCCACACATTTTGTGAGTTTGAGTCCCAGTTTCGGGGCATCCTCTTCCCCAATTCTGGCTTCTGGTTATATCCCATTCATGTAGTTTGGCTCGTACAAGACACCAAAACATGGCAAGCTTATAAAATGTTTCTCTTCCTTTAGAGTTCTTCATAGTTTTTTGACCATATAAATGTGTTCCCGTACATTGCTGGTGTGTGAGGTACTCAGTTCAGACTCTCACTGTGTCTGAAAGGATAGGTTCTTGACTCAGTGTCTGCTAATTAGGAGTTTATAGACAGAGGAAAGCATATGCCTGTTGTGATACCCTCCCATCGTCACTTTTCAAATTGAGTGAGCTTTCTCGAGGCACCTACTTCCATCCCTGGCTGCAGTACTCAATGATGTACCTGACTGTAATGGAACCTCTCCCCTACCAGGAGTCCATAATCTCTCTTAAGATCTTCAAAATGATTTTATTTGCTCTGCTTGAAAGATGGATCCCATTGTTGGAGTGTAGTTTTTTAATCAAAATCTACGTGAACTGCTTGCAAAATGATGTGTAATGAAGCTGCATAGAAACCATGATAGACTAATATTAATGCACATGTTTGAAATGTGCCCACGGGGAGTGGCCATCAATGTATACGATGATTAATGAAATTGACTAGTAATGAATTATTAATGAACTAATGTATGATTCTGTTTTAGCGTTAAGAGTTATATGTTAAGGTTTTGTTGAATTAATCATTAGGCCTTAGTTAGCAAGGGTCTGGGCCTAGCTGCTTGGTCTCATATTAAATGTGTTTTTCTAACGTGCAATGTGCTATCCTCCTGAAGGACATAAAATTGTACTTTTCCAGAAGCTAGAGATGTGTGCGGAACCGTAGTAAATTCTTTCTCATGAGACCCGACTTGTTCAAGGAGACATTCTTGCTGAATGCAACAGTGTAATACGCAACAGGTACAAGGTCACCCAAACTGGTAAAGACAATGGAGCTACTGACTGAAGCAAGGAGTGTAACTTTTCCTACCTGACATTCTACCCGTTGAAGAAGTAAATTACAGGAGCCAATAAACTGCATGAGAACTGTTTTAAGTGAAAAATTCTAGTAAGGTGATCAACGGACTATTGGATAGAGATAATGATGCACCAAATACTGACCAATTGTAAATTAGAGACTTGTCTGGCAAATTCAATTTAACGACGTGTCACAAGGAGAAATCAGTCATTGCGTGCCTTTATCCTGACACTCTTACTCAGCCATTTCGTGTCTCTTACTGAGACATTAGAGGGACGCTCTTAGTGTTGCTCTGATATTCTGACTAAATCCTTGCTGTTCTAATACTTTAAGACCATCCTCACCCTTCTTGCGTTACCCGATACTTGCTTCTCCTCCTTATGAGGGAAGCATTCCTACTTACCCTATTCTGCCGAGACTTTGCTGTTCTATCCTGGCTGATGGTGGATCGACTGCTGTCCTGAGGACGAAGACTGATTCTGTATGCTGACCCATTACGCAGGGTAACTATGTAATGATGAATTGTGATTGTCTGTTTGTCTTTTCTTTCTAGGTATCTGCTCTTTTGATAGAGACCATTGTTAAATGTTTCAAAATTTGTGTTACAAAATTGTTTTGCATGAAGCCCAACATGCCGATGCTAATAAGAGGTTAGTTAAGGAGTTCACTAAAACGAATGCAAATAGACAAATTACTGAATCTTTGCTTTATTGAATAACGTGCTAAGGATACTCTGCTAAAGTTGATTCATGTTGATGTTGTGCTTTGTTCTAATGTTCATGATCTTTGCTTTGCTTAAGTCATATTCAAGCTGCCACATTGTGACATTGTTAATGTGTTTTCTGGTATTGAGACTAATGAACCAGCTAGTAGAATGTAACCAATAGGGAATAAATATCACAAATCTCACTAAACTCATGTGGTTATTCATGGCTGAAAGGTCATGTTGTGTTTCAATTCTTATTAATGCAATTAACTAATTTGATTGATTTGTTATTGTGAATATTGATTCGATTATTGATCTGGTAATTGAAATGCGGAATAGTTATCTCATCTTAAGGTGTCTCCAATCAGGGTCAAAAGGTTCATTGGCCTAAAACGAGTCCCCGTGTAAGTAAAGCCCCTAGGTCGGGACGCATTATCACCATCTTTCTTCATATATATTGCTGCTGCATACAAATCATGAAATCTTCACTTGCCAAACCCAGAGTGATATCTGGATTGTCACATATCAGTATAAACAGAGACGAAATGTTGTAAGTCCCTTGTCTCAGGCTCCTTGCGGTGACCTTATTATTGGTGAGGAATATAAGCCCCAACCTCTATATTTCGCCAACCACTGGGTGCCCGATAGGGAGTTATCAGCTACTACATAGTTTGTTCAGCATC
The DNA here is from genome assembly GCF_031143425.1 of Pleurodeles waltl. Taxonomy (NCBI): domain Eukaryota; kingdom Metazoa; phylum Chordata; class Amphibia; order Caudata; family Salamandridae; genus Pleurodeles; species Pleurodeles waltl. The sequence continues at coordinate 1,475,085,063 of NC_090447.1, read as the reverse complement.
AGTTTTCTTCTCTTTCTTTCTAGTACCCAGGCCACTGGGTACTGATGCTGAGCTGCTTGATAATAGTATGTCTGAGGCAGGAATGCTATCCTGCCCCTGTAAGTTGTAAAATACATTGTGGTGTGCCTTATTCTGGCCTTCCTTCATACCCAGATAAAATGATTTAACAGCAACGAGGGGCACTAGATTATGTCTTGTGTGATAGGTAGGTGTATGGTTTGGATTTGGTAAAGCAGTTTAGGGTGACAGTGTAGTTTTCACAATTGATATATGCCCTATCCCGGAGGAGGTGCCCTGGTTCCAGTCCTTAAGGCTTATTCAAATTCCCGTTAGCAGGGAAAAGTAGTTCAGCACAACTGCTTGGGAGGTAGAGGGAACAGTCATAAACCCCAGGTATTTACCTACTTTTGAAGTCCATCATCCGGGATAATTTGCCTATTGTAACCTCGCACCCGCCGCTCCACGGCGGGTGGGAGATCTTTCTCCTTCCTGGCGGCCAAGACCTGGAACTCCCTCCCCACCAGCCTCAGGACCACCCAGGACCACTCCGCTTTCCAGAGACTCCTAAAGACTTGGCTGTTCGAGCAGCGATAACCCCCCCTTTCCCCCCTAGCGCCTTGAGACCCGCACGGGTGAGTAGCGCGCTTTATAAATGTTAATGATTTGATTTGATTGTACATCCAGAATCCCTAGAGCCAGTGCCTTAGATTTTACCTGGTTAACCTTCATCCTGAAAACTCATCCATATCTATTTTGTTCTGTTAGGAGGTTTGCTAGCGATGTCTGCACATTCAATGGGGAGTCCATGATGTCATCTGGAAACATTGTCAATTTAAATTCATTACCACCTATGTGGACCTCCTCCACTTCTTTATTGCCTCTAACATGAGCGGCAAATACCTCCATAGCACTGGAGTCAGGGTGCACCCCTTTCTCATGCCTGTAGAGATTGCAAAGTGAGTGAAAATGTGTTCATTGACCTTAACGTTTGCCACTGGTTGTCTTTTGGTCTTAGCCTTCTCTGCTGAGTCAGCCCCAAACGTTTTTGCCTTCACTCCTCCTGTTTTGGCGAACTTGTTTTGTTTGCCTTAGACTCTGTGAACTTTACCCCTAACCAGTGTTAATGTGCATATGTTCACTCCCTAAAACATGATAAAATTGACATTCAGTTCATTCCTAACTCCATAGTAAAGTGATGTACCAAATAACAAGGACAGGTCAATTAAATGCAACGAGTAGGCCTGAAGCACCTTTTGTGCCACCCATTTTCGTAGCCCTTTAAAAAATGTCTCAGACCTGCCATGGCAGCCTGTTTGCAGTTTTAAACTGCTGATTTGACCTGGCAAAATGAATCTGTTGCCAGGGCTAAAACTTCCTTTTAAATACAGATATGTCACCACTGAGGAAGGCCTTAATTAGTCCAGGGTGCATTTTATTTAAAAAACATTTTCATTACTGTGAGGCCTACCTCTCCCTTAGGAAACATTGGGTTATCTCATTACATTTAATATGTGATAACTTGTGCTAGGGACTGGGTAGAAATCTCCTGTTTGGTGTCTAATGAATTGTAATTTAAAATGTTTAAGGTAAAGTTGGACTTTCACTCACACTTTTGAAAAAGCCACTTTTAGAAAGTTCACATTTTATTGTTCTGACCATTTGGTGCCTGCAGCCTGTTTCCTAGGCCATGTGACTAATTGTAGTTGGCAGCTGACCTTTGTGTATTCCTTCAGACAGTCAAGCAAACGGAGGACTTGGTGTTGGGAGGTTGGCCATCCTGACAGGATGGGAGAGGCGAAGCTGTGCATAGCCCACTTGCACTTCAAAGGAGCTGCCTCAGCACACAATGAACTACACTAGCCTTTTCTGACGCCAAACATCCTTGGATCAGGGCAGAAAGGTAGAAAATTCCATGCACTTCTGTGGGAAGAAAACTCCATAGGTTTCTTCCACTTCAGTGCAGAAGACTACAGAAGGCCTGCCTTGTACTCCAGAGGACTGTCCTCCTGTTTGAGGCCTGCCTCGTGTTTTTTCATCGGACTGCCCTGTTCCTTTGAGGCTTCCCTTGTTTCTCTGAGGACTGCCCTGCTGCTACCAGAGGACTTTCCCTGCTGCTTGAGGTCTGCCTTGTTCTTCAGAGTTCTGCCCTGCTCATTGAGTTCTGCCTTGTTCTTTAGAGGAATGCTCTGCTGCATGGGGCCTACCTTGCTGCTTGAAGGTGAGAGATGTCCATCCACCTAAACTCAGGACTACCAGAGCGACTCCAAGTGTCAGCTGGCTGATCTCCTGTTCTGAGCTAAAGAGGACACAACAAGCTCCAGAGGTCTCCCTGTAACTGTCCAGCTGACCTATTACAAATAGACCTACCTGGATCTACAACTGGACCTGTCTGGACCTGCAACTGGACCTGCCTGAGTCCTATTGTGTTCTGCTAGAGTGAGTTCCTGATCCCCAGGATGTGCCTCTCCAGATCCTGGACCCTTAGCTGGCATCAGTTCAGCTCCTCTTGTGAAATCTTGAAGTTGAACTCTACATGACGGCCTTGAGAAGGTAACTTCTTCAGCCAAACTAACAAGGCCCATGTATCCAGCTCACATTCCTTTGTGGTCGGCCTTAAATCGTGACTTTGTTTCTGTCTAGGGTGACCAGATACACATAATTAACGATTTCTGCTTCTTGGCGCCATTTTTAGTCAAATCTTCGGAATTACATAGCTCCGGTTCTAATGATTGCATTTTTCTGACATTTTGGTGACAAATATTGTATTAAATGTTACTCTATTTTTCAAAATTGGTGAGGGCTTTTTTTTCCATTGCGTTTTCGCTTTATTACTTTTTGTGCGCTGCTAAAATACTTTGTACATTGCCTCTAAGCTATGCTTGGCTGCTTTTCCACCAAGCTACCAGAGGATTAAACACAGGTTAATTTAGTAACTTTTTGCGATTCACCCTGACAATGATTGTGGCTGTTGTTAGAGTAGGATTTCAACCCCCCCTCCAAAAAACGACTCAAATTCTCACACTGTCTAATGACCAGTCAGTGCCCTTCCCCATGGCTTCAAAGGATGCTTTGAGGTGGGCCCTATTAAGGCAGTGAAATGCCTTTTCAGTGTCTGAGGAGGCCAAGGTCAATTTATTTTCAGTGTACTCTATGGTCTTCACTATTTGTAGAATCGTTTTAGTGTTGTATCCACATTATCAACCCATTAAGATGCCAGACTATTCGGCCTCTTCAACAATGGGGAGGGTTGGTGTGAACATGTTAGCTAACAACCCTGTACAAATCTTTGTGTCTTAATGAGGGGTGGATGGTAAACCTCTCCCCGCTGGCAGAAGTCCCAGAGTTTGCCCACTTCGCACTCCACTAACTGCAGCATGGTGGAATGTACTGCCCATTGTTGTGAGAGGCTGCCCACATTACAGTGTGTGTGTCTATTGTTTACAATAGTTTTAAAATGCTATATTGTCAGTAGAAGGATCCACTGTCTTACTCCTGTGATGGGGTAGAAGATTTGGGGGAACCGGGGGGTGCACTCTGTTGATGTGGCTAGCCTTGGTTCAATTGGCAGGCCAGTGAAGTAGGTTGTAGTGAGCCCTGCTGCTCAATTGGTTTCCACATTGGTTGGTAGGTTGGACTTCTTTTAGATATTTTTCTGCATCACAAACCTGACAGTGCAATTAGCAGTCAAGAATCTATATGACCTAGGCCCCTCCTTTACAGTGTTCGGTCATAGTAACCCTCCACGATGAGGCAGCGCGCGTCTTTACACAGGATTGGGTGTTTCTTGGAAAAAGGCAGAGTGGTGATGCTACATATGCTAAGCCCCAGGGTGTCGCCCACCTGAAAGTAAGTTCATACATGGGTGGGGGTAAGACCTTTAGGGGCATATTTATACTCTGTTTGCGCCGGAATTGCGTCGTTTTTTTTTACGCAATTCCGACGCAAAACTAACTCCATATTTATACTTTGGCGTTAGACCCGTCTAGCGCCAAAGATCTCGGAGTTTGCGTCATTTTTTAGCGTGGACACCTACCTTGCGTTAATGATATGCAAGGTAGGCGTTCCCGTCTAAAAAACTGACTCCAAGGCATGTGCGTTGTATTTATACTCCCGGGCAAAAATGAAGCCTGGGAGTGGGTGGGTCAAAAAAAATGACGTACAGGCGCCTTTGCGCCGTTTTTTAGCGCCTGGTCAGGGCAGGCGTTAAGGGACCTGTGGGCTCGGAAGGAGCCCAGAGGTGGTCTCCCATGCCCCCAGGGAAACCCCCTGTCACCCTTGCCCACCCCAGGAGGACACCCAAGGATGGAGGGACCCACCCCTGGGACATTAAGGTAAGTTCAGGTACGTTTTTTGTTTTAGTTTTTTTGTGGCATAGGAGGGCCTGATTTGTGCCCCCCTACATGCCACTATGCCCAAAGACCATGCCCAGGGGACAGAAGTCCCCTGGGCTTGGCCATTGGGCAAGGGGACATGACTCCTGTCTTTGCTACGACAGGAGTCATGTCAATGGAGGGTGGGAGTAAAAAAAAAATGGCGCAAATCGGGTTGCGGGGCAAATTTTGCCTCAGCCTGACTTGCCCCATTTTTTGGCGCCCAAGCTCCATTTTCCCCTACGCCGGCGCTGCCTGGTGTACGTCATTTTTTTTAACGCACACCAGACAGCGCCGGCGGCTAACGCCAGCTAACGTCATTGAATAAATACGGCGCCCGCATGATGCTTCAGAATGGCGTTAGCCGGCGCTAATTTTTTTGACGCAAAACTGCGTTAGTGCAGTTTTGCGTCAAAAAGTATAAATATGGCCCTTAGTTTCCCGTCAGTCAACAGCCTCAGGGCGCTTAGCAGTCAGGGCACAGGAGTCACAGTGCTCTGTACATGTGCAGTATATTAGGCACACCTGTCGGGGGATAGAAAATATGCAATGCAGGGCTATCTGCAGGGGGTTGGACTGGAGGAGGGCACTGTGGGTGGTTAGAGAGACATCACATAATGTGTATAAGTGATAAGCCAGGCACACAGTTTTAGCAACACTTGCACAACGAACCAGGACGCAGGGCTGTGGCAAATCATGCTCAATTACTATTCTGCACCGCACTACCCTATAAAATACGACATCTCTTACCATGCTGCTCTGTTTTCTTCCAAAGGTCAGAATGAACCATTATTTTGTAAGATGAACCCCAGTGGATGTACAAATCTGTGCATCTTAACAGAGCTGCAGAGAGCTCTAAGGTGTTCTAATACACATTATTCATGGTGCAATACTGATGATTTCAGACCTGGGGCCTAAACATTTTAGCAACTGATTTAATTGCTGTAACATTTAGGCCCCAGGTCATAAAACCATCAGCATTGCACCTTGAAATGTAATGCACCAGAAAAGCACCTCATTCAGGTGCTTCCCCTACGGACCTAAAAATAAAACCTGTTTCCTTCTTGCTCACATGCTACTGTTAGCTGCATTGTATACTTTAAAGTGATATATGGCGCAGCGGTGTTCAGTGCAGCTCGGGTGGGTGGAACTCTGTGGAATCATGTGAAGTTTTTAATTAACTCGGGGCAATTCCATGGAATAGAACTCCACGAGTTCTGCCCACCCCTAGTCTATATTTAATATTGAGATTACCGTTTATTAGCTGGAGAGTTGGGGGTCTTTCCCCTATTTCGGTACAATGGAGATTGTAGCTTCCAGCATGGAGTCTAGCAGCTGGTGCTTGTATCTTATCTTGTTTAGGAGGCATGTTACAATTGGAGCTAACACTGAAAAGAATGTTTTATAAAACAGTGTTGGGTAATCATCAAGGCCTGGAGCTTTACCTGGTTGCTTCAGATTCTTAATAGCTGTCACTACTCCTTCTATAACTATATATGCATCTAGTTGTTGCACCAGAGCTGTTGAGACTTATGGCAGGCCTGCCTCCCTCACGTAGGTATTGACACCCTCTCTTTCTGTATTTCCCTCTCGAGATTCTTTTCTATTGTACTGTCTGAATCAGCCTGCTTATGTTGTGTCCCTGGAGAATCACCTCCTCTTGCCGCATAGAAGGGCCTTCACTCTCTCATTGACCACTTTGTCCTCAGTTCTGTTGCTAGTAGTTTGCCGGGTTTGCCCTCTCCTCTATGATATTTATTCATAGCCCAGCAGATGGCATATTCTGCTTGGCTTAGGTCTAGAACCTTTAATTGTTGTCTGACTAGTTTGAGGTTCTTCAAGATTTTAAATGACTGTGTCAGTTTGAGATTATTTTCTAGCTTGCACAACTAATGCTCCAGTTGTTGACTCTTCTCTTCAATCAGTTTCTTAATTCTAGCAACCGGACTGTCTTCAGTGTGTCCCTCAAGGTTTGGCTAGGCAAACTCCCTATGTAGTTTTCAGTCATGAATCCCTCAATAGTATACTTTGTATAATTTTGAACAGCCTGCCTCTCTTAGCCACCAAGTTCTTCTTCTGCCCCCCAGGCACACTATTGGTGCATGATCAAAGATGCTCATCCGGCCACTCTAAGCCCTGACTACATGTGTGTGCCCATTCTCTCTCCTAGCATGAGGTGGTCCAGTCTCACATATGTGCAATTGGCCGCAGAGTTGAAGGTGTAGTCAGTGCCTCCAGGGGCTCCAACATCCGCTTCAATAAACCTACCTGGTTGTGCTGCTTTACTCTTCAGAATATCAAAACTATGCACTTCAGGATATTTTAAGGCACAATGTAAAGCAATCACTCTCAAACACCTTCGTAAGTAGAATAATCAAGTTTATTTAAGGGGCAAGTTCTCAGCTAGCAAAACTAAACCACACTAATATATATATATATATACATCAGGAGAATAACATGAGAATAATGATAAAGATATAAGCACTCTGTGAATAATTGCAAGAGTAAGTGCATATAATACAAGCACACACAATATACCTCAATGCTCAATAGCATGAAAATGACTGCAAGAATAAGTGCATATTACGCGCGCACACACAATATACTTCAATGCTCAATAGCATGAAAATGACTGCAAGAATAAGTACATATTACGCGCGCACACACAATACACTTAATAAATTGAAAAGCTTCACCGAAAAGAGCGTCTGCATCCCTCCGCCGTACAAAAAGCTGGGGAACCCAAATCAGCTGGCACAGGGAGCCTCTGTTCGGGACAATCAGTCCTCCTGGCGTTGCGTCCAACCCAGAAGAGAGTTCCTAAACCAGCCCATCCAGGCCCCCAACTTTTATAGTATTTACTAACGCCCAGGAGTCTTTTCTAGAAAAAGACCCCCTCCTTTACAAATTGTGCAATCGGCGGTACCTTGTTCACCCTTCGAGACGTCTCCTCAGAACGGGCCAAGTTCCCAGGAGAGGACTCCAAGGTGAAGCTTGCATTCCTCCTTGTGTACAGGCGCATCCCCCTGTTGTTCTAACTGATAGCTCGTGGAATGTAAATAGCGCCCTTCGTACCAGGCAGATGGAGCGAAGTTGAGCAGAAAAACACCCCACCCTTCAGCTTGCCGAAGCTTGTGGAAAAACACAGAACAGTGCCTTACGCACCGAACCAGACTCGACAAAATGGAGTCGTGAACCAAAATGGAAGCGAAGGCCAATGAAAGCAGAGGCCAATGGTCCACACTCTGCACCACTGTTTACCTTGCACGTAGTGCTGCCGCATGCACGTAGTGTATGTAGCAATACATTTCCACCCTTGGACCATTTGGCCAACTTACAACTAAGTATATCCTATAAGCTGAAATGGCAATGCTCTTGGGTGACACTGAGATAGAAGGTTAGGCACACACTGAATACAACAACATAATGAAATTAAAATAACTGTTATGATAATGATTACACCAAAGATATAACGCAGTTGGCCTAAATTAGGCAGCCATCCAAAAGCCCAATCCCACCACCCCTTGTCAACATCCTGCTGCACCCCCTTCACCAACTTATGCAGGGCCTCTATGTGGGAGTTGATTGATATGGAGTGGTCGGATAAATTGAAGCAACATAATCCTTCAAAATCACTGCAGCCATTGTTGTGTTTAAGCAGTAAATAATCAATAGCAGCGCGATTCTGCAAAGCAGCTCTTCTAATTCCCTGTACATCTAATAACAGCTCAGCTAAGGCAGCTGATGTATAGTTAATATTCTTGACTACTAAACATGCAAGTTTATTAATAACTCTGGTATTATATACTGCAAGTCCTGGCACCCCTACGATAGAACCAGCTAAACTAACATATTCTGTTTTGGACAGCAATGAAATTTCAGAATCACAGTCCGTAGGTAATTGAATAGTGTCTCTGGTATAGCGAGGGTGTAGAGCAGTATCCATAGGAAACATGAGAAAGCCTAAGCGTGACCAGGCACAAGGCCCTCCGGTTAGATTGGCTGGAATATAAGTAAAAGAAAGATTACCACAAGAAAAGAGCCAACCTTTAGGCAACTTAACATTTTGAATGTGGCTGGCAGCAGGCACCACATGTTGGCAAAACATCAAATTATTTACATTCAAACAGGTTAGGTCAGTCCGTGAGTGGCACAACGTCCGTTGTGCAGCAGTTAAGTTTTTGTCTCTTTTCTCCAATTTGAGCTGAGCACATTTACCTATTTTCATAGGATCACAGGTCAATGAATAGCACACATCCCCATTTGAGATGTTAAACGTGAGTATAGATGTCATGTTCCTCCACAACCGCCTGCCCACCTCCAGGTAATGACGGCAGTACTCATAGAGTGACAGATGGGAGCGAACGTCACTCACATCCACCATTCCATCCTGGTTTGTATTGTTAAAGATGTGTAATAATACAGCAGCAGGAGTGGGCACTGCCACTAGACAAGTGGTAATCAAATCTTGAACGCTTTGCATGTTACTCATACAGAAGTGAGATATATTCAGCACTTCCTCCGCTAGATGAATCCAAACATTGTTCGGTTGATGCAGCAGCGTTGGCATCTGCGGCTGACGGTTGAATTTTTGGGCTATGAGCCCCTCCCGCTCCCCGGTGGAGTCTCCCGAACGGGCTCCATACACCACACTCATGGCACAGGCACTCCACAGGATGATCTGAAAAGAACAAAGGACAAAACACGTATTATCATTCTCGCAGATAGCATTTGTCAGCGGGAACATGTTCCCATTTGTCTTGACCAGGTCGCATAACTACCAGGACATTGTCTGGTCCAGTGGCGATGACATCAGCGGGTTGAGGAGGGTTATTTGGGGATTCAATCCACACCTTGGCCCCTGGGTTCTTGTCAGTAGATCCGAACCCTCCTTTGCCTCTCACAGTGAGAAGAGCTGGGGCGCTCCCCTTCTTAACAACACCTCCATAAACCGGCATAATGACAATTTGGGCAACGCGATCACCAGGTTGCACCACTAGGTCTGTGTCACCACTGTTCAAGAGAATGACTTTCAACTCGCCCTGGTAGTCTGCATCTATCACGCCTCCTAAAACTTGGATGCCCCTCAAGGCAAGCCCAGATCGAGGGGCGATCAGACCGTAATGCTCAGGGGGAATCTGAATTCCCACCCCAGTTTCAATCAGAGTGATGTCTCTAGGTTTCAATCGATGCATGTGTAAAGCATGTAAGTCAAGTCCTGCAGATTCTGGTGTAGCTAGATATGGGGCCAAAGCTTCTGGAGCTGTTTCCAATACACAATGGTATTGCTCGTTGTAAACGGATTAATCCGTAAAGCAGGTGTCAGCATTCTCATGAGAGGTGTCTCGGCATTTGTTAGGGGTCGGTTGTTCAAAATTTGCAAAGCATCATACAAATTATCCCTCCACCCCTTCAGTGTCCCCTCATTCAGTTTACGCAATTGTTCTTTTAGCAACTTGTGCACAATAGTCCTGCACTAGTCTGCCCTTGAAGTGGCTGGCGTTATCACTTTGAATCTGGAGTGGCACCCCATAGTACAGAATCAACAGATCTAGGCCCTCATTCTGACCTTGGCGGGCGGCGGAGGCCGCCCGCCAAAGTCCCGCCGTCAGGTTACCGTTCCGCGGTCGAAAGACCGCAGCGGTAATTCTGACTTTCCCGCTGGGCTGGCGGGCGGTCGCCTTCAGACCGGCAGCCAGCCCAGCGGGAAAGAGGCTTCCACGATGAAGCCGGCTCGGAATCGAGCCGGCGGAGTGGAAGCTGTGCGACGGGTGCAGTTGCACCCGTCGCGTATTTCACTGTCTGCGCAGCAGACAGTGAAATACATGTAGGGGCCCTCTTACGGGGGCCCCTGCAATGCCCATGCCAGTGGCATGGGCACTGCAGGGGCCCCCAGGGGCCCCGCGACCCCCCCTACCGCCATCCGGATCTCGGCGGTCCGACCGCCGGGATCTGGATGGCGGTAGGGGGGGTCGGAATCCCCGCGGCGGTGCAGCAAGCTGCGCCGCCGCGGAGGATTCAATGGGGCCGCGGTACACTGGCGGGACCCCGCCAGTGGTGCCGGTCCGACCGCGGCTTTACCGCCGCGGTCGGAATCCCCATTGGAGCACCGCCGGCCTGTCGGCGGTGCTCCCGCGGTCCTCCGCCCTGGCGGTCAAAGACCGCCAGGGTCAGAATGACCACCCTAGTGTTTTCAGGGTGCTCTGCTGAGTTGCGCGCTTGCAGGGAAAGGCTATGAGATAACCAGAGTAAGTGTCTACCACGGTGCAGGCATACTGACACCCTCTGCTCACTGGCATTGGTCCAATGTAATCAATCTGCCAAATCTGTCCTGGCAATTTACCTCTACCTAGCTGGCCTCTCACCACCTGTGGGACCGGTCTGTGCTGTGCATGCTGCAAATGGGACATTCAATGATCGCTGTTTTAATCAAATCTAGGGGAAGATGCATCCCTCTAATCTCAGCCCACCTGTGAGTAGCCTTTTCTCCAAGATGTCCGCATTTCTGGTGTGCCCATTTAGCCATTCCCACCAAATCAGAACTCTGCGCCTCCACTTCAGCTTCTTGAATCTTGGCTCGATCGTCTGCAAGACAATTGAACCATCGGTCTAATGAATCAGTTGGACAGTGAGCGTCCACATGATAGACAGTCACGGTGCTTTGAGGTAACATTTCCCAGATCTCCTGCCATAACTCCTTCCCCCATACCTCTTTGTTATGGATTTTGTACTGATGTGCATGCCACGTGGGAAGCCAAGTAGCTAACCCATTGGCGGTTGACCAGGAATCTGTATAAATGTGACATTTTCCGGGTAGCTCCTGTTTTAAAGCCTGATACACGGCATAAAGCTCTGCATACTGGCTACTTTTTCCCTGTCCTGTAGTTGTCAAAAGCTTCTTGGTAACAGGATTATAGGACACTGCCTTCCAGTGCCTTTTCGCTCCAACATATTTTGCTGAACCATCTGTGAACCACACATGTTTTCTGTCATCTGCAGACAAGTCTGCGAATGGCTGGCCCCACCCTACTGGGGATTCACACACTGAAGGTACATCATGCAACATTTCGGAATTCTCCACTGGAGCCTGCGCTACCTGCTCATGCAAAACGGCGGTCCCTTTTGGACCCGCTCGTGCCCTGTCCTGGACATACCATTTCCATTTTATAATGCTGGCTTCTTGCGCATGTCCAATTCTATGAGTTTTAGGGGAACTCATCACCCACTGCATGATGGGAATTTCAGGCCTTAAAATCACATTGTGTCCCAGTGTAATTTGCTCAGTATCAACCAGGGCCCAATAGCAGGCCAGCAGCTGCTTCTCAAAGGGAGTATACCGCTCTCCTGCCTCAGGTAACTTCTTTGTCCAAAATCCCAGGGGCACCCTCTTTCTTCCTTGTTTTTGCCATAAACTCCAATTGGCATACTGCCCCTGGACTGTCACATTCAACTCAATGTCTCCCTCTCGAATCGGCCACAAATCCAAAGCATGCTGAATGGCGTCTTTCGCCAATTCAAACGCGCGCTGCTCCTGCTCTCCCCATTTAAACGCATTTTTCTTTTGTGTAAGCTTGTACAATGGGGCCAAAATCTGAGACAAATGGGGTATATGTTGTCTCCAATACCCGAATAGTCCAATAAAACTCTGGGCTTCCTTCCGATTTCGCGGTACTGCGAATTCCTTAATCTTTTGTTTCACTTTTGGCAACACTTCTCTGTGTCCCTGATTCCACTGAATGCCCAAAAATTTCACGCTCTGAGACGGTCCCTGCACTTTCTCGGGGTTAATCTCCCACCCTTGATTCTGCAAATGTTCCACCACCCTGTCTAGCTGAATTTGCAGCTGTTCTTGCGTCTCTCCCTGCATCATCACGTCATCTATATAGTGAGAAATTTGCACTCCAGGAACCACTGGTACTTCATCCAAATGCTCTGCCACCAGCCGGTGGCAGATAGTGGGGCTATGTAAATACCCCATGGGTAATCTACAGAAGGTGTACTGATGCCCCGCCCACTGGAATGCCAGCTGAGGCTGGCTCTCCGTAGCTATTGGTATCGTAAAGAAGGCATTGGCAATGTCAATGGTTGCATACCAAGTCCCACTGTGTTTCTGTATGTTCTCAATCAAGGTAATGGTGTCTGGGACCGCTGCAGTCAGAGGAGGTGTATGTTTATTCAATTGGCGATAATCAATGCAAATCCTCCAACTGTTATCACTTTTACGAACAGGCCAGAGGGCATTATTCCACGCAGTGGTGATGGGAACTATTACCCCGGCCTCTAGTAAATCATGTATAGTCTGGCTAATCTCCTCATGTCCTCCCGGTATTCTGTACTGTTTCATTTGAATCACCTTAGTAGCTTGGGGAAGTGTTACCGGAGGAATCTTCAACAGCCCCACCCTTGCGGCGGCTATTGATATAAATCTTTTGGAACCAAATTGATAACATCCATCTTCCAAATGTAGGGTCATCCCTTTCAAAATGTCAATTCCAATAATGTATTCGGGAATGGGCACAATCAGGACAGTGTATTCTCTCTTTGGAAGTGCCCCTATTTTCATGGGAACCACTATCTGCACTGCCGGGGTTTCTTTTCCGCCCAATCCCGTAATGGTGAAGTACTGTCCCCTGAATTTTCTCGGATTGCCATGAATCAAAGTGGCCTCCGCTGTCAACGAGGGCTCGAACTTTTTGAACATTTCCACGTTTCCAATAAATTTCCACTTTGACATGAGGTCTGTTATCTTTGCGAGCCCATCCCTGCACCGGAGTTTGGCCTGTTTCCTAATCTATTTTCACTCTGCGCACATCAGAGTCTGCCCAAGTCAAATCTGGATACAGTTTGCGGTAATTCTCAGGGAACTCCTCCTCCCTGTCTCTGCTTCGCAACTTCTCTGAGCTTACCAGCTCCCTCTCCCACTCTCTTCCTCGAGTTTTCCCAGAACCTGTCAGTTCCCGGTCTCTCTCCCTGCTCCGGGTTCCCTCTGCGCTTCGGTGCTCTTCCTCCCAATTTCCGTCCTCTGGGGATCTCTCTCTACTGTGGGGTTTTCTCCCTCTCTCTCCCTTTTCACCCTCACGCTCCTCCCCTCCTGCCTTTCTCTGGTTCACCACTTTGTTATCCTTCTTGTTCCCTTTCCTGCTCCCCTCCTTTTTATCCAAACCGCGTTTGCGGTACATTTCCCACATGTCCTTGGTGCTTATCCCATCAATTTCATTCCTGGTCACCCCATCTCGCAGCAAGGCCTGAAACATGTCTCGCCTTGTCACCCTGTTGTTATCAGTACGATTCTCAGACCGTGAATTCCTCTCTGGCTTAGCCCATTCTCCTAAATCACTTAACTCACGCACCGCTTCTACCACCTGAGACAATGGGTTACCCGTCTGATTAATTAACAAAGTCATGATGACATGCTTATATGCAGGAGGAGCGGCCCTAATCAGCCGGTTTCGCACAGACACACTTAAAATTCCATTCATCAAATCATGGGCATTACCCATAAAAATAGCTGTTTTCATCCCTTCTTCCTTCAATCTCTGTACTGCATCTCTCAAAGTATACCAAGGTTTATCATTAGGCGGCCAGTCTGACTCTGTCGGATACTTCTGAGCACACCCTTGCGCAGCTAGCTCTAACAAATTGGTCATGGGACCATTCCCTGGATAGGTTCTAAACTCATTTTGAATAACCGGGTCTGTACTTAACATACAAAGCCTCGGGGCGTCGCCGTGATCCAATTGGACCCCCTGGCCCCCCATATCGTGCACCCGCACTAACCACGTAAGCAATGTTTCCCCAGACCTCTGTCGAAATCTGTCTATCACATCACTTAGTTCTTGCTGTGTATAATCCTCCAGGGCATCCAACATCACCCCTCCAGGATTAGCTGGGCTATGCTGTAACTTTCGCCGATATATGGGCTGCGCACGGACAACATTCCTGCGCTCTGTCTTCTCCTGTCTAACATCTTGGCAGTCCTCGCCCCCGGACCCATCTGAAAAATCAGATGTATCCCAGATGTTTCCATCCCAAAATTCAGGGTCAAAGGCTAATCCTGCCTGAGAGATAGCTAAATGCACCTTCTTTTTATTAACTTTCCCTCTTCGTTTCTTGTGTTTATATTTAGCTACGCTAACAGCCGTTCTCTCTGCAACCAGTTGGTACATTTCCAACTTATCACTTAATAATTTATTTTGACAAGCTAGCATGGTAGAGGAATTTCGGGCTTCTACTAACTCCTTCCCCAGCTGCTCGTGGTCTTTTTGTAACTGTAAACATTTTTCATACAACTTTCGGTACGCAGAAAGCAAGATCCAGCCTCGCCTCCCCAACGCACAAACCTCTCTTCCCTTGTCAATTGAAACTTTCCGTAAACATATAAGAAGATCTTCAGGTTCCACATTCAACATACACGCATTCCAATTTTCACACAAACCAGCACAACGTGACCATTCCTGAGCTAAAAGTTTATACGGGGCAGTTTCCCATCCCGGTATTTCTATGTCTGGATTTGCTACCTGAGAACCTGCTTTTGAGCTCGCTTTGATCTTATTAAGCATTTTCCCTTTTTTTTTTTTCGAATCCTGCAAACGACTACGCCAATTTGTGCTGCTTTACTCTTCAGAATATCAAAACTATGCACTTCAGGATATTTTAAGGCACAATGTAAAGCAATCACTCTCAAACACCTTTGTAAGTAGAATAATCAAGTTTATTTAAGGGGCAAGTTCTCAGCTAGCAAAACTAAACCACACTAATATATATATATATATACATCAGGAGAATAACATGAGAATAATGATAAAGATATAAGCACTCTGTGAATAATTGCAAGAGTAAGTGCATATAATACAAGCACACACAATATACCTCAATGCTCAATAGCATGAAAATGACTGCAAGAATAAGTGCATATTACGCGCGCACACACAATATACTTCAATGCTCAATAGCATGAAAATGACTGCAAGAATAAGTACATATTACGCGCGCACACACAATACACTTAATAAATTGAAAAGCTTCACCGAAAAGAGCGTCTGCATCCCTCCGCCGTACACAAAGCTGGGGAACCCAAATCAGCTGGCACAGGGAGCCTCTGTTCGGGACAATCAGTCCTCCTGGCGTTGCGTCCAACCCAGAAGAGAGTTCCTAAACCAGCCCATCCAGGCCCCCAACTTTTATAGTATTTACTAACGCCCAGGAGTCTTTTCTAGAAAAAGACCCCCTCCTTTACAAATTGTGCAATCGGCGGTACCTTGTTCACCCTTCGAGACGTCTCCTCAGAACGGGCCAAGTTCCCAGGAGAGGACTCCAAGGTGAAGCTTGCATTCCTCCTTGTGTACAGGCGCATCCCCCTGTTGTTCTAACTGATAGCTCGTGGAATGTAAATAGCGCCCTTCGTACCAGGCAGATGGAGCGAAGTTGAGCAGAAAAACACCCCACCCTTCAGCTTGCCGAAGCTTGTGGAAAAACACAGAACAGTGCCTTACGCACCGAACCAGACTCGACAAAATGGAGTCGTGAACCAAAATGGAAGCGAAGGCCAATGAAAGCAGAGGCCAATGGTCCACACTCTGCACCACTGTTTACCTTGCACGTAGTGCTGCCGCATGCACGTAGTGTATGTAGCAATACACTGGTGGAGCCAGTTTTTGAAGAAGTCAGACAGTGCTGTTTCCCACTCCCATTTTATTGCTGGATCTATTCCTTGTGATGCCCATGAAGGTGTTGAAAACTCCTCCCACTAATATCTCCCATCAGCTACATCAGTGGTACACATTATTGGTGTCATAAGCCAAGGTGGTGGAGCTATAGGGTTTCAATATATCAATCATAATCAATCAATCATAACATTTATAAAGCGCTCTATGTACCCGTTAGGGTTTCAAGGCGCTGGGGGGGGGGAGAGCTGCTATTGGTCGAAGAGCCAGGTCTTGAGGAGTCTCCTGAAGGTGAGGAGGTCCTGGGTCTGGCGCAGGGGGGTCGGGAGGGAGTTCCAGGTCTTGGCGGCGAGGTAGGAGAAGGATCTGCCGCCGGAGGACTTGCGTTGGATTCGGGGAACGATGGCGAGGGAAAGGTTGGCAGAGCGGAGTTGGCGGGAGGGGGCGTAGAAGTTGAGTCTGTTGTTCAGGTAGGCGGATCCGGCGTTGTGTAGTGCTTTGTGCACGTGGGTGAGTAGTTTAAAGGTGATCCTCTTGTTCACGGGGAGCCAGTGGAGGTCTTTCAGGTGGTGGGAGATGTGGCATTGGCGAGGAATGTCGAGGATCAGGCGGGCGGATGCGTTCTGGATGCGTTGGACTCGTTGGATGTCTTTTGCTGGGATGCCTGTGTAGAGGGCGTTGCCGTAGTCCAGTCTGCTACTGACGAGGGCCTGGGTCACCGTTTTTCTGGTCTCCGTCGGGATCCACTTGTAGATTCTGCGGAGCATGCGAAGGGTGTTGAAGCAGGAGGAGGAGACTGCGTTGACCTGTTTGGACATGGTGAGGGCGGAGTCGAGGATGAAGCCGAGGTTGCGTGCGTGGTTGGCTGGAGTGGGGGGGGTCCCAGTGCGGTGGGCCACCAGGAGTCGTCCCAGGCCGAGGGGGTGCGTCCGAGGATGAGGACTTCCGTCTTGTCGGAGTTTAATTTTAGGCGGCTGTCTCTCATCCATTCGGCGATGGATTTCAGTCCCTCATGGAGGTTGGTTTTGGCGGTGTGTGGGTCTTTGGTGAGGGAGAGGATGAGCTGGGTGTTGTCGGCGTAGGAGAGGATGCTGAGGTTGTGTTGACGGGCCAGTTGTGCGAGGGGTGCCATGTAGACGTTGAACAGCGTCGGGCTTAGAGAGGAGCCTTGAGGGACGCCGCAGATGAGGTTGGTGGCTTCGGAGCGGAAGGGTGAGAGTCGGACTCTCTGGGTTCTGCCGGAGAGGAAAGATGAAATCCAGTTGAGGGCTTTGTCTTGTATTCCGGCTTCGTGGAGACGAGTTAGTAGGGTGCGGTGGCAGACTGTATCGAAGGCCGCGGAGAGGTCTAGAAGGATGAGGGCTGAGGTCTCGCCGTTGTCCATTTGCTGTCTGATGTCATCTGAGGCGGCGAGGAGCGCAGTTTCGGTGCTATGATTTCGTCTGAAGCCAGATTGGGAGGGGTCTAGGATGGAGTTGTCTTCTAGGTGGTGGGTGAGCTGGGCATTGACGATCTTCTCGATGACCTTCGCTGGGAAGGGAAGGAGGGAGATCGGGCGGAAGTTTTTGAGGTCGTTGAGGTCAGCCTTGGGATTCTTGAGGAGGGCTCGGATATCAGCGTGCTTCCAGCTGTCCGGGAAGGTCGCAGTATCGAAGGATAGATTGATGATCTTGCGAAGATGGGGGGCGATGGTGGAGTCGGCTTTATTGTAGACGTGGTGTGGGCAGGGGTCTGAGGGGGATCCAGAGTGGATGGAGTTCATAGTTTTTCGGGTTTCGGCGTCGTCTACGTGGGTCCAGGAGGTGAGGCGGTTGGTGTTGGAGGAGTAGCCGGGGTGGGTTCTGGCAGAGGTGTGGTGTTGAGGCTGTCGTGGATGGCCGCAATTTTCTGGTAAAAGAAGGTGGAGAGTGCGTCGCAGAGTTTCTGGGATGGTGGGACGTCGTTGACGTTGGCACTGGGGTTGGAGAGCTCCTTCACGATGCAGAAGAGCTCCTTGCTGTCGTGTGCGTTGTTGTTTAGGCGTTCTGTGAAATGAGAGCGTTTGGGCTATTTGGCAATATAGTGCCAAATGTGGATGAAACTCAACTAATACTTTCCATTTAGCAGCTTGATAATTAAATAGTGGATATGTTACAATGATGCCTCTCTGAAATGGCAGGTTGGATGCAGTTGAGCTGTCTAAAGTTGAACTCTGCTAAGTCGAAGTTACATCCTCGTCGCCAGTGAAATGAAGATGAAATAAGTCCTCTTCTTAGTTAAAACCTCTTCAGTTTATTTAAGATAAATGTACATGGAACACCCCAGCCAACAGATGTGCTCTCGGTAGCCCCCTCTTCTCTCAACCGTCCGATCACCCTTAGTTACCGTCACAAGGTTGCTGTGACGTACATTCAACGCACAGACATTCTACGCACAGAATGCCACACATCTCTCTCCCTTCATCAACAAAAGAAGAAATGCAACATTAAGAACAGTTAAGAACACCTAAGTAAAATGACAACATCTAAACTTATAAGAACTCATAAAATAAAGAGGCATAAATACTAAACAAAGTCATCTAGAATTTTAGGGCGTTTGATAATTCTTGAAGATTTCCTTGGTACAAAGTGATTGTCATCATAACTTATAAGAACTCATAAAATAAAGAGGCATAAATACTAAATAAAGTCATCTAGAATTTTGGGGCGTTTGATAATTCTTGAAGATTTCCTTGGTATAAAGTGATTGTCATCATCATCGTCCCTTTCCTCTACACCATCTCCCTCACATTTACTTTCTCCACTTGCAGTTTTTACTTTGACCACTCTCCCAATATTCCACATTTTGTGATCTTCAGTCCTTACAGCATTTCCAAGAACTTTCATAACTTTGAGGGGAATAGAAAATTTCGAATGTTCCCTTGAAAGACCTAAGCGAGGATTTTTTACTCAGACAAAATCACCTACTCGAATCACCACTTTCTTTACTGCTTTCCGCTTATCAAACCTGATCTTTCTTTCTGAAACTTTCTTAAATTCATTCAAATATTTCTGCTTATCATTACATAGAGTTTCGGATTTTGAACCAACTTTGTAATTTACCCACGAAGGACACACCAACGTGTTAGGTTTTCTCCTTCTGAACAACTCAAAAGGTGAAAAACCTGTAATAGAATGAGGGGTCAACCGATAATTCCTGATCTTACATGACACTTCTTCTTTCCAACATTTATTATTTGCTAAAGCCATTTGAATAGTTTCCTTTATTACTCTATTTAATCTCTCCACCATACCATTGGTCTCGGGATGGTAAAGAGAAGCCTTCTTATGTCTAATGCCCCCGTCACTCAGAAAGCATTCCATGTCTTGTGAGACCAATTGTACACCATTATTTGTGAGTATAGAGGATGGAAACCTTTCTCTGTCAAAAATATCATTGAGAAAACCTATCACATCAAGTGTTTCCACTGAGGTAGTAATCTTGATTTCAGGTCACCTTGAATACATATTCATTAACACAATCACATCTTTGTCAGAGCTGGAAACCCAAAATGTCTAATGAGATTTCTTGCCAAGGTTCTTTTGGTAGATCCCTCACTTTCATGGGTAGAATTCTACAAGTTAAAGTCTTGTCAGCCTTTTAACACTCTGCACACTCCCTAACACATCTTTCAATTAAAACATCCATACCTGGCCACAAATACATGAGCCTCAACCTTTCTTTTGTTTTAGAAATGCCAGGATGGCTCTCATGGGCTATAGAGATTAACTAATCTCTCAACTTCTTTGGTGGAACAAGCCTAGTTTCTCTCAGTATGAGATCACCATGAGATGACAACTCATCTCTCACTCTCCAGAATCCACATAATTGCTGATCATTCTTTTCAGTACCATCCCAACCATTTCTGATTTTTTTAAGAACTTTCTGCAAAACGTCATCACTGATTAACTCCATCACCCACTCACTCTCTTTAATTATACCATCTCTGATCACACATACATCAAAATCATCACTACCATACATAGAAATGTCTTCAGTTTCCGAAATATCACTTAATAACCTTGAACAACAACCTGCATTGTTGTCTTCAACTCCGGGTATGTACTGAACACCAAATGTGAATTCCTTCAAAGCTACTACCCACTTTCTGATTCTACCAGATACAGCATCTAAACCCTTTTTTTCAAAGATCTCTTTTAACGGTTTATGATCCGTTCTTACTAAAAATTTGCTACCCCATACAAACTTTCATAGCTTATTCACCGCCCAAAACACAGATAACGCCTCCTTTTCAATAACAGAATAGTTTAATTCTGCTCCCTTCAAGCACCTCGATATGAAGAGTATTGTTCTCTCAAATCCAATATGCTTTTGTATTAAAACTGCCCCAAGGCCCTTGCCACTAGCATCAGACATTATCACTGTATCATGACCAGGTTCAAAGCTTTGTAAACTAGAGGCAAATTTCAAACTTTGTTTCATTAATACAAATTCCTTTTCACACTCACTACTCCATTTAAAGGTGACACCCTTCCTCACTAATTCCCTCATAAATTTAGTTTTGTCAGCAAAATGGTCTACAAATTTACTATAAAACTCTGCCATGCCAAGAAATTTTACCACCTCATCTTTTGAGGATGGACTAGAGAGGTTAACAATTGTGTCTACCAAATCTTTCTTGGGTTCAATACCCTTAGAAGAAATCTTGTGTCCAAGATAGTCAATTTCATCAAGGTTAAATTTACATTTTTCTGCTTTTAAGGTCAAACCACTCTCTTCCAGTTTCTGAAGGACTCTAGAACCCTTTCATGATGTTCTTTTCCATCCCTACCATATACTAGAATATCGTCTTGATATATCTTGATTCCTTGAAGTCCTTCTAGCACTCTTTCCATGGCACGTTGAAACACAGCTGCGGCTGAAGCCAGGCCAAAGGGCATGCAGATAAACTTGTAGATACCAAAAGGAGTGATGAATGCTGTTAAATTTGGAGAGTCTTTATGTAAAGTAATTTGGTGGTAGGCAGAAGTTAAGTCTATAGAAGAGAAACATTTCGCATTTCCTAATAAAGATAGCATTTCATTAATGTTGGGCAAAGGGTAATGATCCACCACTACACATTTGTTTAATTCTCTCAAGTCAATGCATAGTCTTGGTTCACCATTGGCTTTTACAGCCATAACTACTGGGGCCAACCATTCGGTGGCTTCCACTTCTTTGATTATGCCGTTCTGTTTTAACTTATCTAATTCTGCTCTCATTTTCTCCTTGACCATTAAAGGTACACCTCTTACTTTACTGACCACTGGGGTGACATCTTTCTTCATCTTAATTGTATGCACATAACCTTTCATACATCCGAGTTTGTTTTGAAAAAGATCTAGGAATTCTTGCTCATACGATGGTCTTGAGCTGTTAGTAGTGGTATCAAAACACTCTTCATCTTTTACAGTATCAATACACTCGTCATCTTTCAATCTTACGGAAGGACATTCATTAGGATCAAGATACACTCTTAAATCCCTCTAGTGAAGCCAGCTAATGAGGGAATCTCCTGTTATAGAAACATAGATTTTCCCAGCTGTAACCCTATTTTTTAATTGAATAGAACCAATAAAGTAACCTAATAACTTAATAATTGGTTTTCCACCATAACCTTTGGGCGAAATGTCAGGTTTGAAAAGTTTTACTGAAGCTCTAAGGTGTTTTTCAAATAAATCCCTAGGAATAAGCGTAATCTTTGCTCCAGAGTCAAACATCATGGGAATATGCACTCCCTCAATTTGTACCATTTCTATCGGGCCACTGATACCATTTTTGACCTGTAAAACAAATTCCTCAGAAAAGTCATCATCCTCTAAAATTATTTCCTGAACTCTTTTTTTTTATATCTGCACTCCTGCAGCAAGAGGTCATATGCCCTTTCCTGCCACAATTCTTACAAGAGGCTTTCCAACCAACACAACCCTTGAAGTTAGCATAATGACCAATCTCTCCACACCTATAACACCTTCCTTGGAAATTTTCCTTTTCCTTGTTGACCTTTGAATTCTCCTTCACCATTTTCTGAGGTTTCACTTTCTCTTGTGAATTCTTCCCTTGACTAACAAGGTGTACATCACACCCTTTCTCAGTAAAATTTGTCCTCCTAATTTCTTCAAGACAGGCTGAACTATGTTCATGCATTTTAGCAATTACAATTACTTCACTAAGAGAAGGGTTGTCTTTGTTCCAAAAGGATTCTCTTGCCTTATCAATGCTACAGCCTAACATGAACTGATCCCTTAACCTTTCTTCCTTATTACCGCCAAAAGTACATGATGAGGCCAGTTTCCTTAGGACAGTGATGTACTCCTCAACAGATTCACCTGAGTGTTGAACTCTTTTCCCAAAGTGATACCTCTAAAAGACTGTGGAAACTTTAGGTAAATAATGCAAGTCAAGTTTCTTGACACAAATCTCAAAATCATTGAGCTCGCCTGCATCTTCAACAGAAAGTTCAGGAAGGTCCTCAAAAACTTCCTGACCTTCAGCCCCTAAACAGTGTACCAAAAGTGACATTTTCCGTTCAGCACTCAACGATGTGCCACAAACCCTTGCATAATGTGCAAATACACATTTACATTTCTTCCACGGAATCTGTGGTTCACCAGGAGAAGGTAAGAAAAATGGAGGACAGGTCACGTTCTGCATAACAAATAAAATATGTTAATAAAACAATGTGGAGATACGGCGTAAGGAATTGAAAGTGTGCCCGTCACTGAAGTGAAGGCACTCCAAACAAGTTGAGACGATGAAGTGAAAACACTCTAAACAAGCTGAGAATGATGTGGAGAAACGTTGTGTGAAGATAGACTGTAAGGATGTGAAAGTTTGCCCGTCACTGAAGTAAAGGCACTCTAAATGAGCTGAGAAGATAAAGCACGTCATATGTTTCTCTCCATTCAGTTTAAGGTAAGTTCACATTTGAGAAGGTATTTGTTAACTCAGAGTGCGCGCTGATACAAAGCCTCCTTTTATGCCTGTACTGGGTTGCTTGGCAACAGGAAGTAAGCGCTGAAGGACACGTGCCGGAACGTCCTATATGTTCGTGCTGAGTTGCTTGGCAACAGTAAAGACGCGATGGTGAACACGCACAGATGGCAACTGTAAAGCCGGAACTTCCTATATGTTTGTGCTGAGTTGCTTGGCAACAGTAAAGACGCATTGGTGAATACGCACAGATGGCAACTGTTTTCTCTGCCAACTATTCCCCTCATGACCTACTAAGATGGTGTCCTTTAGTTCTCAGGGAACTCCCAGATTAGTCCACAGTGGGTCACTCATCCATCCATTCATTCATAACAATTTTCAGGAACACTTCCTGTTTCTTCTTTGGGGGTTTTGTTGAGCTATCTGGTCCCGGTCTCTCCATCTTCTTATGTTTACAGAGTGATCTCATTTTGTGTTCCTCACTTCCTTTTTAACATTGTATTGTACACTGGCCATGGAAGGAAAACTGCTGCCTCGCCGTCATGCTATCCCCAGAGGCAAAGTATTGTACCCGGAACTCTTTTCACATTGTATTGCATGCTGGCTGTGCAAACAATGAAAACTTTTCTAGCTATCGCATTTAGAATTTTCAATTCTATTAAGGACACGGAGGCGAGGATTATGCTTCTCTTTCTATGCTTTAATAACTTCAGCAGCCAATTAGAAAAAAAATTCACAAAAAACTACAAATCCCATGAACCCACAATAGCACTAGAATGACCATAGAGTCCAGCCATATCAAACCTTCCTGACACAAAGTCTCTTTCTTTGCACATAGACATAGTTACTGGACTAATGCCGAAGAGTCACAATTAAA
Source organism: Pleurodeles waltl (assembly GCF_031143425.1). Lineage (NCBI taxonomy): Eukaryota > Metazoa > Chordata > Amphibia > Caudata > Salamandridae > Pleurodeles > Pleurodeles waltl. The sequence continues at coordinate 1,475,061,202 of NC_090447.1, read as the reverse complement.
CCTGGAGTTCAGAGAAAAGAAGAACGACCAACATCTGAACCAGAACGATGAACATCCCATCAACAACGTGGAAGGAGAAGAAGAATCCCCAGTGGAAATCCAGGCGATGGAATCCGAATCATTTATCCTCTTGACCTAGGACAAAGAAAATAACGAGCCATAAACACTGTCTTATATATAATAAAGCAGATAAAATCAAACACTTTTTTTGTACACAATACAATATCAGGGTGCAAATTATTATTTTTATTTGTTTTAAAATCACATCAACATTATGAAAAACAAAGTATAAATACATCAGGAAACATGAAAGCCGAAACAATAATCATGGGTGGGAATTCCTCGCCTCCGTGTCCTTAATAGAATTGAAAATTCTAAACGCGATAGCTAGAAAATATTTAATTCTATGTCAGGACTGGAGGCTCAGATTATGCTAGTTTAAAGTCCTGCCATAACTATTGACGACACATCCAAAATAGTTTTATAATAAAACCTTTTAACGTGGAATCAGAGGACCAATCTGCTGCGTTCAAGATGCCTTCTAAACGAGAACCAAGGGCAAAAGACTTTGATGCCATAGCACCCCTCATGTAATGCGCTCCAAATATGGAAGTATTAATACCCGCTTCAGACAAAATCCATTTCACCAATCTGGCAAGAGTTGCAGAAGAAACAGGTCTAAGTAGTTTTTGGAGCGAAATAAGCAGCTGGCCCAACATATCAGACTGAAATTCAGAAGTACTTATCTCATAATCTTTTAGGCATTGAACAATGCAAAGTTTGTTATTATCCAAAAATGCTGGGTAGGATATCAGCCTGGTATTGCACTTAGTCCTTCTAGATATGACAAATGAAACACCTTCAGGAGAGAAACGTCTCCCTGTTAAATCTGAAGCTTTAAGGTCAGAAACTCGTTTACAAGAAATGAGGCAAAGCAGGATGGTAAGCTTGGCAGAAGGTTGCTTCCTGGAGAGGTATTTAGTGGAAGACCAGGAATCTAAAAACCGTAGAACAGTGTTAACATCACAAAGCTCTGAGTACTTGGGTAAAGGGGGACTTAACAATGGCTGAGCGAAAATTGTTGATAGAATCATAAGCCATCCCAGAGGCGGCTAAAGATGCCAGTAAATTCAAGATCATAGTGCAATCCGCATTAAAGGGATCTGAACCCCATGAAGAACACCAACTACACCAGCGTCTCCAAGCTGAGGCATAACGTTTCTGAGTGTTGGGGGCCCAGAATTGATTGATGAATACCTGAGCTTCGTTCAAAAGACCTGGGAGACTCCAGTTTTGCCTGAAAGACGCCAAGCTAGAAGAGACAATTGACCTGACAGGATCAAGGGATGAGGAGAACCCACCGGATCCAGAAGGAGGTCCCAACACCAGGGCAAGAGACTGGGAGGCACACAGGCTAGTTCCATAATGATTGGAAACCAAGGCTGGCCTCTCCAATATGGGGAGATCAAAACCATATCTGCTTCCTGTCTCTGAAGATGAGCTAGGACTCTGGGAATCATTACAAATGGAGGGAATGCATAAGAGAGGAAAGGAGTCCAATCTTGGAGGAAAGCATCTGTTGCCCTCGCTCCCGGATCCAGACGCCAACTGAAGTACGTTGGGAGTTGAGAATTCAGACAGAAGCAAAAAGGTCGATTGTGCATGGACCCCACATCCTCATGATAGACCTGAAAACTTGTGGGTGCAACCTCCAATCGCTCGAATCTGTCAAATGACGGGAGTGCCACTCTGCAATCGAATTCCGTTGACCTGGTAGGTACTCCGCTGACACCAAAATGTGATTGTGAAGACAATAATACCAAAAGTCTTTGGCAATCTCCTTCAGTAAAGGTGAATGGGTCCCGCCCAGCTTGTTTACGTATCGAACCGCTGAAACATTGTCCATCCTGAGAAGAAAGCAATATTTCGCTTTGCCCGCGGAGAAGCTGAGAATTGCAAAGGAGCCCGCTAAGAGCTCCAGCCAATTGAATTGCAGAGATAGTTCTTGCTTGGACCAGCATTCCCCAGTAGAGATATGGCAGCAACAAGCCCCCCTACCCCACAGACTGGCATCTCCTTCTATGATCAGGTCCGGGGAGCAGGGAAAAATGGCTCTCCCATTCCATGCTTCCATGTGAGATAACCACCAAGAGATTTCCATCTTCGCCTCCTCTGAAAGGGGAACTGACTGGGAGTTAGACAGGCCCTTGTTCAGGTGCATGATCTTGAGGCGTTGAAGGGACCTGTAATGCAGGGGTCCCGGAAAGATCGCTTGAATAGAAGAGGCTAGCAGCCCCACCAGGCGAGCTAGGGACCTCAAGGATACAATCATCTTGGACAAGGCTAGTCTCAATTTCTCTCTTGATATTCCTCTCTTTTGTTGGAGGAAGAATCTACTGAGCTGAGGGAGAGTCCACCAGGAAACCTAGGAATTCTATAGATTGAGAAGGGATTAGAATGGATTTTTGGATGTTGATGACAAAGCCTAAATCTTGAAGGAGAGAGATCACCCATTCCAAGTGGATCATAACCGTCTGGGGAGATTGGGACATAATTATTATGTTGTCCAGATAAATGATCAGGCGAACACCCCTGGTTCTCAGACATTCCATCACTGGCCTCATCAGCTTCGTAAAACACCACGGGCCGACGACAGGCCGAAGGGAAGAACCTTGAATTCGTAGACCTTTCCCTCCCAATGAAACTGGAGGAAATGTCCGTGGGGAGGGAAGATAGGAATGGATAGATAAGCATCTTTCAGGTCCAGACGGACCATCCAATCTCGAGTCCGGAAAATGTCCTGTAGTAAATTAATGCCCTATATTTTGAAATTGCGATACAGGATCCACTGATTGAATTCCTTTAGATTGAGGACTAATCTTGAGCCGCCCCCCTTCTTGTCTACCAGAAAAATGGGGCTCACAAAACCTCGGGATGCAACTCCGCTTCCTCTATTGCATCCTTGGATAGAATGGCCAGAATTTCTTTTTGAATGATACCCTGATCTGAGTGGGAAAAATACAGAGTGCTGGGAAAAGGAAGTTGAAGAGGAGATTGAAAGAATTCTATCTTAAATCTCCAAACGGATTCTAGCATCCACGGGTCGTTTGAAAGTTTTTGCCAATTGAGATAGAAACATTGAGTGCGACCCCCTAAGGAAACCTCTTCCCACTGAATAATTCTCACCTGCAGAGGAGGAATCCTGGATGGCAGCAGCTGTGCCTCTGAATCTTCGTCTATGGAAACTGCCTTTGAAGGAACGTCTGGAAGGGTAGAAGGAGGAGGCTAGGCAGTCTTGATAGCCACCTCTACCTCTGTGACCCTGGGAGCTGTCTCCAGAAGGATTTTGATAACCGCAGCCCGGGAAAAAAGAGGTTGCATTGCTCTTTTGATGGAGCCTTGAGCCTTGTCCAAACTAGAAAAGGTGGCAACGAACTTAGAGAGTTCCTTGAGAAAGGGGGCTCCAAATAAAAGGCCTTGAGCTGCTGGACCCGCTTCAGAGGAAGCTAGGCCAGCCAAAATTTAGGGTCCAGTTTCATAAGGATAGAAAATGGCACAGTTAGTATTGCCCAAAAGACATATTGCACGTTGAGACCATCCAATAAGCGTGTCCGTATCTATAGGAGTGTTGGATTCTTTTGCCTGAAATGCAAGTTCCAGGATCTTAGTCAGAGGACCTGACAAGTCCAAAATCTTGCCCTGACAGGATTTCAAAGCTCTATCGATACCCTTCTTAGGGTCCTTAGTATATTATTTCAGGTAGGTCACAGTGGATGGGTCTATCTCGAGAGTCTCTGCCACCTTGTCGGGAAGATCAGGTTTGGGGCATTCAGAGCACAAATGTGCGAGTACCTCCTTGTCAAACTCTTGTTGAATGTGGACTTTCACATAGTCCGTGACTTCAGGAGGAGGGATACAAGCTGTAGATCTCAGGTGTATAATCTCACCAGGTTCAAAAGTTCACAGTTTTGCCTGCTTAGGGTTGGAGGTATGATGGGTTTTTGCCTCACGCTTGCGTGGTGGACGCGAATCAGTTTTAGATGAACCCTGAGAAGAGGAATCGTCGGAATCATCAGATAATTCTTCAGTGCGGGGTTCAGCAGGCATACTGTAGGGATGCTCATTAGCCAAAGAAGCTGTGAGTTTCTCAAAGGTTTCAGAGTGAATTTCTTTAGATGGCAACGTTGTGGACTCTTCACTAAGACCCCTGGCGGGGAGAAGCCAGCCTTGTTGTAGAGCAAACCCGTAAAGGTGATGCTTTGACGGGGTAATAGTTTTATCCAATGCATCATTAAAGGTTTGGCGCATGCCTGCGTCCAATGCCTGCACAAGATCCTTTTCAAAGGAACCGGAGTGAGTTTCTTCAAAATAGTCATTATCATCCCTCTCTTGATATTCTTCATACATAGCTGGTTAGAATGATGAGAGCAACCCAGAGTAAACAGAAATATATATATATATATATATATATATACATATATATATATATATATATATAATTATGCAAAAAAGAATAGAGAACTCTGGGTAGTTCCCAAATTTAGGTGGAGAGCAGCTCTAGTAAGGAGCACTCTGTAACACCAGCGACACTCTAAATTTGCTCACCTCAAATGTCTGTTTATCTAGCAAAGTTTTTAAGCATTGGATCAGCACAGTGCTATCCACGTCGAGCTAGATAGTGACAAAGTCTTATACCATTTATACAGCAAAGTCTTTAAGCATAGGTTTGACACAGTGTCAACCTTGCCGAGCTGTAAAATGACAAAAGCCATTTACCACTCCAGGCACAGTATTACAGCTTTGGACTGGTAAAATACCGCCCAAGCCAACCTGGAATGAGTAAAAGCAACCCCTGACACGTGTTTCGCGCTCATTAGAGCTCATCAGAGAGGTTGAGCTTTGTCCAGACACAAGGGAGCACCCAGTATAAGTCAAAACAAATCCCTTTCAGGGTTAGAGTGACGCATAAATTATGCAAAAAAGAATAGAGAACTCTGGGTAGTTCCCAAATTTAGGTGGAGAGCAGCTCTAGTAAGGAGCACTCTGCAACACCAGCGACACTCTAAATTTGCTCACCTCAAATGTCTGTTTATCTAGCAAAGTTTTTAAGCATTGGATCAGCACAGTGCTATCCACGCCGAGCTAGATAGTGACAAAGGGGGTGATTTTAACCTTGGCGGAGGGCGGAGGCCGTCCGCCAAGGTACCGCCGTGAAATGACCGCACTGCGGTCAAAAGACCGCGGCGGCCATTTAAACATTTCCGCTGGGCCGGCGGGTGCTCTCCGAAAGAGCGCCCGCCGGCCCAGCAGAAATGCCCCTGCAACGAGGACGCCGGCTCAGAATTGAGCCGGCGTAGTTGCAGGGGTGCGACGGGTGCAGTTGCACCCGTCGCGTATTTCAGTGTCTGCAAAGCAGACACTGAAATACTTTGTGGGGCCCTCTTACGGGGGCCCCTGCAGTGCCCATGCTGTTGGCATGGGCACTGCAGGGGCCCCCAGGGGCCCCGCGGCACCCCCTACCGCCATCCTGTTCATGGCGGGTTTCCCGCCATGAACAGGATGGCGGTAGGGGGTGTCTGAATCCCCATGGCGGCGGAGCGCGCTCCGCCGCCATGGAGGATTCAATGGGGCAGCGGTAAACCGGCGGGAGACCGCCGGTTTACCCTTTCTGACCGCGGCTGAACCGCCGCAGTCAGAATGCCCTCGGGAGCACCGCCAGCCTGTTGGCGGTGCTCCCGTGGTCGGTGACCCTGGCGGTCACCGGCCGCCAGGGTCAGAATGACCCCCAAAGTCTTTTGCCATTTAAACAGCAAAGTGTAATTATATATAATACTGATCACCACTGTGACCAAGGGGGAGGTTAAAATGGGGAGCTGTAAATTCTGACCCAAACTGCAGAAAACAGAAGTAGAGCGTGAAGGGAGCACTTAAACAGCTCTAGGCAAAGCCTTGTTTGAATTTTATAACCCTGGAGAGCAAATTCGTCAGGGCGTTCAGGGGCGCACAGGGGATGGAGGCCCTGTGATTATGGAAAAGTCCCACGGTGTTCAGAAGACCAAAAACACACGTGGGTACAGCCGCGCTGAAAAAATGCGGGACGTGTGAGCTGGGAAATTCCCTTAATGAACGGGAAATGCGCTCGACGGCTTGCGCGTACTCGGGCACGCTATAAACATGAAAATAGGACTGCACGGCGAGGCCACGCGGTCCAGGCTCCCAAAGACGGCTCTCGCTCCACAAAAACGTGAGCGGCAAGCCGCCCAGTTCACAATTCTAAAAGAAAAGGAAAAGGAGTCGCTATCTCCACCTCTCAGATTTTGAATGACATTGTGTCTGTTAGCCCAAAACTTCTCTTTGTCAGTTTTTACCATAGATCGAATTTATTTAGTTAGCCATCCAGGTTGCATCTGCTGGGCCACTCCCCTATCCGCCATTATTTTCTATCAGTCCCAGTAGCTTTTGCCCAGCCTCCAGAGATGCCAAGTTATGTTGTTTATCCTCCCAGATAAAGAGCAATCTAAAGGGGTGGTCCCACTTGTAGGCTATGCTCCTTTCCTGTAAGCATTAAGTGATTTGGTGAAGGATTTCTGTTTTGTCAGGGAGTGGGATCCTGTCAGAGCTCACTTCTAGGTCCACTACTGTAAATTCGTTCTCTCTTGTCCAAAAGCCAAGAGCCTCCCCCCCCCTCAGCGGCATCTGCCTTTCCAACTCCCCTCAGGTGGCCACTGTTCCACAGCTGCAACCTTCTGAGCCATAGTTTGATTACGGTGATTGCTGGGAGATCTTGAAAAAACTTGAGCTTCACTCCATTGTAGGACAGGGAACTAAAATTTCAGGCTTTTTTATGATTCTTTCTTTGCCCCTACAAAAGTGCACATTTACCACCACATCTGTGACTAGTTTTCTTCCCTGCCTCAGTGGGGCCACCCTGTGTATTTTGTCAATGTCTGGTGGTCCAATGCCTGAATCCCCCAAAATGGTCACAATGAGTTGGCTGATGTATGCCATACTGTCCTGGTATGGAACCAAAATGCATACGGCTATTGTTCTTGCAACAGCTATTTTTAAGATCCTGAAGGATAATTTCTTGATCTTCTAGTGACAGTAGATGTGCTGACAGACTATCAGTCGCTTCAGCTTGCCCATCCACTGCTGCCTCCTTGGGGTCACTCTGCCATACTTGTCCCTCACTTTCCTATGATCATGCTTAAGTTCTTCTTTGAAGCCTAGTATTAAGATCTTCAAATGCCTGTGTTAGAAAAATCCTAGCTATTCCTTCCTCTTCCTGCTGTGTATCGTGCCCGGTTTGGTCACTATGATCTTTTTTGGGTCCTCCTTGCTTTTTTCCTCATCTGTTGTAGCAGTTTCCCTTCAATTTCCCATTTCCTCCTGACATGTCCAGGGTGAGCTACTTGCCACATGACATGTCCAGGGTGAGCTACTTGGCACATGTGTGATCCTGCCACACCTAACTTCTAGTTCCACCATCAGAGTTCCATTCTTTATTGTCCAAACATCACCCGGCTTTCTCCCTGAGCATTTGTGATGTCTGACTCTGCTCACTAGGTGACTGCTGTTACAGAGCTTTAACCTTCCAAGCCATCCTTGGTCGGTGATCCCTATAGGAGCCACCACACTTCCTAGAGGCCCATGGGCACTACTTCCAGACCTTGCTTTGAGCCACACCAGCCACTGCAGATCCCTTTGTCTGGCCTCGCTCTGTGGGGTGAGAAATCCCTGTGTAGGATGCCTGTTTAGTGCCAGGCTGCTGTGCCTTCACGCTCTGAGCCACCCCACCCGTCGGCCCACAGCTAGTTCTTTTTGAGAGTGGCCATCCTTGCAGCCTGCTGCCTCTCTCCAAGCAGCTTCTCTCACATGACACCTCAACGCCAGGTCACTCAACCCTCCCACTGTCACACAAGGGCCTCCACAACCTTTGCTGCTTCTTAGGCACCAGAGTTCACTGCATCTAGGCCCCAGCACCCACCCCACTTCTAGCTCTTCACTTATTCATCTAGTGCGGCAAGGGCCATCTGGGAGGGAATTGTCTGCTCAGGTGCTGGGATTCTTCTTTTTTTTTCACTCAGTCCCGCCTCACGATCGGGCCCAAAGCGTCTGCCCTCATTTGCAAACTGCACCAGTCCTCGCACCACCACGCCTGGTTGACCGCCATCCTGAAACAGCAGCTCACCAGGTCATGGTGGCCGTGCGGTTCATTCGGACAGTATAAGCGGGAGCCAGAGGAACTGGCCAGCTCAGCAGCCTGCGTCCAGCATCATGTGTGTTGGGCAGGACTTTCCTTTCATGGTAGATACCCGAGAAACAATGCAGCTTAAGCAATGGATCGAGGGTTTCCCTGCTATGTGTTCACCATCCATCTTCCTCAGATGGCCATATCCCTCTCTTAATTTTTTAATGCTCTGCACAATTGTTTCTTTGCCAGGGCACATTTTGCAAAAATACAATGACTTGTTTGTAATATCGTGGTCTAAGCATATGGCAGTAAAAACAACAGTGATATAATCTATGCTCTTTGTGCTAACATTCAGCACTTTGTAAAGTAGCGCCAGAAAATGCATATTACAACGCCTTTGGGGTGGGAATATTTTTTTCTCTCTTCCAATTTCAATGAAAAATGATCTAACATTACATTTCCATCATCGCATTCTTCACAGCTGGAAATGTCGCCGTGATTAATTATGCAAGTGAATTAATAAATATAAGCAATAGGGGTAATCTTCCCACTGTCCTTTTTATGCATCTGCCCAGAGACACAACTAATCTCGCGCCCTAACCGGTCCAGGGACTGCCAGCTCTTTTGTGGAAAGAGTCATTTTCCTTTAATCATCAGCCCTCACCTCCAAGCTTTTCTGAAAGCTCGGATCGGAGAAGAAAGAAAGCAAAAAGCATAATCACGGCGTATAATGATAAAAAAGGTCCTTCGGATACAAAGGAGAACCAGGTCACCCAGTGGCGGTGATTGCAAATCCATTGTTCAGCAAACAAGCCAAAGGAAATGGTCCTAACCCATGTTATCCCTGCTCGCTCTTTTCTGCTCATTGACAAGTCCATCTTTGAGAGAACTAATTTGGTTAAAAGTATCAGGTAAGGGTCTGGCTGAGATGCTTGTCCAATCTTTTGAAAAGCTGTTCTCAGCATCTTTTTTGTCGAGTGAATGTCTCTTTCTGCCGGTGAGTGGCGTCACAACCTGGCTGGCACCATTTTATTCACTGTCCACAAATCACAATGCTTGCTTTTGTTTACAGCCCGCGCAATGTTGTTGTGGGTTCTGAATGCCTATGGTGTACACTGTTTTTTCTAATGCAATGAATTATTCAATGAAGCCATGGGCACTGTCAGTGTTGCTTTCCCATTGTAAGTGTTGAATTTGTCATTGGTGTGTTTCACTATGTTGCTTGAGAGGTGTGATTTCAAGGATAAAGATGTCATCATAGGGATTGTAGAAATGCAATGTTATCTTTGGAAAGCTGGTGACAGAAAGAGCTCGGGTGAGTAAATCGTCCTCTTTGGGATTGTACTTGTGATTCTCAGTAAACTTCCAGTGAGAACCTCCTGGCTTCTTTTAAATGACACACAATAAAAAGAGGATCAGGTGTAAATGTTACAAGAGTCAAAAATATAAATCTTAATCATAGAGAGGGTAATTGGAAGTATGAGCCAGCCAAGGAACACATTATGCTGCAGGGTTGACAAAGTTGTGCTGGAACAACAGATAATTAATTAACATAATTTTGCACCTTTCGTGGCATTAATACTTCACTGTTTTGCCTTTCTTTCACATGTTGTCACTGTCTGGGAAATAGAATCAATTTAACCCCAAACTAGAGCAATCAGCAGTGAAGTGCCTGCCACTGAGCAGCAGCAAGGGTGGTAGAGTTTTTAGAAACGTTTGATGCATTTGAGCTAGAAATATTTTTTTCTTGTTAAAATATGCAAATTATGCTGAAGATGATGGATTATGTGGCAAGTGCGGCAAATCCTCCATTTTGCATAAAACCCCCAGCCGCACAATTACATGATCCAGGGAACCTGATTCTAAATCAGTAATTGTATGGCATCACCGTTATATATCACATTCTGACTTTCAGTATTCGATGTGCATGAGAACTCTTCCACTACTATGTCAATAAATAAGATGACCACTGACTGAAATCATTTTTTAAAGGTAGATACCCACATTGAGAAAACGTTTACGAGCTTTGAGAAAGCATCAGTCAGACTTCCACACTGGGTGAAACACTTGTTGTTGGATACATATGGAATAGTTAATCAACAAAGTCCAAAATTAGGACATTTATCTATAGATGGACTTCTTAACTTGAATAAGTATTGGTAGTTATTCACATTCTAAGCCAAAAAAACGAGACCCTGATATAGAGTTTCACAAATGGTAGTCTGTTGTCTATCAGGGTAGCAGAGGACATTAGGTCCACCACTCTGGCTGCCTGACAAATTTGGAAATGACCATCACCACAGAGGTCACCTGTACTTTGAAAGGAACCCGCTATCATACCACTTCTCTTCAGGGTACAAAATGTGTGGTGGACGGCCTCTGTCGGTTTTGAAGGCTGTTCACCAAACTTTTAATTTTGTTTTTGTTTTTTCAAAAACAAGCTCCCACAGTGGGAGTGTGTTTCTGAAAACACAAAACTAATGACCCCCACCCCATACCTTGATGTGGGGGATCATTCGTTTTTTTTTCTCTCACTGAGAAGTTTTACATGGTGGTTATGGGCAGAAAATTACCCTAACTAGGATTGTCAGTGTATCCTGCTCCTTTGGGCTCTCAGTAGAAGCTTTCTGCCGACTGAGCCAACAGGCTAAGTCAACAGAAAACTTAGTATGACCAGGACAAACTGTCATATTGATCCATTGACAGGGATCATCTTTATTTCCCAAGTCAGTAATAACAATTATGTAGTAGCAAACGGACACTACTGCAGCTCAGGCACTGCCTTTCCAACTGCCTCACCAGAATCTCTCCAACCTCACATTCCAGCATGATATTTTAGGATTCCACTCCTAACCCATCAATAGTATATATATATATATATACATACAAAACAAACCTACTGACAGTCACCACTAGGTAGTTCTAGTTAGGACCTAGTTTACATAGATGAAGCATTTTTTGTTTTGCCAATAACTTTGGCGCCACTTCATGAAACTTCATGAGATTTTCAAAACGTATACTTTGGTAATTTCAGCTGCTGTCTTGAAAGTTTTTGGCTGTTCCATCAAGCAGGGGCCGAGAAAAAGGAGGGTCCCAAAATGCACTTTCCAAATCCTTTTTTCCATAGACTCTTTAGTTATGCCTACTGCCCAAACTCCTGAACGGAATTACACCAAATTTGTCAGGAAGATAGATGCTGTTCCACAGATTATGGTTTTTTGTGGTTAGGTGTCAATCCGTTCAGTAATTTAAGGCCAAAAAATATGGATATATAGGGATAAGGATCCCCAGCAGATCCGACTGTCCCCGTGCAGATATCTGATTGGCTGTCAACACTTCAAGCAGAAAATTTTGGCAGCCATCTTCGGACCCAGCTTAAGTCGAGTCGAATCTTCTGAGTGATAGAACATTAATTTTTCTTTCCTATCACATTCGTGGGTTGAATGTCATAGGTATGTCTGGAAAGAGCAGCATAAGGAGTCACATGTGGTGTGATGGTGAAGGTCACCGACCCTCCAACTGAAAGTTGAGGGTTCTACTCCAGCTGTGTCTCTGGTTTTTCCCTTCTTTAATTTATTTTACACTTCACAAGGTAAAGGTTTATAGTGCAAGTTGATCTCACCCATTTTAAATGACAAATGCATTTTTCTTTTCAATTTGTTCTAAAATATCTCATTCTATGTATAGCATTCATCAAAGCCTAATTAGCTTTCTTTCTCTCAGTCTCTTGATTACTTTCTCTCTCTTTCTCTTTCTCGCCCTCCCTCAGGGTTGGGTGGTTAGGAGGGTTGGCCAGGCCTTGCAAACAACACCACTGGCCATGGCCAAAGGCAGTGTGAGGTGCAAGGCTGGGTGGTTATAGCGAGGTGAACAAAGGCCATGCGCAACTGTGGTTAGATTAAAATATAGTAATGAAAATTATTTTACATAAAAAATATCATAGAATTCAGTGAAAAATAAAGGTTACAGGGACGTTATAGTTTGGAAACAGAATTTATAAAAACATAGAAATTCACTTAAAGAACCAAAGGTTACAGGGACGTTATAGTTAGGTTCTGAATTTACTTGTACAAAGCCATAGAAATTCACCAGTTATTGTTAGAGTTATCTCAAGTAACTATAACTCAAGCCCTAAGGTAATTATAACTTGCACCCTCCCCATGCACAGTTTTTTGTCAAAAGTTTTACTGCAAATATTACATTAATATTATCAATGATGTTATTAAAGATGTAATGTGTGCCATAGTTTGTGGTGTGATTAGCAGCGCATGGCAAGGGCCCGTATTATAGTTACCTTAGGGTAGAGGTTATCGTTACTTGGTTGTTTTTAAGTGAAAAAAAAATGGAAAAAAATATATATATATGTATCTATCTATCTATCTATCTATCTATCTATCTATCTATCTATCTATCTATATATATATATATATATATATATATATATATATATATATATCAAAAATGCCACAAATCTCCCTTGCTTATATAAGAATACAAAATTACAAAACTAACAATAAAAGACGAAATAGCCTAAAAATAAACAGCACCTCTAGATATATTAGAATTAAAATAATACTGTACAAGAATTAGCCTTCCCACAATACAAATCCATCCAATTTCTTAGGACAATATTTTTCACAAACACTATTTTTCATAGCACCACTCCTCCAAAAAGAAGGAATCGGCTCATTTCCAACTTCAACACCATTCAACCCATCCTAAAGTGCAGTTGAACCAAAATTAGTCAGACAACTAGAATCATTCAAAAATATCGGATGAGGCATGTTTTTGGGCAGCCCAACATCAATGAACACATTGCCACTCTCCCCATTACTCCTATTGGTTTTTCTTTAGTAAACGCAGGACCCCAGCACACTGAAATTCTGTTCACATTCCACACATTCCCACCTTCCGCTGTCTTTCCCTCTCCATTTCCTTAACCACAAGGGGCACAATTTTAACCCTGGGATACAACCTTGTAAGAGGTGGAAAGGTGCATGAGCAGGCGCAGAATGCACCGTGGTGTGATACGCTAATAACAAAGACTGCAAACACTTCCTCCAACTAAACCCAGAATTACAAGACAATTGCAAAGATACTTTACCTACTCTATTAAACTTCTTGGCCATTAGTTTTGGGATCATATACTGAAATTCTTTCATGTACAACACTCACATTCTTCAAAAATTCCTCAAAGCACCTACTAGGAAATTGTAGACCATTGTACGACACCAAACTTTAAGGAATACCTTCCCAAGGAAAAAAACCATTATCTGAACAGTCAATAATCTTTCAGTTTCCACTTTTTTCACCATTTTAACCTCTGCCTATTTAGAAAAATAGTCAACTAAAACTATTGCAAAAGCTTAATTCCAGGGCAGAATATTTAAAAGGACTAATTATGTCAATTCCAACTTGTCTTCAATGTCCCTCAGGGACAGCCACAGGACAAGACTCAACCTTAACAGCCATAGAGGTTTTGTCACTATTAACACAAGTATTAGAAAGCCTAACCCAATTTTCAACAATAACATAGCCACCAGTATATTTCCCTTACTTTTAGTAGAGGGCATTCCAAGAAGACCATCATGGCACATCTCAATTATTCCTCCTCTCAACCCATTAGGTAGGACACTTTTGTCACCCCTTTAAACAATTCCTTTCGAAAAACTAAACTCATCCTTAATTTAAAAAACACCTAACTCATCTCTCAAATTCCATCTTTTTTCCTTCCATTTTTCTTCTGAAATAGATTTGGTGATAGCATTAAAGTCCTCAAAAGTGAAAGCAACCTCACCTTCATACTCAGAAACAATGCTTAAATCTTTATCAGGGTTTCCCCCAGGCATCCTTGACATGCAATCTCCATGTACATTCCTGTGATCAGGGACATTCTCCACCCTATAACTAAGCTTAACTTGCTTGCTACTTGCTAGTCTACTCAACTTTGCAGTTAAATTTCCCCCCAACCAGAAGACAGAATTTTCACTGAGGGTTTGTGATCTGCCATTATGACAACAATTGTGGCCAAAATATAAGTTCTATAATGGTTGGAAGCCAATGTGCATTCTAACAATTCCTTTTCAATAACAGAATAATTCAGCACAGTTCCCCTGAATGTCCTAGAAGCATATGAAATACCCCATTCTTCCTTTCCAGCCCTCTGCATCAAAATACCTCCAATCCCCACAGCACTTGCAGCTAATGAAAAAACATACACTTTCCGTGCAACAAAAGGTTTCAAACAAGGTGCTTCAATTATTTCTTCCTTGTGTGATCTGAATGCAGTATACAGGAGAACACCCCATTCAAATGCCACATTCTTCCTCAGAATTCTCCTTAGATGTTGCAGTTTAGAAACATATTTTTGTACTAATTTCGCATAAAACTCAGTCAAACCCAAAAAAGAAGACAACTGCTCCTTGGTTTGCAGAGTCGTATGGGAAAATTGTGTTTCTGCCCCCCCCTTGATGTATCACCTCAAAATGCTCTACAAAGGAACCTTCTGTTGTGCACAGTTGAGGGTTGGCTCCTTGTAAGGGGTTGGACACAGTACCTGGTCACAGGCCTGAACCTGTGGCCTACCCTACATTGCACACAACCAAAGGTCTTTAACGTTTATTTTCCTCTTAACTCCAAACATTACCAGGCAGGTTGGAAAAGAGAGCATAACTTTTGTTTACCTGGTGTAGGAAAGTGCCCCTTTGGCATAGTTACCACCCCACTTTTGCCTGAAATTGATGCTGATTTGACTGAGAGTGTCCTGGGATCCTGCTAACCAGTCCCCAGCACCAGTGTTCTTTCCCTAAACTGTAACATTGTTCCCATAATTGGCACAACATCGGCACACAGCTAAGTCCCTTGTAAAAGGTACCAGTGGTACCAAGGGCTCTGTGACCAGGGAGGGTTCCTAAGGGCTGCAGCATGCATTGTGCCACCCTAAGGGATCCCTCACGTAGCACATCCACACTGCCATTGCAGATTGTGTGTGCTGGTGGGGAGAAAAAAGGTAAAGCCAACATGGAATCCTTCTCAGGGTGCCATGCCCACCAACCACTGCCTGTGGCATAGGTAAGTCACCCCTCTAGCAGGCCTTACAGCCCTAAGGCAGGGTGCACTATACCACAGTTGAGGACAGAGCTGCATGAGCAAATTCCCCTACAGTGTCTAAGTCCAATCTTAGACATTGTAAGTGCAGTGTGGCCATATTAGTACGTGGGCTGGGAGTTTGTCATTATGAACTCCACAGCTCCATGTTGGCTTCACTGAAGCCTGGGAAGTTTAGTATTAAACTTCTCAGCACGATAAAACCACACTGATGCCAGTGTTGGATTTATTGTACAATGCACCCAGAGGGCATCTTAGAGATGCCCCTGGTACTTTAACCAACCCTTTAGTGTAAAGCTAACCAGTCTCTGCCAGCCTGTCACTAAAAGACATGTTTCTGACCACATGGGGTGAGAGCCTTTGTGCTCTCTGGAGTCAGAAACAAAGCCTGCTCTGGGTGGAGGTGCTTCACACCTCCCCACTGCAGGAACTGCCACACTTGGTGGTGAGCCTCAAAGGCTCAGGCCTCCTGTTACAGTGCCCCTGTGCACTCCAGCTAGTGGAGGTGCCCACCCCCTAGATAAAGCCCCACTTCTGGCTCCATGTCCGGTGGGAAAATGAGGTAAAACAGGGAGGAGTGACCACTCCAGCTAGAATCACTCCTAAAGTGTCCAGAGCTGAAGTGACCGCGTCCCTGCAGGATCCTTCATCTTGGTTTAGACAAGAGGGACTAATATGGTTAGGAATGTGCCCCCCTCCCCAAAGGGAGTGGGCACAGGAAGGGTGTATCCACCCTCAGGGACAGTAGTCATTTGCTACTGCCCTCTGACCCCTGTAACACCCCTAAATCTAGGATTTAAGGGCACCCCTGAACCTATCTCACCAGATTTCTGGTGGCCTCAAGAAGAAGGACTGCTAAGCTGACCCCAGCAGAAAAGACTCTAGACACCAACTGACTTGGCCCCACCCTGCTGGCCTGTCTGCAACTTCAAAGACTCCTGAACCAAAAAAGTGACACATCTTGCAGGGCCAGCGACCTCTACGAACCCCCAGAGGACTGTCTGCCCAGCAGAGGACCAAGAACTCCAGAAGACAGCGACCCTGTCCACAAGAAACTCCAAAAAGGACTCCAGAACCGCCCCAGATCTGCAAGTCCTGTCCACTCTGCACTCAAAACCCACAGACCGTGTCCAGGTGACCCAGAGAAGGTACCCAGGTGATTCCAACCTCGAGTCCACCCAAGGTTGACCTCTCCTGGCCAACACCACAACACCTGCACCCTGAATCCAGGGGTTACCCCTGACCGTGACCGGATCCGATGAAGATACCAGATGCCCAAGGAGTCGTCTGCACCAGCAGCCCCCTTGCCTTTGGGAATCTGACCGACGTTCCAGCGACATCCAGCATGTGCCTTTCCTGCCTGTCCAGCTTTTGGTTTCCTGGAACCGACCCATGGACCCAGCCTGCAGCATCTTTTATGACCCCTGTGGTACCCCCAAATGAAAAGAATGGGGCGCCCAGCTCTGTGCTTGCACCCTGAACTCGACTGCCCCTGTTCCGCTGAGGGTGTGTGTTTGGTGTGACACCCCACATGCTGATCTAAACCCCCCAGGCATGTGTCCTGGAACCACAGGTGCTTACCTGCAATCTGTATTCTACCGAGCACCTCCAGTCCTCATAGGATTTCATTACAAACCTGATGCCAACTTTGACCTCTGCACTCAGCCGGTCCCGTGTTGCTGGTGGTGCACTTTTTCGGGTCAGCCTAAACTTTGACCTGTGGACATCCTAAATGCAAAAGACTGGAATCGTAAGTCGTGTACTTACCTGTTTTCTGTGCTAACACTCCCCCCCCACCTCCCATGAACTCCTTTGAAAAATTGCACTGACAACATTTGAAATAGAACAGTGCTACTTACTTGTAAACTGCTTTATTTACAAAAAACAAACAAAGTACATTTGATACATGTTGACAACTGTACTTACCTGCAGCAAGGTTCTTCTGGTTTTAGTAATAAATTACAAAAAATACTTTTGCTGTATAAAAACAATTGGGCTGGAGTTAGTCATTGAGGCCCATATTTATACTTTTTTAGCGCCACATTTACCTCGTTTTTTGACGCAAAACAGTTGCAAACTTACAAAATACAATTGTATTTTGTAAGTTTGCTCCGCTTTAGCATCAAAAAATGACGGAAATGCGGCGCTAAAAAAGTATAAATATGGGCCTGAGTGTGTGCTCATTTCTTGACCGTGTGTGTACAACAAATGCTGTTGCACTACCCTCGGATAAGCCTAACTGCCCGAACACACTACCACAAAGCCTCTGTTAAGCCTCTGAGGAGCCCCTGGACTCTGGGCACACTACACCTCATTTTGGTGTAGTATATACAGAGCCAGCTTCCTACACCTGGTATTTACTTTATCCTACCCACGAGTTTACCTTCAAACCAAGAAATGAAATGATTATCTTTTTTCTTTTACCGTTTTCAATACCAGAGGAAATTTTCACAGACACTTGCCATGCATTTGGGCCATGACAATGAATACAAAGAAAATTATAAATAGTTACTACTAGCAAAAGGTTGGCGTTAAACTCATGCAAGACATACGATGAAACGTGGTAATGTCACTATATTGCATTTCATTTTTTGACAGGAAAACTCAAAAGCCATTTTAATATAGGAATGTGTTACTGGCACCACATTGAGCTCCTATGCCTGGAGTCTCAATGAGCCTTATATAATGCCCTTCTCATCTGCAATTTTAAGTAGTAGGTAGGGATGGCCAGCATAGCACTATAATACAATGTAAGTTTACCCAATTTATCTGACTCCCTATTCACTAGCTAGACTACCACTTTGTGACATGCATATTGTTGCACAGCTAGCCTACTAATATGCATGCGCTGCCAAAACAAATCCTGCTCCTTCATATTTATAGCTCCCTCCACCAGGAGTGGAGGCCTGCGGGTGACAGCAACCCTCTTCCTGATGTATCATAGTGGAAATCCTGTATAGAAGGCTTTGAAGTATAATGTTGTGGCTTACAAGCACATTTATGTATGGAGGAGGTATGTGAGGGCTTCTGATCCATTTGGGGAAGTAGTAAGGCTGCAGCTTCTGATGACGCAGAAAAAAAAGACTAACATATATTCATATATCATGTAACCAAGATCGTATAATGTAGTGTGATTCTAGTAAATAAAATAATGAACGAGGGAAATTGTGCCCTCGGGGTAGTTCGCCATCATTATAAACAAGCTTAATTAATCATGAAGAACTGAAAATCGTAGTACTCCGTCATAATTGCAAATGTGTTTTATGATTTTCTTGATTGAAACTGTTTTATGCTTAGCTTAAATTTAGTAGAGGCTTTGGCCTAGTCGCCTGGTCTCATATTCAACTGCGTGGTTTTCACTTGCACTAACAAAAGCATATTATTTCATTTAAAGGTTGTATTTTTCCAGTAGAAATGACTAGTACCTTATCTCAAGGTTTCGTGCTAGGATGGTTGCATCCCTTTTGATGCAAGGTCAACTCCTGCAGGTGCAGACAATAAAAGCACTGTGGTATAATTAATTGGCAAAATTGTTGTAACTTGTGTTCCAAGGCTCCAAGGACAATGTATGCATAAATGAGTACTAGGAGAAAGACACTATTCATTGGTCAAATTGAAGCCACCCTATGAACCCTCCAATGGAAGACTCTGCAGAATTTGGAATGCTTCTTACTTAAACCCACCGGACAAAGAGAAGTCAGCCATTTTCCTTGATGCCTTCTTTGAAGCCGAATGCCAGGCGCCATCTTAGACGACATCTTGATGCCCTTTTCTCTATTCCAGAGAAAAGAGACTTTAAGAATTCTCACCCTAGAGACATTAACTTTAATGTTGCCCCGTCTTGCCCATGCAGTAACTTGGCCCCATTCTCCTTGCTGCTGCAAGGAAACTTGCCCTTAATTCTGCCCCTTTGAGATCTGCCCCATGCTGACCGAACCGGTACCTGAAGTACGAAGACTTTCCTTGTATGCTGATTGTATTTGGTAATTATGAAAGGATAACTGTATTATGCATTGTGTTTTTCCTTTTAGGTACCAACTGCTATTTTGATAGGGCCCAAGCTAGAAGTTTTCTAAATTTGTGTTGATCAAATTCGTTTTGCATGAAGTCCCACATGCCAATGCTAATTAGAGGTTGGTTAAGGTATTCACTTGATGCACCATGTTGAATTGAAATCTTGTTATGCTGACCGATGTATGCAATTAGTCAAGTTCAATTACTAATATTAGTGATTTGCATTGCTATAACTGAGTGTATTTTAACTCAGATTTTGCGTAGATTACGTTTCTTCCGCCGCTATGGACAGCTAGTAATGTTCGTATACATATATCATTTGGTTTTAAGACTTATATATATTGTCTTAGCTTTGTTAATATAGGGAAATAAATTCACTAACTTTTAATAAACTGGAGTGGTTATTCATGACTGAAAGGTCATGGTGCGTCGAAATACCAACTGTTATTGATTCCTAATGTGTTATTTTGATCTATTAATTGAGTATTGGCTATCGATTACAATAGTCATTGATTATTAGTTTAAGTGATCCGACTATTCTAGGATGAGGAGAATCCAACTCGGTTAAAAGGTTCACCGACCTCCAACGTGTCCAGGTATAGGGAAATTTATAAAGGCTGGACGCGTTATCAGTAGATGGTAGCAGAGATTGATGGTTACGCCCTTTGGGACCCCATCCGAACACTAGACGGAGTCAAGTTAGAATTTTCTTTGATAAAACAAGTTGGAGAGATGATGATGCCCTAAATCCCCAATGACTTTCCCGGAATCTCAGAGCTTGCGAATGGAGGAAATGGAGGTGTGAGAATGTTTCCGGCGTTTCTAGTGACGGTATGAGAGAAGTTAGGGTTTTGCACTTGCACAGCTTATTGCCGCAGATTAATTGAGAAGTTTTTGAGGATTTTAGGGGGTTATGTAGAGTAGTGTTACTCCAAAGTGTGAGTGTAGGGAAGTCGTCGAACTTCACATGTGTGTAGCGCTTTGTGCAGGAAAAATTGTCCACGTGGTTGTTGATGTTGAGACGGGCCCTGCGAGGTCAAGAGACTCCGGAGTATGTTGAAAAGTGTATGAGACACTTGATTGATGTTGTAATCTGTTCGGTTTAATAGGTTGATCGGGCGTGGTCAACGAGTCAGTATGAATCATTGATCAGTTGAGAGTAAAGTTTGCGGGTCAAATTTTGCTTGCGAGAGCGGGAAACCGAGAAAGATGGAATAACTGCAGAGGCTAGTGAAAAATCCCTAAAGTTTCTGAAGCGATTGTATTACCCTTCCTGTAGTAAACCGACAGATTTGTTTTCTTCTTTTTGGTTATTGCTCGCGATATATTGCAGAAATTAGTTTTGAGTGAAGCTGAATGAAGGAGGACAAGCAGCAGGACTTTGTCAGCCGCAGTGTGTGAGTGTGACGTCACTACGAGCCGCGCTGGGATAGGTTGGTTGGTGAGAAGGGTTGCGCACGGATTGGACGCAGTCCGTGAAGCGCAATTGGTGGGGAAAGGCAAGCGAAGAGTATTCCGGGAATTAAAGTCACTTATTGATTACACATTTTAGAAAATAAAAGACGGAAAGATGAAATTTTTCACAGCATTTAAGAGTGCATTGAGGGGAGATGTGTATATAAAAGCAAATGTAGGAGAAGAAACACCGCCTGAGGGTACACCAGCTCACATCGTGATCGAAGAAAAGGGTGCCGCACCATGTCTTTGGCTAAAGCAATGGTGCAAACTAACAGAAAAGCATGGAAGTGTAGCGTTCCCTATCCATGGGTAGTTTAATCTAAGAGTTTTGGAGAATCTAAGATTCGCGCTATACGACATGAAAGTACCTCCAAGACCAGCGCAGTTTGAGGCATTAGTAATTTGGGAACTAATAGCTAGGAACCAACAACAAAAGAAATTTGAGACAAAAATAAGAAAAGTAGAAAAGACACTAGCGGATGCTAGATGGGATACCACACAAAAGGTTTGGAGATCAGACGTACTGCAGGGAATTAAATTGTTTCCAGCAATTACTGATGAAGCAGAAACGGAAGGAAGGAAAGCTACCTATAAAACAAACAGGAGTCAGTCCAGAGATATAGAAAACAACAGAAATTCGAAAAGATCAGACGAGTCAGACGATGAGGAGTTCATTATACAATTGTTAAATGATCGCCCGCCACCATATGTGGAAAGCGAAAAAGGCTCAAGCATTAGCACTGTTCCTCCAGAACCAATACAAGGTAATGTGACACCGAATTCAAGAATATCACAGAGGCAGAGCAGTTCCGATATACCCTTTTCACCACAAATACCACAAATTCAGAGGATATATCCCGACGTACCTAAATTGAATCCTGTCGATAATTATCAGCCGCAGGTTCAAAGGCGCTGCTGTGATGAGCATAATCTGGGAATGACTTCTGATTTAATGGCGCAGGGAGGACAGAATTATCAAAGACCAACATGGATTCAAGCTGAATCAACACAAATTGTGATGCCTCAGAAGCAGATGCAAGAGGTGCTGAGGTACACACAAACAGCAGAGAACTGGTTAGACATGCCAATAATGATGAACCATAATGTGGGAATTAACATGCCACCGAATTCGGGGAACGGACAGAATCCAGACGCAATATCTCTGCCTATCACTGTAGGTCCGCCAGTATCCTTGTATATACAGGCAAAGCCGAATGCATGCGACCAAGGGGTAATGATACGAAATGAGACAGGGAGGAGATGCATAGAAAACACTCCAGAAACAACCCCGGTAGGAACACTGCCAAATAGATCTGGGTCTTTGTCGGAATTTAGTCCAATTCCAATTTGTGCTCCGTCAACTGTGGTAAGATCGAATCCACCACTAATAGTACCGCTATCTTCAAAAACTGAAACGTTGCCGCAACCATCAGTAGCAGTTGATGTAAGTGCCACATTGATGGGACTGAATGCACAACAGCTAACACAATGGTTCAACAGTTTGAAATCCCCACAGAGTACATCCAGCGGGAAGGGAGAAGAATACCTGAATAAAATAAGATTGGCCATGGAAGCAGATGAACTAGTAGAGGGAACGATGGGTCTAAACAGGTTAGAATCATACACAGAAGAAGAGCTGAGGTACATGTGCCCTAGGATTACAATAGAAGTGAGCAACATACATAAGAAATTACAAGAGATTGCAGACAGAAACGGGATCGATATAGGTAAGACTAAACACTTGAGCAGAAGTTACAGGCTAGACTTTGAGACAAAAGACTTTGAACACATGAGATCTGCAGGGATGAAAACACACCTTAAGGAGATACTGCAGAGGGCGCAGGTCTGGAGATGCTTAGACAAGTGGGAAAGTAGATGGGTTAAGAAAAAGGACAAAAAGAAGGAAAGTACTCCAGATCGGCATGAAAAAGCACAACAGAATGACGACCTGATAACAATGTTACCTATGCGAGAAACAGCAGGGGTAAAACTTGTACATGTACCATGGCACAGGTGCGATATTCAATCCTTTACGGATGATTTCCCTAAATTAAGAGAGAAACCAATTGAATGGTACCAACAAACAGATAGATTTGTAAAACTCGCAAAATGTCTTTGGGAAGAGCTGAATACTTTATTTGAGATTGTGGTTCCGGCAGATTTGTGGGAAGATTGTAAGAGGGCTGTAGGTTGGCCAACAAGCGAAACAGAGAGGGACAGGGACACAGGTGCACCATCACCTACGGTAATGAGCTTATACCATAAGGTGATTGAGCACTTGAAAACAAAGGTCGCGTCAAAAAAATGTGGATTGGCAGAGGATTGACAGAACGGCACAAGAAGTTAAAGAGTCGATACATGCATATTATGAGAGATTGTTGAAAGCCTCTAAAAATTACAGTGGCACGGAAACGATTGAGCCAAAGGACATGCTCCATTTTGTGTTCAGATTTGTGGAAGGATTGAGACCCGAAATCAGCCAGATGATTAAAATGCATTTGATTTGTTGGCAGTCAAAATCGATCGACGAAGTGTTGAACTATGCAAAATACTGTAGTGATGAGATTGAGACGAAGCAGAAAAGGTTGAAAGAAAAGGTGATGGTGATGCAGCTTAGAGCAGCTCAGACAGGTTTGCAAGGTTTACAAGGTTTTCAACAGCAGTTGCCGCAGCAGCAACTGCAGGGAAATGCTATGTTTCAGCCACAAATGAGAGGCAGAGGCCGAGGAGGTTCTGTGAATAATGGTCCTGATATAAATACTGTTATGATCCCGAATGGTATACAGGCAATGAAGAAGGTAATGCCATGTCACACGTGCGGAATCGTCGGGCATTGGAAACGGGAGTGCCCAATGATGGTGCAGGAAGGTGTAGGTCAGCAAAACAATGATGTCAATGCATTTCAGAATATGAGAGGACCGAAATTGAGAGGTCCAAATCCAAATTTTCAAAATAATTTAAATCAAATGTAGGGTTTACAACCCATACAACCGCAGCAGGTGCAAATGCCCCGTGCACAAATGGCACAGTTGCAGCCAATGCAACAGCAGTTTCCTATGGTACCTAATCAGCAAATGCAAATGCCCTTATCACCAATGAATCAGCAACAAGTAATGCTTCCTCAACAGGTCGCGGGTCAAGGGATGAACCAAAATGACACAGTACACCAATTCCCGTTACACAGTGAGAATGGAATAAACGATGCATGGGAGAGTGAAAGTTCAGATGAGGAGGGAAATTGTATGCTTGCAGCATCCTTGGAAGTTGATCAAAAGGGTCGGTATGTGGAAGGAAGAGTTATGGGTCACCGTGTTTCATTCTTGGTTGACACCGGAGCTACACGCTCTACAGTTAGAAGCATTGAAGTACCAAACTTGCCACTTTCATGGAGAACAGTTCAAGTAGTGGGAGTAGCAAATAGGTACCTGACAAACCCAATCACAGATCCAGTGCAAGTCAGAATTGGTAACTATCAAGGGTCACACAAATTTGTGGTGTGTGACTCAAGCCCGATATCACTGTTAGGGAGAGATTTATTGTGTAAATTGGGATGCTCGATTATGTGTTCAAATGATGGAATTAAAATTCAGACAAACAGTGATGAGGAAGAAGAGGACAGTTTAGGAGGAGACGTAGTGGAAACTGTCGACGAAGAGTATCTCCTGGTTACTCTTTACCCAATGCTCACTGAAGCAGATATTCCTGCTGAGTTACAGGAAACAGTTGGAAAGGAAGTGTGGGATATGACAGGAAAAGAAGTAGGATTGGTCAAAGGAGTAGAACCAGTGAAAGCGACAGTAAAACCCAATGTAAATTTTCCCCAGACCCCAAAATACCATATGGCACAAGACACCCTCATGAAAGTCGCCCAACTCATTGATGAGTTTGTAAAACAGGGAGTACTAAAGGAAGTATTAAGTAGTCCATGTAATTCACCAATCATGGGACTAATAAAACCGAGTGGAAAGGTCCGGATTGTTCAGGATTTGAGGAAAATAAATGACATAATAGTCAAGTGTTGTCCTGTAGTACCAAATCCAGCTGTGATAATGTTTCAAGTTCCCTGTGATGCTGAGTGGTTCTCAGTCATCGACTTATCACAAGCATTCTTTTCTGTGCCTCTTCATGAGGACAGCCAATTTCTCTTTTGTTTCAAATTCCTAGACAGAGTCTACAGTTGGTGTCGAATTCCTCAAGGGTTTTCGGAGTCACCATCAATTTTCAATCAGATTCTAAAGAAAGATTTGGAATCATTGGAATTACCATTTGAATCAACCTTGGTACAGTATATTGACGATTTGCTGATCGCGTCCAAGACAGAAAGTGACTGTACAGCTGACACCATTGCCCTATTGAATCATTTGGGAAGGAATGGACACAAAGTGTCCCCTTCGAAATTACAGTTCTGTCAGAATAAAGTGAAATATTTGCGTCACCAGATAGAGAAAGGGTCGAGAAGAATTATGAAAGAGAGGATAACAAGTGTACTTCAAATGAGTCCACCGAAGACGAGAAGAGAGGTGAGAAAGTTTTTGGGAATGGTGAGCTACTGTCGCCAACGGATTCCCAATTTCTCAACTCTAGCAAAACCTTTGCTGAAACTGACCCAGGAAGATGCGCTGGATGAAATAGTGCTGAAAAGAGATGAGATGGATGCTTTTATTGAATTAAAGGAATGCATGTGCAGGGCTCCAGCTTTAGGTATGCCTGATTACACAAAGCCTTTTACATTGTTTTGTCATGAACGTGATGCATGTTCCTTGTCTGTCTTGACTCAAGCCCATGGTGGCGTAAACAGACCAGTCGCATATTTTTCAGCTACTTTGGATCCGGTCGCAGCAGCACTGCCAGGGTGCTTGCGTGCCGTAGCAGCAGTTGGTATCAGCCTAAATCAGAGTGAAGGAATAGTGATGGGACATCCTTTGACAGTCATGGTCCCTCACTCAGTCGAGATACTTGACACGTTCCCGAACACAGCACATGACCGGTGCTAGGCTTACAAGGTACGAGACAATAATTTTGGGTTCACCTAACATGCAGCTGAAAAGGTGCACTACGTTGAATCCAGCAACCTTGTTTCCCAGTAAAAATTTCGAAATTGAGAACGCTGAAGACATTGAGCACGACTGTCTTCAGGTGACTGAATTTTGCACAAAACCAAGACCTGACATCAAAGACACCCGATTGGAAGAAAATGATCAAGTTATTTTTGTTGATGGGTCATGTTTAAGAGATGCACTAGGAATATTGAAAGCAGGATATGCTGTATGTACAATAACAGGTGTTCTGGAAGCATCTTGGCTTCAAGGAGTTTACTCTGCACAAGTAGCGGAACTGGTAGCACTTACTAGAGCGTGCCAACTTTCTGCATTAATGAAAGTCACCATTTACACTGACAGTCAGTACGTATTTGGAATAGTGCATGATTTTGGACAGTTGTGTTCACAAAGAGGCTTCATGACCTCTTCAGGATCACCAGTGAAAAATGGTGAAAGGATAAGAGAATTGTTACATGCCATCCAGTTACCAGGAGAAGTAGCAGTTGTAAAATGCAGTGCGCATTCAAAATCACAAGATTATGTTTCTTTGGGAAATGGATATGCAGATCAAGTCGCAAGGTTTTGCGCATTGAACTGTATATTGCTCAGAGACAAATGGAACTTGATAAGTGAGCCAGAATTTGAACCAAGTGAAGCTTTTGCTCTAAAGGTTGTAGATACAATTGACAAATTGAAATCCTTACAGAACGACGTCAGTGAAGATGAGAAACTCTCATGGAGCAAATTACAATGCATAAAGAAACCAGATGATTTGTGGGTTTCAAGTGAAGGGAGATTGGTTTTACCAAACAGTCTTTTGACACAGTTGGCTAGATTGTACCATGGACAAGCCCATCTTGGAAGGGATGCCATGGTTAGACTATTCAAAATTGATTGGTTTAATCCCAAATTTCGTCAAGTTGCTGAAGCAGTTTGCCATCGTTGCGTCGTTTGCCAGCAAATGAACGCAGGGAAGGGAACAGTAGTAAATTTGAGCCACATTGGAATCACAGGTGGTCCATTCAGCAGGATGCAAATGGATTTTATTGAGATGCCTGTGCATGGAGGCTTGAAATATGTGTAGGTGATTGTGTGTATTTTTAGTCACTGGATTGAAGCATACCCCACACGTAGAAATGACAGCCTTCCAGTTGCAAAACTACTCCTGAGAGAACTAATACCACGTTTCGGATTCCCGAGCTCCTTAGAATCAGATAGGGGAAGTCACTTCAATAACGAAGTAATAAAATTACTGTGTGCAGCACTGAACATTGAGCAAAAATTGCATTGTAGCTACCGCCCTGAAGCATCAGGACTAGTGGAGCAAATGAATGGCACTTTGAAATCGAGGATGGCGAAAATATGTGCATCAACAAACTTGAAATGGCCTGACGCATTGCCCTTGGCATTAATGTCAATGAGAAACACCCCTGATAGAAAGACTGGACTGTCCCCACACAAGATCCTCATGGGCAGAGCCATGAGGCTTCCAGCAGTTCCTGCAAATGCTCTTTTGAATATTACAGATGATATGGTGTTGGACTATTGCAAAGGTCTAGCTGATGTGGTAAGCTCTTTTTCTCACCAGGTGGAGGCAACCACCTTGCCACCGATCCAAGTTCCAGGACACGCCCTGAAAGCAGGTGACTGGGTCGTGATAAAGAAGCACGTGAGGAAGTCGTGTTTGGAACCCCGTTGGAAAGGACCTTTTCAAGTGATTCTGACAACTACCACCGCTGTCAAGTGTGCGGGAGTTCCCAACTGGATTCACGCCAGTCACACGAAAAGGGTGACGTGCCCCACAGAAGAGGAAGTTGAAGCGCTGAAATCGCCAGTGACTGACAAGAAAGTACCAGGAACTGAGACAGAACAAAGAGAACCTGGAGGCGAACAAGCAGAAATAGAGGAGGGAGAGATATTTTCTGAGGAAGAAACAAGAGACCCATTTGAGGAGATGGGAGGAGAAACCTCAGAAAGTGACAAAGATCCTGAAGGTAACGAAGAGCCTGCGACAGGTGAAGGAGTAGGAGAGCCTGATCAGAGGAGGGCTTTCCCAGAAGCAGCCGATACAGGAAAAGAAAAGGAAAACCTGATTGACCTCCTAGTGGAAGAAAAGGAGGCGGGACAGGGTGAAGTCGTTCAACCTCATCCAGAACCGGTTGCAGGGCCCTCAGGAGAAAACAGTGCGAAACGGAGACAAAGCATATCGCCAGTGAAATTAAGGACTAAAGAATTATCAAATGAAGGTGAAGGGCCAAAGTTGAAAGAGAAAAGAAAAGAGGTGCCTGTCGCAATAGCAACAACAAGCGAAGAGAAAGACCTGGCCAAGGAAGAAAGTACCAGTGAGAGAGAATCAAAACGAGATGCAAAATTGAAAAGGAAAAGAATACCGAGCAGAAGATATTCTGGTCCGGAATGGGCATACATAGCCACTAACGATTGGTCAGACGAATTCCTATCTCTCAGTCCTGAGAACGAAGAAGCAGAACTTCACTTTGACATTTGAGAAGCGAAATCCCATGAACATTTCCGAATAAGACATTAAATAACCTGATTGACTTTTGAACCGGCTAAGACACTGCTAACTTGATTGACTTTGAAACCGATTTTGAGACAAAGCTGCTAACCGATAAGAGACTAAGCTGCTAAAGAAAACAGTGTGAACATTGAATTGGTTCAGCTTTATATATATATATCTGCAAATCTGATTTGAAAGAGTGTCTTCAACTTTCTGATTCTATATAGATCATGACAGGCTACACTACACAGGGAAGTAAGATGAAGTGTTGTAAATACGTGTGTGTGGGTCTAATAACTGCATGCGTACTAATAATTGTAGCAATAATTCTTGGAATGCATGGAAAGAATGAGAGAGAGACGAATGATGCTTCTACTTCTAAACCTATTACTGAACGAACTCCTTTAAAGAAACTCGAACAAGACGAAAGACATTTGCATGATAAGAAGGAACTTTCGTCCAACGTTTTCTATCGCTTGTTGAGTGAGTATGTTGAGACAATGGATACGAAAGATTGTTATGTATGCACACAAATACCTACCTCAGTAGTGGAAGGGGTGACATATCATAGCATGCCTCTTACGTACGGAATTACATGTAGTTTAATAATGACCAGATTTTATGGTCAGGAGTATATTCACTACTTTTATTCCAATTAGGATGTTACATTTGCATATATCCCCATAATTGAGTATCTGAGTAAAGTAGCAAAAGATTATTATATAAAATTGATGAGGGGTTTCTTTGAGCCATTGTCACCTTTTCACACAGCTCACGCCCACAGAGAAAACCTTCCATGCTTGCTTTCACAAATGGAGATAAGCTTTTTAGATCGCACTGACGATAGGAGGAAAGAGGTGAAGGAGAAATTAGAAAGGGAATTACACATGAGGACATCTGTAGATAACTATGCTTTTGCCGCGATAAAGACACAAGGGAAAATAGCTTTAGATACATTACAAGTAGGGAGATTTTGTGTGCATAGACATAAATCATATTATGACACAGTTTTTGTGGGAACGAGTGAATGTAAACATACGTTTTTGTTTCAACCTAAATGGACGTTCATGCTGAATGGACAAGACCCAGTTATTCCAGGGGTATATTATATTTGTAGACTTAATGCCTATTATCGCCTTCCTAAAGGATGGTATGGGAGATGTTATTTGGGAATAGTATTTCCAAAGGTTTATCAACTGGACGACTTAAAGAATTTTCCAAAGCTGTCTGAATCACATCATGTTCAGAAAAGAGAGACAGCTTTTGGTGTGGTAGGAGATATATTTGGAGCAATGATTCCTTCAGTGGGAGTCATATTGAATTCAATCAAAATACGAAAGTTGTCTACTATTGTGGATAACATGCTGACAAAATTCCCAGGAGCTACAATCCTGATGGATGCTGAACTTGCTGCAGAAAGAGCTATGACTCTTCAAAATCGGCTTGCCTTAGACATTCTTTTAGCAAAGGATGGTGGCGTTTGCAAAATGCTTGGTACACGTCACTGTTGTACTTATATTCCGGACAACAGTGGGAAAATTAGAAAAATGCTTACAAATTTAACTAACGAAAGTGCAGATTTGAAAGAATTGAAAGAACCAGGAGTATGGGAGAAGGTTGGAAAAGGATTTGCTTCAGTGGGAAATTGGCTCAGCAACATTTGGAACGGACTATTACTGAAAATAGTAAAAGGAAAGATATTAAAATATTGAAAGCAAGAAACAAAAGAAGAAGTGAAGAGAAAATAGAAAACAAAATGGTAGAAATATACAGAGAAAAATCTAAAGGAACCAAAAGAAAGAGGGAATTGACTGAAGTGCCGAATTACTAAAACAGAATTTTAATTGGAATAAAATTTGTGGGTAGATTTGATGTGATTACTTAATTAGTCATCAGAGGAGGGATTGATGACGCAGAAAAAGAAAGACTAACATATTGTCGTAGTTTGGACTCTTGCTCTGAGCAAGACTGCTGGTTTAAAGATAACAGTACTTTTGTTTGTAGGTGACTGAGGGGGTTATTCCAACTTTGGAGGAGGTGGTAATCCGTCCCAAATGTGACGGATTTACCACCAGCCGTATTACGAGTTCCATAGGATATAATGGACTCGTAATACGGCTGGTGGTATATCCGTCACTTTACCGTCACTTTTGGGACGGATTACCACTTCCTCCAAAGTTGGAATGACCCCCTGAGTCTTTCCTACAACAAGTCGGAACTGTTGTCCTAACCTCACCGGCTCACTAGCAGCACCTCACCAGAAACACAATAGTAAAAGGTGATTTGTGGCAGTCGCTTACGCATGGACTCAAAGTAAGATATCTCGGGGTTGTCGTGGTTAAACGGAGATTACCCTTTTCTCACAGATATATTATGTCTCATACAAACAAAGGCAATAACACAGATGCAGTGAAGTTATAATAGTTTTTATTTAACATAACTGCAATTTGCGATAAGTTGCATGAACTGCAATGATTAGGATAATGAATATACCAAGAAACAGTATTGTGAAGAAGAGAGTCATGGTTATAAAGACCCCCACCATTTTTGCAATATATGAAAGAAATATATATATATATGTATGTATAAGATGGAATATGCCCTAATACCCTAATATCCTAATGAGAATAGGCCTAACCTTCTACCTAAAGGAGAGCTGGGTTTGCTAAACCTAATCTGCCAAAACCGTGTCCATGAGTGGAGCCCCCAACCCACCTTGGAATGAGGTCTCTATCTCAGACTCCGCAGGGACTGTGTCAGCATCAAGACGACTGCAGCATCGGTATCAGCGATGGTGGCAATGCCCTCTGGTCAGAATCCCTCTGATTATCTGCCTAAAGTGTGATGTATTTATACAGATCTACAAGGTCCCCTGACATAGGTGTATTCCAAAACAATAGATAACAGGCATGCTTGGGACGGCAATTAATATCAACATCCCTCGAAAGTATAGAGAGGGAAAATCCCTAAGTGTGAACACCTACTGTTTGTTTGTCTTTCATGTTTAAACTTGACGCCTTGGCGCAGTGACACTGATAATAAAACTCATAACAAGTGGCCTAACTATAAACAAGGCAGCCATCTTAGAGGAAATAAATAATTAAATGGGCTAAGGCAGAGCAAGCTAAGTAGGTTAAAAGTCACTAGGTGACGGGGGCACGAGTTTACAAGCCTACGGCTAAGCTAACTCCTGCTATCCTGATAAAACAAACTAGGATTCACTACACCCTCCCCATTGCCGTAACAGGTATGATGAAGGTACAGGAACCCAAATGCTAAAAAACCTGCTTCTGAACTAAAGGCCAAAGGCTAATAAAAAAGCTAATAATAAAAATCGCTCTGTGTGAAAAACACGTTAAAAAACTGTCTAAAAATACATACAGAGATGTTAATATCAACCATGACAAGTTCAGCAAATGTTTAGTATAATTGCATAATTTGGAATCGGGAATAGTAAGCAAATTCATCAAATTATGTGTTATACGCAGGATCTTGAAGAATGTCATCGAAGTCACCAGTCAAGGACCTCAAAAATGAGTCCACACCGTCCGAACTGAAGTCTAGTGCAGGGCGGACAAATGGATCCACAGAGCAGAAGTGAGCCATATACACCGGTGCATCAATACTTGCTGCAGTGTCCTCATCCATGTTAAATCTTATAACGGAAGGCTCATAGGTGGCCTCGCGGAGCAACCTCAGTCTCAAGGGGCATGACCGAGTATGAACCCTCATCGGGGACATCAGCAGTTCGTGGTTCGTGGTCCACAGGAGATGTTGGTGCAACAGCAAGACAGACCATAGGCAGATGTTCAAAGAGACACCATATGCAGCGGAAGACCGGTTGTACACACCAGAGAAGTGGGCGGAATGACAACGACCAGTCAAGCTCCAGTTCCACCAGCAAAGGTGTACCGAAGATCCGAACCATGCGCTCACGGCACAGTGGAGTTGACGGGAGCGGCTCCATTGCTCTGTGTTGCTGGAAAGAAACAACCACCGCGAATCAGAAGAAATAGCAGTAGTAGTCCGCCAATTAAAGCGAAAATAATCGGAAAGCCACCAAACACACTGGAAAAGAGAGAATGGATGGCTGATGGGATGACTCCGAAGACAGTCTGGAAGATGGACACGAAACCAGACCCAACAGCCTTAAAGAAATGCACAATCCCAGTGGTGCTTGAAGCATTGAATATTCTGGACACCAGCTCTCCAAAGTGTTTGGGAAAATCGGTATTTAAAAGGGATTGTATCTCGGCTGATGATCTCGCAATCTGGAGAGCATACGTCTCTTTTGCGGAAGTCAAGCCGACCTGTTTCTGAAACAATAGCGCCCTTAGTCTACTCAACTTGTCATAGTTCATATTAATAGTATCTATGTGGGGCCACATGTCAGATACTTTTATCTCTCGTGTGGGGGTAAACAAAATATGTCCACAACACGTAACGACCTTTGTGACTGAGATTGCGTAGGCAATTCCAGGTCGCAAGCCGCAACAGCTTTGATCGTTCAGTAGAACATAACTTCCATTGGAAAGTACATGAAACACTGGACAAATCAAGGGGACGGGAGTACGCTTCAGAAAACAGGCTAAATTTGCGACCCCCGCATTGCAAAGACCGTGAAGAGACACCTGTTTGCATATCATAGAATGACGAACAGCAGTCTCACATTCACTTCCGCTAAGAAAGACCTCCTGTTCACCGTTCAGACATTTATAGTCAAAGGGCAACTCCCACTCTTCCTTAATAAAGCTATCTCCTAGCCGCTCATATCGTCCCACGGCAAGATGTTTCAGGCAGCTCGAGAAACGAAACGTTGAAATCTGTAAATTAATAATGCCATGCAAGAGCCAGATAGTTGAAGGACTCTCTGCTACTGTGAAGGGCAACTTATCTAACTTTTCTACTTGAAGCAGGGTGAAACTAGCCTCCCTTTTAGCCATTGTCTCTTGCTCCCTGGAAAAATTAAAAGCAGTGAATAGTTCACTCCCATTAATGTACCTCCATGGAATGTGGCCACTTTTCAGTGTCTGTAATGTCCAACCCAGCTGCATGATGGAACGTAGCTGCGTTTCCCCTTGATATAACCGGGACAAGTCTGTCTGAGTGATATCATTAGCAGATGACACTATATTTGATAGTGTATAAATCCTGTTTGACAGCGTGTTCATGCCATTGTCGACAACAGCTAATGTTTTTTCCAAATTTTCTTTATTGAGTTGCCTTAAACGTGCAGCAGCCTCAATCTGGGAAAGTTTCCAAATTTCATTGTACATAGCATATAAAAACTGTTTCGAGCATTGTTTTCTAGGACCTAACAGGAAATCCTGCAAGTCTATACTGTCAGAAAGAGTGTTCAGGTGTTTCTTAACCGCTGTTAACGTGTTTGTCTGCACCCTTTGCTGGCACAGCTTACCCACACTGTATGTCGTAATTATACCTGTATGTTGACCTGATAGAAAACGAGGGTCAGGCCTGTGAATGGAGACCCCATTGAAAACCCATTGAAGAAATGCTTTTGACACTCATCAGTGTCGGTGGGCCATACCAACCACCCGCCGGGACGAGAAAGTGAAGAATTATAGGCACCAGCCTTAACCATTGCATCTAGTCTGTCTTCTGAGATATTAAGAAAGTGTTGCCAATCTTTACATTTTGTAGGAGTAGGGATACTGGGTGTGTTCATGTCTTTAATTTTTGCTAACCCTAGACAGGATGTCTGCTCTATAGTGTCATTTAAGAAAATCATTTGCACAGGAATCAGGCATGCCCGAAACAAAGCCTCTCTACCCTGTATCTGCCAATCCTGTGTTCCCCATACACTTTTCAAATCAATAGTGTTTTTCCAATATTCGCAACCCTCTAGCGAGAGCCGGGAAACGAAGGGAACTGAATAAATCAGTTTTGTATCTGTTAGCAAAAGTTTACCAATATGTGCCGGAGGTATTTTAAAATAATACGACTCTGCTTTCCTTGTATCATGCCCAGAAAAGTATGTAAATTTATCGCTGTAATACTTTGGACTCCCCACCTGTGGTGTTGAACAGTGTTCCCACTGTGTGTAGTTCAAGAGAGGCCTATATCTAGTCGCACGGTGTAGGTAGTGATGTCCCCAATTGTTATAGCAGAACATTTCCCCATAACTCATTGTATAATCATATACATCATCACTTCCAAAAGCAGAATAGTCCTTCATTTCAGCTAGCATGGAATCAACTGTTTGGACATCCCAATCATCAGAGACAACATTAGGTGTAATAACATCAGACATTGAAATTTTGAACAAGTATGGTATTTGAATTATCTCCGTAGGCCCCTATATATCAAATGGAACTTTGTCCCACACAATCCCATCAGTAATTGGTTTAGCTATAATGTTCACAGGGGACAAATCTCGGCGGACCTTATGTGAAGAATGATGCGGTGTTAAAACTTCATCAACAGGCTCCACAGAGGAGCGATCAGGAATATAGTGACCATTAATCAGCAAAAAGAAAATAGTCACAAAACCAACCCATAAAAATAATGCAATAAATGTCAAACAGAACCATAGATAGTTCCATGGGTATATCAAATAGTTCTTTTTAAGCCATCGATACAGCTTACTACTTTTTGAAAGTTTGTCAGACACAGTTGAGGAGGAATCCGAAGAAAAATCATCAATGTCAATGAAATAGCCAGAGGAAGTGTCTGCAAACACAGGACCCGCTGAATTCTGATCCACCGCTCGTGGAGGCTCTTGATAGACAACGTCCTCAGTCGTGGAAGTGTTCGTATAAAATACAGCCAAATCTTGAAGCGGAGTGGTCACCGAAGATGTGACCGGAACCAACAAAAGTTCATTTTCCGCCCTCCCCATGGTCGAGGAAGTGTCTGGAACAGCAGTTGACATAGTTGCATAGTCAGTAGTAGTGATGTTCATCCTACTATGTAGATGGATGTCCTGTTGGGTAGTGAGAGGGGATATGGAACCACCCAAGGGACCTCCTGGTCTACTGTGAAGAATCGGCCACATGGTGTAATTTGATGTCATCAATGGAGATGAATCTATTCGATTTAGAACCGGACAATGGTGGTAGGATGACAGTCCTTGTGCCTTTTATTCCCAAGACCGGTACAGGTGCTCTGTATGATGGACCAAACTCCTTTTTCACAGCGATCTTCTCACGAACCAGATCCCCAACGTTAGGAATCCAGCCAGTCAAAGTTTTCGCCAATTCCCTTATTCCTAAGGTGGCAGCACTTGCAGATGATCTATCATCACGAAATTGCTGAAGCTCCTGTAAAACAGTGAGACGTTCTTTTATGTCAAATGGTGTGTCTGCTGCCACCATACCAGGGGCATCAAGATCTGGGACATACATAGGTATCCCAAAGAGAACCTTATATGGAGACTTCCCCCCCAAGGACCTTCTTGGCAGATTATTCAGTGCTCTCTGGATCCCATATAGGTGGTGCAACCAACTGCGGCCTGAATCTAATACTCGAGCCGTTAAGGACTGCTTTAGATCACGATTCCGCTTCTCCACGACCGAATTTCCCTCTGGATGGTATGGTGAGGAGTAATGGAGTTCAACACCCATCGTCCCCATGGTGT
This sequence comes from Pleurodeles waltl, assembly GCF_031143425.1. Taxonomy (NCBI): domain Eukaryota; kingdom Metazoa; phylum Chordata; class Amphibia; order Caudata; family Salamandridae; genus Pleurodeles; species Pleurodeles waltl. Next base: position 1,475,025,275 of record NC_090447.1, on the reverse strand, counting down.
CCCTAAATGCCTTAGAGGCAAATGCAGGGCCCTGGTCCGAATGGAATGCTTCAACCGCATATGTACCGATAAAGATCAGCAAATCTTTTATAACAGTCCGGGCGTCAGCTGACCGCTGTGGCCATACCCACAGGAATCTAGAACAGGAGTCCACAGCCACTAAAATGTATTTGTATGCACCATCAGGCTGTAAGGGACCACAATGGTCTAGGTACACACACTGGAGTGGCTTGTCTGACACTAAGAAGGATGTCTGAGGAGGGCGTTTGATATTAGAACCCTTAATCTGCTGACAAATGTCACAACAAAGGACATACTGTTTAGTCCGTCTGCATAGACCAGGCCACCAGTATCGCTGCTGTAAAATTGTTATTGTGGCCTGTATACCAGCATGTGCAGAAGCGACACCCTCATGTGCGGCCGTAATCAGCTCTGATCTCTGGTCTTCATTGGGGATCACTCGATCTCCAACCCCAGGAATTGTTGTATAAGAAACATTCTGTGCACTGATATGGTAAGTATAGTTTGTAGGGTATCCTTTCGGAAGGGTCTTGCCTGCAGCCGAAGCTTTAACGGCAATCAGTATTTCATTATCCAATCTCGTCCGAGAACGAGTCACTGCAGCCACAGAAGCCGTAGCTACTGATGCTTTGGCTGCTTCATCAGCCAATGTATTACCGGCAACGTGTATTCCTACACGCTGGTGTCCTAATGTATGAACTACATGGATCAGCCACCCCTCCCCACAACATTTTGTGTTCAATGGTGTTCCCTTTAGAATCCCTAAACCCGTTCAATTTCCAATGATTGAGATATTCATTGTATGACTGGACGCAGTAATATGAATCACAGACTATCAAAGTCTGGTTTCCTGCCTCGGTATGTTCGAGCACTAGAAGAAGAGCCATAAGCTCAGCCAACTGGGCTGTGCAGTCCCCTAGGGTCTGCGTGTAGGTATTGTGAGGGTGGAAAACGCCATCTTCCAGTACCCCACACACGGCTGCGCAAGCTGCTGAGTATTGATGTTTAGTACCTACAGCCGGTTGTGCTGAACCGTCAGTATAAATGATAGTATCATAACTCTCTAGTGGCAAACTGTTTAGAGGAGCGGGGTACTCCTGTTCATACTGGAGAAACTCTTGTGTCTGAAGTCTAGGATCAAATACATAATCGACATCAGTGGCGGTCAGAGACGTTGCCCATTGAATCCAACGTGGATGTAATGCTTTAGCTTTCGGAACGCTCGCTTTAGTGACCGCCTCTAAGGCCGGCATCGGGGAGACAACAATAATGCGTTTCCCCTGGGCAAGTGGCCTCTCCTTTATGACGGCCATCTGAACTGCTGTCAGAATCTTTTCTGTAGGTGCAAAACGCTTTTCAGCATTGGAATATAAATGTGATTTATATGCTATCGGCACTGTGTCATCCTCATTAAAGGTGACATAAGTAAATCCAAGTGCTCCAGCAATTATTCTGATGACCAAATTTGTTTTATTGTCACATGTGTGTAAGTGTTTAGCATCGAGCATGTCCCCTTGCATATCCCTAAGGATATGTGTGTGTTCAATGTTCCATCGTCTGCTAGAAAAATTGGGCTGTATTAAGTCATAAAGTGGCTTGATGCGTTCTGCATAATCTAGAATGTATGTTCTGCCAAAGTTGAAGAAACCCAGTAATGACTGTAATTTCTTAAGTGTGTTGGGTGGCTGTAGTTGAGCACACTTTTCTAGAAAGTGCGGGGCCAGGCTCTTCCTTTCACTTGATAGCTCATATCCCAGGAATAACACATTAAGAAAGGCTATCTTGCTTTTCTTAAAATTGAATTTATACCCCAGGTCTGCAAACCCCAAAATGATCCGATCGACCCTCGCAAGATGAATGTCGAGGGCGTCGTCAGTGAGATAGATATCATCCACATAGGACAATGCATCTGAATCAATTTCGTTCAAAATTGATGTTACACGGGCTGAAAACAGGCCTGGGCTATTTTATAGCCCTGAGGTAAACGACAAAAGCGTTTTTGGGAGCCAAATGAAAATGCACTTAGGTCCCTACTCTCATGCGCTAAATTCTGGCAGAAAAATCCATTAGATATATCCAATGTTGTTTTATATTTTTTACGCACTATATTATTTATCAGTGCTGTGCTGTGGGAGTTTTGTATAGCATATGTGCATGTATGACTATTCAAGTGTCTATAATCAACCACTATTCTATATGAATGATCTCGCTTTGCAACAGGGAATAGTGGATTATTCATTGCCGATGTACAGGGCTCAATCACTCCCTGGTACTCAAGTTGTGACAGTATCTCCGTCACCGGAGCTTTTGCCTCATGTTTAACAGGGTATTGTGGCTGTGGTTGGGGTGTAGACCAAACGGGAATAACATGACAAGGAGAGTCCTTGTCCCAATCTACATGATTACGGTAGAGTGCAGGTGCCTGCGCTAAAGCCCATCCAGCAGCATAGGCTTTTTTGTCTGCATCTGGAACAAGATCGGAGAAAGAAGGCAAAATGACATCTTCCCCATGCGGGAGCTTGCAGACGTGTTCAGGTGGCCAGTCTTTCTCGGCCAACAGGATATCACTAGTTAGTTCATCCCAAAATATTACACTAATAACTCGTTCCACGTCTCCCTCTATCTGAATTGTTAAATCATAAACCCGATCGGGTGGGAGAATGCGGCCATCCGCTGTCTCAACTGCGATGTAATCGCTACTTGCTGTCACATCCAGATGATCTTTCAGACTCTGGTGACATATCGTGACCTCTGCCGCACTGTCCAACAGAGTCACGGCCCACTTCTTGTTCCTCAACAGTGTTCTCAATACTACTGGCATTTTTAACTGTCAGTGCTGCCACTTTCTTTTTTTTAAACTGCGGCTTTTGCTGAGGAGTTTTTTCTTCTTTTTTAATGGCAGACTGTGGTGAGTCTTTCTTTTCTTTCACGTATTCCGGACGTCGGTCTTGACGGCTCCCTCTCTCGCTATGTTTATCCGGCGCGTCCTAAAAGGAACGAGAGGGACGTGAATCAGTATATCTGTCTGGAGTTTTAATGTGCTCCCTACTTCTGAGATTATACCTCCTTTCGGAGTACTCTGGATGTGGAGAATTAGCTCTCTTATTTCTTTTGTCTTCGAAATCTTTTTGTTTGTCCCAGCGCTTTTTAGTGCCCTCTTGTGCCTGCTTCGTACCTCCCTTATGGGTGGTACACGGTAATTCAATTTTTTTAAGTTTGGATCCCAAACTATCCCGTCCTATACTAGTATAGGTATCGGAAATTATTTTCGGTAGCTGTCTCTCCTGTTCCAGATTTGGAGTTTCCCGGAGACGTTGGCGTATTGCCAGTGCCACCGCTTCCCCTTTAATATTACTCAGTATTATTGAGAAGACGGCGTCAAAGTTACGCATTAATTTCATCCCCAGATCCAGGGCCGGTGCAGCCCCATGTTAATTTTGTATTTGTTTTAACACCTCCGGTAAATTGGCAAGTGTCGGGGTACCATGTGTGGTAGTATAAACGGCAGCGAAGACTGTGCCCCATGCGGCGCAGTCATCCACAGAGGGAACCATCCCAAACGGCAAGCACATAGTGAGCAGCCTATGTTTTTCCTGTGGTCCCGTATGGGGAAACACAACTTCCAGCTGATTAGTTTTCTGGGCAATCCAGAACTGTATTTTTTCATGTTCCGTGGGCACTTTACCCATAATAGTATGCACTGTTTGTGGATTAATCCCAGTAGCCAATTGATAACCACCAGCTACTGGCGGTGCTGGACGCGCTGGTGTTGTGTTCAATGTTCGCATTACGAACTGACCCAATCGTCTATATAATGCCACTAAGTCATTATATAATACTCGTAAATATGCGATAGGCATATTTTGTATGCCTGTGTGAGGTGTATATGTGGCAAACATGGGCCACGTAGGGCCCTCATTACTTAAAGGACCTAGACTCACTCTTCGTAGTACATGTGGTAGGGCGCCTTCAAACCAGTTTTGATGCTCTTGATATGTGAGCGATATTTCATGATACTGGCATGCTTCGTACCGTACAGGCACGTTCGCAATTTCGTATGTGTGAAATGTGTGCGTTCTTTGGTCAGCCTCAGGAAAGGTGACCCAACAGTAAAACGTTTCTGTTTGGTATGCTTCAGTTGCTTCTACTATCAGAGTAACATCCCCGCCCTTGTCTGTAAGGCCATGCGCTAATAAATGTTGCGTAAGTGCATGGCCAGCATTTGCAGGAATATCTATGGTATTAGCCATAGTTCTTTAGAGAAACGGAACACCAAATAGGAGAATTTTTTTTTTTTTTTCCTTTTAATGAGTTCGACCTCGAACAACCTACAGCTTAATTAGGTATTACCTGTTCAGCTGAGGAGGATTCTCCCAAAGATCACGGACGTCTCCGTATAATGGTACTTAGGGTACCTGTTGTCTGTGAGACAGTGATAGTCAGGGTATCCGTAAATTAGTGCCTAAACACCATCGTTGGTGGCGCCATGTCGTAGTTTGGACTCTTGCTCTGAGCAAGACTGCTGGTTTAAAGATAACAGTACTTTTGTTTGTAGGTGACTGAGTCTTTCCTACAACAAGTCGCAACTGTTGTCCCAACCTCACTGGCTCACTAGCAGCACCTCACCAGAAACACAATAGTAAAAGGTGATTTGTGGCAGTCGCTTACGCAAGGACTCAAAGTAAGATATCTCAGGGTTGTCGTGGTTAAACGGAGATTACCCTTTTCTCACAGATATATTATGTCTCATAGAAACAAAGGCAATAACACAGATGCAGCGAAGTTATAATAGTTTTTATTTAACATAACTGCAATTTGCGATAAGTTGCATGAACTGCAATGATTAGGATAATGAATATACCAAGAAACAGTATTGTGAAGAAGAGAGTCATGGTTATAAAGACCCCCACCAAATATATATATATGTATATATGTATGTATAAGATGGAATATGCCCTAATACCCTAATATCCTAATGAGAAAAGGCCTAACCTTCTACCTAAAGGAGAGCTGGGTTTGCTAAACCTAATCTGCCAAAACCGTGTCCAAGAGTGGAGCCCCCAACCCTTGTTACTTTGGAAAGAGGTCTCTATCTCAGACTCCGCAGGGACACGAAGACTGGGTCAGCATCAAGACAACTGCAGCATCTGTATCAGCGATGGTGGCGATGCCCTCTGGTCAGAATCCCTCTGATTATCTGCCTAAAGTGTGATGTATTTATACAGATCTACAAGGTCCCCTGAGGTAGGTGTATTCCAAAACAATAGATGACAGGCATGCTTTGGACGGCAATTAATATCAACATCCCTCGAAAGTATAGAGAGGGAAAATCCCTAAGAGTGAACACCTACTGTTTGTTTGTCTTTCGTGTTTAAACTTGACGCCTTGGCGCAGTGACACTGATAATAAAACTCATAACAAGTGGCCTAACTATAAACAAGGCAGCCATCTTAGAGAAAATAAATAATTAAATGGGCTAAGACAGAGCAAGCTAAGTAGGTTAAAAGTCACTAGGTGACTGGGGCACGAGTTTACAAGCCTACGGCTAAGCTAACTCCTGCTATCCTGATAAAACAAACTAGGATTCACTACAATATATTCATATCTCATGTAACCAAGATCGTATAATGTAGTGTGATTCTAGTAAAGAAAATAATGAACGAGGGAAATTGTGCCCTCGGGGTAGTTCGCCATCATTATAAACAAGCTTAATTAATCATGAAGAACTGCAAATTGTGGTACTCCGTCATAATTGCAAATGTGTTTTATGATTTTCTTGATTGAAACTGTTTTATGCTTAGCTTAAATTTAGTAGAGGCTTTGGCCTAGTCGCCTGGTCTCATATTCAACTGCGTGGTTTCCACTTGCACCAACAAAAGCATATTATTTCATTTAAAGGTTGTATTTTTCCAGTAGAAATGACTAATACCCTTATCTCAAGGTTTCGTGCTAGGATGGTTGCATCCCTTTTGATGCAAGGTCAACTCCTGCAGGTGCGTACAATAAAAGCACTGTGGTATAATCAAATGGCAAAATTGTTGTTACTTGTGTTCCAAGGCTCCAAGGACAATGTATGCATAAATGAGTACTAGGAGAAAGACACTATTCATTGGTCAAATTGAAGCCACCCTATGAACCCTCCAATGAAAGACTCTGCAGAATTTGGAATGTTTCTTACTTAAACCCACCGGACAAACAGAAGTCAGCCATTTTCCTTGATGCCATCTTTGAAGCCGAATGCCAGACGCCATCTTAGACGACATCTTGATGCCCTTTTCTCTATTCCAGAGAAGAGAGACTTTAAGAATTCTCACCCTAGAGACTTTAACTTTAATGTTGCCCCGTCTTGCCCATGCAGTAACTTTGCCCCATTCTCCTTGCTGCTGCAAGGAAACTTGCCCTTAATTCTGCCCCTTTGAGATCTGCCCCATGCTGACCGAACCGGTACCTGAAGGACGAAGACTTTACTTCTATGCTGATTGTATTTGGTAATTATGAAAGGAGAACTGTATTATTCATTGTGTTTTTCCTTTTAGGTACCAACTGCTATTTTGATAGGGCCCAAGCTAGAAGTTTTCTAAATTTGTGTTGATCAAATTCATTTTGCATGAAGTCCCACATGCCAATGCTAATTAGAGGTTAGTTAAGGTATTCACTTGATGCACCATGTTGAATTGAAATCTTGTTATGCTGACCGATGTATGCAATTAGTCAAGTTCAATTATTACTAATATTAGTGATTTGCATTGCCATAACTGAGTGTATTATAATTCAGATTTTGCGTAGATTACGTTTCTTCCGCCGCTATGGACAGCTAGTAATGTTCGTGTACATATATCATTTGGTTTTAAGACTTACATATATTGTCTTAGCTTTGTTAATATAGGGAAATAAATTCACTAACTTTTAATAAACTAGTGTGGTTATTCATGACTGAAAGGTCATGGTGCGTCGAAATACCAACTGTTATTGATTCCTAATGTGTTATTTTGATCTATTAATTGAGTATTGGCTATCGATTACAATAGTCATTGATTATTAGTTTAAGTGATCTGACTATTCTAGGATGAGGAGAACCCAACTCGGTTAAAAGGTTCACCGACCTCCAACGTGTCCAGGAAAAGGGAAATTTATAAAGGCTGGACGTGTTATCACTTCCATAAAATGAACTAAAGTAACAGCCAGAATCTAGTGTTGGCATACATTTTCTATGAAAGGCCAATAAAATTACATTTCTTAGTTTCTGCGAGCACTTAAGCAGGCTAAATGCTGTTTTCCTGGAGCTTCGAAGTTGCTTGTACCATTTCTGCACTGCAGTCCATATGTATGCTAGAACGTTTGTGTACTTGTATAATATCTCCTGGACTGACCTGTGCATATAAAAACTTGTGCTTTACTGACAAAGTGCTACACTGCCATTGTGGCAGCCCGTTGCCGATGATATGTAACTTTATGCAGAAAAGCAAACATCTGGAATTTTTGAGAGTTACTTTTAACATGTGCACCCACCAGTCCTCTTCAGAGGTTTTCCGATTTCTACAAATACTCACTTGTGCTAGTGTAAATATATATTAGTGATAGTGGTGTTAGTCCCTTTCTTTTTGTGAATGAGTTTTTTAAGCTTTCTAATGCAGAAAGCTAATTATCCCTACTTCATCTCTTACAGGTTTTTATCGGATTGGCTTTTTGCACACAAAATCAGGGGGCTCTAAAGAGGTATTTACAGAAAATTATTGCATAAAGACGATTAGCCCAAAAGCACTGAACTGTGAAGACAGAAGAACAGGAGACAGGTTATGAGAGTTGAGCTCAGGATCACCCCCAAATATGAATGGATGCCAAAAGGCCAAATAACAAAGATGTGTGCACGACATTAGATCATATACAAAATACGTAGACATATACGTGACTCCATGTACACATTACAAAACAGAGTAAATGACATCAAATATAAAAAGATATGGTGCTAATTCATAAGTAGCTAACTTAGATATATTAGTAACTTACGGCTATGGTATTATACATACCTAACTGCATTCATATACTTTGTTGACTGACATCTGTTTTTTTAGTTCTACGTACAGTTATTTTTGGAGTTTTGCATAGCGTGAACTAGGCCCAAGGGGGCGTCAGAGCGCTGTGTAACGATCGGCACGACTAAAACACATAAATAGAACGGTGAAAGTACATTCAGGAATCCCATATCTTAGTCAACAATTCCGAAACATTCCATAGAGAAAATAAACGTTTCAGCTCCAGAGAGAGGGAAGACATTGTTTAGGGAAACAAGACCTCGAGAAATAGATGTGCACTGCACCGGTGCGTTTCAGAGTTTAATTCTCGGCATAGAATTGGACCACTACGGGATCTTGAAATAAAATAGTTTTCTAACAGGTATAAACTTCTACTGTAGTCCAAGTTATTTTTTAACCCTTTTGCTGCCAGGCCTTTTCCCCCCTCAGGTGCCAGGCCTTTTTTTGGCTATTGGGGGCAGTTTGCGCTTAGGCTCTCATAACTTTTTGTCCACATAAGCTACCCACGCCCAATTTGCACCCTTTTTTTCCAACATCATAGGGATTTTAGGGGTACCCAGAGATTGTGGGTTCCCCTGGAGGAGACCAAGAAAGTAGCCAAAGTGCAGGAAAAATTTCATTAAAAAAAAAAAATTAGAAAAAAGGGCTGCAGAGCAAGGTTTGTGGCTTTTTCCCTGAAAATGGCACCAACAAAGGGTTTGTGGTGCTAAAATCACCATCTTCCCAGCTTTCAGGAACAGGCAGACTTGAATCAGAAAACCACATTTTCAACACAGTTTTGGCATTTTACTACGACATACCCCATTTTTACTACTTTTTGTGCTTTAAGCCTCCTTACAGTTAGTGACAGAAATGGGTGTGAAACCAATGCTGGATCCCAGAAAACTAAACATTTCCGAAAAGTAGACAAAATTCTGAATTCAACAAGGGGTCATTTGTGTTGATCCTACAAGGTTTTCCTACAGAAAATACTAGCTGAAATAAAAAAAAAATTGAAAGTGGGGTGAAAAAAACAGCAATTTTTCCTCCATGTTTTACTCTGTAACTTTTTCTTGCGGTGTCATATTTTTTAAAGCAATATACCGTTACTTCCGCTGGACACTTCTGGCTGCAGGGATATATAGGGCTTGTAGGTTCATCAAGAACCCTAGGTACCCAGAGCCAATAAATGAGCTGCACCTTTCAATGGATTTTCATTCTATACCGGGTATACAGCAATTCATTTGATGAAATGTAAAGAGAGAAAAATAGGTATCAAGAAAACCTTTGTATTTCCAAAATGGGCACAAGATAAGGTGTTGAGAAGCAGTGGTTATTTGCACATCTCTGAATTCCGGTGTCCCCATACTAGCATGTTAAAACAGTAAATTTCTCAAATAGACATCTTTTTTACACACTGGTGTGAGAAATAAGTCCATTAATCTCCAGAGGTATGATGTAGGTCCTTTTATTAGAACATCCCATCCACCATCAAGCAAGTCCAACAGCTCCCTTCACTCTGATCTTCACCTCTCCTCACAACATTCCACATTCTACTCTTATGCCATGGATGGCCTCAGCCCAAGGCAAGGCTAGTGAGCATTCCAATCAGGCTGATCTCATCCAATACCTATACCACACATCTTCCCTCTTAACATTGAATAAACACAAAAGAAAATAAAAAAAACAAAAGAAAGATAAATTTTTACTTCCCCTTAAATTTAACTACTCTATTAAGATTCCACATTCTACCATCCTTAATCTTAACAGCATTTCTAAACAGTTTGATAACCTCAAACGGTCCCAAAAATGTACTTTCACTTTTACACAAAGTTGGCCTTCTTACCATAACACGATCACCAACCTTTACACCAAGAAGATGTGCACCTCTCTTCTCATCAAAGTACTCTTTCCTTTTCCGCACACAGACTTTCTCAAAATCATTCTCTTCACACACAAGACTCTTACACTCTGCAACATCTTTACTCCAGTACACCCACGCAGGCGAGAGAGAGGTATTAGCTTTCCGACCTCTGAAAAGATCAAATGGGACCTTCCCCGTTGTGGAATGAGGTGTGACTCTGTACGCATGAAGAAACTTTTTCAAACCCTCTTTCCTGTCTCTATTAGACACAACCTCCAACTGAATACACTCCTTCACACACCTATTGAACCTCTCTACTGTACCATTCCCTTCTGGATGATACAGAGAACACTTTCTATGCTTGATCCCATTTTTTGGGAGAAATTCTTCCATTTCTTTTGATACAAACTGCGGTCCATTGTCCGTCACTATAGCTTCAGGAATACCTTCACGACCAAAAACATCTTTAAGGAAGTCAATAATTCTTTTGGACTCAGTGGAACCATATATACCAATTTCAGCCCACCTCGAGAATTGATCAATTAAAATGATCAAATAATTAGAACCACTTCTTCCACCTATAGGTCCAACAACGTCTACCGCCACTACTTCCCAAGGTTTTCGTGGCATATTCATCACACACATAGGAGGAGCCCTAGTCTTGTAAATTTTGTCACTGCAACAACAGTCTGTGCACTCCCTTACAAATCTTTCAACCATCAAATCCATTCCCGGCCACCAATAATCCAAGCGAATCCTTGCCTTCGTCCTGCTCATACCTTGGTGTCCCTCATGTCCTAGCTCAATAATTTTGTTCCTCAATTCTGTAGGAACAACTAACCTTAGTCCACGTAAAAGGATACCATCCTCCACTGACAATTCATCTTTCACTCTCCAGAAACTCACAAGATCCTTGTCCTGTTTAACCTCATTCCTAAAGCCACACCTGATCTGATCACACACTCGTTGCAAGATCTTATCCTCAGCCACAACTCTTACCCACTCATCTTGTTTTATCACACTCCCAGTTACCATGCACACAGAAATATTACGCTGTATCTCCTTCTCAGGTAACTCTTCTACCTCCGAACTCAGTCTGGAAAGGCAATCTGCAACTTTATTATATGACACAGGAACATAGTGCACTGTATAATCAGAATCCTGAAGACTGACCACCCATCTACTAATTCTACCGGAGATCAAATCTAGACCTTTTTTCATAAACACCTCTACCAGAGGTTTGTGATCAGTAAGTATTTCAAACTCTTTACCCCAGACAAAATTTCTCAACTTATTAATCGTCCAAAACCCACATAATGCCTCTTTTTCTATAGTGGAGTAGTTGATTTCAGCTCCCCTTAATGTCCGGGAACAAAATACTATGGGCTTAGAAATTCCATCATCCATATCCTGTAACAACACTGCCCCCAGTCCAGTCTCACAAGCATCAGTCATGATCACACATTTTCTGTTAGGATTAAACAATTTCAATGACCCAATTGAAGATAACTCTGCTTTGATCCTATCAAACTCTCTCTGACATTCTTCGTCCCACACAAACTCAGCATTTTTCTTAACAAGTTTCCGCATGCAGAGTGTCTTAGATGCTAAGTTAGGAAGAAATTTTGCATGAAACTCTAACATTCCAAAAAATGATAACAATTCTTCCTTTTTTCCTGGAGCACGCAAGTTCAAAATGTTCTTTACTAATTCTGCCTTGGGACATAATCCTTCTGCAGTGATCTTATGTCCAAGATATTCAATTTCTGTTTTCCCAAAGGAACACTTCTTTGGCTTGAGGGTCAGACCATGCTCTCTGAGTATACTTAGAACTCTTTTAACTCTCGAATTATGTTCATCTTCATTCCTCCCATGTATCAAGATGTCATCCTGATAACGCTTCACACCAGGTTCTGAACCAAATAGATTATACATGAGACGTTGGAACACAGCAGCCGCGGAGACTAGACCAAATGGCATTCTTATGAACCTGAACGTTCCAAACGGAGTGATGAAGGTGGTATAATTGCATGAATCTGGATGCAATTTGATTTGATGGTAGGCAGAAGTTAAATAAATTTTACTAAAATATTTTGAACCTGAAAGCATCGTGACCATCTCTGTGATGTTTGGTAAGGGAAATTGATCGCTGACTACACATTTATTGAGGTTCCTCAAATCTATGCATAGCCTTAATTCTCCTGACGGCTTCCTTGCTACTACAATCGGAGAAATCCACTCAGCTGACTCGACCGGCTCAATGATATCTTCATCACAAAGGGCCTCATTCCAACCCTGGCGGTCTATGACCACCAGGGTGGAGGATGCCGGAAGCACCGCCAACAGGCTGGTGGTGCTTCATATGGCATTCTGACCGCGGATGTAAAGCCGCGGTCTCCCAGCCGGGTCCGGCGGTTTCCCGCCGGATTTCCCCCGGCTGGGGGAATCCGCCATGGGGATTCCGACCCCCTTCCCGCCAGCCTGTTTCTGGCGGTTTTCACCGCCAGAAACAGGATGGCGGGAACGGGTGTCGTGGGGACCCTGGGGGCCCCTGCACTGCCCATGCCACTGGCATGGGCAGTGCAGGGACCCCCTAACAGGGCCCCAGCAGTATTTTCACTGTCTGCTTTGCAGACAGTGAAAATCGCGATGGGTGCCACTGCACCCGTCGCATCCCTGCAACTCCGCCGGCTCCATTCGGAGCCGGCTTCCTTGTTGCAGGGTCTTTCCCGCTGGGCCGGCGGGCGCCCTTTTGGCGGTCGCCCGCCGGCCCAGCGGGAAATTCGGAATGACCCCCGCTGTCTCTTGACCGCGGAGCGGTCTTCCGACGGGGTTACTTTGGCGGGCGGCCTCCACCGCCCGCCAAAGTCGGAATGACCCCCAAAGTCTCTTAATTTCCTTCTCCACATCATCTTTTAAGGAGATGGGAACAGGACGTACCTTGGATGCTACTGGAATGGAGCCTTTTTTCAATTTTATTTGATGAGAATATTTCTTCAGACAGCCTAACTTTCCACTAAAAACTTCTTTGAATTCTTCAACCAATTTAGGTAAAAGCTATTTTCCCTGTACCTGCAACTCATCTATGCGATGTAGAGAATTAACATAATCTTCCTTAATCATGACTGGTGAAGGAGAATTTGGATCCAGTATGACTCTCAGCTCTCTCTGATGAGGCCAGCTCAAAACACTATCTCCTTTCACAGGAACATAGACTTTTCCACAGATGGTGTTCGTCTGGAAGGTGATCTCAGCCTCAAAATAAGCTCTGAGATCAATGGTCTGCCCACCATAGCCACCTGGAACAATATCTGGATCCTTTAACGCAACCCTATGACTGAGTTGTTCATCAAAAACTTTGTTTGATATCAGCATTAACCAGGCCCCAGAGTCAAATAACATTTCATTTGACACTCCAAGAATGGTCACGATGTCCTTAGGATGTCTTTTCTTCTCAATGCCCATGGAGACCGTCAAAATACAGTCTTCAATCACCTTCACTGAAGTCTGATTCTTAGGAAATCTGCAACATTTGGCAAAATGCCCTTTTTTGTTACACAACCTGCAAATTGAGTTCACCGCTTGGCACTTTTTATAGGATGCATAATGTCCAGTGTTCCCACAACGGAAACATCTAGCATCCTTATATCGTGCCACCATAGCAAGATCTCCTTTGCCCTCCTCATCTTCGAAGCTGTAATTCTTAGTAGCAATTGGTTCTCTCTTTGTTGTAATTTTGCTCACATCTATTTTCTCCACCTTTTTTCCTTTCTCCAGTTCATCAACACACGCCATGGTATGCTCCACACTTTTAGCCAGAACAATCACCTCTTGTAAAGGTGGATCATCTTTGCTCCACAATTCTTGCCTGATCTTATCACTTGCACATTTCAACATGAATTGATCACGGATTCTTTCTTCAATCGTGCTCCCAAATTTATATGTTGATGCAAGTTTCCTAAGTGCAGTAACATACTCTTCAATATTTTCACCAGGTCTCTGCTCCCTCATGCCAAAATGAAAACGCTCCAAAATAGTACTTATCTTAGGTAGAAAATGCAGATCAAGTTTTCTTAAACACATTTCAAACTCATTGAGATCTGTAGCTTCTTCACCAGGATCCGGCAGATTTTCAAATATCTCTTGGCCTTCACAACCTAAGCAATGCATGAGTAGTGCTGTTTTTCTCTCACTGGATAGATTGGTTCCACATACTCTCGAATAGTGCAAGAATGATTTTTTCCACTTGGACCATTTTATTGGTGGTTCACCAGGTGAAGCTAAGAAGAAAGGTGGTGGCGGAATATTCTGCATATTGAAAAATTTTCTGTTGTACTGTTGATAGTTTAAGATGAAACCCGATTTGCTTTAAAGTCGAACTATTCCATTTCACTTACAATCACATCAATGTGTCTATTTAAAAGTATATTCACAGTTAATTTAAATTTTCCATTTCACCTTTAGACTCAGCCATGTATTTTTATTTTATCCTATATCATGCATGTCGTTATAAATTTTCAAAACTCTCTTGCTCTTTATGAACAGAATTGCTCTTCCGATTTAGAATGGAGCTGGCTAGACGCGAGTAAAATTGCTTCAGAATAAATAGAAAGAAGGCGAGTTGTTTGTTTATGAATTAAATACACACGCTCGTGTTGAGGAGCGTGTGAAAACCGAAGCTGTACGGCTCGCGTTAGGAGCCAAGCGCGTTAGGAGCGTTTATGAAACAAAATGCACGCGCTCGAGTTCAAGAGCGTGCGAGAGCCGGCTCGCGTTAGGATCGTGCGGAGGAGGCACAACTGGTTACAAATGCATGCGCGCTTGATTTAAGAGCGTGCCGATGTGCGCGAGAAAGAGCCGTTGGAGCAAGGATGGATTAAATGTAAATAAATCGCTACAAAATGTACCTTTAAGTCCAGAAACCGCAGAAATCAATTCACAGCCACTTGATTGCAGCCACTTGAGTTGAAAATAAGAAAATATCCAGATCTTCACACGTCGAAAATATATCACAGCAAAAGTTCATAGTAATCGCAGGGAATTTTCTTGAGATAGCCTTCTGTGTTGAGATGTTCTACAGACCCTCGTTACCAGTGTGAGAAATAAGTCCATCAATCTCCAGAGGTATGATGTAGGTCCTTTTATTAGAACATCCCATCCACCATCAAGCAAGTCCAACAGCTCCCTTCCCTCTGATCTTCACCTCTCCTCACAACATTCCACATTCTACTCTTATGTCATGGATGACCTCAGCTCAAGGCAAGGCTAGTGAGCATTCCAATCAGGCTGATCTCATCCAATACCTATACCACAACTGTCTTGCATTTGGAATGTAAAAATGTGTTCCCCCAAGTCTCCCGATAAAAATGGTACCTCACTTGCGTGGGTAGGCTTAATGCCCGCGGTAGGAAATGCAACAGCTCAGCCAGCACCTAGGGAAACCTACCAAACCTGTGCATTTTTCAAAACTAGACACCTAGGGGAATCCAAGATGGATGGTGTGACTTGAGGGGCTCTCTCCAAGTTCTGTTACCCAGAATCCTTTCCAACCTCAAAATTTGGCCCAAAAAACACTTTTTCCTCACATTTCAGTGACGGGAAGTTCTAGAATCTGAGAGAAGCCACATATTTCCTTCCACCCAGCGTTCTCCCAAGTCTCTGGATAAAAATGGTACCTCACTTGTGTGGGTAGGTCTAGTGCCTGAAACAGGAAACACAACATGGACACATCACATTTTTACATTGAAATCTGACGTGCTTTTTGCAAAGTGCCTAGCTGTGGATTTTGGCCTCTAGCTCAGCCGGTACCTAGGGAAACCTACCAAACCTGTGTATTATTGAAAACTAGACACCTAGGAGAATACAGGACGGGGTGACTTGTGGGGCTCTCACCAGGTTCTGATACCCAGAATCCTTTGCAAACATCAAAACTTGGCTAAAAAAAACACTTTTTCCTCACATTTTGGTGACAGTAAGTTCTGGAATCTGAGAGGAGCACAAATTTCCTTCCACTCAGTGTTTCCCCAAGTCCCCCGATAAAAATGGTGCCTCACTTGTGTGGCTAGGCCTAGTGCCCGCGAAAGAAAATGCCCCAAAACACTAAGGCCCTCATAACAACCCTGGCGGTCAGTGATAAAGCGGCGGTCATACGGCCAACAGGCCGGCGGTAACAAAAATGGAATTATGACCACGGCGGAAACCGCTCAGACAGACAGCCACTTTAACACACCGATCGCCACGGCGGTATCAACAAGCACAATGGCGGTAACCGCCAACAGCCAGGCGGAAGACAATGTACCGCCCACTGTATTACGTCAGACCTATCCACCACCTATTCCAGGGAGGTACCAACGACATCAAAAGAACGGCAGAAACAGAACACAGAAGTCAAAGGACTCACCTCTGGAGACTCAGGGAACAACCACGACGCCATGGAGCCTGAGCTTAACATATTTCCCATGCTCGTCTAACCTTTCCTGCATTATGAGCAGCAATGCCGGAGAAGACGACGACGGTGAGTACTGCCACCTAGCACACAAGGGAGGGGGGAGGAAAAAGAGAGTGACACACTCACGCAACACCCCCACCCCCAACACCATACACACAATCAGATGCACAAACATTACATATCCACCCCCTACCCCTCACGAATAATGCATGGACAAAAATGATTGGAAGAAAGTGAGTGTAATACGATAAAATAACATAAATAAGTGCCTCAAACTACAAATGTGTATACATATTTACAAATGGAGGGACACTGCCCAGTCATCAATGTCCATGAGCCACAGGGCCACATCACATAGGCCAAGGCCCCACGTCACTCCTGCAACAACATGGAGAGAACACTGCAGGGGCATCAGGTTGAAAATACACAGGCACCTCAGGAGGACGGGGAATTGGGGGGGGGGCACCTCAGCCTGAAGATGGTACAACACCACTGGTCCTGGAGGGGGCTACATGCCCTGTGCGATGTCCTGGGGAGTGCAAGGCCACAGTCTCTCAAGTGGGTGGTTTGCCCACTGCTTGGTCCTGGGGAGTGCAAGGCCAGAGTCTCTTTAGTGGATGGCTTCTTCCACTGGTTCTGGAGGGGGCCTTGTGCCCAGTGTGCTTCATCCTGGGAAGGATGGGGTGAGTGGATGGCTTCTTCCAGTGGTTCTGGAGGGGGCATTGTGCCCAGTGTGCTTCATCCTGGGAAGGATGGGGTGAGTGGATGGCTTCTTCCACCGGTTCTGGAGGGGGCATTGTGCCC
Source organism: Pleurodeles waltl (assembly GCF_031143425.1). Classification (NCBI taxonomy): domain Eukaryota; kingdom Metazoa; phylum Chordata; class Amphibia; order Caudata; family Salamandridae; genus Pleurodeles; species Pleurodeles waltl. The sequence goes on along the minus strand of NC_090447.1, from coordinate 1,475,008,126 downwards.
AGTGTGCTTCATCCTGGGAATGCTGGGGTGAGTGGATGGCTTCTTCCACTGGTTCTGGAGGGCCATTGTGCTCTGTGATGCAGATATTGGGGAGTCCAAAATCACAGCCTCTCACCTGGGTGTCAGACCCACATGCTTTGCATGGGCCAGGACACACAACAGCCCATGGAGGCAGTACTACACACAGTCCACCGGTGGTGACGGCTGCTCAGTGGTGGCAGTGGCGGTGCTGCTGTCGGGGCTGGCAGTGGTGGGGAGAGTCTCCAGCCCATCCCCTGCAGCCGCGGACGGCTGCCCACTGTGGCTGCTCCTGCTGGCAGCGGTGCTGGTGGCGGTGCTGGTGGCGGTGCTGGTGGCAGTGCTGGTGGCGGTGCTGGTGGCAGTGCTGGTGGTGGAGCTGGTGGCGTTGCTGGTAGCAGTGCTGGTAGTGGTGGGGGGAGGCTCTAGTCCATCCCCTGCAGCCTCGGAAAGCTGCCCACTGGGGCTGCTGCTGCTGGCAGTGGTGCTGGTGGCGGTGCTGGCAGTGGTGGGGGGAAGCTCCAGCCCATCCCCTGCAGCCTCGAATGGCTTCCCACCCCGGGCTGCAGCTGCTGGCAGTGGTGTTGGTGGGAGTGCTGGCAGTGGTGGGGGGAGGATCCAGCCCTTCCCCTGCAGCCTCGGATGGCTGAACCACCATGGTTGGTGGCGCGGGTTCAGGATGAGTCCCAGCACCAGGCCTCCTGTCCTTCCTGCCTGCTAGTGCACGGCCCTTGCCCTTCCTGTCAGCAGCCAGGGATTGCCCCTTGCCCTTCCCTCCTGCAGCTGGTGGTGTCTCCTTGCCCTTCCTAGACGCAGCTGGTGGTGCCTCCTTGCCCTTCCTTGATGCACCTGGTGCAGGCACCCTGTCAGTGTTGCTGCCTGGTGCCCGGGACCCTCTCCCACTTGCAGTAGCTGTCGACACTACTGTGGCCGTGGACTGGGTGGCTGAGATGCTCACCTGGGTTCTGACCACCCTGGCCCGACGAGAAGGACTGGGGGGAGTGGTAGGGAAGAGGTCAACGGTGGAGAGGAAAAGCTTCTTAGGGACATTGGGGCGGGAAGAGGGTGAAGGTTTAGGAGTGGATGAAGAGGAAGTGGTTGTAAGATGTGTCTGTCTGCTGTGTTTGGGTGCAGGTGCATGGGCTGGATGCTGTTGTGAGGTGGATGTCTGAGTCCTTGTGTTTATGTACTTTGGGAGGAGGGAGCACAGACACAGTGGGAGTGGACACAGGGGACGTGTGCCTGGATGTGGGGGTGGTGACTGCCAGTGAGGGGCGTGTAGTGATAGGCGTGATGGTGGTAGTGGATGAGGATGTAGTGCATGCAGGTGTGGGTGTAGATGGAACTGGGAGGGAGGTGGATGAGGAGGAGGGGGGGACACAGTGGAAGTTGGTATGTCTGCATCTGCATCTGGATGGTGTTTGTGTGAGTGCTTGTGGGATGATGTGTGACTCCCTGACCTGGTTTCTGGCCAGGAGTCCACTTGGCTCCACCAGCCTGCCCCCATGCCCCTGATCCTGCCGACTGCCGCCTGGACAGCAGTTCGAGGCCCTCCACCACCCGCAGGCACCCGTCTGCATCTCATCCCTGGTGCCTAGTGGTAGGCATTTCTTGTTGTCGCATAAGTATTCCTTTGTGTTTTTCAAGTGTTCGTTTTGCCGTTTTGCATCTATCTCAAAAAGCCGATTTCTTGTATGACCCATTGTGACTGATTTTTACACTGTTTGCTTTACTTTTCTCTGCCCCTGTGCCCCCCTGTATCTCGCTCGCTGCCTTGGTTTCTCCGCCTGTTTCTACCGGCTCTTGCCGGTCACACTCCCCCTGGCGCTGTGGCCCGCCCCCTCGCACACCCATTGGCCCTCCCTCCTGCCTCCCAGATGCTCCACCCTCCCACCTCCCCCTCTTAATGGCGGCCACTGCGTGGAGCCCCGTGTGACTTCCTGACCTGGTTTCTGGCCAGGAGTCCACTTGGCTTCACCAGCCTACCCCCGTGCCCCTGATCCTGCCAAGTGCCGCCCGGACAGCAGTTCGAGGCCCTCCACTACCCGCAGGCACCCGCCTGCACCTCATCCCTGGTGCCTAGTGGTAGGCTTTTCCTGTTTTCGCATAAGTATTCCTTTGTGTTTTTTAAGTGTTCGTTTTGCCGTTTTGCGTCTATCTCAAAAAGCTGATTATTGTCTGACCCATTCTGACTGTTTTTTACACTGTTTGCTTTGCTTTTCTCTGCCCCCGTGCCACCCTGTATCTCGCTCGCTGCCTTGGTTTCTCCACCCGTTTCTACCGGCTCTTGCCAGTCACACGCCCCCTGCCGCTGCGTCCCCTGTGGCCCTGCCCCCCTCGCACACCCATTGGCCCTCCCTCCCGCCTCCCAGCTGCTCCACCTTCCCACCTCTCCCTCTTAATGGCAGCCACTGTGCGGCCGCGTCACTGGCACGCCATAGGCACGCCAGAGGCAAGCCTGTCTTCGCCCGTCCGCACCTGGATCGCGCCCAGCGCCAGATCCCCTGCCCCCCTCAACCCTGACCACCCTAGACAACACTACTCAACCACCACACTCCCTCAACCCAGGGCTGCTCCCCGCCTGCGCCCAAGCCAAGCACACACATGGACCCTTCACATGCTATGCTTGCCGGTTCTCCAGCACCCCCACAAACACCAAAAACACCCACACGCCCCACGCAAACCCCACCACACCACACAACAACACCACCACGCACCACAACATCAACCCCAAAAACACCCACACAATCCTCACCAACCCCAACACACCCTACTCCAACACAAACATGCCCCGTAACGCTAGCACACTCTACAACAACACTACCACAACCCACAACAACGCCAACACCCCCACAACAACACCACCACGCACCATATCATCAACCCCAAAAACACCTACACAATCCTCACCAACCCCAACACGCCCCGCAACGCTACCACGCTCTGCAGCAACACTAACATCCCCCACACCAACACCATCATGCACCACAACAACAGCCCCCACAACCACCTCAACTGCATACTCCTAAACACCCGCTCCGTACACAAGCATGCCATTAAACTCTGGGACCTTATCACATCACACTCCCCGGATATTGCCTTCCTCACAGAAACTTGGATGAATCCCTCATCTGAGCCCGACATAACCACAGCCATCCCAGAGGGTTACAAAATCCATCGTAGAGATCGTCTAAACAAACCAGGAGGTGGCATCGCCATTATACATAAAAACGCCATAAAGATCACCACCAACATACACGACACCCTAGACAGCGTAAAACTCATGCACTTCCTAATTCACATAAGCGCCAACACCACCCTCAGAGGAACCCTCATTTACAGACCACCAGGACCTCGCTCCCCCTTCTGTGACGCCATCACTGACACCATCTGCCCCCACACCCTCACTTCCACAGTCTACATCCTCCTTGGTGACTTTAACTTTCACCTGGAGAACCCCCACGACCACAACTCCACATCCCTACTCGACAACCTCACGAACCTAGGACTCAAACAACTGGTCACATCACCCACCCACTCAGCAGGACACACGCTAGATGCGATCTTCACCTCCAGCAACCACACAACCTGCACTCACACCACCAAACTCCACTGGACCGACCACCACTGCGTCCATTTCTCCTTCTGGAAAACCCCCACACATCACCACCAACACACCACACCCTACCGAATGTGGGACAATATCCCCACAGAACAGCTGAATGCTCAACTCACACATAACCCCCCCAACACCAACGACCCCAACATCGATCCATAACCTCACACAATGGATTACGACCTGCGCTGACTCACTCGCCCCTCTAAGAAGGAACATCACCACCCACAACATCAAGAATGCCCCCTGGTTCACCACTGAACTCCAAGCCTCAAAGCGTGAATGCCGCAAAACAGAGAAAGCTTGGCGCCAGGAACTCTCAACTACCAACTTTTCCACCCTCAAAACCACCATACGCAAACATCACCAACTCATACGCACCACCAAAAGGGCATACTACAAGGAACGCATAGACAGTAACTCACACAACAGCACGGAACTCTTTACCATCATCAAAGAGCACTCCAAACCAAAAGCCAGCAACATCGACCCCACTCACACAAAAAACCTCTGTGACTCCCTCTCCAACCACTTCCACCCCAAAATCTTAGACATACACAACAGCTTCACACCACCAGCACTCACCACCACCGACACGACCAACAAAAACTCACCCCCCCAACCTACTACACACCTGGGCCCCTACCAACGACGAAGAAACCGAAAAAACAATGAATTCCATCCACTCAGGCTCCCCCTCGAACCCTTGCCCCACCACATTTTCAACAAGGCCAGCACAACCATCGCTCCCAAGCTTCGCGCGTAATCAACAGCTCTTTCGATGCTGCCACCTTCTCAGACTCCTGGAAACACGCAGAAGTAACTGCACTCCTGAAAAAGCCCAAAGCAGACCCTGATGACCTCACAAACTACTGCCCAATTTATCTTCTCCCCTTTCCCGCCAAGTTCGCTGAGAAGTTAGTGAACACCCGCCTGTCTCACTTCCTAGAGGAAAACAACGCACTCAATACCTCCCAGTCTGGATTCCGCACGAACCACAGCACTGAGACCACCCTCATCGCCTGTACTGACGACATCAGAACCAGAGTCAACAAGGGCAAGACCATCGCACTCATCCTTCTGGACCTCTCCACAGCCTTCGACACTGTCTGCCACCAAACACTCCACACACGCCTTTAGGATGCAGGAATTCGACACAAGGCCCTGGGCTGGCTCGCCTCCTTCCTCGCTGAAAGGACCCAGAAAGTCCGCCTCCCTCCTTTCCACTCCCCAGCCACTAAGATCATGTGTGGAATTTCCCAAGGGTCCTCCTTCAGCCCCCCCTTTTCAACATTTACATGGCTCTGCTCGCCAACATCCTCCGGTCACACGGAATCACCATCATATCCTACGCAGACGACACCCAGCTCGTCATCTCCCTTACCAGAAACCCTACCACTGCCAAAACCAACCTCCACGCCAGACTCCTCGACACCGCCAAATGGATGACAGCAAGCCACCTCAAACTAAACTCCAACAAAACCGAAATCATCATCTTCGGCCCCAACAAAACTATATGGGACGACTCCCGGTGGCTCACCACCCTAGGATCACCCCCACCTCCCGCCACCCACGCACGCATCCTCGGCATCATCTTAGATTCTTCTCTCTCCATGACCCAACAAATCAACGACATCACCTCCTCCTGTTTGAACACCCTCCGCATGCTGCGAAAAACCTTCAAATGGATACCCATAGAGCCCAGAAAGACCGTCACCCATGCACTCATCAGCAGCAGACTAGACTACGGAAACGCCCTCTACGCTGGCACCACAATCAAGCTTAAGCGAAAACTCCAGAGGATCCAGAACGCAGCCGCCTGCCTCATTCTGGACCTCCCATGCCATAAACACATCTCCTCCCACCTCAGATCCCTTCACTGGCTTCATTATCGACAAAAGGATCTTCTTCAAAGTCCTCATCCACGCACACAAATCCCTCCACAACACTGGACCAGCCTACCGCAACGAAATAGTGAACTTCCACACTCCCACTCGCCACCTCCGCTCCGCCTACCTCGCACTCACCACAGTCCCCCGCATCCAACGTGCCACCACCGGAGGCAGATCCTTCTCCTACCTCGCCCCCAAAACCTGGAACTCCCTCCCCACCAACTTCCGCAAGACTCTGGATCGCCTGTCTTTCAGAAAACACCTCAAGACATGGCTTTTCAAACAGTAATCGTCAGCCCCCCTACTTCTTTTTTCTCCCCCCAGCGCCTTGAGACCCTTACGGGTGAGTAGCGCGCTCTATACATTTTTTGATTGATTGATTGATTGATGATGTGTGGTGCTTGTGTTTGCCTGACCACTTCTGTGTGTTGTCCTGGGTGCATGCTGGTCTGCCTGTGTGCTTGGGATAGGTTGGGGTTGAGGGGAATGGGATTGGGATTGGGCAGAGGAAGTTGGAGGGGGGAGGCTAGAAACAGAGACAATGGCTGCCATCAGGGAGGAGGCCAGAGCCTGGATGGATCTCTGTGGGGCCGCCAAGCCAGAGTGAATGCCCTCCAGTAATGCATTTGTTTGTTGCAAAAGGGCTGCCAGCCCCTGGATGGCATTCACAATGGTTGACTGCCCAACAGAGATGGATCTCAGGAGGTCAATAGCCTCCTCACTCAGGGCAGCAGGGCTAACTGGGGCAGGGCCTGAGGTGCCTTGGGCGAAGGAGATGACCACTCTCCTGGGTGAGCGGGCACGGGAAACACGCTGAGGGGCTGCTGAGAGGGCAGTGCTGGTACGGGGTGGCAGCTGTACCTGTAGTTGGGGTGGGCACAGAGGTGGCCGCCACCACCAGGGAGCTTCCATCAGAGGAGGTATCACTGTCAGAACTGTCCCCTCCAGTCTCCACCGTGGTGCTCCCGTCACCCTCCATCCCACTGGTGCCCTCACTGTTGGTGGATTCAGCCGTCTGGGCCCTGTGGGATGCAGCTCTCCCCGTCGCCGGTGCCTCTGCTCCTCCACCAGATGATGCAAATGCACATGGAAGGACAGGGTGGCAAAACAAAAAGGTGGGGAGAGACAAAGGATACCCTTGGTCAGTGGAAGCAACAACACCACCGTTGGCGTACACGACACACAGGGAACATCCCTAAGCACTAGGCAATGCACTAACACTCACAATGTTAGTCACCAGCCCATGGACAGGGATAGCTAATGCCAATTGCAGCATACCTGAGACACACAGACACCTGCCCAGTAGTGGATGCCTACTAGCTTGGTTGGAGGAGGCGTACATCAGATCTTGCCCAATAACGGACCTACCCTGCAATGTCTGGCCTGGCCTAGGGGCACCCACAGGCCCACATCCCCCACCCGGATACCACCCCACCACGCGCAAGTAGTATATTGGGGCACTGTACTCACCCCCTTGTGGCTGCTGTGATGCCCCCAAGCGCCCATCCAGCTCTGGATAGGCCACCGCCAGTATGCGGGCCATCAGGGGGGTCAGGGTTCTTCCTTGTTGGGAGGCCATCCCCAGCTGGGCCTCCACGGTCTTTCGTGCCCAGCGTCTCAGGTCTCTCAGGTCCTCCCACCATTTCCGACAGTGGGTGCTCTGCCTGCCAAAGAACACTAGGGTCCGTACGTTTTTGGCGATGGCATGCCATATGCCATTTGTTTTATGAGAGCTGACCTGCAGAGAAATATACATAGGAAAAGGTATCAGTCAGACCGTCCTGCTTGTTAAACTCATGGCCCACCATAGCCCTCACATCCCCTTACGCACAGACATTGCCCACCATACATGCAGCACGCTGCCCAGGGCCCTTCCACCAACCATCACCACACGAGGCCCTCACGCACAGCACTCCATGTATTCATGCCCCATGCATCGTGCTCACAGTGTTCTCACCTGTTGGTCTGGAGGCCCATAGAGCATTTGGTACTGGGGGTAGAACTCCATCCACCAGTCTTTCCAACTCTGCAGCAGTGAAGTCAGGGGCCCTTTCCTCAGTGACACGAGCCATGGTCGGATCCAGACGCAGGTCACAGCAGCACTTGCAGTGTAGGTCCTCTCCTGTTGAAGGTCAGGTAGCAAGTGAGTGAACAGATAGAAAATGGCGGCCACGTCCACGGCAGTGCGTACCATTACCGCTGGCGTCCTTCACCATTGGCCACTGTAACCCATAGGGCCCAATGGTATCCAGTGAGGAGTTGCACAACGGTTCACGACCCCCTACCGCAATGGTGCACAACTTCAGCGGAATTACCTCATTTCCACCTGTCCCTCCATACAGGACAAGCGGACACCATTTCGCGGGGGCAGGCCATGGTACCTAACTGCACCACAGTACACATAGGCACCATTTGGCCTATCCAACAATATACTTGTACAGTCACAACATGCAATGCAGTGTAGTGTTTGGAAATATGGAATAGTGACCAGCTGGTCACCGTTTGCCCCCTAGATTGCAACTTCTGAGGATGAATAGGAGATGGAGACATCCCCTCGTGTACAGGCCCCTGGTGAACATGGCAACAATGGAGGACAGGCACATTATCCTCACCTATAGACTGGACAGGGCCACAATCACAGAGCTGTGTGCCCAATTGGAACCTGACCTGATATCTGCTATCTGTCAGCCCACCTGGATCCCCCCCTCTTGTGCAAGTGCTATCAGTGCTCCATTTCCTGGCAACTGGCTCCTACCAAGTGACAGTGGGCTTGGCAGCAGGAATGTCTCAGCCAATGTTCTCAATAGTGCTGACCAGAGTGTTGTCTGCCCTGATTAAACACATGCGCAGCTACATTGTTTTCCCCCAGGTGGAGGATTTGGCCACGGTGAAAGCAGATTTCTATGCAATGGGACATATCCCCAACTTTATTGGGGCAATCAATGGTACACATATTGCATTTATCCCCCCCCACGGAGAAATGAACAGGTGTTCAGAAATCGAAAGAGCTTCCATGAATGTGCAGATAGTGTGCCTTTTGGCCCAGTACATCTCCCATATCAATGCAAAGTATCCTGCGTCTGTGCATGATTCCTTTATCCTGAGGAATAGCAGCATCCCATATGTGATGGCTCACGTCCAGAGGCACAGGGTGTAGCTAATAGGTGAGCCCTGGTTCCCACCCAGTAGGTGTTGGTGTATGGGTATGGTGTGGGCCCTAAGGGTTAGTGTGTGTCTAACAGTTGTCCCTCGATATTTGCAGGTGACTCTAGTTACCCCAACCTCTCATGGCTACAGACCCCTGTGAGGAATCCCAGGACAATGGCAGAGGAACGTTACAATGAGGCACATGGGCGAACATGAAGAATAATAGAAAGGACATTCGGCCTCCTGAAGGCCAGGTTTCGTTGCCTCCATCTAACAGGTGGATCCCTATACTACTCACCCAAGGAGGTGTGCCAGATCATTGTGGCATTCTGTATGTTGTACAACCTTGCCTTATGTTGCCACATGCCTTTTCTGCAGGAGGATGAGGCTGGAGATGGGAGTGGGGCAGCAGTGGACCCTGTGGACAGTGAAGATGAGGAGGCAGAGGATGAGGATGAGTACAACAGAAGTGCTATAATACGACAATACTTCCAATGACACACAGGTAAGACACTGTAATTTCACTTCACATTGACAATTTTGTGTTTGAAATTGTCAGTGGCAGGCTGATTTTCCCACTTTTATGGCCACTTACTGTACCCTTTGGCATCTCTATTTTCAGATGTTTGTGCCCCACTATCGCTCCTGGTGTGTTGACTGCAGCCAACTACAGGTCATTCCTATGTATACATTACGGTTCAGTTGTATTGCAGTGTTTAAAGCTTGTTAAACAAATACATAGTTCAATCATTTGACAGACTCCTTACTTGAATGTATTCAAATGGTGTTTATTTAAGTGCTAATAAGTAGAGGGGAATGTGCAATGGGATAGGGTGATGGTGGAGGAATGTCCAGGTAAGAGTCCAGTCTATTTGTATCACAGGTACATTGTCCAAAGGGTCATAGGAAGTGGAGCAATGGCAATTTAAGGTGGACATGGTGACAGAGTGGGACACAAGAGTGACAATCAGGAGAGTCTCATTTCCTGGCTGGGTCTTGGCAATAGTCTCTGGGTTCTGCCTGGATCGCAGGGACCGTTTGCGGGGTGGTTCTCCTCCTGCAGGGGTGAGGTGCTGGTGGCCTGTTGTTCCTGTGGCGGGGCCTCCTGTCCACTCGCGACAGCAGAGGTGGAAGGCTGTTCATCGGTTTGGCTAGTGTCAGGGGCCCTGTTGTGTGCCACTGCCTCCCTCATGGTGTTGGCCATGTCTGCCAGCACCCCTGCAATGGAGGCCAGGGTGGTGTTGATGTCCTTCAAGTCCTCCCTGATCCCCAGGTACTGTCACTCCTGCAGCCGTTGGGTCTCCTGCAACTTGTCCAGTATCTGGCCCATCGTCTCTTGGGAATGGTGGTATGCCCCAGGATGTTGGTGAGTGCCTCCTGGAGAAACGGTTCCCTGGGCATGTCCTCACCCTGTCGCACAGCAGTCCTCCCAGCTTTCCTGTTGTCCTGTGCCTCTGTCCCCTGAACCGTGTGCCCACTGCCACTGACCCCAGGTCCCTGATCATCCTCTGTTTGTAGGGTGCCCTGGGTCCCTGTAGTGGTGGGCACACTGCTGAGAGATGTGTCCTGGGGACAGAGGTATTGGTCCGCTGAGTGGATACTGTGCTAGTGTTTCCTGAGGGGGGATACTCTGTGGTAGTATGGGACTGTGCCTGGGTAACCGACTGTTCGGAGATCCCTGATGGGCCAGGTTGGTCATCCAGATCCAGGCATCCAGAGCTACTGTCATCACTGTGGGCCTCTTCTGGGAGGGGGACTGGATGTTGCTGGCACCTCCTCTCCAGTGACGTTGGGTGGGGGACCTGTGTGGATGTAAATGCAGTGTTATTGTTTCTGTGTGTGTCCTCTTGTGCATGGGTTGCCCTCTATGGTTGTTATTGCCCTGTCAGCTTTGCCTTGTGTGAGTAGTTATTTTGTGGGCTAGGTGATTCTCTCTATTGTGCATGCTTTAGTGATGGGTGTCCATGCAGGTCTGTGATGGGGTTCCGTGCATTGGTGTTACATGCAGGGCTTGGTATTGGGAGGGGTGGGTTGTGATGGTGGGGTGTGTGTGAGGTGGTGGAGTGATGGGAGTGAAGGTAAGAGTGAGGGTTTGTGATGGCATGCAGGTAGGGGGGTGATAGTAATAGAGAGTTGACTAACCAGAGTCCAGTCCTCCTCCCACTCCTGCCAGGCCCTCAGGATGCATGATTGCCAAGACTTGCTCCTCCCATGTTGTTAGTTGTGGGGGAGGAAGTGAGGGTCCACAGCCAGTCCTCTGTACAGCTATTTGATGCTGTGGAATGCACCTTCCCCCGTAGGTCGTTCCACCTCTTTCTGATGTCATCCCTTGTTCTGGGGTGCTGTCCCACGGCGCTGACCCTGTCGACGATTCTCCGCTATAGCTCCATCTTCCTTGCAATGGATGTCTGCTGCACCTGTGATCCGAATAGCTGTGGCTCTACCCGGATTATTTCCTCCACCATGACCCTTAGATCCTCATCTGAGAACCTGGGGTGTTGTTGTGGTGCCATGAGTGTAGTGTGAGTGGTGTGGGTAAGGGTGTGTGGGGTGATGTCTTGGGTTGTGTGATGTAAGGTGCGTGGATGGTGTGTAGGTGATGGTGGTGTGTGGCTGTGGTCTTGCTATCTCTCTTGTGGCAATTGTTTTTAATCGTAAAGGGTTGTGGGTAGTGTGGGTGGGTGTTTTATAGTGGTGTGGGTGGAGGCCTCTGAGTGGCCAGTGCCAGCAGGTGACGTCAGAGACCCTTCCTGATAGGTGCTTACCTGACTAGGTGGCCAATCCTCCTCTGAGGGCTATTTAGGGTCTCTCCAGTGGGCTTTTCCTCAGATAACGACTTGCAAGAATTCACCAGAGCTCCTCTGCACCTCTTTCTTCAACTTCTGACAAGGATCCACCGCTGACTGCTCCAGGACGCCTGCAAAACTGCAACAACGTAGCAAGAAGACTACCAGCAACATTGTAGCGCCTAATCCTGACGGCTTCTCGACTGTTTCCTGGTGATGCATGCTTTGGGGGCCGTCTGCCTTCATTCTGCACTGGAAGCCACAAAGAAATCTCCTGTGGGTCGACGGAATCTTCCCCCTGCTTCAGCAGGCACCAAACTTCAGCATCACCAGTACTCTTGTACCCCTCTCATCCTAACGAGCGTGGCCCCTGGAACACAGGTGGTAGACCCAAATGACCCAGACTGTCCAGTGGTCCAACTGTCCAAATTTGGAGGCGGTAAGTCCTTGCCTCCCCTCTCCAGATAGTCATCCTGTGCAGCTGCTAGGGCTTCTGTGCACATTTCCACAAAATCATTTGTGCACAGCCAAGCCTATGTCCCCAGCGCTCTATCCTGTATTGCTCAACTCCCTGAGTTGATCTCCGGCTTCGTGGGACCCTCCTTTGCAGTGTTTAGATGACTCCTGTGTTCAGACTTCTTGAATTCATGTTCAAGGACTTCTGTGGGTGCTACCTTCTTGTGCATGGGCACTCTGCATTGCTGAGGGCCCCCTCTGTCTCCTCTCCCAAGTGGCGACATCCTGGTCTTTCCTGGGCCCAGGCAGCACCCTTTTTCTTTAACTGTGACTCTTGCAGCTAGCAAGGCTTGTCTGTGGTCCTTTGCCAAAGAAACAACTCTGCATCCTCCAGCACTTCGTGGTACATTTTCTGCACAAAGGAGAAGTTCCTAGCACATTTCGTTGCAACAGAATCTTCAGCTTCTTCCATCCAGAGGCAGACATTTTGCACCTTCATCCGGGGTTTAGTGGGCTCCTGCCCCCCCGGACACTTTCATGACTCTTGGACTCAGTCCCCTTCCTTTTCAGGTCCTCAGGTCCAGGAATCCGTCTTCAGAGCTTTGCAGTCTGTTGTGGTCTTTGCAAAATCCTCTATCACGACTTTAGAGTGTTTCTGGGGAAAGAGTGGTACTTTACTCCTACTTTCCATGGTCCTGGGGTGGGGTATCTTGGACACCCTTAGTGTTTTCTTACACTCCCAGCAACCCTCTACACACTACCCTAGCCTAGGGGTCCACTCGTGGTTCACATTCCACTTTCTTAGTATATGGTTTGTGTTGCCCCTAGGCCTATTGCATCCTATTGTATTCTACAGTGTTTGCACTACTTTCTGGCTGTTTTACTTACCTGATTTTGGTTCGTGTGTATATTTTGTGTATTTTACTTTCCTCCTAAGGGAGTATATCTTCTGAGATATTTTTGGCACATTGTCACTAAAATAAAGTACCTTTATTTTCAGTAACCGTGAGTATTGTCTTTCTTCTGGTATAGTACCTATATGATATAAGTGGTATAGTAGGAGCTTTGCATGTCTCATAGTTCAGCCTAAGCTGCTCTGCTATTGCTACCTCTATCAGCCTAAGCTGCTAGAACACTACTAATCTACTAATAAGGGATAACTGGACCTGGCACAAGGTTGTAAGTACCATCAGGTACCCACAATAAGCCAGGCCAGCCTCCTACACATACCAGCTGCTGTGGCAAAATTGAGTAAACATGCACTAGACGAGGTTCCTTGGGGAACATGAGTAGTGGCTCGTACTGATGTTGTTTTGTGTTTCATTACCACTGTGAAAAAACCCTTGACTTTGTAGCGGTCCTAGGTGTATATGTTTGTGTCTGAAGGAGTAAGGCATGGCACACGTAAGAGATTGTTGAATTGTTCCACTGGCATGATATTTTCGATCGTCCACAGCCAATGATGAAGGTTATGGGGTGACTGTTTATCTTTAATGTGATCCTGGGACAGTGTCTGAAAGAATTTTGACCTTTGTCAAATGATTTATTTTTTTTACTTTGAGCTTCTTCACAAGCAGCTAGGCCCCAGATGTGCTCGCCATCTTATGGTGGACATCTTCAGCACACACCCATTGTCTTCACTGGTACTTGATAGCAATATTGAAGAGCCTTTGTATGATGAACCTGACAATGATTGATTTTGCCTAGTCTCCACTTGTAGCTGGTTTGCTTTTTTTGGTTTTGTAGGCATGGCTAGAGTGCTTCTAGTATGTTCTTGCATCCATTTTTTCTTTCCATCACAGTGCACTTGATTTTTCCTTAGCTCGGCACACAGTTATGAAGTGGTTCTCTTTCCCACAACCCATACAGATTTGTCCTAAGTCTGGCCATTTGCCTTCATGAGGGAACAACAGTCCACATCGGAAGCATAATTTTGTCTTCTTTGATTACTTTGACTGATGTGCATCTGTTTTGTGATTGCTTTTCATGTTCAATGCTGATTCATTGTGCATTGCCCCCCGCTTCCATGACTGAAGCTTGCTGTTCTGCTTGTTCCTCTGCTCTGGCATCTATCAGCATTTTCTCTAGACTGAGGCCCATATTTAAACTTTTTTAGCGCTGCATTTGCGTAATTTTGTGATGCAAAAGTGGCGCAAACTTACAAAATACAATTATATTTTGCAAGTTTGTGCTGTTTTTGCGTCAAAAAATAACTCACATGCTGCGCTAAAAAAGTATACATATGGGCCTGAGTGTCTCTCTTAACATGCCCCTTCTAAAAGAATCAAAAAGGCAGCCATTGATGATTCTAAGGTGCTTGGCTTTATTGACAAAGTCACAGAAATTGCAATGTTTAATAAGTGCATCAAGTCCTTCAACAACCTCATCAATCGTTTCACCATTCTGTTGTCATGGTCTGTTGAAGATACACCTTTCATAATCAACATTCTGCACTGGATTGAATATGGCTTCCACTGCTTCTTTCACCTTTCAGTATGATATTGTGTCAGTCTGTGAAACTTTCTTTAGTGATTCTTTCACTCCAGCACCTGCAAGGTTTTTCAAATATTTGATGATTTTCTTTTCATCTTTCTCCTCTAGCACATATATGAAGTCATCAAATGTTTCAATCCACGCAGTGCATCTGGCACCAATGTTCTGTTTCTTGGATGTGTTGAATGGTGGAGGTGACTTCAAGAATGTTGCTGCATTGTATTTCTCACTCTAGTCTGCCGCCATTGTGGTAGCATGTGTCGTTCAACTGATTTCGTTATTCAGGGTGTCTCCAACTACTTCTGCAAGCATCAGTTGCATGTCGAGGGCTGTGTCGCTGTATGCTTCAATTACCCCTGACTGTGAGTATGCTCTATGTTTCTTGTACATTGATGGTTTTATGGAAATTTTATGGTGTTGTCTCAAAAGTTGCTCTTGCATTGGGGTGTAGCACAGAGTCTCCGTCGACAACCTCACCAGTGGTATTCATGGGCATTTTGAATCTGCTTCTCCTCAGGGCCTTTGATTGCTTCTGCGGCAATGTATGGGCTGGGGCCGGGCTTTGAGTCCATGTGTCCTAGTCGTAGACTGCTTTGCACTGATTCTGGGCACACATCGCATGCACAAGCAGTTTGCCATACCCTTGCAAATTCTCAGGGGAATAGTCTTGTTTTCCACAGGCTCAAAATCCCCTACTCATTGCCAGTTGTAGCGTGTTCTCCAGCCCAGGAGCATGTTAATAGATTACGCCTCACATGGGAGCTGCAGTTAAACATGTCTTTATTCTCCAAGTCAAACACACACCCTTATGTCATATTTCCCAAAACTATACCCTGACACCTCACCGCATGACACATGGTTCCTGTTCAGAGTCTGCCCAGAACCACAAGGGTCATATTGCACGTAGCATCAATATGCTACACTATTCAGGCATTAGTGAAATATGCATGTCTAAAATGAAGACACTGCAACCTGTTTGTGAATACACACAAATTTGCATTCCATTTCTCTGAGTAATTCTCTGACAGTAATCTAATCTAATCTACAAAACTATAGACCTGATCCCAGGAATATCCAAGCTTTGGCAAAACCAATGGAGTTGTCTTTAAACGGCTGAGTAATTGGTTTCAACAGTGAATGTTTACATTGGCATTAGCAAAAAAACAGAAGCCTTGCAAAATGGCCGCATGATGGTGTGCACCCATGTATGTAGTTGTATGGGCAGCAATACTGGAACGCTTTTCAATTCACCACAATGCCAGAGGTAGCGCAGGTGACATCATATGTCATTTGACCACAGGAAGTGATGTCAAATAACCTTTGATCTATACTCACCCTCCAAATAGCTGTGTTTTCACGTCAGTTTTATTGTCTCACTCTTCTGTTTTTGTTTCTTTTACTTCCCTCTTGTCTTCTCCACTATCTCAACTGTATTTCTCACTGTTCTCTGTATAGCTCACATCTTCCCTTCTCTCACCTGTTCTATTTTGCACCGCTCTATCACCTGTCCCCAGTCTCTCTTACTCGCTTGTTTATCTCTTTCTCACCTGTGTCTCAGTATCACCTCCTTAGCTAACAGTATCTCACATTATTTATTTACCCCTCTCTGTGACCACTTTCCCTCTTTTTCTGCTTCCCTTTCCCTCTAGAATATCTATTACTAGCTGTCTCTCTATCATTTTTGTCACACCTGTCTCTCCCTCTCTTTCTAACTTCACTCTCTCTTCTCTATCTGTATCACAACTCTCATAGTATCATACTTCCTCACCGGTCATCTCTTCTCTCTGTCCATCGATGTCTCTTTGTCACCTGTTGATGGGCCTATTACTCTCACTTGACTCACTCTCTTTCACACCTGCCACCTCTCTGATGTGTCTTTAATCCCTCTGTCTCTCTTATTTTCCTGTATTTGTGCTCCCTTGGCATGGTCAGGGGGCACAGAAGGCACTCACATGCAAAAAGTAGCTGAGGGACACAGGAAGTAAACAAGGCTCATCAGAACTTTCTTTCGCTTCTGTTTTTGACACTGCTCTTACCGCCCCAGGGGTCATAAGGACAATGCCAGAGTTCACAGTAGGCAAGCCAAGGGTTGCAGATGCAACCTTTGGTGACCCCTAAATGACTTCCATGGTCATGACTAACCAGCTCCCGTTTGGACATTGTAAATGTATTGTTCCATTTTAGAATGGCGGATTACATATAGAAAATAAAACATCACTTGAATAAAAAAAATGAAGGAAAAATGTAAATTATTGAAAAAATGGGGAGTGAAACAGGGGTGTATTAACAGTCCTGCGTAGTGCCACGCATCACGAGGCAGAATAACACATTTTAATGCAAGTGTCGGCAATACTGCATTAAAATGCATTAACATGCATAATAATTAAAAGTTCCTCTGTACAAGCCGCTGTGACTAGTGTTGGAGTGTGACTTTTAAAAACAATATTAACATGAAAAGCTTGCAATATATTGGGCAATGAAGCTGCATAGAAAATGTGTTAACGTAGAAAATAATGCACGCGTCTGAAATGTGCCCACGGGGAGTGGCCATCAATGTATATGAAGACTAATGAAACTTATTATTGATGAATTAATAATGTACTAATGTATGGATTGGTATTAGCATATTATGATTTGAGTCATGTATTAGGGGTTGGTTAACTAAATCACTTGGCCTTAGTTAGCGAGGGTCTGGGCCTAGCTCCCTGGTCTCATATTAAACTGTTTTTCCTAACGTGCAATGTGATATTTTCCAGAAGGACACAAAGCTGTACTTTTCCAGAAGCTAGAGATGTGTGCGTAGCCGTAGTAAATTCTTTCTCATGGGACCCGACTTGCTCAAGGAGACATTCTTGCTGAATGCAACAGTGTAATTCCTGACAGGTGCAAGGCTGCCTGGACTAGGAGAAAACAATGGGACTACTGACTGGAGCGTAAAGTGTAACTTTTCTTACCTGACATTCCAATCGATGAAGACGTCAATTACAGGAGCCAATCAACTACATGAGAACTGTGTTTGGTGGAAAATTCTAGTAAGGTGCGTGGAGAATTATTGGACAGAGATAATGATGCACCAAATATTATCCAATGGGGAATTAAGGGCTAGTTCGACAGTTTTTATATAACTGCATGACCCGAGGAGAAATCAGCCATTATTAGCCATTCCTCGCCATTCTTCGCCATTCCTTGCCATTTTACCGAATCCATTATTCTTTGAGATTTTGCTGTTTATTCTTCTGATACTTTAACCATCCTCTATCGAATCCTTACCTGTTACGTAATTCTCCTCCTTACGATGGAAGAGCCTTATTCTTTAGCAATGCCATACTGAGACTTTATCCTGTCCTATCCTTGCTGATGGTGAATCGACTGATATCCTGAGGACGAAGACTGACGCTGTTTGCTGATCCATTTGGAGGGGTAATTATCCAATGATAATTGTAATTGTCTGTTTGCCTTTTCTTTCTACGTACCAACTGCTCTTTTGACAGAGGCCATAGTTAGATGTTTTCCAAATTCGTGTTGCTAATTTGTTTTGCATGAAGCCCAACATGCTAATGCTAATTTGAGGTTAGTTCAGGTGTACACAAATATCTGACGCAAATAGACAAATGACTGAGTTCTTGCTTTGTTGAATCTTGTACTACTGAGACTTTGCTAAGCTGTTCCTTACTAATGATATGTTAATGCTGAACGCATATTCTCTATGCATTGATTAATTTGTGTTTTAATTACAAAATCTGAAGAGTTACTAATGAGATTGATTGCTAATGAGATTAATGTAGATGATTATTAGATTGTAACTAATAAAGAAATAAATATTCTAACACTTAACTAAATTGGTGTGGTTATTCATGACTGAAAGGTCGTGGTGTGTTCACTTTATTGATTCCTACTAAATGTTATTGACTAACTTGTTGATTAGGTATTGTGAATATTGATTGAGTTATTGATATATTGATTTGTGATGTCAAAAGTGTATCTCGTGCTGGGAAGTCCCCGAACGTGGTCAAAAGGTTCATCGGCCTAAGCGTGTCTCCTTGTAAGTTTACTTATCAAGGTTCTGACACGCTATCAGTTTTTGGTAGCAGAGGTATTAGTTTGGCAATTTGGGGCCCCAGGACGAGGGACCACTGTTTGATAAGATTGTTGGTTCAAAGGGTCCAAAGGTCTGGTAGAAATTGACGAGCGTAGTTTGGAAGTAAGCAAGGTGTATCAGGAAAATTGGGTTTTGGGAAAAAATATTCTTTTAAAAGATGCAAATTGGAGAGATTATGTGCCTCTAAGTCCTGAATGACTTTCCCGGAATCTCAGAGCCTGCTGAAGGGAGTCTGAGTATGTTCTCGGCGTTCTAGTGATAGTGTGAGTGAAGCAGAGTTGCGCTTGCACACCTAATGCATACCGCAGGTGAATTGTGAGGTCTGTGAGGATTTTAGGCCAGGTGATGACGTTTTGGTAGGAGTGTGCGTACTCCGCAGTATGAGAGTAGGGAAGCCGGCGAACTTCATGTGAGTGTGGCGCTTTGTGCTAAAAAATTGTCCACATGGTTGTTGGTGATGTAGGGACCCTGCGTGGTCTAAGACTCTGGAATATATTGAAAAGTGTATGAGACACTTGGTTTATGTTGTAATTTGTGCGGTTTAATAGGTCGATGGTGATGTCGACGAGTCGAGTATGAGTCAAAGTGAGTGAATAAAAACTTCGATGGAAATTTGTTGAGTCCTAAAGTACACTAGGACAACCCATTGACAAGTCGAGAGTAGAATTTGCGGGTCAAATTTTGCTTGCGGGTGTGGGATCTGAGAAGGCGAGAGTAGCGGCTGAGGCTAAACAAAATCTCTGTAAAGTTCTGAAGCGATTGTGTTACCCTTTCCTGTAGTAAACCAGAAAATTTGAGTTTTTGTTGGCGGTTGCAATATATTGCATTAGTTTTGTGTGAATCGAGAGAGTGAGGAAGACAAGCCGCAAGACTTTGTCAGCCGGAGTGTGTGACGTCATTGGAGCTGCGCTGGGATAGGTCAGTTAGTGAGAAGGGTCGTGCACGGATTGGCAGCCGTCCATGAGAGGCAATTGGTTTAGAAGGTAGGTGAAGGGAGTCTGGGAATTAAAGTCACTTCCTGATTCGATTGGGAACAAAATAAAAGACGCAAAAATGAAATTTTTCAAGGCTTTAAAGAGCGCTTTGAGGGGAGATACATACATTACTGCGAGTGTAGGGAAGGTTACACCGCCAGAGGATACACCGGCTTATGCCGTAATGGAGGAGAGGGGAGTCACGCCATGTCTTTGGCTAAAGAAATGGTGCAAAGCGACAGAGAAAGAAGGGTGTTTGGTGTTTCCAGAGCATGGGACATTCAATATAAGGGTTTGGGAAAAATTGCGGAGGGTGCTAAATGAGCTAAAGCCACCTCCGAGGCCAGCACAGTTTGATGCACTAGCAATCTGGGAACTGATGGCAATACGACAGCAGCAACAGAAATTTGAGAGGAGAATGAGGAAAGTGGAAAAGACATTAGCGGAGGCTAGAAGGGATAGTGAACAGAGAGTTTGGAGGAGAGAAACAATAGACGGAATTAGGATGTTTCCAGCAATAGCTCAAGAAGGTGAAAACAAAGGGGGAAAAGCAACTTGTAAGACTGACAAGAGTTCCTCAAAAGACAAAGAGGCTAAGAAGCCCTGGTCAGAGATGGATGACTCAGACGATGATGAGTTCCTTAATCAGTTACTGAATGATCGACCACCGCCATATGCAATAGATGACAATAGACCGAGTACTAGTACAGGTCCTGTGAGTTCAACTCAGAAGAAGGTGACAGCGAATCCAATACAGGTTAGTCCTGTCTCGACACCAGTTTCGGTGCAGAGTAGTATCAGTGTGTCTACTGCTCCAGAAACACAACCTCAGCTACAGCCACCGCAGGTTCAGAGACTTTACCCTGATGTCCCAATCATTGAGACCACAACGAATCTGATGGTGCCGTCAGATCCGACACATGTGAAACCAAAGCTGATTCAGACTGATCCAACTCCACTTTTACTGCCCCAGGCACAGCAACAGATTATTCCAAATTACACTTCGGTCACAGGACCGCAGTCAGCCATAGCTCCAGTAATGAACCAGAATATGGGAGTTAATGCTCCACAGGTTTTGGGAAATAGGCAGCCGCCAGCCGCCATATCTTTGCCCATTACGGTTGGTCCACCAGTACCATTGTATGCACAGGCGAAGCCTAGTGTATGTGATCAGGGAATAATGACCCAAGAGATGACAAGAAATGGGTTCATAGGGAGCTCTCAAGGGATGACTCCAGTGGAACAGACATTCAAAAGGTCCAGGTCTTTATTAGACTTCAGTCCGATTGGGGCCCCTCCAGATGCCATGAGACAATCAGGTTTGGGACTGCTGACTAAGCAGATCTCGAGTACAAACATACTGCAAACACCGATAGTGCAGGCTGGGAATATCTCCTTACATGGTTTAACTGCGCAAGAAAGGAACGATTGGTTAGACAATCTAAATTCACCACAAACTACTCCTGCAGCAACAGGGAGGTCCGAAGGAGATGAGTACCTGAATTTTGTGAGGTTGGGCATGGAGGCAAATGAACTTGTTGACTGGAGCATGGGAGTGAACAGGATAGAATCATACACAGAAGCAGAATTGAGATACTTGTGTCCAAAAATAACCAAAAAAATTAGCAGGGTGCACCAGAGGTTGGCAAATTTGGCAGATAAATATGGCATAGATTTGGAAAACACCAAGCATCTGAAGAGGAGTTACAGGTTTGACTTTGAGCCTAAGGATTTTGAACACATGAGATCTACTGGGATGAAGGCACACCTTAAAGAAATATTGCAGAGTGCAGAAGTTTGGGGAGCCTTAGAGAAATGGGTAGGCAGATGGGTGAAGAAAAGAGACAAGAGGAAGAGTGACTGCATAGAGCAGACAGCAAAAGGCTCACAGGATGCGGGTGCGGTGAAAATATTACAGATGAGAGAGACGGCTGGAGGGGTTCTTGTCCATGTGCCCTGGACCAGAGTTGATATCCTGTCATTTACAAATACTTTCCCAGGTTGAGGGAGAAACCAATAGAGTGGTATCAGCAGACGGACAGGTTTGTGAAGCTTGCGAAATGTCTCTGGGAAGATCTGAATACTCTCTTTGAGATCATAGTTCAAGCTGATTTGTGGCTTGAGTGCAAGAGGAGTGTGGATTGGCCGGCTGCGGAACCGGCAACAGATAGAGTCACAGGAGCACCGTCTCCTGAGGTGATGAGATACTACTATAAGGTGATTGAGTTCTTGAAACAGAGAGTTTCACCGCAGAATGTTGATTGGCAAAAGATTGATCGGACAGCACAGGAACCCAAGGAGTCGATACATGCCTATTATGAGAGGTTGTTGAAAGCGTTCAAGAACTACAGCGGTACAGAGATTGTTGAGGTGAAGGACATGAATCACCTTGTGTTCAGATTTGTTGAAGGGTCGAGACCTGAGATAAGTCAGATGATTAAGAATCACTTTATCTGTTGGCAAGCGAAGCCGATTGACGAGGTGTTGCAGTATGCGAAGAACTGTAGTGACGAGATTGAGTTAAAACAGAGAAAGTTGAAGGAGAAAGCGATGGTGATGCAAATTAAGGCAGCACAGTCAGGGATGCAGGGAGGTTGTTTACAACAGATGGTGCAACAGCCGCAAGGAATCAGGATGTTTCATGCGCAAGTTAGAGGCAGAGGTCGCGGAGGTTTTGTGAATAGAAGCCCGAATTTGAACACGGTAGTGGTTCAAAATGATGTGCAGGGGATGAAGAAGATGTTACCTTGTCATGCTTGCGGGGGTGTTAGACATTGGAAGAGGGAGTGCCCGATGATGGTGCAGGAGGGTGTTGTTCAACAAAGCAATTATGTCAGTGTATTTCAAAATGAGAAGGGACCAAGGCTAAGATGTCCTAATCCGAATTCTACCGCATAACATGATTCAGATGCAGGGTCTCCAACCCATGCAACAGGTGCAGATGCCACGTGTACAACCGATGCAGATGCAGCAAATGCAACGGCAGGTTCCCATGGTACCTAGACAGCAAATGCAGGAGCCCTTAGTGTCAATGGAACAGCAACAGTTGATGCTTCCTCAACAGGTCACAGGTCAAAAAATTAGTCAAAGTAACGCAGTACAACAGTTCCCATTGCGTGGTGAGAATGGAATAAACGATGAATGGTCGGATGAGAGTTCAGATAGTGAGGAGTGTAGTCTTGCAGCGTCCTTAGAGCTAGATCAGAAAGGGCCCTATGTCCAAGGGAAAGTAATGGGTCACAAGGTTTCATTCTTGGTTGACACAGGAGCTACACGCTCTACAGTCAGAAGTGCAGAGGTTCCGAAACTGCCTCTTTCGGGACCTACAGTCAAGGTAGCAGGAGTGGCAAATCAACTCCTGACTAACCCGATTACAGATCCGGTTCAGGTTGAGCTTGGCACTTTCCAGGGATTGCACAGGTTTGTGGTTTGCGATTCAAATCCCGTGTCCCTACTGGGAAGAGACTTAGGTGGTCATTACAACCCTGGCGGTCGGTGCTAAAGCGGCGGTAAAACCGGCAACAGGCCGGCGGGAAAAAAAATGGAATCACGACCGTGGTGGAAACCGCCAACAAAGACAGCCACTTTAACACTCTGACCGCCACGGCGGTACAAACAAACAGCGCGGCGGTCACCTCCAACAGACAGGCGGGAGTCAAAGTACCGCCCACAGTATCACAACAGTCCAATCCGCCACCTTTTCCGGGGCGGATTCACCGCTGATAAAAACACGGCGGAAACAGGCATTTCGAAGGGAAAACTCTCACCTCTACACACCCCACGAGGAACGAGGACACCATGGACCCGGAACTCCAAATCCTCCCAGCCATAGTCTTCCTGCTCCTCTACCAGGAGCACGTACACCGGCGCAGAAGACAATGGTGAGTACTGCACCTACGACACAGGGAAGGGGGGAGGGAAAAACAGTGACACACACACGAAACACCCCCACCCTCACCCACTACAACACACACACTAATACATATCTACACATCACAGTTACGCCCCCCAGACCCCTTGGAAGAATGCAAAGACAAAAGGAAATGACTGTAACCATTAAAATATATTGAAATACAGCAATCAAAAATATATACACACTAAAAACTATTATATACACCAAATTTACAAGTCCAGGCATTGCACCAGGCATTGTCCGTGGACCACTGGGCCCAAAAAACACGGGCAAAGCCCACACCGGATACCTGACCTAAACAGAGAGAACACTGCAGGGGCATCAGATAGCAAAACTACAGGCACCTCAGGGGGAAGGGAAGGGGGGCACCTCAGCCGGATGAGTGCACGACGCCAGATCCACGAGGGGGCTCCATGCCCACTGTTCCATCCTGGGGAGTGCAAAGCCACAGTCTCTCAAGTCTCTACAGTGGGTGGGTTTCCCACTGTTCCATCCTGGGGAGTGAAAAGCCACAGTCTCTCAAGTCTCTACAGTGGGTGGGTTTCCCACTGTTCCATCCTGGGGAGTGCAAAGCCACAGTCTCACAAGTCTCTACAGTGGGTGGGTAGCCCACTGTTTCATCCTGGGGAGTGCAAAGCCACAGTCTCTCAAGTGGATAACAGTCTCCACTGGTTCTGGAGGGTGCCTGTTGGCCAGAGTGCTTCTTCCTGTGCAGGAATGAGGTAGTGGATGCACGTCTCCACTGGTTCTGGAGGGGGCCTGGTGCCCAGAGTGCATCGTGCAGCCCTGTCCGACACAGATGCGGCACTGCCCCTGCCGCTCATGGGCCAGCGCTGCGTGAGATTGCGGTCCCCTGTTCAGCGGTGCTTGGGATAGCCGTGCCCTGTTCAGCGGTGCTTCAGATGGCGGTCCCCTGTTCAGCGGTGCTTGGAATAGCCGTGCCCTTTTCAGCGGTGCTCCAGATGGCGGTCCCCTGTTCAGCGGTGCTTGGGATAGCCGTGCCCTGTTCAGCGGTGCTTCAGATGGCGGTCCCCTGTTTAGCGGTGCTTGGGATAGCCGTGCCCTGTTCAGCGGTGCTTCAGATGGTGGTCCCCTGTTCAGCGGGGCTTGAGATAGCCGTGCCCTGTTCAGCGGTGCTTGGGATAGCCGTGCCCTGTTCAGCGGTGCTTCAGATGGCGGTCCCCGGTTCAGCGGAGCTTGGGATAGCCGTGCCCTGTTCAGCGGTGCTTCAGATGGCGGTCCCCTGTTCGGCGGTGCTTGGGATAGCCGTGCCCTGTTCAGCGGTGCTTCAGATGGCGGTCCCCTGTTCAGCGGTGCTTGGGATAGCCGTGCCCTGTTCAGCGGTGCTTCAGATGACGGTCCCCTCTGCAGCGGTGCTTGGGATAGCCGTGCCCTGTTCAGCTGCGCTTGGGACAGCCGTGCCCTGTTCAGCTGCGCTTGGGACAGCCGTGCCCTGTTCAGCGGTGCTTCAGATGGCGGTCCCCTGTTCAGCGGTGCTTGGGATAGCCGTGCCCTGTTCAGCGGTGCTTCAGATGGCGGTCCCCTGTTCAGCGGTGCTTGGGATAGCCGTGCCCTGTTCAGCGGTGCTTCAGATGGCGGTCCCCTGTTCAGCGGGGCTTGAGATAGTCGTGCCCTGTTCAGCGGTGCTTGGGATAGCCGTGCCCTGTTCAGCGGTGCTTCAGATGGCGGTCCCCTGTTCAGCGGAGCTTGGGATAGCCGTGCCCTGTTCAGCGGTGCTTCAGATGGCGGTCCCCTGTTCGGCGGTGCTTGGGATAGCCGTGCCCTGTTCAGCGGTGCTTCAGATGGCGGTCCCCTGTTCAGCGGTGCTTGGGATAGCCGTGCCCTGTTCAGCGGTGCTTCAGATGACGGTCCCCTCTTCACCGGTGCTTGGGATAGCCGTGCCCTGTTCAGCTGTGCTTGGGATAGCCGTGCCCTGTTCAGCGGTGCTTCAGATGGCGGTCCCCTGTTCAGCGGTGCTTGGGATAGCCGTGCCCTGTTCTCCGGTGCTTCAGATGGCAGTCTCCTGTTCAGCGGTGCTTGGGATAGCCATGCCCTGTTCAGCGGTGCTTGGGATAGCCGTGCCCTGTTCAGCGGTGCTTCAGATGGCGGTCCCCTGTTCAGCGGTGCTTGGGATAGCCGTGCCATGTTCAGCGGTGCTTCAGATGGTGGTCCCTGTTCAGCGGTGCTTGGGATAGCCGTGCCCTGTTCAGCGGTGCTTCAGATGGGGGTCCCCTGTTCAGCGTTGCTGGCCATGCCGGGGTGCTCATGTGCCATCTGGCCTGGGCCTGGCGGGGCCCTCCTGCCCACCTGTCCTGTGGGTGCCGGGGTCCTCCTGGGCAGCTGTGCTGGGGCTTTTGGTGGCCTCCTGGGCAGCTGTGCTGGGGCTTTTGGTGGCCTCCTGGCCAGCTGGGATGGGGCTTGCAGGGCCCTCCTGGCCAGCTGGGCTGATGGCGGTGTTGTCGGGCGTGCTACCCTTCCCAGCCTTTCCGGCTCTTCAGTGGCCCTTCCCCACCTTGGCCGGTGTCCCAGCTGCCTCGACACTCCCGCCGGGAGCCCTGGTAGGGGTTTTTGTCCCTGGTGTCTTGACCCTCTGCCGTCGTGCACTGGCAATTTTTGGATGTTTCTGAGGGGGGGGGGGTTGGCTGTGCTGTGGTCAGTACCAGACTGGCTGCCCTGGTGGGCAGTGCACTCCAGTGACCATGTACGACATGCACCACCGGGCCCGGTGATGTAGTGGCTGAGGTGCTAGCTCTGGCCTATGACATGGACGGGGTGGGGGAGTTGAGGGAAAGAGGTTAAGTTTGGAGAGGAAAAATTGTTTGGGAGCAGTGGGATGGGTAGGTGTAGTGGGTATGGGAGTGGAGGAAGAGGTTGTGGTTGTGGGAGGTGTAAGTGTGGTGGCTTTGGGTGCAGGTGCCTGGGCTGTAGGCTGTCGTGAGGTGGATGGCTGTTGGGTGGGTGGCTGCCTGCGTTTGTGTATCTTGGGAGGGGGCGGCACAGAAACACTGGGAGAGGACACAGGGGACGTGTAAATGGCAGTGGGGGTGGTGAGTGCACGTGTGCGGGGTGTTCTGGTGTGTGTGCTGCTGAGGGACGTAGTGGCTGAAGATGCTGTGCATGCAGGTGTGAGTGGAGACAAGACTGGCAGGGAGGAGGGAGACGTGGAGGAGGGGGACACAGTGGAGGCAGTGGATGTTGGTATGTCTGTATGTGGATGTTGCTTGTGGGACTGCCTGTGGGATGTTTGGTGCTTATGTCTGCGTGAGCTGCCTTTGGGTGTTGAGGTGTGTGCAGGCTGGTCTGATGGTGTGCTTGGGATAGGCAGAGGTACAGGGGATTGGGTCTGGGTGTAGGAAGTTGGAGGGGGGAGGCTAGACACAGGGACAATGGCTGCCATCAGTGCTGAGGCTCGATGAAGGGCAGCCTGACCAGAATGAATGCCCTCCAGGTATGCATTACTTTGGTGCACTTCCCTTTCTACACCCTGGATGGTATTCAAAATGGTAGACTGCCCAACAGTGAGCGACCTGAGGAGGTCAATGACCTCCTCACTGAGGGCAGCAGGGGTGACTGGGGCAGGGCCTGAGGTGCCTGGGGCGAAGGAGATGCCCACCTTCCTGGGTAAGCGGGCACGGGGCAAACGCTGAGGGGCTGCTGGGAGGGCGGTGCTGGTGCGGGGGTGGCTGCTGTACCTGTTGTTGCTGGGGGCAGAGATGTTGCCGCCACCACAAGGAAGCTCCCATCAGAGGACAAGTCCGATCCACTAATGTCCGCTTGTGTCCCCGCCGTGGAGCTCCCCTCGCCCTCCGTCCCACTGGCGAATTCAGAGTCGGTAGTGTGGCCCTCCATGGCCATGTGGGATGCAGCTCCCTCGTGCTCCGGTGCCACTGCTCCTCCGCCTGATGATACTAATGCACACATGAACAGGAAGACCACAAAAAGGGGGGGGGACAGAAGAAAGACATGTTGAGTGCATGCATTCCCACTACTGTTGGCGGACAGCACAGACACAGAAGCCCCCTGCACTACGCCGCGCACTTGGGGTCCACTTTGCAATCCCTGGGACATGGCCTACAAGGCTATGGATGACATCTGCACACATAGGTGAAACAGGGCCATGAATAGCTGTAATTGGCACCCTACAGAGGTGGGGAGCGGGGGCACAGGGCCGTGCCTTACAGAGGGGCCTAGCCTACGGAACTCGCCCTGGCCTAGGGATACCCACAGCCCTCCTCCCCCACCCAGACACCACCACAGCGCGCAAAGTTAGCAGAATGTGAGTGTACTCACCCCCTTGTGTCAGGGGGGTCAAGGTCTGACGGGCAACCCTCCCAAATTGGGAGGCCATCCCCAGCTGAGCCTCCACCGTCTTCCTGCTCCAGCGGCGAATGTCCTCCCATCTCTTCCGGCAGTGGGTGCCCCGTCTGTGGTGGACCCCCAGGGTCCGGACGTCCTTGGCGATGGCACGCCATATATCCGTCTTCTGGTGGGCGCTGACCTATATGAAATGTACAGGGGGAGAAGAAAAGTAATTACCTTCTGCACCATCAATGTGAGTGGCCCCCCATCCCTACTCTTGCCATGTGGCACATGCACTCACCGTCGTTTCAAGCATGCCTCAATCTTCCCCCCCGCCATCTTTCATCCACCCCACTCAACACAGGCATAGCCCATACAGCATGCTCCCAATGTATTTACCTGTTTGTCTGGAGGACCGTAGAGTAGCGCGTACTGGGGGAGGACCCCATCCACAAGCTTCTCCAACTCCTCCGGTGTGAAGGCAGGGGCCCTTTCCCCAGTCGCATGAGCCATTGTCCCTTCCAGACCGAGGTCACAGCAGCACTTGCAGTGTAGGTCCTCTCCTGTCGAAGATCAGGTATCGAGTGAATTAACAGAGAGAAAATGGCGGTCACGTCTGCGGCGGTGCGTACCGCGACCGCTGGCGCACATCGTCATTGGCTCCTGAGACCCATAGGGTCCAATGTTAGCCAATGCAGCATTGCGCCGCGGTCTTTGACCGCCTACCGCCACGGTGTGCAACGCCAGCGCAGTTACCTCACATCCCATTGTCACACTTTACAGATCAGGCAGCAGCCATTTCAGGGGCCCACATGCCTTACTTTTTGTAGTGCGTCACACATACCTAGGCCTTGCATCCACACTCATACAAGCCATTCGATGGGTTAAGATCCGTGTTTTTTTAAAGCTGGGGTTACGTACCTCTGGGATGTTTGACTCTGTGCTCGCTGTAGTCCTTCATAGGCACCGTCCGCTGGGACACGTAAGGAGATGGCGGCATCCTCCGGTGTACCGACCGCTGGTGGACCTGTAGACAATGGAGGAGAGACATCTCATCCTGACATACAGGCTTGACCGTGCCACTATTCTGGAACTGTGTGCCCAGCTGGAGCCAGACCTGATGTCACCTATCCGCCATCCCACAGGAATCCCCCCTCAAGTGCAGGTGCTGTCTGTACTCCATTTCCTTGCAAGTGGGTCATCTCAAACAACAGTGGCCATAGCATCAGGGATGTCCCAGCCTATGTTTTCCAACGTGTTGTCCAGAGTGTTGTCTGCCCTGCTGAAACACATTCGGAGCTACATCGTTTTCCCTCAGGTGGAGGATTTGGCTACAGTGATAGGTGACTTCTATGCCCTTGGACATATCCCCAACATAATAGATGCCATTGATGGGACCCATGTGGCTTTGGTCCCCCCCCACAGGAGTGAACAGGTGTACAGAAACCGGAAGAATTATCATTCCATGAATGTCCAGATGGTATGTTTGGCAGACCAGTACATCTGCCATGTGAATGCCATGTTCCCTGGCTCAGTGCATGACGCCTACATCCTGGGGAATAGCAGCATCCCTTATGTGATGGGTCAGCTCCAGAGGCACCGTGTGTGGCTAATTGGTGACTCTGGTTACCCCAACCTGTCATGGCTACTGACCCCAGTGAGGAATCCCAGGACTAGGGCAGAGGAACGCTACAATGAGGCCCATGGGCGAACTAGGAGGGTGATTGAGCGGACCTTCGGCCTCCTGAAGGCCAGGTTCAGGTGCCTCCATATGACAGGTGGATCCCTATTCTACGAACCAAAGAAGGTGTGCCAGATCATCGTGGCCTGCTGTATGCTTCACAACCTGGCTTTGCGTCGCCAGGTGCCTTTTCTGCAGGAGGATGGTCCAGATGGTGGTGTTGTAGCAGCTGTGGAGCCTGTGGAGAGTGAAGAGGAGGAAGACGAAGAAGACGACATAGACAACAGGAACACAATAATACTGCAATATTTCCAATGAACAGAGGTAAGAATACAAACCGGCCTACTACAGGTACTTAAATACTACTACCTCTGTACTGTCTGTCCTTTTCACTCAGTGTATGGTAACTGAGTTGTCACTTTCCCTTACGATTTCAGAGATCTGGGTCCCACAGTGTGACATCTGCTTTGTTTCCCCACGGACTACAGCTGTGTGACATTGGTATGTTGGCATCACAATGTAAATAAGCATTTTGGCACTGTAATTACAGATAAATATATTCACATTCACAGACAGACTCCTGATTGTTTTGTGCAATAACGGTGTTTATTAAGGTGCAAATTATTGGAGGGGGGTTGTAAATTGGTGAGGGGTGATGGTGGAGGAATTTCCATGGCAGAGTCCTGTCTATTAGTCGCAGGGAACCCAGGATAACCCACCACCCCACCAACAACAGGGACCTGGGGGCAGTGGTAGTGGCCACACGGTCCAGGGGACGGAGGCCCAGGAACACAGGGGAACTGGGAGGGCTGCTGTGCGACAGGGGGCGGACAGGCCAGGGGATCCCACTCTCCACGAGGCCCTCTCCTCCATCATGGGAGCATACCACCACTCCCAGGAGACGATGGCTACGGTCCTGGCCAAGTTTCAGGAGACCCAGCGCAAGCAGGAGGAACAGTATTTGGGGTTCAGGGAGGAACTCAGAACCATCAGCTCCGCCCTGGGCACCATCGTAGGGGTGCTGAAGGAGATACTGAACACCAGGAGGGACACCGTGCACTCCAAGGGGCCCCTGACACTAGCATGGATGAAGAACTGCCCACCACCTCTGCCGGCGCTAGTGGACAGGAGGCACCGCCACAGGACCACCACACCAGCACCCCAACCCCTGCAGACGGAGAACCACCCTGCAAACAGTCCCTGAGATCCAGGAACAGGACAGAGCACGATGGCAAGACCCCTGCCAAGAAATGAGACCACCCTGATTGTCATCCCACTGTCCCACTTTGTCACCCTGTCCATATTAGAACTGCCCCAGCTCCACTTCCTATGCCCATATGGGCAGTGCACCTGTGAGACTAATAGACTGGACTCTGCCATGGACATTCCTCCACCATCACCCCTCACCATTTTACCACCCACCTCCAATATTTAGCACTTCAATAAACACCCTTGAAGCACCAAACAATCCGGAGTCAGTCTGTGATTTTGAAAATGTGTATTAACAATGACAGTGACAAAATCCGTTCTCAAATGTAATGTCAACATACCTATGTCACACATCACAAGTCCATGAAGAATGTAAGCAGATGACACACGTTGGTAACCACACCTGTGAAACCGTAATGGAAATGTACAACTCAGTTACCATATACTGCTTGAAATTGACAGACAGGATAGAGGTAGAAGTGTGAAAGTACTTGTAGTAGGCAAGAATGTGTTCTCACCTGTGTGTCACTGGAAATATTGCTGGATGACTGAGTCCCTGTTGTCAATGTCTTCTTCCTCTGCTTCCTCCTCATCACTGTCCTCAGGCTCCACAGCTGCCACAACACCGTCATCTGGACCATCCTCCTGCAGAAAAGGCACCTGGCGTCGCAAAGCCAGATTGTGAAGCATACAGCAGGCGATGATGATCTGGCACACCTTCCTTGGTGAGTAGAATAGGGAACCACCTGTCATATGGAGGCATCTGAACCTGGCCTTCAGGAGGCCGAAGGTGCGTTCGATCACCCTCCTATTCCGCCCATGGGCCTCATTGTAGCGTTCATCTGCCCTGGTCCTGGGATTCCTCACTGGGGTCAGTAGCCATGACAGGTTGGAGTAACCAGAGTCCCCTAATAGCCACACACAGTGCCTCTGGAGTTGACCCATCACATAAGGGATGCTGCTATTCCGCAGGATGTAGGCGTCATGCACTGAGCCAGGGAACATAGCATTTACCTGGGAGATGTACTGGTCTGCCAAACATACCATCTGTACATTCATCGAATGATAACTCTTCCGGTTCCTGTACACCTGTTCACTCCTGTGGGGGGGGACCAAAGCCACATGGGTCCCATCAATGGCACCTATGTCCAAGGGCATAGAAGTCACCTTTAACAGTAGCCAAATGCTCCACCTGAGGGAAAACGATGTAGCTCCTCATGTGTTTCAGCAGGGCAGACAACATTCTGGACAACACGTTGGAAAACATAGGCTGGGACATCCCTGATGCCATGGCCACTGTTGTTTGAAAAGACTCACTTGCAAGGAAATGGAGCACTGATAGCACCTGCACATGAGGGGGGATCCCTGTGGGATGGCGGATAGCTGACATCAGGTCAGGCTCCAACTGGGTACATAGTGCCTGGATTGTGGCACTGTCAAACCTGTAGGTGATGATTAAATGTCGCTCCTCCATTGTCAACAGGTCCACCAGCGGTCGGTACACCGGATGATTCCGCCATCTCCTCACATGTCCCAGGTGACGGTGCCTAGGAAGGACAACAGCGACCACAGAGTCAAGCAACTCAGAGGTATGTACCCACAGTCTACACAGAACACAAAACATAATCCAAAAAGTTATCTGTATGTGTGTTGAGTCCAGACCGAGGTATGTGTGACGCAGTTGAAAATGAAGCCATGTGGGCCCCTGAAATGGCAGCTGCCTGACCTCTAAACTGGGACAATGGGATGTGAGGTAACTGCGCTGGCGTTGTACACCGTCGCGGTAGGCGGTCGAAGACCGCAGCGCAATGCTGCATTGGTTAACATTGGACCCTATGGGTCCCAGGAGCCAATGACGAAGTGCGCCGGCGGTGATGATACGCACCGCCGCGGACTTCACCGCCGTGGACGTGACCGCCATTTTCAATCTGTTGAATCACTCGATACCTGATCTTCGAGAGGAGAGGACTTACACTGCAAGTGCTGCTGTGACCTCGGTCTGGAAGAGACAATGGCTCGTGCGTCTGGGGAAAGGGCCCCTGCCTTCACTGCACAGGATTTGTAGAAGCTCGTGGACGGGGTCCTCCCCCAGTACACGCTACTCTACGGTCCTCCAGACCAACAGGTGAGTACACAGGGAGCAAGTTGTATGGGCTATGCCTGGGTGGAGAGGGCTGGTTGTAAGAAGGAAGGGGGCAGAGTTCTGCGAGCATGAAGGACTGTGAATGCATGTGCCACATGGCAAGGGTAGGGATGTGGGCCACTCACTTTGACAGTGCAGTTGGTAATGCCTTCTCTTCTTCCCCTGTACATGTCATGTAGGTCAGCGCCCACCAGAAGAAGGATATTTGGCATGCCATCGCCAAGGACGTCCAGACCCTGGGGGTCCACCAGAGACGGAGCACCCACTGCCGTAAAAGATGGGAGGACATTCGCCGCTGGAGCAAGAAGACGGCGGAGGCTCAGCTGGGGATGGCCTCCCAACGTGGGAGGGGTGCCGTTCAAACCATGACCCCCCTGATGTTCCGGATCCTGGCGGTGGCCTAACCTTAGTTGGATGGGCGCTTGAGGGCATCACAGCAGACACAAGGGGGTGAGTACACTCTCATTCAGCTGACTTTGCGCGCAGTGAAGGTGTCTGGGTGGGGGAGGAGGGCTGTGGGTTTCCCTAGGCCAGGGCGAGTTCTGTAGGCTAGGCCCCTCCGTAATGCAGGCCATGTGGCACTCCACCCCACCTCTCTAGAGTGCCAAGTACAGGTATACATGCCCCTGTGTCATCTATGTGTGCTGATGTCCACCATAGCCATGCAGGCCATATCCCAGGAACTGCATCAGTAGAGCCCAACAGCGCGGCGTAGTGCAGGGGGCTGCTGTGTCTGTATTGTCCGCCAACGGTAGTGGTAAGCTCTGCTGCCCTCAGTGAGGAGGCCATTGACCTCCTCAGGTCACTCACTGTTGGGCAGTCTACCATTGTGAATGCCATCCAGGGTGTAGAAAGGGAATTGCAACACACAAATGAATTCCTGGAGGGCA
The DNA here is from genome assembly GCF_031143425.1 of Pleurodeles waltl. Lineage (NCBI taxonomy): Eukaryota > Metazoa > Chordata > Amphibia > Caudata > Salamandridae > Pleurodeles > Pleurodeles waltl. Next base: position 1,474,974,510 of record NC_090447.1, on the reverse strand, counting down.
TTCATTCTGGTCAGGCTGCCCTTCATCGAACCATGCAATCTCTGGCCTCAGCACTGATAGCAGCCATTGTCCCTGTCTCTAGCCTCCCCCCTCCAACTTCCTCCACCCAGACCCAATCCCCTGTACCCCAGCCTATCCCAAGCACACCATCAGACCAGCATGCACACACCTCACCACACAAGGGAAGCTCAGGCAAACATAAGCACCACACATCCCACAGGCACTCACGCAAGCATCACACACATACAGACACAGCAACATCCACTGCCTCCACTGTGTCCCTCTCCTCCCTCCCAGTGTCGTCTACACTCTCACCTGCATGCACTACCACTGCAGCCAATAGGTCCCGCACCAGCACACCCACCACCACACCCCGCTCACCTGCACTCACCACCCCCACTACCATTTACACGTCCCCTGTGTCCTCTCCCAGTGTGTCTGTGACGCCCCCTCCCAAAGTACACAAACGCGGGCACACAACCACCTAACAGCCATCCACCTCACGACAGCCTCCTGCGCATGCACCTGCACCCAAATCAATAAAAGTTACACCTCCTACAACCTCCTCCTCTTCCTCCACTCCCAGACCCCCTCCAGCTACCTGTCCCAGTGTTTGTCAGAAACATTTCCTGAGCAACCTTGACCTCTTTCCCACCACCCCCCCTCCAATTCATAGGTCCCGTACTAGCACCTCAGCCAAAATATCGCCGGTACCAGTGGTGCCTGTTAGAGGTATGTGGAGTGCACCGGGCACCAGGGCAGACAGTGTGACACAGAGCCACAGCACAGCCAGTCCCCCCCCGTGAAGCACCAGAAGTTGGACAGTGCCCGACGGGAGAGGGGGAAGACTCCAGCCGGCAAAGCCGCTCAGAAGGGTCCCGGGGGGAGTGTCCACTCAGCTGTGACTCCTCCCAAGGTGGGGAAGGGGCAGAAGGAATCGCCAAAGTCTGGGAAGAACAGCAAGGCGGAGAAGACCGCCATCATCCCCGCTGCCCAGGAGGCCACCGCCAGCCCCATGGTCACTGGCCAGGAGGCCACCGCCAGAGTCAGTGCCCAGGAAGGCAGCCCCATGGTCACTGGCCAGGAGGCCACCGCCAGAGTCAGTGCCCAGGAGGGCAGCCCCATCGTTACTGGCCAGGAGGCCACCGCCAAAGTCAGTGCCCAGGAGGACCCCGGCAGCCACAGACCCGCTGGGCAATGAAGGACCGCCATGGCAAACACCGCTGAACTGGTCATAGAGAGCAAAGTCAAGCACCGCTGAACAGGGTAAAGACCGCCATGGCAAGCACCGCTGAACATGGCAAACACCGCTGAACTGGTCATAGACAGCAAAGTCAAGCACCGCTGAACAGGGCAAAGACTGCCATGGCAAGCACCGCTGAACAGGGCAAGCACCGCTGAACAGGGCAAGCACCGCCAACTCAAGCACCGCTTGCCCATGTGCGGCAGGGGCAGTGACAGAACTTGGACCGTCACGGGGAGAGTGATGCACTCTGGGCACCAGTCCCCCTCCAGAACCAGTGGAGAACAGCATCCACTCCGTCTGTCCTTAACAGGATGAAGCACTCTGGGCACCTGTCCCCCTCCAGAACCAGTGGAGACTGTAATCGACTTGAGAGACTGTGGCTTTGCACTCCCCAGGATGGTACAGTGGGCAACCCACCCACTGTAGAGACTTGAGAGACTGTGGCTTTGCACTCCCCAGGATTGAACAGTGGGCAACCCACCCACTGTAGAGACTTGAGAGACTGTGGCTTTGCACTCCCCAGGATGGTACAGTAGGCAACCCACCCACTGTAGAGACTTGAGAGACTGTGGCTTTGCACTCCCCAGGATGGTACAGTGGGCAGCCCACCCACTGTAGAGACTTGAGAGACTGTGGCTTTGCACTCCCCAGGATACATCAATGGGCATGGAGCCCCCTCGTGGATCTGGCGTGCTGCACTCATCCGGCTGAGGTGCCCCCCCCTTCCCTTCCCCCTGAGGTGCCTGTTGTATTTCTATCTGATGCCCCAGCAGCGTTCTCTCCGTTTTGCTCAGGTATCGTGTGTGGGCCTCGCCCATGCATTTTGGGCCCAGTGGTCCACGGACATTGAATGGTGCATTACCTGCACTACTAATCGTGATGTATATTTTGTTGAATGTGAAATTATATCTGTATATATTTGGTTACTGTATTTTGATATATTACAATGGTTGAATTCATTTCCTTTTGTCTTTGCATTCTTCCGGGGGGATTGGGGGTTGTTACTGTAATGTTTGGATATGCATTGGTGTGTGTGTTGTAGTGGATGAGGGTCGGGGTGGGGGTGGGGGTGTTGCGTGTGTGTGTCCCTGACTTTTGCCTCCCCTATGTCGTAGGTGCAGTACTCACCGTTGTCTTCGGCGCCGGCGTTGATGATGGTCGTACAGGAGCAGGAAGACTATCGCAGGGAGTATTTGGAGTTCCGGTTCCATGGTGTCCTCCTTCCTCGTGGAGTGTGTAGAGGTGAGCGTTTTCCCATTGAAATGGCTGTTTCCGCCGTATTTTTATCCACGGTGAATCCGCCCCGTAAAAGGTGGCGGATTGGTAGGTTGTGATACTGTGGGCGGTACTTTGTCTCCCGCCTGTCTGTTGGCGGTGACCGCTGCGCTATTTGTCTGTACCGCCGTGGCGGTCGGAGTGTTAAAGTGGCTGTCTTTGTTGGCAGTTTCCGCCACGGTCATAATTCCCATCTTTTTTCCGCCGGCCTGTTTGCGGTCTCACCGCCAATTTACCACCGTCTGTCAGGGTTGTAATGACCACCTCAGTAGGAGTGCTGAGAGCTGGATACGCTGTATGTATGATCTCTGGTATCCTGGAAGCATCATGGCTTGAGAGGGTATATTCTGCTCAAGTAGCTGAATTGGTTGCTCTTACTAGAGTTTGCCATGCTTCTGCTCAGCTGAGGGTGACTATCTATACTGATAGCAGATACGGATTCGGAATTATCCATGATTTTGGCCAACTATGGTCACAGAGGGGTTTCCTGACCTCTTCGGTTTCTCCAGTGAAAAATGGTGAACGAATTAAGGAGTTGTTGCACGCGATTCAGTTACCTCATGAAATTGCTGTGGTGAAATGCAGTGCTCATTTGAAATCACAAGACTTTGTTTCAATGGGAAATGGATATGCGGATCAAGTCACAAGGTTTTGCTCATTGAACTGTATATCATTTAAGGATCAGTGGGAATTGTTACCTGAAACAGAAAATGAGACATGCACAGGTTCCGCATTAAAGGTGATTGTCACGTTAGAAGAATTAAGGTTGTTGCAGGGACGTGCCAGCAAAGATGAGAAGCGTTCTTGGGTTAGGATGCAATGTGTACAAAGACCGGATGATTTCTGTGTGTTTCAGATAAAGGGAAAATGGTTTTGCAGAACAGTCTCCTGTCACAGTTTGCAAGGTTTTACCATGGTCAAGCACATATTGGGAGAGACGCCATGATCAGGACGTTCAAAGTTGACTGGTTTAACCCGAAGTTCAGACAAGCTGCAGAAGCGATTTGTTACAGGTGTATCATCTGTCAACAGATGAATGCGGGGAAAGGGACAGTGGTGAATTTGAGCCACATTCAGAGACCAGGAGGTCCATTTAGCAGAATGCAATTGGATTTTATTGAGATGCTTGTGTGTGGAGGTTTGAGATACGTGTTGGTGATTGTGTGTATCTTTAGTCACTGGATTGAAGCATACCCTACACGTAGGAATGACAGTCTCACAGTAGCGAAGCTGCTGCTTAGGGAATTGATACCACGTTTCTGGTTTCCGCTCTCTTTAGAATCAGATAGGGGAAGTCACTTCAACAACGAGGTGGTTAAGCTATTGTGTGCAGCATTGAACATTGAACAGAAGTTGCATTGTAGTTACCGACCTGAAGCCTCAAGACTAGTGGAGCAGATGAATGCGACCCGGAAGGGCGAGAATGGCAAAGATGTGTGCAGCCATGAATTTGAAATGGCCCGATGCGTTGCTTTTGGTGCTAATGTCAATGAGAAATACACCTAACAAGAAAACAGGAGTGTCTCCTCATGAGATTCTCATGGGCCGAGCTATAAGACTGCCCACAGTGCTTGCGAATGCTCTTGTAAATATCACGGATGATATGGTGTTGGACTACTGCAAGGGTCTGGCTGATGTGGTCCACTCTTTTTCTCACCGGGTGGGAGCTACCACCCTGCCACCGATAAATAATCAGGGACACAACCTGAAAGCTGGTGACTGGGTTGTCATCAAGAAGCACGTAAGGAAGTCGTGTTTGGAACCACATTGGAAGGGGCCATATCAAGTAATACTAACAACTACAACTGCTGTAAAGTGTGCGGTAATTCCAAATTGGATCCATGCCAGTCACACGAAGAAGGTGACGTGTCCAACTGATGAGGAAGTTGAGTTGTTGAAAGTACCAACAACAGAGAAGGAAGTCTCAGGGCTGGAGAGTGATCGAAGGGGAACTGAGACAGAAGGAGAGCCCATTGAGGACGGCTTGGTCACTCCAGTAAGCGACCCAGAGGGGTGATGGTGAGCCTATCTCAACTGAGGCACCAGGAGAACCAAGTCAGAAGGAGGTTCTCCCAGAATTAGACGAATATGGAAATGAACTAGAGCCCCTGACAGACCCAGAAGGCGAAGGAGTTGAGACGGAAGAGAGTCAGAGTGTCCAGACTCCTCCTGAGCAAATTGCAGGCCCATCAAGAGAAAGCACCATAGAGTAAGAGGAGGGCGAAGGGTTGCCCCAGGAAAGATCAAAGGCTATAGAGACACTGAAGGGAGATAAGTGGCCAGAATTGCAAGTGAAAAAGGGAAAGGTGGTTGTCGAAGATGCAATAGAGGAAGAGGTTGATACAACAAGGAGAGAAGATGTAAGTGAAGGAGAGTTGCAAGGTGATCGCAAGTTGAAAAGAAAGAGAGTAGCAAACAGAAGTTACGCGGGTCCTGAATGGGCATATGCAACGTCAGCTGAATGGCAACAAGAGTTCTTGGTGTTCTGCTTTGAGCGAGAAGTCCCAGGTCAGTACTTTGGTACCTGAGTCTGGCCAAAGAGACTGAGTTGGCATGAGAACTGAATTAAAGAAGAATTAAGAATAGAGACTGATAACTTACCGGATGTGACACTGATAACCTGAATAGACTTTTGAAACCCGATTTGACAAGCTGCTAACCTGAATTGACAAGGATCCTGGGAGTGAAAGTGGAAGCTGTAGATAATTGCTGAAGAAAGACTTTTGTTTACTTTAACATTGCTGATGAAAAAAAAAAAAAAGAAGAAGAAAAAGGAGTTTTAACCATCCTCTGTTGGTTGTTGTTTGAACTAGAAATCTTTTACTTTCTGATTCTTTACAGATCATGGCTAACACTAGAGAGGATAATAGAGGGAGTAAGCGTTGTAAATGTTTGGGTGTTGGTTTGGGTGTCGTGTGTGTGATATTCATCATAGTTGTGATTGTAGGTATGCCATTAGTGGGTAAGAGTGGAACTAACAATGCTACAGTTCCTGAGACCGCCACTGCACTAACAGCTTGGGAGAGGTTTGAACACGATACAAAATATTTGCATGAGGGAACTAACGCAAAAAGGGAATTATCAACTAATGTTTTCTACTGCTTGCTGAGTGAGTATGTTGACACAATGGATGCAAAAGATTGTTATGTGTGTACACAGATTCCTGTTTCGGTACAAGAGGGGGTTACCTATCATAGTTTGCCATTAAAATATGGGATAAGTTGCAGTCTGTTACTAACAAGATTCTATGACCAGGGAGAGATTCAGTATTTTAATTCGAACCATGACCTTGTGTTTTCCTATGTGCCTATCATAGAGGATTTGAGTAGTGTAGCTAAGTACTATAGCATAAAGTTAGTTAAGGGATTCTTTGAGGTGACATTAACAATTAGTACACCTTATGCACACCGCAATAATTTGACATGCTTGCTTACACCTGTAGAGAAAAGCGTTTTAGATCACACGGAAGATAGAAGAAGGGCATTGAAGGGTAAATTGGAGAAGGATTGCAGCAGCGAGCTTTTGCAAGTAGTGAGGGTTACAGTGCAATTAGGGAACAGGGGAAGTTAGCTTTAGATGCACTACACATAGGGAAGCTTTGCATATCTAGGCCGAAATCATATTATGACAATGTGTTTGTGGGAACGAGTGAATGTAAGCATGTGTTTTTGTTTCAGAGTAAGTGGATGTTCAAGTTAAATGGACAGGATCCAGCGATCCCTTGGATCTATTATATATGTGGACTTAATGCTTATTACCGTCTTCCAAAGGGATGGTATGGGACATGTTATTTGGGGATAGTTTTCCCAAAGATTTCTCAACTTGAGGATTTGAAAAGGTTTCCGAAATTGTCTGAATTACATCGTACTAGACAAAAGAGAGAGACTGCTGCTGGTGTAGTAGGAGACATATTTGGGGCGATAATTCCTTCAGTGGGAGTTATCTTAAACTACATAAAGGTTCAAAAGTTGTCTTCTATTGTGGATAACATGCTGACATATTTTTCAGGGGCTATACTCCTGATGGATACTGAACTTGCTGCGGAGAGGGCTATGACTCTTCAAAAAAGGCTTGCTTTAGACATTCTTTTAGCGAAAAATGGCGGAGGCTGTAAGATGCTTAATGAGCGTCACTGTTGTGCTTACATACCGGTTAATAGTAATGAGATTAGAAGCATGCTTACTAACTTAGCTAGGGATAGTACAGATTTGAAGGAACTGAAAGAACCAGGGGGCATATTTATACTCCGTTTGCGCCGGAATAGCGTCTTTTTTTGACGCAATTCCGACGCAAAAGTAACTCCATATTTATACTTTGGCGTTTGACGCGTCTAGCGCCAAAGTCCATGGAGTTTGCGTCCTTTTTTAGCGTGGACACCTACTTTGCGTTAATTATATGCAAGGTAGGCGTTCCCGTCTAAAAAAGTGACTCCGCTGCATGTGCGCCGTATTTACACTCCCGGGCAAAATTCACGCCCGGGAGTGGGGGGGTAAAAAAAAATGACGCACGGCCGCTTTTGCGCCGTTTTTTGGCGCCTGGAAAAGGCAGGCGTTAAGGGACCTGTGGGATCGGAAGGAGCCCAGAGGTGCCCTCCCATGCCCCCAGGGACACCCCCTGTCACCCTTGCCCACCCCAGGAGGACACCCAAGGCTGGAGGGACCCATCCCAGGGACAATAAGGTAAGTTCTGGTAAGTATTTTTTTTTTTTTTTTGTGGCATAGGGGGGCCTGATTCGTGCCCGCCCCCCTACATGCCACTATGCCCAATGACCATGCCCAGGGGACATAAGTCCCCTGGGCATGGCCATTGGGCAAGGGGGCATGACTCCTGTCTTTGCTAAGACAGGAGTCATTTCTATGGGGGTTGGGAGTGGAAAAAAATGGCGCAAATCGGGTTGAGGCGAAAAATTTGCCTCAGCCTGACTTGCCCCATTTTTTCACGCCCAAGCTCCATATCCCCCTACGCCGGCGCTGCCTGGTGTACGTCGTTTTTTTCAACGCACACCAGGCAGCGCCGGCGGCTAACGCCGGCTAACGTCATTGCTTAAATACGGCGCCCGCATGGCGCTTCAGAATGGCGTTAGCCGGCGCTAATTTTTTTGACTCAAATCTGAGTTAGCGCAGTTTTGCGTCAAAAAGTATAAATATGGGCCCAGGCGTTTGGGAAAAGGTTGGGAAAGGACTTGCTTCAGTGGGAAATTGGTTTAGTAGTATTTGGCGGCATAGGATATTGGTGAAAATAATACAGGGAATATTGATTGTTATAGCCTGCTTATTTGGATTATGGCTGTCATGTAAAATTAGTAAAAGAATAAAATTGAAAATGGCGAAAAATGATAAGAGGAGGGAGGAAAAACGAAGGGAAAAATTATTCAGGGCAAAATCACAGGGGGAACGATTGAGAGAGGAAATTGAAATGAAGAAATTTTAGAATGTAAAATTCGTGGGGAAAGGTTTTGTGATGACAAGAGTCATCAGACGAGGGATTGTTGGAGTGTGACTTGTAAAATCAATATTAACATGAAAAGCTTGCAATATATTGTGCAATGAAGCTGCATAGAAAATGTGTTAACGTAGAAAATAATGCACGCGTCTGAAATGTGCCCACGGGGAGTGGCCATCAATGTATATGAAGACTAATGAAACTTATTAATGATGAATTAATAATGTACTAATGTATGGATTTGTATTAGCATATTATGATTAGAGTCATGTATTAGGGGTTTGTTAACTAAATCACTAGGCCTTAGTTAGCTAGGGTCTGGGCCTAGCTGCCTGGTCTCATATAAACTGTGTTTCCTAACGTGCAATGTGCTGTTTCCTGAAGGACACAAAGCTGTACTTTTCCAGAAGCTAGAGATGTGTGTGGAGCCGTAGTAAATTTTTTCTCATGGGACCCGACTTGCTCAAGGAGACATTCTTGCTGAATGCAACAGTGTAATTCGTAACAGGTGCAAGGCTGCCTGGACTAGGAGAAAACAATGGTACTTCTGACTGGAGCGTAAAGTGTAACTTTTCTTACCTGACATTCCAATCGATGAAGACATCAATTACAGGAGCCAATCAACTACATGAGAACTGAGTTTTGTGGGAAATTCTAGTAAGGTGCGTGGAGAATTATTGGACAGAGATAATGATGCACCAAATATTATCCAATGTGGAATTAAGGGCTAGTTCGACAGTTTTGATATAACCGCATGACCCGAGGAGAAATCAGCCATTATTAGCCATTCCTCGCCATTCTTCGCCATTCTTCGCCATTCCTTGCCATTTTACCGAATCCATTATTCTTTGAGATTTTGCCGTTTATTCTTCTGATACTTTAACCATCCTCTATTGAATCCTTACCTGATACGTACTTCTCCTCCTTATGAGGGAAGAGCCTTATTCTTTAGCAATGCCATACTGAGACTTTATCCTGTCCTATCCTTGCTGATGGTGAATCGACTGATATCCTGAGGACGAAGACTGACGCTGTTTGCTGATCCATTTGGAGGGGTAACTATCTGATGATAATTGTAATTGTCTGTTTGCCTTTTCTTTCTAGGTACCAACTGCTCTTTTGACAGAGGCCATAGTTAGATGTTTTCCAAATTCGTTTCGCATGAAGCCCAACATGCTAATTCTAATTTGAGGTTAGTTAAGGTGTTCACAAATATCTGACGCAAATAGACAAATGACTGAGTTCTTGCTTTGTTGAATCTTGTACTACTGAGACTTTGCTAAGCTGTTTCTTACTATTCATATGTTAATGCTGAACGTATATTCTCCATGAATTGATTAATTTGTGTTTTAATTACAAAATCTGAAGAGTTACTAATGAGATTGATTGCTAATGAGATTAACAGAGATGATTATTAGATTGTAACTAATAGGGAAATAAATATTCTAACAGTTAACTAAATTGGTGTGGTTATTCATGACTGAAAGGTTGTGGTGTGTTCACTTTATTGATTCCTACTAAATGTTATTGACTAACTTGTTGATCAGGTATTGCGAATTTTGATTGAGTTATTGATACATTGATTTGTGATGTCAAAAGGATATCTCGTGCTGGGAAGTCCCTGAACGTGGTCAATAGGTTCATCGGCCTAGGCGTGTCTCCTTGTAAGTTTACTTATCAAGGTTCTGACGCGCTATCACTAGCCTTATAGCTCCTAGGGCACTTCTGTGTGTGGTGCCCAGAACTGTCAGAGCCGGGTGTAGGCCCAGCAGAAGGTGTGTGATTGATATGGATACTACCTCTCTGCCTGGGCTCACCTTGTTCACATTAAGGGGCACATTTATGTGCCTCTAGCACACCGGAGTATCACTCTTTGTGACACTCCTGTGGCGCTAAGCACTGCGCAGTATTTACAAGGTGGCGTTAAGCCAATCTTTGTGGCTTAAAGCCACCTTGAAAATACGGCCACTTTGAAAATACGGCCTCTTCACAAGCAGACCTTTAGGTGGAAGGGGTGTGCAATGAGTGTTGCTGTTGGCGTGCCACAGCACCACCCATTGCTTTTTGATGTTGCCTCAGATTTACGAGTTTTCGTAAACCTGAGTTAGTGACAAAATCTAATGCCACCCCTGTGGTGGAACAATGAGGAGGAATACTTCCATTCATTCTCGTTTTTTGCTTTTTCTCTGTGTGCTGCATTCTGCAGCACACATAGAAAGAACAAAATGCCAGATATGATTGTTTATGTGCGGGAAGGTGTCCCTTCCTGCATAGAAAGAATCATTTAAAAATGATGCTTTGGCACTTTTGTGGCATTGTGCAGCACCCACAGAAGTGCCAAATCGTCATTAGTGATTGTTTATGTGCAGGAAGGGACACCTTCCCACACATAAACATTCAAACCCCTCAACGCAGACATCCTTGCACGATGGTGCAAGGATGCCTGCATTGGTGCTAGGCAGCTCAATTTAGTGTCAGCGCAGAGGACAACACAGGGGTGCACCGTATTCAATTAAATATGGCGCATCCAGAGCGCGGTGCTGCCAATTTTGCCACAGCGCCGCCCTCCGTCATTTTCAGTTAAATATGGGCCTAAATGTGGCATGGTTACTGTACCAGTTTAGCAAAGGAGAGGAGCTGTTCCTCTCCTATCAGGTCAACCTGTTCTGACCGATTGTGCTCTAGAGCCTTGTACTACCCTAAATAGGGATATAATGCATGTCTGCTCCTATCGTCTTTCCAGCCTGGGTTCATTCAGGCAGTTTGTCGAAGAAAAATAATGAAATGCCTAGAGCAACCAAAAACTTTCCCTGGGAGTTGAATTACTTTCTACCCCACAGGTTGCGTGCCCCCCAACGCCCCATCTACAATATAGGTGAGTTGAGTTCAGAGATTCTGTGCCTGGCTTACTGTGACCATTTTTTCATGTACGTCGAGGGGCTAGATCAGTTACAGTTACAAGGAGAAGTGCAACAGTCGCTGAGCAGCAAAACAGGACTCAGAGAGGCGTTCACTATGCACCAGAATATCAGCAGGACTGACACTGTATGAGCAGCAAGAAGTTTAAAGTTCCATAGAAGTATGGTTGAGTTTTCACAAATGACTAACATTCATAAAGGCAATCTATATCAGCATTGCAACCCATCTTTACTTAATTAATCTTGCTCCTTGCTTTCTCGAGGAGTATTTGCTTTACCCAGATGTTGTGTTTCAGTACTTTGTCAAGTAACACACACTACATTGTTTGACTAAGAGTCTAATTTAGAGCTCTTGCAAGAGGGGAATACGGCGGACAGGATATGCGTCATGTTTGTGATGGAGTATTCCATCCACCGAGCTCTAAATCAGGCCCCACCTCACCACTGGATGTCTGTCTGAGTTAGGGTTGTAGGTGGACAAATGTGATCTCCAGGCAGTGTCAGTTTCTTACAGTGCCTGTCAATAGGTCACGCTATCTGGTCACCTAATTATTGGACTCTCTGCAGAGCTCACAAAGTGATTATCAAACAAATTATATTAACCATTATATTTGAAAGCTTGTGAAGAGTATCACATATGTTGAATTACTGAGAGCACCAAAGGAAAAGAAAATGTGTTCACAAGCTAGGTCTTAGAGGTTGCACAAAAACTTCGGAAGGCAAAAAGAAAAAGGTCAAAAAGAAAAAAAAACAGTATGTGGTTGTGTAATGGTCTGTGATATGGCAGTATTGTATATCAATCACTGCATGTGAAGAACAAATACAAGTCTTATCCTTGACACTGATCACCAGTGTTAGAAATGGCGTCTCTAGTTGGCAGTGGTTTGAACCATGTCCGAGCACGGACCCTCATTCTAGTCAGGGTAAGAGATTCTCACAACTAAGATAACCCCTGTTCACCCCATTGGTAGCTTGGCACGAGCAGTCAGGCTTATTTCTGAGGCAATGTGTAAAACAATGTGTAAAGTATTTGTGTACACACACACACACACACACACACACACACACATAGTAACACAGTGAAAACACCACAAAAGGACCCCACACCAGTTTACAAAAATAGGCAACATGTATCTGAATACAACAAGACCAAAATGTCAAAAATCCAACATACACAGGCAGAAATATCACTTTTGATGCATCAGTTCCATACTGATAGGGGAGGTGATGCGTAGATTCTCTCCTTGCAGGAGAGGTGATGCATCGGTTCCTTACTGGCAGGGGAGGTGATGCGTCGGGTTTCTCCCTGCAGGGGAGATGATACATCGGTTTCTGGTCACATAGCTTCGGTTCCTTGCTGAGGTGCAGGGTTGATGCGAATATGATGAGCAGGGCCGATTATTGGAAAAATTCAGATGCACAATGATGATCAAGCTGTGGTGGAACAGGACTGTGTCAGTCCTACAGGCACTGTGTCAGTTCTTCCACCGCAAGGCATGTGTTCCAGCGATTCTTCAGCTGTTAAGCAGGCACTGCATCAATTCTTTTGTCGCAAGCTGGGCGTTGAGTCAATTTTGAGCCGAGGTGATCCAATGCATGGATTTTCTTCCTCAGGACACCAGTTTCCACTTCCAAGGGCCCAGGGACTGGATTTGGCACCTCTTCGCAAGTTAGGACTCTCAGCCGAAGAGTCCATGCACTGGCAAATTAAGTCTTTGATGTCCTGAGACTTCTAACAGGAGACAAGCACAGTTCAAGCCTTGGAAAACGTTAAAAAGCAGGATGTAAAAAGCAAAGTCCAGTTCTTTCACTCCCTGGACAGAAGCAGCAGGCCAGCACAGCATGCAACAGGCAGAGTGGCAATCCTTCCTACGGCATCTAGCTTTTCTTGATGGCAGAATGGCCTCAATCCAGAAGTGTTCTGAAGTTGTGGTCCAAGACCTATACTCATTTCAGCATTTCAAGCAGGCAAACTCCAAATGAAAGTCTTTGTAGTGCAGAAGACCTTGCCTTTCCTGCCCTGGCCCCAGACATACTCTTAGCTGTTGGAGGCTGCTTTGTGTAAGGACAGACAAAGCCATATTCAGGCACAAGTGTCAGCTCCTCCCACCACTCTAGCCCAGGAAGTACCATCATGATATGCAGGCACACCTCAACTCCCTTTCTGTGACTGCTGAGAGTTATTTTAGAAACAAATCAACTGTCATCTTGACCCAGACGTGTATTCCACAGCCAGACAGAGAATGGTTAAGTAAGAAAATGCCCACTTTCTAAAAGTGGCTTTTTCAAAACTTACAATTTGAAAAAGAACTTCACCAAAAGATGTATTTTTAAATTGTGATTTCAGAGACCCCAAACTCCACCTCTCTATCTCTGCCAGAAGGACATTAGCTATTGGCATGATTATAAATGGTTTTGTTAATACGTTTTCATATTATATTTAACCGTCTTCATTTAATATGTACCTGGTGACAGTTTCTACTCTTATTTCCTAGTTGTATGTATTAAAGAATATGCCTATCTGCCTGGGCTTTACTTTTACCAGCATATTAATCATTCATCCTGTTCCCAGGCATAGTTTGTAGAGGCCTTCCTATAGTATTTCTTCCATCTCTTTCCAGACTATTTTTTTCAATTTTTCTTTTTTTGATTAACTATAACACTTTTCTGTACATCCTTAATTAATTCGAAAATCATATTGTAGAAATTAACACCTTCTTTTGAAGCTCAATATTTTTATGGACTTTGAAAGCCAGCCTTTATGTCATCTTCACATCTGTTAACATCGGCCTCAATTGTCATTTGTATTCCCTACCCAGGCATTGGTGATATGCACTGCCATTCAGCATAGTCTCTATTGATTGCACAGTGCAGCATACTGTTGTGGTGACTTCTATTCCACCTCCATGATTGTTTTAATAAGACTTCTCACATTGGTGACACAATTCGTGGAACAATGATCATTTTGCTTCTCCTATAATTTCTGTTATTCTGGTATTTTGCAGCCATTTTTTTGAAGGTGGCTTTCAAAGGTTTAAAGTGTGGGGACGTATTGTTTTGCACTATGGGTGATTTTTACCTTCCCTTTCTTTCTTTAGTATAGAGATTTCCTTAACTTAGAGTTTTATATTTTTGAACAGTGCCAAATGTGCTTCTTTGTGACCAGTTCATACTGTGATACCCCACGGTCCCTAATTATTCTTTTCCTGATGAAGACCTTGAAAATAGGTTTACAGTGTTCAAACGTTGACAAAACTATAACAGACAAACTGGGTCTGGGCTCATTTGATGAAAATATAGCTGTGTGAATTTAAATTGTTCAACTAGCTTGGATTCCATGGCCTTAGTTGTTTGTCACTATATGTACACCCACAAATATTCACTTCTGTCAATTGCATCACTTTGTGATCACTTGGGACACTAAGTACTATTTGTATACTTTCTGCTGTCCCATGTTGAGTCATTTTAATACATGCATGTAGGTTATTCCCTTGATTTTTTAGCAATATTAACTGTGCTGTGGAAAATTACTTTTTTGCTCACAATGTCTAAAGCTGTTTGCAAATGAGACTGTCTTGAAACATTGCATTGTATACTTCATGCACACAGATATCATTGAAAAGATGTCTAAGATAAAATATACTCTCTAAGCAAGGCACTATGAGTGGGCTTGTAGGTTCCATGAATATGTGTAGATTTTGTGGAAACACAAATCACAGGTATGATTTAGGGTTGTTCAGTTACTATTCCCTTTCTACCCACTCATCCTCTCACCACCTTTCTACCACACCACACATTGCTACCACACAATTACATCCTACCCCTGACCCTTAACCTTAACCTAAAGTCTACATTGTCATTTTATGTAACCACTGTCTGTTGTGATTTTAAACCCAAATATATTCTTAATTTGTTTGTCATTAGCCTCAAGTATATTTAATGTAATAACCTAATCAAAATATTTTAATACATTTATAAAAATTGTTTTATAACATAGGATTATCCTTTTGATTTGCTTACATATTAATAACTTAACTCTTACTAGTATGTGTTTTAATTGAATTCTAATTGTATTTTGTAATCCTATTAACTATTGTTTAGTGTTTTAAGCATTCACTGTTGTAACTCAACCTTATTACCATTTATCCATATATTCTCAATGGATGTAACACATTTGTTCCTAATTGTAATCACTTTTTATTAAGAGTTTCATATAATGTAGCATAGTTTCCTGGCAATGTAATTGTACACAATGCAGTGGCAGTAGCTGTAGTACATGGAATGATGTACTGAACACAATGTCATGGTAGTGCTATGTAATGCAAGTGATGTCGCCAGGGTGCACCATTGCTGAGTAACCTTCTGTTGAAAATTAAAGCCTTCTTTAGACCTTAATCCTCTTTCAATCCCTATGTACACTATTAAAAAAATCATGTTGTGTCTGCCAATGCTGTCTTATTCCCATGTCACATCACAAGCCCATCATCATATTAGCCAAACTAGTATCTTCCTCTAAGCTCTGCATGACACTATTTACATTGTTTTTGAATTGCCTGCTCACTAAATGATTTTTAATTTGAAAATAGTTCCTACGTAGCAACACCCTATATTACAAATTTCATATCTTCCCCCCTCCAACATATTCAGAACTTTCACAGGCCAATTGCAATGTCATGTCACATTTGTGTAGGATAGTCACAGAAAATATTTGTGTGCCAAAAGTTACTAAAAAGTACAACATTTAAATGTATTAATAGCATTTCAGCTTCCACCCAACATTGGTGTGATTTTTAACATTTGGAGAACATTATCACAATGGAATCAGTGTCTAAATCAGCTTGTATACACTGCCTGAGAAATAATGGGCCAACCAGATTCCGCCATGAAAGAGCTTACTGCACATAGCACACATACCATGCTTTTGTTGTTGCCATACAGAAGTTGTGGATTTGAGATAAGTGTTCTAGCTTTATAAATTTGTCAGGAATTTCCAGTTGCTGTGGGTTTGTGCACTGTAACAAGGCAACAGTGAGAAGATTTAGGGGATATTAAAGAAAGGTGTAGTGCTTGTTTTTAGTGTCCCCCCAAAGTCATTTTAGAATTATGTACGGGGCTGTTGTCATCAATGGTCAAAAACTGACACTCCTTTTTAAATAAATCCTGCTATTTCGAATGTGATAGGAATGTATGTTCAAGTACATTTTTAATTTCTTTTGGATCTGCATGCTATTGTTCATTAGTGACCTTGTAAATGTCTTTCAGGATTGATGGGAATTCACATGGGCAGAAGAAATTAGTTCTTATCATTTGCTTTGGATAGGTCAGGTTCAGATTAAAATTTGAAATTGATTGATGTATTTTTTATATAGTTATTTAGAATCATTACAGAAAGGAAAAAAATATAAAAACATGAACTTTAAAAAAATACTTTACCTATAAGCTAATAAAGGGCTACCAAAACATATAAAATCATAAACAATAAAAAATAACTTTACTAATGCCATAAACATTTGCAAGCTTATGGAACACCATTCTGTTTTAGCAAACAATGCATATCAGCTATTTTTGCAACTGAAGCACTCTTCTTGAGCAGTATTTCATATTTTTGTGCTTCAACCAAAGATTTTGTCAGGTGAGTCAACAGGTAAATGTGCCCGTTGTTCAGATGTTAATCACATGCACTATCTCAGTTCATCACCCCTAGTTTGAGAAAAATAAGGCACAGTCAAAATTTACTTAATCAGCTATTCATGGCCAAGTGCAGATAGCATTATCCTATTGTCATTTCTCTTGGTTAACATGTCTTTCCTTAGGAAGTTATGACTATCACCTGTGATCATTAACTAAATTATTTAATTTAGAATTTGATAACTTTTTTTCAAAATAATTGGCTTAGCTGCTCAAAACCTCTGGTATACTGTAAAAAATAATAAAAACAACAATTTGAAACATTTGAACAAATGGAGTCCTGATTTGAATGAAACCAGTTTGTGATTACAAAGCATTGTAGTTCCTTGTTCAGGATACATATTACAAGATAATTTATTGGCCTCCTGTAAATATATTCAACCAAACCTCAATTTGTTACATACTGTACCTCCTAAGTATGACTTTTTTGCCTTCCCAGTATTATTTCCCCTACAAATATTGCTCTTTGTTGGCGACCTTGGTTCTTAAAAATATTTTCTTTGGCTGACAATAACATGCAACTCATTGAATTTATAGCTGTTGTTCATGTAAGGTTCAACATGTTCAGCTAAGGGTCACAACTTTGAAAATAATGTAAAATGCTTCAAAGACTAAGGGCCTGATTATAACTTTGGTGGTCTGGGGACCTCCACAGCGACGGCCTGACCACCGCAGTGTTGGTGGTCCAACCACCGTATTACTCTACATGCAGTTGCATAGAAGAAAGATCATTGCGGTCCCATTGACACCGCCAGTAACACTAGACCGCAGCAAAATAGGCCAATATGCCTGTCAGAGGGCAGACCACCAATGTTCCTGCAGGACTAATTATGATGTTGCTTTCTGCTGATGTAACTGTGGTAATCCAGTCACCACATCTGAGCATGCGGAAATGGAGGGATGTAAGGCAGAAACTCACTTGCAGGCAGCGTCACACATCCTGTGCCACCATGGAGCTGATCCTTCACTGCCTGCTGTTGCTTGTGCTTCTTGATGGTGCTCAAAATCAATGCTTTTGTGGATACAACCAACTGTAAGCCAAACACCTACTCCTTTCCTCCAACTCCACAGCAAATCAACAGCCAGTCATTGACCTGGTAAGTGGGCTGTGCTCCATGACCCAAATATATTTTGTATGCCCCAGGTCAGAGTTGTACATATTCTATGACTCAATCACAGCCCCGTGATGCCCCTTTTGGCAAGATCACTGACACTGCACTGCCACACTCTGCTAAACGTGATATGTGTGGACATTCCTGTTTCGGGGACAGTGATGTGTCCATAACATTGTGTCACACAACAGCAAATCTTCATCAATATCACACCTAAAAATTTAAGTGACAACCTTACATTGTTCACATGCCATGGCATTTTGTGACATAACATATGCATCAGTATGAATATGTCATTGAACCGAAACACACCTTCCCTGCAAAATCATTGTCATGCACTCACACATATCACCAACATTGCAAGAGAGTGTAAGCTAAATGGAATGCAGAATAATTTGTGTGACAAACATCCAAAGGTCACAATTTAAACAATCCTTGCCGAATAGGTATGGTGGCATCAGGGGGCCCCAGCAAGGCGGCTGCCCTGGGACTAATTTCACCTTGCACATGCCTCAAAACCACTATTTGCACAGGAACTGTGGCTTGATGAATAACAGGGACAACCAATAGTATAACCAAGTGACATGCCTAAGTGGCAGATGGTTAAGTGCAAGTCTAGAAAGCAAATACAGCAGTAACAGGAGGGGTCACACATTTAAATAAAGTAGGTGTAAGGTACACACATTAAAAGGGACACATGTCCATTCCAATGTATAGGAAGGTAGCACAACTGAACACCCTCCATGTGTGGACAAACAAACCTCAAGCTTGCACACATGATACAAATGTCAAAACTACATCGGGGGAGAAAGGTAACCCAAAAGATATTCACATTGGCCAATCCAAGATGAAATACTTACCATATGAAACACCACACAATGCAATGCCACCCCCGATTGGATTACATTCCACACATCCATCCATTGGACATTTCCCCTTGTTCTGGGTAACACCAGCACTGGTGGCAAAACCAGATCTTACCAACCACATCAAATGGACCATGGGTCAAATGGGGGTGGAAGGCTGCCATGAAGTAGGAGGCCAGAGCCTGGACCTCTGTAGGCCAGACATAGCACTGTGAATACCTTCCAGGTATGCAAGTGTCTGTTGGAGCTGGGTGCCCTGCACGTGGATTGCAGTCAGAATGGCAATCTAACTCACAGAGATGCTCCCCAAGAGGTCAATAGCCTCCTTACTCAGGGCAGCAAGGGTAACTAGGGCAGTGGGTGAGGTGCCTGGCACAAAGGGGAAGGTTACCCTGTCAGGGGAGTGGGCCCGGCCACCTGGGTGGGGAGCTACAGGGAGAGTGGAGAGGAACTGGGGGTGGTGGTGGACAAGGATGGAACAGGTGTAGGTTCTGAATGTTCCACCACCACTAGGGAGTGTCCACTGCAGGTCAACTCAGAAGAAAATAATTTTGAGCCAGTGTCATCCATCTGGGCCCGTCTGTGTCTAATGTTTTGTGACCAGAGATACCGTAGCCAGCTGTTTCCCCACTGATGTTGGCCCTGTCTCCTCCACTTGCCTGTGATGATGCTGAAATTACAAAAACAAATAGAGTTATTCCATGTGCCTGAACACACATGAGCAACAGTTTTGATTACAAAACATTACCATAATGTACATTAGCCTCCAGCCACAAGGTCCTCCAAAGTGGTTTTAACATTGGCAACACAACATGCATGCATGCTACATGAACTGCAAACAGTTGCCCACAGAAAAATTAGAATCACAGTCAACTACCGATGGATCAAGCAGAAGACCTTGTCACCTTGAATGTTTGGGCTCTTGTAGCACCCCTTAGTTATCTTTTGGAATCAAACCTTATGGCAATGTCAAGTTCAGTCTCACAGATTCCACACAAGGTTCTGCAATCAGCAAATGTTCATATACACAATACCACATTAGGATAAAATGAAGGGCAAACAATCCAGCCATGTTGCAGTAAGAAGTACAGTAGCCAGAAGAAGGTGACATAGAAACACCCATTTCACAATGTAAAAACTCACCAATGGTCACTTCACAATATGTCCATTGTCTAAGTAGTCTCATAGATGTTGCACTAATGTTGCTTTGCTTGATAACACATCTTGCACAGAAACGTACACTGGACACAATCTGGTAAAAAATGTCTGGGAGATATGTTTACAAATATCCACAGCACAATTAATCAGCTAAGGCTAGGGAAATCATCTGTCTCGATTGGTACTGCTCAGAACACCCTTTTAACATTGCATAACTAAAAGGCAATAATCAATTGAATGCTGCTGTGGCTCAGGGAATCTCCATTATCCGAATAGGGCATTTAACATGTTTCTCAAGGAGAAGGAGCACCACTGTTTCTTTTTGTAATGCAATCACAGATTCCATTGGATTACCAAGTGTACACACTCACATATGATTCCAATATTTCTGCATGTCATGCCCTGATGAATGTCAACAGTCAGGTAATGAACCTTCACCAATTAACATGTGCAATGCACTTATCCAAATGGTACAACATCAAAAGCATCTAAGTGTATATTGTGAGTAATTACTCGAGGTCTACCCTTCATGTCCTTTATTGCTTCTGCAATTGTTCATGATAAATTACATTGAGTACCGGGTCTGGGTATGTGTGACCCCAGAAACAATGTTGGCACACTCCTGTATGTGGTACCACATGAACTGTATACCCACCACATTCAACTATTTTCCAACAGATTTTGGCATGGACACATATGTGATGGAATCAGACATCATCCCATGAAGACAGGTAGATCATGTATGAAATAGTAGTGGAAATGATACTACAAAAGTGCAAGGTACAGGCAATAACATGTAGGTACAAATACTGATGCCAACAGTGATGGTACCCAAATCATGTAACTGTACATTCCCATTTTACCAAGGGAAAGTATTGCTCAGGCCACCATCACACAAGAGATAGTGCACTCTTGACACACTGAAGACAAGTGGTCTGTTGGGTACAAATGCCAAAATACTCTCCTGAGAAGACACATGGTTGAGTACAGTGATCCATTACCTCATGTTGTTTGATGTTGGGGCTGACACACTGAAGACAAGTGGACTATGAGGCACAAATGACACCCACAACATGAAAAAAAAACATGCGATGATTGACCACTGTTCTCAGCAATGTGTCTGCCCAATAAAGTATATTAGAAGTGGACTGTACTCTGTTGTGTCCCTGGTCATTAGGACAATAGGCACAGTATATCAGCATGCACCAACTACCATACCTACACAAACATTAACACATCTAGTATATTCCACATGGGCCATCTCCAATATTAATGGGGATATGATTGCCTCTAGCACATCAACCTGGCAATGTAACATGTAGGATTCTGCCCAGGACTCACCCCCTTGTAGCTGCTGTGCTTCCCTCAAAGGCCCATCAAACTCTGGGTAGGCCAGTATACGGTCAATCAGGGGGGTCAGGGTCCGGTTTACACCCTGCCCATGTTGGTAGGACAGCCCCAGCCTGACCTCTGTGAGTTTTTGGGCCCAGAATCCCATCTCCTCTCACTTTTTGTGACAGTGGACGCTCCACAAGTGATAGACCCCCAGGGTCCACACCTTCTGGGCGATGGCTCCCCAAATCCCTTGCTTCTGATGGGCATTAACCTGTATGGATACAATAGACACTTTTTTAGGGTAACTGGTTGTTTAAGACACATTTTGGAGACACCTAGAACAAGTATGTTGTAATTGTGAATACACTACATGTGTAAAGCACACATCGTGATAAATACAGGGACATAAATACACACTTTTGAAGCCCTCTGCTGAGTATGCACAGCCATGGTCATGGCCTACACTGACTAAGCACGCCCACTGACATCATGTAGCCCAGGGCCTCACAATCAACAATATGTACTGTGATGTGAGCCACTATGTAACACAACACACCATTGTGACCTCCTGAAGGGTAAATTACTTCTGCATGACTGTACAAACACCTTTACATCCTGGCACGTTCACTTGCTGCATAACGTCCATACAGGTAAATACCATGGTACAGACTATACCCTTAGACTTAGGTGACAATGAAAGGGCTGGCATGGGTGTCACTGAAAGCTTCTTTTCTGTGGAGTGTGGACATATGGGCTACCTAATGGATTCTCATATCACTTCTGAGTGGGTTTGTGTAGTATGCACTGGCATCACAGGATACACCTTTTACCATATGAGGCACTCATACAGAGATGACAATCAACATACCAAGGTATGTTTGGTCTGTTGGTTGCATGTAACAAAGCTAGTGATTCACGTGTCATGATCACCCCTGAATTAACTAAGTATCTGCACTGTGGGTTTGTCACTTGTACAATAGGCCTGTACTGTTAAACAAGACTTATAGAAAGGTGACAACAGACCTGTGGGAGTAAGGGATCTGTCATAAGTCAATGACACATTGACATTGAGGGTCAATGGAAATAAGTACCAAGTCAGGTAGCTATCTCAGTCCTTATTCCTAATTTAGTGACTGTAAAAGCATTTAGGTCAAATCTTGCTTCTAAAGACTCACTCATTTTGGCCACAGCCAACAATTTGCAGGTCTATGGGGAGTGGGCCTGGTGCCTCAGTTGCATAGCCACAGTTACTATGCACCAGCCTGGACTATGTCTCATACTGTGAAAAGGTTTTGACAGACCTTGACCTCTGCAGGCTGAGCATACAGAACCTACATGAACATCAAATTTCCATCCCTTCTATGCATGACAGTACATCCTGTGGCCATCCTATATGTGCGTTCAGGGTTGTGTGGCACTCTGAAGGGCTCAGTGAGTTTAACATTGTTTTCATACCACAGTTTGCCAAGGCCTGATCTGGGATGAGTGATCTGTGGGACTTTACACATTGTTGACAACATCCTCAACTGACTCAAAACATATACATATACAGCTCATGCTTCAATTCAAATACATTTAATGTGTCATTTACCACCATCAGATCATCAGATATATCATTGTTTGACTGTAAAGTTTACATGCATAGATATATGAATGCAGCTGGAGGAGAATCTAGGGCTTATCACGCAACACACATCACAATGGTAATTTGAAATGCACAGGGTACAGGGCTCTACAATCCACAACCTGTACATCCTATATATGGACCACAGATTGTGATAACAGGTACTCAGATAACTCATTGGGACTCAGAGGCACATCATAGCATGTGAGGAAGAAAGGATGATGTTGAACAGAGTCAAATATCTCAATGAGGTTGTTACCTGCTCCTCTGGTGAGGCATAGAGCTGCCTATACAGGGAAAGGACCTTTTCCATGAGCCTTTCCAGCTCCTCTGGAGAGAGAGCAGGGGCCCTTTCACCTGCTTGGCCAGTCATGATTGCTCCCAGAGGTGGCACACAGCAGCTGAAGTGGTGGAGGTTTTGATGGCAGCAGTGTCAGGAGGCAAGTGAGTTATTTTCCAAATCGCAGCGTACATGTACATCACACAAGCGGTCATCACTGTCGACAGGCACAGCCATTGGACCGCAACTGTCACAGTCAACAACGTTAGCCTGTGACTGTGTTCGCTATGGTTTAAACCGCCCAACATGTGGTCAACTTCCGCCGGCAGTGGGAGGTTCCTAAAGTCCAATGAACGAGGTCAGGCATCGGCCATTTTGGCAGTTGAAACTATGGTTTTGGTGACTGTTAAATGCATCACAACATATATAAATGTGTAGTCATGTACCAACATATGTAAAGATCCCTTGATATGTAGATTCTCCTACACAGTCATCAGTGTAGTGAATTGCTGGTCATAGATGCCACATAACCATAATGCACTGTACGCCACCGGTGACAGTATTTTTGGCAGTCGGAACATACGTTACAATATCAAGGGGCACAAGAGGAGCTCATATGTTTGTTATCTGCACATATATATTGTGGACATATGTCTAGATGACAATGGGGTTCATAGCTGGATCTTGAGTAGTAGACAGTTTTGATGATTGAAGGGTGTACTGTATTTCCAGTCAGCAATGTTTTGTCCCATGACTTTGGTCTTACTCATTAGACATGTTGGCCTGGACAAAGTGGCTAATGCTCCAATTCGTTTCATTCCACAAATAGGTACCCTGGGAGAGGGCGGATGTGACCACCTCTAGTCTACCATCCATTTCCAGACCTTCAGACCATGGAAGAATGTGAGGTATTAAAGAAGTTCCATCTAAATAGGCAAACAATCCAAGATCTATGTTGTCAGCTGGAGCCAGATCTCATGCCTCAAAACAATAATCTGACATGTATCTCACCAACTGAGACACTCATGGCAGTACTACACCTCCTGGCCACAGGGAAATTTTAATATACAGTGGCTATATCTGAGGGAATGTCACAACCTATGTTTAGTGGTGTTTTAAAAGACGTGCTATCAGCAATGGTGAAAGTCATTGACAGCTGTTAGAAATGGGGTCTTTGGTTGGCAGTCAGGTTACACCCTGTCCAAGCAAGGACCCTCACTCTAGTCAGGGTAAGTCACACACAATCCAAATTATCCTGTGCAATAAATCATGCAACAACACAGTATAACACCACAAAAGTACACCACACAGTGTTTAGAAAAATATAGAATATTTATCTGGTTAAATGAAGATCAAAACGATCAAGATTTGACAAGTACACATTGAAATATCACTTCAGAGATTGATAAAAATAGTCTTTAGTCTTTAAAAAGCAACAAGTGTCTTCTTTACAAGCACAAAGTACCTGGTTTGCTTTCAATTTCTCCACAAGGAACCGCAGAGGAGGAGATGCGTGGAAAACGGGGAGGTGTGCGTCGGTCTCTCTGGGCGCAAAGACGATGCGTAGATAATTTTCCTCTCAGGGAAGGCTTTGCGTTGATTTCTGGCACGCTGACTTGGATCCTCTTACGGTTGCGTGGTATTTGGGCACTCCGGGGATGATGTGGAGAAATCCTGGGCGTGCAGGACAAAGTCACAAGAGCTGCCTCGCTCCGGTGGGCGATGGGGGAAATTTCTGTCCCACAGCAGGCGCGGCATTGATTCTTCCCTTGGAGAGCACTTCTCAGCAGAGCCAAAGAGCAGCAAGGCAGCAGGGCAACAGTAGGGCAGCAGTCCTTTGCAGAAAAGCAGTCAGGTGAGTCCTTTGGGCAGCCAGACAGTTCCTCTTGACAGGTTCCAGGTTCTGGTTCAGAGTTTCTTCACCAGTGGTATCTTGTCCAGAAGTGTCCGAGTTAGAAGGGTCAGAAATGCACATGGGAGCTGTCAACTAACCTAGCCAGACGTGGATTGTAAGGCACAGAAGGATTTAAGTGCAGAGAAATGCTCACTTTCTAAAAGTGGCATTTCTAAAATATTAATATTAAATCCAACTTCGCCAGTCAGCAGGATTTTAAATTACAATTCAGGCCATACTAAATATGACCTTGTTACTCCTTCCATGTCAGAATCTACCACTCAAACAATATATGAGGGTAGCCCTAATGTTAGCCTATGAAAGGAGCAGGCCTCACAGCAGTGTAAAACAAATTTCGGAGTTCTACACTACCAGGACATATAAACTACACCGGTTTGTGTCCTGCCTTTTACCTACATAGCACCCTGCCCTAAGGGTTACCTAGGGCCTGCTCTAAGGGTGACTTATATGTAGAAAAAGGGGAGTTTAAGGCTTGGCAAGTACTTTTAAATGCCAAGTCGAAGTGGCAGTGAAACTGCACATACAGGCCTTGCAATAGCAGGCCTGAGGCATGGTTAAGGGGCTACTTATGTGGGTGGCACAATCAGTGCTGCAGGCCCACTAGTAGCATTTATTCTACAGGTTCTGGACACATGTAGTGCACTTTACAGGGGACTTACAAGTAGATTAAATAAGCCAATTGGGTATGAACCAATGTCACCATGTTTTAAGGGAGACGGCAAATGAACTTTAGCACTGGTTGGCAGTGGTAAAGTGCGCAGAGTCCTAAAACCAGGAAAAACAGTGTCCAAAAAATGGAGGGAGGCAGGCAAAACGTTAGGGGTGACCACACTAAGGCTGTCATGTCTTGGGGATTTATCCAATGTGAAGGTTGACTTCTATGGATTTGGTCACCTCCCACATGTTGTGGGAACCATTGATGGCACCCATATTGCATTGGTGTCACTGCACGCCAATGAACAAGTCAATCGCTACAGGAAGCACTTCTATTCTATTAACGTGCACGTTGTCTGTTTGTCAGAACTGTACATTTCAAACGTCTGTGCCCATTCCCAGGTTCAGGCCATGTTTTCTTTGTCATGAGGAACAGCACCATACCCCAGTTGATGTCATAAGTGCAAACAGAGAGGGCCTGGCTTGTTGGTTACATCAGTCGTGATCTTGTGTGTGCAATGCCAGGTTCTACAATCAGGAAGTATGTGACTCATTGTGGCACTTATTTCTCATTACAAAACAACGAAGGAACATCCTTCACATCCCAGAGGAGGGAGAGCTTGTGGTGTCACCGGATGAGAAATGCTGAATGAGGTGATAGTGGTGAAGAGGATGGAGCTGACTTGCGTCAAGATCTCATCCACAGCTTCTTCTCATGAGTCTAATCATGTCATGAGATGTCATAACTTTGACTGTACAATGAACTCTTGTGATAATATGAGGAGTATATTTGTTGGAAAGGTTTTTGAAGTGGAAGCTCTGGCAAATACCGGCAAAGTGTGTCTGATGAGGAAACTTTTGACACAATCACACTTTGGAGATGTTGCTTTTTTGTGTGAGATTTACAACATGGACTGCTTTTCCCAGATGTTTGCTATGTGAATTTAGTCATATGAATGGTTTCATAACTATACTCCTTGTTTTTGCATTTGTTCAGGTACCTTCACCATGACATTTTCATTGAGACATTTCTGAGTTGTGACATTGGCAAGAATATGATACTTTTCGGACATACGGAGTGGACATGGATTGTTTCTGGGAATGTATGTCACATACTTTGGGTGTACAAGACCTGTGCCAAGACAGCTTGCACAGTGATAGGATGGAAGTTTGGAAGTCTCTACTGGACTTGTTCCTTTTCATGCAGTGGCCCTGATGTGTATCATCATGTGGTCAGAAAATATGTGGCCCTAGGCCGAATT
Organism: Pleurodeles waltl; assembly: GCF_031143425.1. NCBI lineage: Eukaryota > Metazoa > Chordata > Amphibia > Caudata > Salamandridae > Pleurodeles > Pleurodeles waltl. Next base: position 1,474,947,735 of record NC_090447.1, on the reverse strand, counting down.
CATGTTAGCTTCCCTCCACATTGTCTAACCCCTCTTTATGAACTATATGTAGCTGTTGATGTGTTTCATCATTATAGGCGAAAGTGCCTGTGGTGCATCACTGACATTTCAAGTTTCAAGTTTCAAGTTTCAAGTTTCAAGTTTCAAGTTTCAAACAAGCTTTATTCGGTCTAAATAACCATCAAAGCAATCATTTACAACAATAAAATCAAGATCTATGCATAATAAATATATAACACCAAAGGTTAAAAAAAAACAATTTCGTGATAAAAAAGAGATAAGAATAATGAAAAATGAGGAATCTGCGAGTGTACAAAGAGAAAAAAGTCGGATATTTCTTCACATATATGCCCCGGCCTGTAGATAAAAGGGAAATATCAAAGATCCTTTGATTGACTGCTTTTGACTTCCACAACAGTAATTTATAAAAAGTACATTTATAAAACAAATAAGTAAAATAAGGTAAAATCAGAAAACAATTAATAGCAAATCACTTATAGTCCTATTTTATTTTTAAAAATATGTACGTATATGCCAAGCAGACGCAAGAAACTTGCTGACCGCACAAATTAAAGGAGAGGAGCAATCTCTCAACATCAGCCTAAGGGCATCTTTACAAGTTCTCAACCCCATGTTTCTACAAACGGGACGAAGCCATCTCCGCCGGGCAATGCCATAGGCAGGAAAAATGAACATAAAGTGCACTACTGTTTCCACAGAGTCATTACAACACGGACATTTGTCGGATAACAGGGTGGAGCTCCATGGACTGGAAAAAGACTTCAGAGGGAGACATCCATACCTAAGTCGAACATACAAACTTTTGCTTAGTTGATCAGTAATTAGGTCCAGAAAGGGTTTGAACTGGGGAAACCACTTATAATCGAGGAAGAGAGATGTCAGCCTACCATGTGAAGTACAAAGCAGATATTTTTCCCTAACATGGGACCAATAAGCAGATTACAGGTGGTCCTTATGAGTCCTCCTTAGCTTATTGGGCTGGCTCCAAAAGTGACTGAGTCACCAAGTGTGGAACCATTCTGAAATGTGCTTAAACCAGGGGATAGAGAGTACATTTGGTCTATCCAATAAGTCTTGCAAGGATTCCTTGTAAGTGTCTAGTTCAGGAGTAGTCCAAATACGAACCCAAAAAATTAAAGGCCTTAAGGCTATTACATCGGAAATGCCAGGGAACCCTAGATCCAGAAACACTGGAACCAGGGGCGTACTACTAGGACATGCCAAGAGTGATCTTGCAAAATTATTTTCCCCCACGGATAACTTGCTGGATTAAAGCAACCCCAGACCTCAGCACCATAGACCGCGGCACTCTGAGCCTTAGCTAAATAAATTTTAATAGCAGGGGAAACAACTTTCTCAATATTAGACATTTGAAAACGCAAAATTGCCCCTGCCCTATGTGCTAAGAGGGCTGAGCTTTTCCCTACCTGGGCCTGCCAGTTCATATCATTACTGATTCTTACCCCTAAGTAATCGATAGAGCATACCTTACTCAAGGGAACCTTATTGTACAGAATGTTGCATCGCTTTGAGCTACCAGGACCAAAGATCATAAGTTTTGTTTTGCTGGAGTTAAGTTCCAATCCATGATCTGCACAAAACACACTAAACCTATCCAGGAGGGCCTGAAGGCCCATAGGTGTTTTAGAGATCAGGAGGGAGTCATCAGCAAATAAAAGGATTGGAACATTTTGTATTATTCAAAGTAGGGGCATCGTTTAGACAGTCAGATACAACTTGCACTACTTCATTAATAAACAACGAGAAGAGGGTAGGAGCCAGGATACAGCCCTGGCATACTCCCCGCCTGATGTTAATACGGTCAGTGAGTTCCCCCTGGCTGCCCCATCTTACTCGAGCATAGGTGTTCTTATGTAATCTTTGGATTAGATGCACCAGGTTCAGCGGGACGCCAATTTTCTTTAAGACTTCTCACAATTTCTGCCTTGGGACAAGATCAAACGCGGACTTAAGGTCAACAAAAGCAACATACAAATTTTGTTTGGCCAGGGTAGCGTATTTCCAAAGTAACAAAAAGAATCTAAAGACTTGGTCCATAGTGCTAATTTTTAAACGAAACCCAGCCTGAAGGGGGGAAAGAACCTGGTTAGCTTGGACCCAGTCCATTAGCCTATCAAGAACTTGCTTAGAAAAAATCTTTTGAAGATTGTCAATGAGGCTAATTGGGCGATAATTGGCTGGCAGACCCACATCTCTTTTTTTGTGAATAGGGATAATTTCGGCTCCGAGCCACGAGTCCGGAATGGGGCTACCTGCTGCAATGGCATTTGATAAAGTATTAATGTACCACGCCCAAATGACAGTTTCAGACTTAAACAGGTCCCCCGGTATCTTGTCAGGTCCGGGGGCCTTAGCAGGTTTCAGGGAATTAATAGCTGCCGTGGTTTCAGCAATTGTAAAGACAATGTCCTCCACTGACATTTGTTTATGTCATACCACCAGATGCAGAAGTACTGGATTATAATGACCCTGTGATCAGAAACCATTGTATTGCCATCTGTCTGAATCTTGCATTTTATTATGTTGGATTTCTTTTATGAGGTAACTGATATGGCTCCAGCTGATGACATCACCAATTTCATGTTTGCCTTTTCAACAGGACAATGTCTGATATGTCCGTTCCTTCCATGATCTGGATGTCTGTACCTCTACATTTGGTCATTTACCCTGTATGATTCAATCATGTATGATTTGCTATATGTCAGACATATTTACAGTGTATGAGCTGAACAATTTAATAAAATGTCTTCTTTGGCAAGACACTTGTAGATATGTGTTTGTGTTGAATGGTTGTAAGCCTGAGCTGGACACTGTGTACTTGCAACATATCCCTGCTTCCATTAGTAGATTGTTTTTTCATTGTATGGTTCACATGTTCTTACATATCTACGTTGCTAAATGTAAAATTTGAGACAGCAGACAATGGGTTTGTGACTGGTGAAAGTATTAGTGCTAAGGTTGAAAACAAACTGGTGGTAAAAGGTAACATAAATGAAACGTAAAGGGGTAAGTCATGGTGAATTAAATCACAGGAGTAGATGCCACACCACCAGAAGTCCAAAGTCAGAGTACTCCTCGCATCAGAAATAGAATGGGGTTTAGGAGCAGTCCACAGATTGAATGTGTGACACAGAAAGGAAGACATTTAGGATGAGGTTTCTTGATGGCAGTGGTTATTCTCATCTCTTGGAATTTTACATGGACGTCCACGCTTGCGAGGACCGGGGTTCAGATGCTGCAGAGGTAGGGGTGTCTGAGGTTGGTTGGTCCTCTGTTAGGGCCTCTCTTCGTGGGTCTGCCCCGTATGTACTTGGGCTTGATGTAGTTGTCCCACAGTAGATGTTGGTAGAAAAACACTGCTCAGGGTTGTATGGATGTCCATCAGCACCCCTGTTAGGGTGGCCGTGCTAAAATTATGGTCCTCCATTTGTTGGGTCATGTCCCTCTGCAGCTGCTTGCTTTCCCAGAGATCAGTTAGCACATGGCCCATAACGCCTTCAGACTCCTGATAGACCCCCAAGACTTGGTAGATGATATCCTGGTCGTGAGTGGCTCCAGTGGCCTCGCTCTGCTGGCCCACAGCATCCCTCTCACAGTTGTCATCACTGGTTCCTTCATCCAGATGTGGGTTGGGAGTCTGGTCAATGGACCATGTCTGGCCTGGTTCTGTGCCAGCTCATCCTATTGAGAAATAGAGTACATTGTCATTGGTTGAAGTGTGTAATCTACATCCAAAGGTTTTGTGTAACTGTAAGTAAAGACCTTAGACAATCTTAAGTGGTAGGTTTGCTGATTATGCTACGTTACCATGATTTTGAAGTTGTTGATATGACATGTGTGAAACTTGCAGAAACTATTAAACTCAAGCAGGTCTTTAGATGTGGTGATCAGTTGCACTTCAGATAAGGGAAAGAACATGACATCTTACAAACAAGTAAGCCAACACAGTGGTGAGGAAACGTGTTGACCATTCCACAGCCTTGTTGTGTGAGATATAGGTGAATACATAACTCTGTGGTATATGTAGATGTGGCCATCGTATGAGTGGTGCTGAGTCAATCTGTTAGCTGCCACTACCAATGAGATGAAGCAGCTTAATCCCTTAGGAATACTAGATGTACACACTCGGTGAGGTGTTATTCCTATCCTCATTAGTTTCATTGTGGGATACCAGGGTAAGAGCAAGCCAGGTAGACAGGCATGACTCTGTGTTGAGCATGATATGTTGATTGCTCACTCCCATGTGAGTGAACATCAGTTGTGAAATGGCAAACAGTTGTATTTGAGCAAGTGCAGAATGGCCTGATGGTTTGAGTTTCAGAAACAGGGCCTCCTGCCAGTTGTAGGATTGTCACTTGCGACTCCCCACACTACACAAATACTAAACATTCAGGGGAGGGTACATCATTTGAGAGATGGCACACAAGTGTAGTTGGGCAAGAGCAGAATGCCCTGTTGGTTTGAGTTACCAAAACAGGGCCTCCTGGCAGTTGTAGTCATGTCACTTCCTGACTCCTCACTACACAATGGTTAAACTCCCAGAGGAGGGTGCATTATTTAAGAGATGGCACACAGGTGTATTTGGGCAAGTGAAGAATGGCCTGCTGGTTTGAGTTACAGAAACAGAGACTCCTGGTCATTGAAGTCATGTCACTCTCTCTCCTTCCCAACATTTAACCAATTTTTAGTCTACATCTCTGTTGCCACACTGCAGTTAGGTTGGCCCATGCATTTACATGTTGACACATAAAATGGGTCCTGGGATGATCTTTGGATGTTGAAACACTTACAGACCTCATTCCATACCCCAACCCTATTACATGCCATTATGTGGCATGTAATGGGGAATGATACACGTGACATTATATATGACAATACACATTGATGAGCTTACATCTCTGCTACTTTGGGTATTGCATTTTGAGAAAGTAGATGAACAATGCAGTCGCAAAAGGTTGGTTGTGGGCATGCGGAACATTGTGCATTTCTGACAGTTTTTCTGTTGTTCCTTCCCAGACTCAATTCCCACAGCTATTCCAGTCAAGCCCTCTGGATGCAGGATGGTCAGGACCTTCTCCTCCCAGGGAAAGAGTTGTAAAGGGGCGCTGGGAGGACCACCACCAGTCTTCATGGACTCCATATGTTGCCTGGAGGCTAGGGAATGCACATTCTCCCTCAGGTCATTCCACCTCTTCCTAATGTACTCCTTTGAGAGATGGCACATTAGTGTAGTTGGGCAAGTGCAGAATAGCCTGATGGTTCCTCTTCCTAATGACCTACTTTGTGCGCAGGGTGGTGCTTACAGCATTCACTCTATACTTTGCCTCATTTCCTTTTTCCTAATAAGAAGAGTATGCTGGACTTGGGCTCCAAACAATTGTGGCTCTACTCTTATGATTTCATCACCATGACTCTCAACTCATCTTCAGAAAAACGGGGATTTTTGGGACGTGACATGGATGTTAAAATAAAATGGCTGACAGGGACTTACTTATCAAGAAAAGTAATCTAGGGAGTAAATGGACAAAAGTGTGTGAAAGATATTAAACGAGATGGTGTCAAAAAGGAGTGCTTTATCTATCAATTTAAAAAATGGTGGTCTCTGGTCTCTTTCTTGCAGTGCTGTAGAGGAGAGGCAAAGGGTCATGGTCTGGGAAGTGGTGTGTTTTATAGAGTGATTTGCAAGTGTGTCCTCGGGGCCAATGGATGTCAGCTGTGTTGTTTTTTTAATCCATCCAAAGGGCACTCGTCTGTTGCTTTGTTGAATGCATACCACAGTGGCTGACCACTCTCAGTTAACTGCCACAAGGAGACTGTCATGTCAACTGTGTTTTTATAATAGGCTTGGTGGTTCTCTGCGGCCATGACTGCTACGGATTTTGCACTGCCAAGATTGCAGGCCGCTGCACAACTGGCTTGCTGCCATTTGTCTTTGCGAGTGGCAGTTTAGCCTTTATACATCATAATACAGTAGTCTGGAAACTGCCACCACAGCAGTCTTTCTGGGTCCGCCACCGCAGCAGTTTGGTGGTCTGATCGCCAAAATGGTAATAAGGCCCTAACTCCTTACAACCACACTGGTACTTTGACTTGCTGGCCAGCATTGCTTCACCAAACTGGAAACCCACGGATCCAACAAAGTTATTGCATACTTTGGGAAAATACCTTAGCTGATAAAATTGATCCTTGCCTTTGATATGGTTAGCCTGAAACTATTTGGTGGAATCACTCTCTGAGGGAAAAATGTTATACAATTTTTGGTTCTGGCATGAACTATCCTAAACTATGAGCTATGTGGTGATGTCCTTTGCTTATCCTTATGATTTGCATGCATCTCTTCCACATGTTTTCAATGTTCAGGTTACAGAACAATAATTCTTGGCACATTTAATTTTTGCCACTTCTTCTGCTTAGAAGGGAATGAAATGTACTTCAGTTGGAGGCTGAGTTGGCTGCAATTCCCAGAGAACCGCCATCTGATGCTTGTGGTTTCCTCGTTTTTTTACATTTATCTTTATCAGTATTTTTTAGAACAGATAACATGAAATTACATTTTCATTATTTTCATTGCTCCCGGGATCTATTGATCTAATTCAAATCAATACACCTAGTATCATTAAAATGGGCCCAGAAAGTGGACAGAGGGAGAGATAAAATCAGTTGATCTATTGATCCCTAAACAATGTTGATCAAATGTACTTTTAATTTTACAGCACAATTTTCCATTAAAGATAGAATTATATTTCTTACAACCAATGCATCTGCTTAAATTTAGGAGTATTTTTTTCAGCATCATTAAACTACAATCTATGGGGCTTATTTACAAGGAGCTTTCACCACCAATGTGTCAAAAAATTTGATGAATTGGCGGCTCAGTCAGAACTCCATATTTACAAGGTGACGTATCTAGGATGATGTGTCACTTTTAGTAGTCCTGCATGGAGATGTACCTTCCCTTGATCCAGCTGCATCATGTATGTTTGAAAGTATGCAAGATAGATGTACCTGCGTAGTTTCCCCCGCAAAACCTATGCATGGATATTTACAAGTAAATGGGAGTGTACCGCAAGTGTCCAAATGCGTCAACATTTCTGCACATCGTCAACCCACACATAGCAAATGACGCGTTGGCATTGGAATGTAAAGACAAATCAGACAGAACAGTCTGGCAAGCTCAACTACAACATGGAGCTCCTCAATTTGCAACTGGGAGTAGCAAGGAGAAGATCACAACTCCCACCACCCCAACCACACACATCTCCCCCCTCACCACCACAAAGGCAGTACAAGAGAAGGGAGTGGATTTATGGGCAGCCGATTATCCTCATTGACCCAAGGGAGCATGAGGTCATCACCCACTAATGACTACGGAGGCAATCAATTGTCCAATCGCTGCATCAAATAGCATCTAGGATCCAGCCACCAAATGGGAGAACCAGCAACATCCCGACACAGGTGAAGCTCATGTCTGTACTCCACATGTTAGCGTCAGGGTCATTACAGATCACAACAGCCAGAGTGGTTTGTATCTCCCAGCTATCACTCCCTGCTTTCCTCAACACTGTCCTGGATAACATAATTTGTCCATCAGTGCAGTACCTCCTCTTCCCCAATACACAACAACTGCAGCTGGTGACCAAGCAAGGCTTCTGTGCCATTGCAGCCTTCCCACATATGCTGGGTGTCACAAACTGCACACATGTGTAACTGGTACCCCCAGAAGCAACATCACACTTATACAGGAACCAGAAGCACATGCACTCCATGAATGGCCAAGGCCATCATGGATCACCGTGGCACGTTCAACAACATCCTTACCAAATATCCTGGGGGTGTGCATGGCGCATACATCTTCTGCCACTCCATCATAAATGAGAGATTCTCAAATGGCCTATATGGGAATGGCCTACAGATTGGTGAGTACATTTTAAGTACAGGACTGACCCAACAACAGCATATGAGGAATGATCCAATGAACATTTCAATGTGTGGTAACTCACAGTGCACATGTTTGAGAGGTGTACATCATCCTGCACCATTCATCTGGGCACATCTGTAATACAAACCTCAAATGTACGTTACAAGAGATGCAAAGCCACTGTGTTTGTCTGTGAAAAGTGTGTTGACTGACGTTTTTCCTTTTGTTTTTTCAGCTGACCAAGGATATGGTCTGCATGCTTGGCTAATTACCCCATATGCACATCACGAGACTGAGGCCCAGGGCAACTTCAACAAAGCGGTGTCCAAGACCAGGGGCATTGTTGAACATGCCTTCAGCCTATTTAAGTCACAATTTCGCTGCCTGAATATGTCAGGTGGCTGGCTTCTATACTTCCCACCAACAGTCTGCAAAATTATACTCCTGTGCTGTATTTGGCACAATATCTGTGTGCGGACAAATGTCCGATGGGACCAGTGCCATGAGGTGCAGGAACCAGCTGAGGATGATGATGATTATGAAGATGAGGTACAGTTTCTGGGACTGGCCGAAGGGGCACATAGAATTTTCCCAATCACATATGTAGGTAGTTATGTGTAATTCGCACCACAGGACACCATCATGTGGTCAAAAACATGTGTGCATATGAACAACATGTGCCAAATGTGTGGAAGATTCACAACAAACGAGGGTGGCAAAGCGGAATATTTTGGACATGTACTGAGTATGTCTGGTGCAACTGTGCAACTGTGCACCGAATGTCAGACACCCCATCACAATCCAAACAAAGTGTAAATGTCAACAGTGTGCAAAGACTAAGGCCCCCATTATGTACTTGGTGGGATGCCCCGCCGCCAACCGTTCCGGCGGTCAATGGAAGACCGCAAAATAATGACGCATGGAGCCTCACCGCCATTGATGGTGGTGAGGGCCGCCATGCGCCATGCTGGTGATCAGTGGTGGGGGTGGATGCAGCTCCACCCTCACCCCCACGTCAGACCATACACCGCCATGCCTATAATGAAGCAGTTATGGGCATGGTGGTGTATGGAGATGCGGCGATGGTGGCAGAGCAGCATCCAGGGAGCCTGTTCCCTCCCGGAGCAGAGCGATGGAAGAAGTAAGTGCTGTCCGAGAGGGAAGGAAGGAGTGGGGTGTGTGTGTGAGTGTGCAAGTGCATGGGGGTGTGCGTGAGTCTATGTGTGGGGGGATATGTGTCTGAGTGCATGTATGCGTGTGTGCATGTAGGTGAATGGGTGCATGTGGATGTGGGAGGCTGGGGTTTGTGTGGACCTGTATGTAGGGGTAGAGGGTAGGGGATCGTGAGGGTCGAGCTAGGGGGGGCCTACATGGGGTTTTGGGGGTGGAGGGTTAGGGGGTTGGTTTTTGGGGTTCGGGGTGGGGTGGGGGTGTATCTGGGGGCTTGGGGGAGTGGGTAGGTATAGTGGCAAGGGGGGGCTGACGTGTCACATACAGGTGACAGGAATGGTTATTCCTGTCGCCAGTATGCTTTCCACCAGGGATTACCTGGCGGGGTATTTTGCCAGAAAATCCCTGGTGGAAATGGGATCAAAATCCCACCGCTGGGTCGAATATGTCTACAGTCGGCCCGGCGATCGGATCTGACCTGGCGGTGGGAGGCCAGTTCACTACTGTGTTCAGAATATGGCGGTCTGGACCACCATGCCGCTGGCGGTAATGACCGCCAAGGCCAGCATGGCTGTCCAGACCACCATGTTCATAGTGACCACATCAGTGTGTGTTTTGTCCATAATTACATTTCTTTACTGCGTCACAGTCATAGAGGGCAGTATAGTGAGCTATTTGTACCATGACTGTGAGCAGAGGCACATAGCATAGTCATGGGCACATAGTGCACCGCAGAAAGTCCACATATGCTTCACAAAAGCTTGTCAGCACTTAGCTACATCAGTGATGGATAATGGTCTTAGATGAGCCATTTCTGCAAGTGTAATTTGCATGTGGCACATAGTGCCAGACACCGAGCAAAGTCAGTAGATGTGTGTGCACCAGTACAACATACGGTGGTCATTGGACATTATAGTCCGTGCTATAATGTCAGATACATACGAGTATGCCACAGCTAACTACTGTACACATCTAGACATTTAGGCCCTCATTACAACCCTGGTGGTCAGTGTTAAAGCGGCGGTAATACCGCCAACAGGCCAGTGGTAAAAAAAAATGGGATCATGACCACGGCAGAAACCGCCAACATAGCCAGCCACTTCAACACTCCGACTGCCACAGTGGTAGCAACAAACACCGCGGCGGTAACCGCCAACAGACAGGCGGAAGACAATGTACCGCCCACCCTATCACAACCTGCCAATCCGCCAGCTTTTCCGGGGCGGTACCAACGCCATCAAAAGCTCGGTGGAAACAGGACTTAGAAGGGAAACCAGGACGCCATGGAGCCCGAGCTGCAAATGTTCCCCATGCTGGTATATCTTCTCATACACAACGGATATCAAAGATGGAGACGACGACCACTGTGAGTAGGTGCAGCACGTAGCACACAGTGGAGGGGGGAGGAAAAAGAGAGTGACACACACACGCAACACCCCCACCCCCACCCTCACCCACAACACCATACACACAAAAACATGCAGCAACAATACATTTACACCCTATAACCCCGTGGAAGAACGCAAGGACAAAAGGAATAGAGTGCAAATAGCGATATTTTGAAATATGCAGATATAGTTAACAATTAGAAAAAACAGTGTATAAAAATATTTACAATATGCACAGAAGGCCGTGCACTGTCCTTTGCAAATGTCCATGGCCCACTGGGCCAAGAAATCATGGGCGAAGCCTACACTTGAATCCTGCCTCAAAACGGAGAGAACACTGCAGGGGCATCAGGTCGAAAACACACAGGCACCTCAGGGGGAAGGGGAGGGGGGGGCACCTCAGCCGGAAGATGGTACTACGCCACTGGTCCTGGAGGGGGCAACATGCCCACAGCGATGTCCTGGGGAGTGCAAAGCCACAGTCTCTCAGGTGGGTGGGTTGCCCACTGCTTGGTCCTGGGGAGTGCAAAGCCACAGTCTCTCAAGTGGGTGGGTTGCCCACTGCTTGATCCTGGGGAGTGCAAGGCCACAGTCTCTCAAGTGGGTGGTTTGCCCACTGCTTGGTCCTGGGGAGTGCAAGGACACAGTCTCTCTAGTGGATGGCTTCTTCCACTGGTTCTGGAGGGGGCATTGTGCCCAGTGTGCTTCATCCTGGGAAGGATGAGGTGAGTGGATGGCTTCTTCCACTGGTTCTGGAGGGGGCCTTGTGCCCAGTCTGCTTCATCCTGCCAAGGATAGTGATAGTGGATGCATTTCTCCACTGGTTCTGGAGGGGATCCTGTGCCCAGTCTGCTTCATCCTGCAAAGGATAGTGATGGTGGATGCATTTCTCCACTGGTTCTGGAGGGGGCCCGGTGCCCAGTCTGCTTCATCCTGCCAATGATAGTGATGGTGGATGCATTTCTCCACTGGTTCTGGAGGGGGTCCTGTGCCCAGTCTGCTTCATCCTGCCAAGGATAGTGATGGTGGATGCATTTCTCCACTGGTTCTGGAGGGGGCCCTGCGCCCAGTCTGCTTTATCCTGCCAAGGATAGTGATAGTGGATGCATTTCTCCACTGGTTCTGGAGGGGGCCATGTGCCCAGTCTGCTTCATCCTGCCAAGGTTCTGCTTCATCTTGCAAAGGATAGTGATAGTGGATGCATTTCTCCACTGGTTCTAGAGGGGGCATTGTGACCAGTGATGCTGCACTTGGGGTGTGGCAGTTCACATTCCCTCACCTGGGTGTCTGAGGCACGAGATTTGCAGGGAACATGTAGCATGATGCTCCATGGAGGCAGAGCCAGACTCCATTCTGCGGCGACTAAGGCTGCAAACTGGTGGTAGTGCTGGTGGGGGTGCTTCAATTGGTGGTGGGAGGCTCCAGGCCATCTCCTGCAGCCCCGGACTGCTGCCCACTGGGGATGCTGCTGCTGACAGTTGTAGTGGCACTGGCTGGGCATGCAGCAGTGCTGATGGCGATGCAGATGGCAGTGCAGGTGGCGGTGCTTGCGGCTGTGTCTGCGGCGGGGATGCTGCCAGTGCTGGCCGTGGTGCAGGTGCTGGTAGTGGTGGAGGGAGACACCAGGCTGTCTCCTTCAGCCTCGGATGGCTGCCCACTGGGGATGATGCTGCTGACAGTTGTTGTTGCAGCGGCAGTGCAGGGGGCGGTGCATGTGGCAGGGCAGATGGCGGTGCAGGTGGCGGTGCCTGCGGCGGTGCTTTCCACGTTACAGGTTTCGGGGCTGTCCATACTGATGATGGGCACCAGTCCCTCACCTGGAGCCTCCGAGGCCTGAAATTCCTTGCCCTGGGTTTTCTTCCCCTTCCCCACCCTGGCAGACGCTGCTGGGACCTTGGCACTGGCAGCTTGAGTTTTGATGGAGGCCTTGCTGGATGGGTTGTGCTTCTTGGCCGTGCTGCATGCTGGCCCCTTCTTCACCTTGGCAGGTGGCGGAATGGGTTGGTCCTTTGCAGGGGTCAGGGGCACGCTGGCTGCCCTGACGGGTGCCCCCTTTGATCCTCTGGGACTTGCAGGTACTACAGCGGACGCCGACTTGGTGGCTGAGGTGTTGGCCTGGGATCTTGACACCCTGGCCCGAGGGGAAGGACGGGGGGGGGGAAATGTAGGAAAGAGGTAAATGTTCACCAGGAAAGGTTTTTTAGACATACTAGGACGGGAAGATGGAGAAAGTTTGGGAGTGGAGAAAGAGGGAGTAGTTGTAGGAGGTGTATGTCTGCTGAGTTTGGGTGAAGGTGCATGGGCTGGATGCTGTTGTGAGGTGGATGGCTGTTGGGTGGGTGGGTGCTAGCGTTTGTGTACTTTGGGAGGAGGGGTCACAGGCACACTGTGAGAGAACACAGAGGATGTGTGCATGGTTGTGGGGGTGGTGACTGCCAGCGAGGGGCGTGTAGTGATGGGCGTGCCGGTGATGGAGGTAGTGGATGAAGATATAGTGCATGCAGGTGTGAGTGTAGACGCTACTGGGAAGGAGGTGGGGGAAGAAGAGGAGGGGGACAAGGTGGAGGCAGTGGATGTTGTTGTGTTTGTATGGGCATGGTGCTTGTGTGACTGCCTGTGAGATGAAGTGTGGTGCTTATGTTTGCCTGAGCCACTTTTGTGTGTTGTCCTGTGTGCATGCTCATCTGCCTGTGTGCTTGGGGTATGTTGGGGTTGAGAGGAATGGGTCTAGGTAGAGAAGGTTGGAGGGGGGAGGCTGGACACAGGGACAATGGCTGCCATCAGTGCTGAGGCCAGAGCCTGAAATGCTCTCTGATGGGCCGCCACACCAGAGTAAATGCCCTCCAGGTATGCATTTGTTTGTTGCAAATGCCCTGCAAGACCCTGGATGGCATTCAGTATGGTTGTCTGCCCAACAGAGAGGGATCTCAGGAGGTCAATAGCATCCTCACTGAGGGCAGCTGGGCTGACTAGGGCAGGGCCTGAGGTGCCTGGGGCGACGGAGATGCCCACCGTCCTGGGTGATCGGGCACGGGAAACACGCTGAGGGGCTGTTGAGAGGGCAGTAAAGGTGGGGGGGGTAGTGACTGTACCTGTTGTTGGGTGGGTACAGAGGTGTCTGCCAGCACCAGGGAGTTTCTATAGGAGGAGGAGTCGCTGTCAGGTGGGTCGTGCTTCTTGGCCGTGCTGCATGCTGGCCCCTTCTTCACCTTGGCAGGTGGCGGAATGGGTTGATCCTTTGCAGGAGTCGGTGGCACACTGGCTGCCCTGATGGGTGCCCCCTTTGATCCTCTAGGACTTGCAGGTACCCCAGCGGTGCAGACTTGGTGGCTGAGGTGCTGGCCTGGGATCTTGACACCCTGGCCCGAGGGGAAGGACGGGGGGGGGGGGGAACGTAGGGAAGAGGTCAATGTTTGCCAGGAAAGGTTTTTTAGATACACTGGGACAGGAAGATGGAGAAGGCTTGGGAGTGGAGGAAGAGGGGCGACGGAGATGCCCACCCTCCTGGGTGAGTGGGCACGGGCAACAGGCTGAGGGGCTGTTGGGAGGGTGGCGCTGGTAGGGGGGCTGGCGGATGTACCTGTTGTTGGGTGGGCACAGAGGTGTCTGCCAGCACCAGGGAGCTTCTATCGGAGGAGGAGTCGCTGTCAGTGGTCTCCCCTCCTGTCCCCGTTGTGGTGCTCCCCTCAACCTCCGTGCCACTGGTGCCTTCACCCTCGGTGGATTCGGCCTCCAGGCCCATGTGGGATGCAGCTCCCTCTGTTGCCAGCGCCTCTGCTCCTCTGCCAGATGATGCTAATGCACACAAGGACAGGGCGACAAAACAAAAAAGTGGGGGAGAGACAGAGGATACACTTGGTCAATGCCACAAACAAAACTACCATTGGCGTACACAACACACAGTGAGCTGCCCTGTACACCAGGCCATGCCCAACCAGTCACTAAGATAGTCACCAGCCCATGGGGTACAACGCCTAACGCCTTCATCTGCACACCTGACACCCACAGGACCCTGCTCAGTAGTAGATCGCCACTTGCACCATTGGCGTAGGAGTGACCCGAAACCTGCACACAAGGGACCTACCCCGCCATGATCGCCCTAGCCAAAGGGCTCCCACAGCCCACTTCCCCCACCCAGCTACCTCCTAAAGCGCGCAAAGTCAGCTTTCTGAATCTGTACTCACCCCCTTGTGGCTGCTCTGATGCCCTCAAGCACCCATCCAACTCCGGATAGGCCACCACCAGGTTGCGGAACATCAGGGGGTCATGGTGCCATGGGCACCCCTTCCACGTTGGGAGGGCAGCCCCAGCTGGCCCTCTGCCGTCTTCTTAGTCCAGCGGCGCACGTCCTCCCATCTCTTGCGGCAGTGGGTGGTCCGCCTGTAATAGACCCCCAGGGTCCACACCTCCTTGGCGATGGCACGCCAAATACCCTTTTTCTGGTGGGCGCTGACCTGGAGGGAAAAGACAGCAGAAAAGGAAATCACTCACACGTCCGGACAGGCATACCCATTGCCCACCAGTTCCCACCCATGCCCTGACGCAGATACACTGACCACCTCTCATGCAGCACTCATGCCAGGACGCCTCAGCACCCCCCAACATGTAGCTTACATCCACACCACTCCAAACATGCATTGCCCGCACATCATGCGCACAGTGTACTCACCTGTTTGTCTGGAGGACCGTAGAGTAATGTGTACTGTGGTAGGACCCCATCCACCAGTTTCTCCAACTCCTCTGCGGTGAAGGCAGGGGCCCTTTCCCCAGACACATGAGCCATTGTCGCTTCCAGACTCAGGTCACAGCAGCACAGTAGGTCCTCTCCTGTTGATGGTCAGGTAGCAAGTGAGTGAATAGTTAGAAAATGGTGGTGACGTCCGCGGCGGTGCGTACCGTCACCGCCGGCGTACATCGCATTGGCTCCTGGAACCCATAGGGCCCAATGATAACCAATGCAAAGTTGCTTGGCGGTCATCGACCGCCTACCGTGACGGTGCACAACGCCAGCACACTTACCTCATTTCCACTTGTCCCTCCTCACAATTCAGGCAGCCACCATTTCAGGGGGGCTCATGGCATGGCACCTAACTGCATCACAGCAGACATTGGCACATCATCTGACTCTCGACTTCACATACTGCTTCTATGATGTAAGTTCATCAACAGTAGTGCAATCTATGTGGAAATATGACCCTCTGCTCACCGTTCTCCTCCATAGGCTACAACCGCTGAGGCAGATTATGAGATGGCGGCATCCTCCGGTGTACAGACCCCTGGTGGACCTGTTGACAATGGAGGACAGACATATTATCATCACATACAGACTTGATCGTACCACAATCCAAGAACTGTGTGCCCAATTTGAGCCAGACCTGATGTCAGCTATCCGCCAGCCAACAGGAATCCCCCCTCTAGTGCATGTCCTGTCAGTGCTCCATTACCTGGCAAGTGGTTCAATTCAAACTACAGTGGCCATGGCATCAGGGATGTCTCAGCCAATGTTCTCTAACATGTTGACCAGAGTGTTGTCTGCCCTGCTGAAACACATGCGCAGCTACATCGTGTTCCCCCAGGTGGATGAATTGGCCACAGTGAAAGCTGACTTTTATGCCCTAGGACATATCCCCAACATCATTGGTGCCATTGATGGTACACATGTGGCATTTGTCCCCCCCCCCCCCCCGGAGAAATGAACAGGTTTACAGGAATAGAAAAAGCTATCACTCGATGAATGTGCAGATGGTGTGTTTGGCGGACTAGTACATCTCTCATGTGAATGCCAAATATCCTGGCTCGGTGCATGACACCTATATCTTGAGGAATAGCAGCATCTCATATGTGATGGGCCAACTCCAGAGGCACCAGGTGTGGCTAATAGATGAGCCCAAGGTCCCCACACAGTATAAGTAGGTGTCTGGGCATGGGATTGTCCCTAAGGGTTAGTGTGTGTCTAACAGTTGTCCCTCGATATTTACAGGTGACTCTGGTTACCCCAACCTCTCATGGCTACTGACCCCAGTGAGGAATGCCAGGACAAGGGCAGAGAAACGTTACAATGAGGCACATGGGCGTACAAGGGGGATAATTGAGAGAACCTTCGGCCTCCTGAAGGCCAGGTTCAGGTGCCTCCATCTGACTGTTGGATCCCTGCACTACTCACCCTAGAAGGTGTGCCAGATCATCGCGGCATGCTGTATGTTGCACAACCTGGCCTTGAGAGGCCAGGTGCCTTTTCTGCAAGAGGATGAGCCAGGAGATGGTCTTGTGGCAGCGGTGGAGCCAGTGGACAGTGACGAAGAGGAGACATAGGAAGAAGATGTGGACAACAGAACAAACATAATACAGCAGTACTTCCAGTGACACACAGGTAAGAGACTGTAACTCCACTTAACATTTCAGTAATATTTTGGACATTGTACATGGCAGCCTCTTACCCTATGTCTATGGACACTGACTGTTCCCTTTGGATTCTCTATTTTCAGATCTGTGTGCCCCATTCTGGCTCCCGCTATATGTACTGCTGCCCACCAAAGGTCATCCTGTAGTATATTTCACTGAACATATATGCTGCAATGCTTTGATAATGTTGTACTAATACATTTGAGATTCATTACACTGACTCCAGTATGGTATTTGTTTCAAGGGTGTTTATTTTTGTGCAAATAAGTATAGGGGTATGTGCAAGGGGCTGGGGTGATGGTGGAGGAATGTCCAGTTAGACTCCAGTCTCTTGGTATCACAGGTGCATTGTCCAATGGGGCATAGGAAGGGGAGCATTGGCAGTTCAAGGTAGACTGGGTAACAGAGTGGGACAGAAGGGTGACAATCAGGAGAGTCCTATTTCCTGGTGGGTGTCTTGGCAATGTTCTCTGTCTTCTTCCTGGATCGCAGGGACCGTTTGCGGGGTGGTTCTCCTTCTGCAGGGAGTGGGATGCTGGTGGCCTGTTGGTCCTGTGGTGGGGCCTCCTGTCCACTAGCGCCGGAGGAGGTGAAAGGCTGTTCCTCGGTTTGGCTATTGTCAGGCACCCTTTGTTGTGCCACTGCCTCCCTCATGGGCTTGCCCATGTCAGCCAGCACCCCTGCAATGGTGATCAGGATAGTGTATATTTTTGTTAGGTCCTCCCTGATCCCCAGGTACTGTCCCTCCTGCAGCCGCTGGGTCTCCTGCAACTTGGCCAGTACCTGGCCCATGGTCTCCTTGGAATGGTGGTATGCTCCAGGATCTCTGCAAGTGCCTCGTGGAGAGTGGGTTCCTTGGGCCTGTCCTCCCCCTGTCACACAGCAGTCCTCCCAGCTTCCCTGTTGTCCTGTGCCTCTGTCCCCTGAACCGTGTGCCCACTGCCACTGACCCAAGGTCCCTGATCGTCCTGGGTTTGTGGGGTTGCCTAGGGTCCCTGTAGTGGTGGACACACTGCTGATTGATGTGTCCTGGGGGCAGTGGCATGGGCCCTCTGGGTGGGTGCTGTGCTATTGTTTCCTGAGGGGGGAGGCTCGGTGGTGGGTTGGGACTGTGGCAGGGGAACCGACTGTCCAGAGGTCCCTGATGGGCCAGGTTTGTCATCCTGATCCAGGAGTGCAGAGCTGCAGAGCTGCAGAGCTGCTGTCATCACTGTGGGCCTCTTCTGGGGGAGGACTGGATGTAGCTGGCACCTCCTCTCCGGTGACGTTGGGTAGGGGTCCTGTTGGGATGCAAATGCATTTTTAATGTATCTGCGTGTGCCATCTTGTGCATGGGTGTGTTTTCCTCTCTGATTTTGATTTCCCTGTCGGCTTGGCCTTGTGTGAGTGGTGATTTTGTGGGCTGGGTAAGTCTCTCTATTGGGCATGCTGGGGTAATTGGTGTCAATGCAGGTCTGTGAGAGATGTCCATGCATTGATGGTGCATGCAGGACTTGGTATTAGGATGGGTGGGTTGTGCTGGTGGGGTATATGTGAGTTGGTGGAGTGATTGGGTGAGGGTAGGGGTAGGAGTTTGTGATGGCATGCAGGTAGGGTGGGGTGGATAAAGTAGTTAAGATTTGACTTACCAGAATCCAGTCCTCCTGCTACTCCTGCGAGGCCCTCAAGATGCATGATCGCCAAGACTTGCTCCTCCCATGTTGTTAGTTGTGGGGGAGGAGGTGGGGGTTCACCGCCAGTCCTCTGTACAGCAATCTGGTGTCTTGATACCACGGAACGCACCTTCCCCCATAGGTCGTTCCACCTCTTCCTGATGTCATCCCTGGTTTTTGGGTACTTTCCCACGGCGTTGACCCTGTCCATGATCCTCCGCCATAGCTCCATCTTCCTTGCAATGGACGTCTGCTGCACCTGTGATCCGAATAGCTGTGGCTCTACCCGGATGATTTCCTCCACCATTACCCTTAGCTCCTCCTCAGAAAACCTGGGGTGTCTTTGGGGTGCCATGGATGTGGTGTGAGTGATATGTGTGAGGATGTGTGGGGTGATGTGTGGGGTAATGTGTTGTTGTGTATGCTGTGATGTGCGTGAATGGTGTATAGGTGATGGTGTTCTGTGCCTCTGATTGAGTGGGTGCTCCTAGCTTGTCTCTCTGAGTTAGCTATATTTTTTTTTGTTGGAATGGGTTGTGGGTTTTGTGGGTGTGTGTTTTATATTAGATTGGGTGTGTGGGTGTGGTGTGTGTATGTGTGTCAGGTGTGTGTATTTTGAATTGTCCCTTGTGGTGTAGTTTTGTAAGTGTTTGTGTATTTTGAGCGCGGCAGTATGTACCACCAATGGTTTACCACGGTTGAAAGACCGCTGCATTGATTCGTGGTTCGTGATACTGTGGGCATATTCCTGTTGACGTAACGGTGTGGGTTTTACTATCACCAGTTTATCACTGACCTTTGGTCTGGCGGACTTGTGTGGGTATCTGTATAGTGGCTGTATTCTATGTGTGGGTCATAATACCCGTGGCAGATTACTGCCGCGGTAACGGTATATTGGTGGCTGTCACCACGGCGGTAGGTGGCATTTACCGCAACGGTTGTAATGAGGGCCTAAATCTGTGAGCTGGATGCTTTATACAATGTAGAGAGGCTGAAGTAGTTAGTAAATTTAAATTTCTGAATGTGTCACAAAAGAAAAACAACGTTTTTGTAGGAAAAGTGACACTTTCATAGGAAGAGCATCACATGGAATACAAGTATCAACTACAAAGCGTCAAAAACAATGCCTTATCTATTGTCATGTGTTGTGTGTAACTTGCACCTTCACTATGTCATTAGCGATGCCTCAAAAGTAAATGATGCATTTGTAGGAACAGTGATACTTTAGTCAGAAATGTGATGCTTTAGTAGGAGGAATGTCCAACGGAATACATGCATCAACTACAAGCATCAAAAACAATGCTTTTCCATTGCCATGTGTTGTGTGTAACTCTCGCCTTGGCTAAAGCACTAGTGATATGTCAAAAAAACAATGATTTTTTTGGAAAAGTGACCTCTGAGTCGGAAAAATGATGCATCCCCACAGGGAATGATGCAATGGCACAGCCATGCTGCAAACCAGGAATTGAGAAGTTATTTTCACTTACAGTCTTTTATTCTGTGCTGGGTGTTGGAGGTGTTTGGAGAGTGATGTGGATAAGTGTTCTGTTTTTGGCCCTGTTGGTGCTTCTGCTGTCCCTTTTGCAATTGTCAAGTGACCTTTGTGTATTGTATATTACCTATTGTATAGTGTTAGAAATGGGGTATTTTGGTTGGCAGTCAGGTTACCCCCTGTCCAAGTAAGGACCCTCATTCTAGTCGGGGTAAAGGAGAATCACCCTCAGTTAACCCCTGTTTACCTCCTTGGCAGCTTGGCACGAGCAGGCAGGCTTAACTTCAAAAGCAAGGTGTAAAGTATTTGTACCAAAACACCCAGTAACTCAATGAAAACACTACAAAATGACACATAAGGTTTAGAAAAATAGATAATATTTATCTAAACAAAACAAGACCAAAACGACAAAAATCCAACATACACAAGTCAAGTTATGAATTTAAAAGCAAAGGAGCCTTAAATCCTTTTGAAAACAGTGAGAACGTTGTTAGTGTACAAAAGTACCTAGGTAGCATCAAAATAAAGCAGCACGGGGGAGTGTGCATCGAAAAAGGCCAGCAATGTGTTAATTTCTCACCTGCAGGTGAGAGAGCGTGTCGTTCCTCCACCGGTCGGGTCGGCGTGCGTTGTTTCTTTTCTCCCACAAGAGAGCGATGCGTTGATCCGGACTTGCACCTCGGGTCCGGGCTGGCTTTGCGCTGATTTTCACGCCCAGCGATGTTGCGTCAAAATCTGGTTGCACAGTGTCAGGAAACCGTACTGCGTGGGGGCTTGCATCGTTAAGAGAAGTCTTTGTTGTCCCTGAGACTTCAACAACAGGAGGCAAGCTCAGTTCAAGCCCTTCAAAGAAAAGTCTCCCTTGTTTGTAAGATCCTGCCTTGTCCAGGCCAGACCCCAGACACACACCAGGGGGTTAGGGACTGCATTGTGTGAGGGCAGGCACAGCCCTTTCAGGTGTAAGTGACCACTCTCCCCTTCCCTCCCAGCATAGATGGCTCATCAGGATATGCAGGCTACACCCCAGCTCCCTTTGTGTCACTGTCTAGAAAGAGGTGCAAACAACACAACTGTCAAACTGACCCAGAGGGAATCCACAAACAAGCAGAGCCACAGAATGGTTTAAGCAAGAAGATGCCTACTTTCTAAAAGTAGCATTTTCAAACACACAATCTAAAAACCAACTTCACTAAAATATGTATTTTTAAATTGTGAGTTCAGAGACCCCAAACTCCACATGTCTATCTGCTCTCAAAGGGAATCTAGACTTTAATAATATTTAAAGGCAGCCCCCATGTTAACCTATGAGAGGGATAGGCCTTGCAACAGTGAAAAATGAATTTTGCAGTATTTCACTGTCAGGACATGTAAAACACATAAGTACATGTCCCACCTTTAACATACAGTGCACCCTGCCCATGGGGCTACCTAGGACCTAACTTAGGGGTGCCTTATATGTGTAAAAAGGGAAGGTTTAGGCCTGGCAAGTAGGTACACTTGTCAAGTCGAATTGGCAGTTTAAAACTTCACTCACAGATACTGCAGTGGCAGGTCTGAATCATGTATACAGGGCTACTAATGTGGGTGGCACAACCAGTGCTACAGGCCCACTAGTAGCATTTGATTTACAGGACATGGGCACTTCTAGTGCACTTTACTAGGGACTTACTAGTAAATCAAACATGCCAATCATGGATAAGTCGATGTACACATATTATTTATACAGGCAACACTTACACTTTAGCACTGGTCAGCAGAGATAAAGGGCCAGATGTAGCAAGCATTTTGCATGGTGCAAACTGCGAAAATCGCAGTTTGCGCCATGCAAAATGCTGTTTGCGATGCTCATTCACAATTTGCGAGTCGGTACCGACTCGCAAATTGTGAGTGTGACTCACAAATAGGAAGGGGTGTTACCTTCCTATCTGCGACTCGCATCGCTATGCTAAGCTATGCTAAATTGCTTTGTGAGCGCGAATGCAGTCGCAAAGCAATTCGCAGTTACCACCAGTGTCACACTGGTGGTAACCCATTCGCAAAAGGGAAGGGGTCCCGATGGGACCCCTTACCCTTTGTGAATGTTGACAAAAAAGGTTTTTCAGAGCAGGCAGTGGTCCAATGGACCACTTCCTACTCTGAAAAACCGAAATCAAAAGGTTTCGTTATTTTTTTTATTTTGCAACTCGTTTTCCTTTAAGGAAAACGGGCTGCAAAATAAAAATAAAATACTGCTTTATTTAAAAAGCAGTCACAGACATGGAGGTCTGCTGTTTTCAGCAGGCCACCATCCCTGTGAGTGCAGGGACTCGCTATGGGGTAGCAAAATGCGACCCACCTCATTAATATTAATGACCCCATAGCGACTCGCAGAAGGTGTCTGAGACACCATTCTGCATATGGTTTTGTGACTCGGAAATTGCGAGTCGCTCCGAGTCGCAATTTCCGAGTCGCAAAACCTAGTTTTGCAACATCTGGCCCAAAGTGTCCAGAGCAAGAGTCCAGCACACAGAAACAACCTGGAAGTAGAGGCAAAAAGTTAGGGGAGCCCATGCCAATGATGCCTAGTCAAACATATAGTTTTGTGTACTATGTGATCGGGTGTCTGTCCATTTAGGGGTTCTGTAGTTTAGGGGTAGGAGGAAGGGTTAGGCCTTTATTATGGTGTGTTTAGAGTGGATAGTGTGGGCGCTGGGATGTCAAGGAGGGGCCAAGCAAGAAACATGTTGGAGGATGAGTTTGGTGGCCTGCTATGGTTGTTGGCGCATTACCTGCTGAACATGATTGGGAGTGGAGGCCTGGTGAAGCAAGAAGATCCTGCCCATGGAAGGGGACCACGTTGGGAGAAGGTGCAGTACCAAATGGATTATGGGGGTCATTATGACCCCGGCGGACGGTGCAATAGTGGAGGTGGTACCGCCAACAGGCTGGCGGTACATACCTCCACTATTATGACATTGGCGGTTTGGCCAAAGCCTAACCACCAAGTTAACACACCGACTGCCACGGCGGTAACACCGCCGGGCTGGAGACTACAGTCTCGAGCCCAGCGGCCGTCACTAGGCTGCCCATGCCATTTTGACCTTGGCCACCACCATGGTTTCCATGGTTTCTGTACTGCCACAGAAACCATGGCGGTAGGCACTATCAGTGCCAGGAAATTCCTTCCCTGGCACTGATAGGGGTCTCCCCTGTTCCCTCCCCCTCCCCAGAGCCCTACCCTACCCTCCCCCTCCTGACCCCCCACGTATACACACATACATACACACCCATACTCACACACATTCACCCATGCATGCATACATTCAAACACACTCACAGCAATAATCACAAACATACATCAAGGCACACACGCAATCACACAACACAACATGCACGTACACACACACCCACTCAAGCACACATGCATTACACACGCATGACTGTAGCCAGAATTCTGCCAGCCTTCTTGCCGAAGTCCGGCTACGGTCATAATTCGATGGCCGGTCAGTAGCCACGGCGACTGTATGTTGGCAGCCATCGCCATGGCGGTAGGCGGCATTTGCCGCCAATGTCATAATGAGGCCCTATGTCTTCAATGTCAAGCAAAGCATCCACCAACTGAAGCACCATTGGGCAGAATTTGTGAGCCGTGAGACTGATCTACTTGATCACCGGGGGAAAAAAGTTGGTGACCCAACTGGTAAGTCCCTATATATCATGAGCTTATTGCTGTGTGTCATTTGCCCACATGTTTGATGTTTGCTTTTCAAATGCATTCTCATATATGTATTTGTGATAGTAAAGTCTACTTCGGGAGAACACGCTAAAATGAACAGTACGGACCTGAGGACCTTGTTTACAGCAGCATGACCATTGTAAAAACAGACCATACTGTGCTAGCCAGGCGAACAGGTACGTTGTGACCCATCTGTTATTGTGTAGGGAGTAATTTTACACAACATGCTACATCATTACTGACTCTAAACTATGTGGGCCAGCTGTTAAGTCTGTTGCATGAGAACTCACTCACATGTTATTAGGCTACCGGTTGGTCAAGGTGTTTGCATTATCACCCATAGTATCACACATGTTTGTATTGTTAGAAATGGACATGATGCCTGTACAGGCCTGGAATCCACACTGTCAAATTCCAGTACACTGGTTAAATGTAAGGAGCATAGTGAACAAGATGAGTAAGCATGGGTACTGTCAGATGTGTGTCTTTGTGAAGAACAGTTATCTACATGAGCAGTACACAGCATTTATATGTTATGCAGAATGTTGTGAGTAAAATTGGACTGTCACTAAATCAAGGCACCCTTGAAACTTGTAGAACCTTAGGGGGGTCTTGTAACTTGTCTGCACTCTGGGCAACTGATATGTGAAATACCTGGCATCATTAGACTTCCCTGGAATATAGCAGACGTATGTCCATCCTTAGGACATTTCAAATTTGCCACATGCTACACGTCCAATATACACAAAAAACTTGACATTTGTGAAGTGGATAGATTGTGCTTTGTATGTACACAGTGTACACGTTCAGGTGTAATGGAGATTTGTAACATGTTCTTGTCTCCTAGGTGGACCTGACCCATACACCCGTGATGAGGTGGACAGCTCCTGTGATCCAAATTCTACCAGTGAGTGTGACATGATCATTTCTGTGCTCTATAAGGATTGTGTGTGGCCACCTTTATATTTTGCTGTGAAATGTGTCAGTGGGATCATCAGGCAGCAGTCTAAATATACCTGATATGTAGATACACAACAGCAGTAGGACATAGTGACTAGAAGGAGGATGGTGGTATGAAAGAAGTGGGTGTGAACATCAAAATGGACCGTCTTTCACCCTGTCTTATGCACCTTGCTAGTGTAGGTGTCCAGATGGCAATGTAAGGTAAATCTTATGTGACCGGGCCTAACTCGCTGCAGATGGATTTACATGAGTTGATGTGGGACATGTCACCATTCCACACGTGTCAATGCTGTTACATGCCTGACAAATATATATTTGCCCTTATATAGCAAATTCACTATGATAGACACATGTCCATACCCTTATAGTGTTTAGTGAGGAATAAGTGCAATGTGTGAAGTACCACAGGCATACATGCATAGTGTTGTCTGCATACACTCCATTTCCCATTTCTTGTGCTCTTAACATATCAGAGAAGCATTGCTGAGGCACAATAAGTGTACTTGCTGCACAATACTCATTTCACAGAGGTGTTTGGCCATATGTCATACCCGAATTGCATGCTGCATGAGGGAGTTCCTAGAAGAGCCATGTGTACCATTCCATGCGTACACAACATCATTGCTCCCGATCTGTCTTAATTTTCAAATGTCCATACCTTTTTGATGCCAGGCACAGCCATTCCATGTACCGAAAGGCCAAGCCATTAGCACTTCAGCATTGTAACTGTAGGTAATGAAGATGACTTGAATGACACTTGGTCATGCTTTGTTCATTGGATGCCCAATTTATTGGCTGGACATGCCACTGGTGATTCTAACCATTGTTCACTCGTGTATTTGTAGCTAAAACTGACAACTTCAGCCTGGTCTGATACATGTGTTCTTCGTCTCCAACAGCCAACATGACACATGAACAGGAAAGAGAGTACTGGAGACGTTTGGAATGGTACCGGTGCCTCCAAAAGGTTGCAAAGGGCTTCAAACACATGGGAAGGAAGTATGGGCAGTGGAAGGCAGCGTGGTCCTGGAAATGACCACCTCAGGCCAGAAACTGCAGGAAAGACCAGGTACAAGTTCCAAATTTGAGGGGTCCCAAGCAGTTGTTCTTGATCCAATAGTGGGACCATCTACAGCACAACCAGGAGTACCACCAACGACAGCAACCAAAACACCATGCCAAAAGATTAAATTTGAACAGCAAGCCCTGAAGGACAATGTGTAGGGGAAGTCAAGGCTGGGTGCTCTTGGACAACAGTTGGCCACACTGATGGACATGGTGAAGAACTTGCAGCAAACTGTTGATTGTATTGATGCCCAGTGTTAGACTGCCTCTGAGTTGCTTTTCCTCCCCAGTTCCTGTTAAGTTTACTTTCGATATTACATTTTAGCATTGTTTAGGATGGTTTTTAGAGTAGGGATAGTTTAGGTTAGTCATAGTGTTTTTGTAGATTTTAATATGTTATCATTATTAGTTGGGGAAATGGGTGGGTAAGTCAGTTAGCATTTGGGGGTCAATGTTTAGTTTATGTATGAAAAGTAAAACATTTTTTTTTTAAATACAAAACATAATAACTATATATGTAGGTCTTGGTATTTAGTTAGTTTATGTATAGGTGTAGTGTTCATTTGTCTTGTGTCCTAATATGTATTAAGGGGGTTGATGTTGAATATGACTGATGTGGTATATGTGTAGATCGTGATGAGTGAAGGATAGGTAGGTTAGATTACTGCTAAATTAAGGTAGCATAGACTGGTTAATATAGGTCAGATTAGGCATAGTTTACTTTGGTTTTTAATGTAGTGTACGTTAGTTTTAGGTTAGGGTGTAAGGGTTCAATAGTGTTAGAAATAAAAATCTGTTATTCACTTTCAAAACTGCTCTCTTATTTACAGCGTGGCAGTTGTCATATATGCTTTTGATGGATTAAGCCCATGATGTGTGTTTCCATGACAGTGCTTGTATACATGGCTAACTGGGTGAAGCTCCAAAGTAGTAAATACTGTTAAGTTTACAATGGAGTATCTTAAGGTATTGTCCAACGTGGTTGTGCCCAGAAAGTGGCATTCTTGCTGTGAATGGACACCTAGCCCCGTACAGGTATTTGCCAACTGTTGTATTGTGTTTGTAAGTGCAGCTACATGTTATGTATGGACAAATAAGTGATACAATTGTAGAATAATCAAGGATGTGTTGAGTCACACACTGTTGCCCTCCACTTACTCATTCTCCCTTGGACCAATGCACCAATGTACTGGTACATCAGGGTTGTTTGTGAATATGGTCCCCACCTGGGTAGTAATTTCATTTGATCCGACCATTGACTGACTGCTAATTGTAGAACTTCATGCACGTGACCTTGAGTAACTAGTTGCTAGTTCAAATGCACATAGGGTTCATATATGTTTTTGCCCTTGGCCTGTGCAAATTTTAGTCATGGTTCTATTGAGCACAATTATATTTTGAAAATATGTTGGGTCTGTTGCTACAGGACATCCAACATGGTCTACTCCGTCTGATCATTTATAGCCCACAACAAGCTGGATGAGGAAAGTGATTTTATTTGCAAGTAAACATAGGAGCAAGATGCAAGTGGCAGTCCTTGGTTAAAAAAAACTCAGCATAGTATGTGAGCCATAGAATGTCCTGACTGAGACAACGGGGAATACATTGTGTTGTACGTGTGTAGGAGAGGAGTGTTTCAGTGAGGAAGAGAATGTGCAACTTGCTGATGGGGAAGATAGGCCACATTGAAAGTCCACAAATGTTTGACATCAACAGTTGGGACAAAAAATTGAGGACAGTACTTTTGTAAAGTACACTGGCATGGATCAGCACCAGGCAAAGGAAAAACTGGCAATTTGGTGCAGAGAAATGCTACTGGGCAGTTTTACATTGGAGAGAGCTAAAGTCCACATCTTCATCCTCTGATATGTGTGGTGCTTCCCATGAGAGTAGTGTTGTAGGTGAAACAACAGAGGCACACACATTTCAGGGGCTGTAGATGTGGAGCCCCAGTCTGCAGCAGCATTTCTCTGTGCCAACAAGTTAGGCAGTATTGCATTGAGAAGGGCTTGCTGGTTTGCCGGTACAGCACCAAGGTCACAGTGGTAGCCACCCATGTTGGCGATGTAATTGTCCTGCTTCCTCTCCATGGACTCCAGGATGTTGCGTATTTCCCCCAGTTGTTTGGTTACCTTGTTAGTGCCAGTTTGCTAGGGCAGTTGTACATGCCTCTGCCTCATGACACCAGCAATTTCAGCCTGGGGCTAGTCAATTCCACAGAGTGGGGTTTAAGTGCCTCGTATGGTGGCTGAGGTGCCCTTATTGGGATTGAGACACTTAGGTACAAGCCATTACGGTGCCCACCATGGGCTCCATCCCCCCACACCACATCTACCATCTCCACCTGGACTCCTACTGCACAATATTGGAATTCAACTTGGGGGTCCTTCGGAGTCCAGGGCTGGGGGGTGGGCTGGCTGGTGGTGTTCGGTGGGTAAGGGGTGGATCTTCTGGAGAGCCTGCAATGCTGTTGACCCTTCCCGCTACCATAGGTGGTATTTCAATGGATGCCAGTGTTATCCTTGGCGTGGTCTCCCTTAACTTTTTGCCTCTGTTTCCCAGGTTGTTGATGTGTGCTGGACTCTGTTTCTGCTGTTTTTGTTACTCATGGCACTTTACCTCTTCTTACTAGTGCTAAAGTGCACATGCTCCTATAAAAAATATGTATGTAATTGGTTTATCCATGATTGGTATTTTTGATTTATTAGTAATTCCCTAGTAAAGTGCACTAGAGGTGCCCAGGGCCTGTAAATCAAATGCTACTCGTACGTAGGCCTGCAGCACTGGTTGTGCCACCCACATTAGTAGCTCTGTAATCATGTCTCAGTGTCTGTGTGTACAGTTTTAAATTGTAAATTCGACTTGGCAAGTGTACCCACTTGCCAGGCCTAAACCTTCCCTTTTCTTACATGTAAGACACCCCTAAGGTAGGCCCTAGGTAGCCCCAAGGGCAGGGTGCAGTCTATGGTTAAGGTAGGACATATAGGTCCTCATTATGATATTGGCGGTAAATCCCACTTACTGCCATGCTGACTGCCGCCAACATACCGCGGCGGATATCCGCTTAACATATTATGACACACATATACCAATCTGTCAATATACAGCCACACACACAACTCCGCCACACCAAAGGCCAGTGATAAACTGGCAGTATCAAAACCCACACCGCTACGGCAACAGAACAACGCCCACAACATTATGACCCACGAATCACCACGGCGGACATTCAAACGCAGTAAACCATTGGTGGTACATACCGCCATGCTCAAAATACACATACTCAAACAAAAGCAACACCACATTGGACAATAAACTACACACACCTGACACACATACACACACCACACCCACACCACTATAAAACACACACCCACACTACCCACAACCCTTTACGAATACAAACCATTGCCAACAGAGAGAGACAGCAAGAACACCCACACACCCAGAGCCACATACCACCATCACCTATACACCACCCACGCACCTCACAAAACACACCCCAACACATCATCCCATACACCCTCACCACTCACACTACTCCCATGGCAACACAACGACACCCCAGAATCTCTGGGGAGGAGATAAGGGTCATAGTGGAGGAAATCATCCGGGTAGAGACACAGCTATTTGGAGCACATGTGCAGCAGATATCCATTGCAAGGAAGGTGGAGCTATGGCGGAGGATCATGGACAGGGTCAACACCATGGGACAGTACCCAAGAACAAGGGATGACATCAGGAAGAGGTGGAACGACCTATGGGGGAAGGTGCGTTCTGTGGCAGCAAGACACCAACTAGCTGTACAGAGGACTGGTGGTGGGCCCCCACCTCCTCCACCACAACTAATAACATGGGAGGAGCAAGTCTTGGCAATCATGCATTCTGAGGGCCTGGCAGGAGAAGCAGGGGGACTGGACTCTGGTAAGTCAACTCTCAACTATTTTGATCACTCCCCTACCTGCATGCCATCACATACCCCCACCCTCACTCCCATCACTCCACCACCTCCCACACACCCCACCATCACATCTTACCCATCCCAAGCCCTGCATGCACCACCGATGCACAGACACTTCTCACAGACCTGCATGGACACCTATCACTAAAGCATGCACTCCAGAGGGAAAAGCTAGCCCACCAAATAACAACTCACACAAGGCAAAGCTGCCAGGGGAATAACAACCATAGAGGACAACTCACCCATGCACAATATGTCACACACAGAAACAATAACACTGCATTTACATCCCCACAGGTATCCCAGCCCAAGTCACCCGAGAAGAGGTGCCAGCAACATCCAGTCCCCCCACAGAAAAGGACAAAAGTGATGACAGCGACTCTGGTCACCTGGATCTGGATGACCAATCTGGCCCATCAGGGACCTCCAGACAGTCGATTACCCAGCCACAGTCACACACCACCACAGAGCCTCCCCCCTCAGGAAACACCACCACAGCACCAACCCAGCGGGACCATACCTCTGTCCCCAGGACACGTCAATCAGCAGTATGTCCACCTCTACAGGGACCCCAGGGAACCCCACAAACCCAGGACAATCAGGGACCTGGGGTCAGTGGCAGTGGGCACATGGTTCATGGGACAGAGGCATAGGACAACAGGAAAACTGGGAGGACTGCTTTGCGCCAGGAGAAGGATAGGCCCAGAGAACCGACTCTAGGAGGCACTCACTGCGATCCCGGGAGCATACCAATATTCCCAGGATACGGTGGGACAGATCATGGACAAGTTGCAGGAGAACATGCGGCTGCAGGAGGGACAGTACCTGGAGATCAGGGAGGACTTGAAGTCCATTAACGCCACCCTGGTCTCCATTGCAGGGGTGCTGGCAGACATGCCCAACATTGTGAGAGAGGCAGTGTCACACCAGCGGGCCCCTGCCACTAGCTAGAATACTGAACAGCCCTCCACCTCCACTGCCGCTAGTGGACCTGGAGGGCCCGCCACAGGACCAACAGGCCACCAGCACCCCTGTCCCTGCAGAGGGAGAACCACCAAACAAACGTTCCCTGTGATCCAGGCAGAAGCCAGAGATTATTGCCAAGACCCCCGCCAGGAAATAAGGCTCTCCTGATTGTCACCCTTGTGTCCCACTCTGTCCCCCTGTCCACCTTGAACGCTCTGCTTCCTATGCCCCCTTGGACAATGCACCTGTGCTACAAATCAACTGGACTCTACCCTGGACTTTCCTCCATCATCAACCCAGCCCATTGCACTACCCACTTTTCTTCAGAGCACTGTAATAAACACACTTTGAAAAAATACAAGTATGGAGTATGTCAAATGATTTAAGTATGTATTTGTTTAACAAGGTTTAAACATTGCAATTCAACTGTACAGTAATGTATACATAGTAAAGACCTGTAGTTGGCTGAAGTGAATACACCAGGAGCAATAGTGGGGCACCAATAATCACAAATAGAAATGCCAAAGGGTACTGTGAGTTGCCATAGAAGTAGGAAGTCACAGCCTGCCAGTGACAATGTCAAACTTTAAACTGTCAATGAAATGTGAAGTTGCACTGTCTTACCTGTGTGTCATTGGAAGTATTGACGTATCACTGCAGTTCTGTTGTCCTCATTCTAATCCTCTGCCTCCTCATCTTCACTGTCCACAGGGTCAATGGCTGCCACATGGCCATCTCCAGCCTCCTCCTCCTGCAGAAAAGTCACATGACGTCCCAAGGCAAGGTTATTCAACATGCAGTATGCCACGATTTTCTGGCAGACCTTCTTGGGTGAGTAGCACAGAGATCCACCTGTTAGTTGGAGGCACCAAAACCTTGCCTTCAGGAGGCCAAATGTACGTTCAATTATCCTTCTTGTTCGCCCATGTTCCTCATTGTAACATTCCTCTGCCCTTGTCCTGGGATTCCTCACAGGGGTCAGTAGCCATGAGAGATTGGGGTAACCAGAGTCACCTGCAAATATCGAGCGACAACTGTTAGCCACACACTAACCCTTATGGCCCACACCATACCCATACACCAGCATCCACTGGGTGGGAACCAGGGCTCACCTATTAGCCACACCCTGTGCCTCTGGAGCTGGCCCATCACATTTGGGATGCTGCTATTTCTCAGGATAAAAGCATCATGCACGAGCCTGGAACTTAGCATTGACATGGGAGATGTACTGGTCCACCAAACACACCATCTGCACATTCATCGAGTGAAACCTTTTTGATTTCTGAAGACCTGTTCATTTTGCTATGTTTTCCATCAATAGCCCCAATAATGTTGGGGATATGTCCCATTGCATATGTCAGCCTTCACTGTGGCCAAATCCTCCACCTGGGGGAAAACGATGTAGCTGCACATATGTTTAAACAGGGCAGACAACACTCTTGTCAGCACTATTGAAAACATTGGCTGTGACCTGCTGCCAAGCCCACTGTCACTTGGAAAGAACCAGTTGCCAAGAAATGGAGCACAGATAGCACTTGCACAAGAGTGGGGATCCCAGTGGGGTGATGGATAGCAGGTATCAGGTCAGGCTCCAGTTGGGCACACAGCTCTGTGATTGTGGCCCTGTCAAGTCTGTAGGTGAGGATGAGGTGCCTGGTCTTCATTGTTGCCAAGTCCACCAGGGGTGTGTACACGGGGAGATGTCTCCATCTCTTATTCATCCTCAGCGGTTGCAATCTATGGGGCAAAAGAGTGAGGAGCCGGTCATTATCTGTACATTGTAACCACTACAGTACAATGCATGATGTGATTTTTATTATTTATTAGTGGCATATGTCCTGAATGTATAATTGTGAACTGTGACGCAGTGAGGATCCATGGTCAACCCTCCGTGAAATGGCGTCCACCTGTCCTGTATGGAAGGACAGGTGGAAGTGAGGTAATTCCGCTGACGTTTTGCGCCGTTGCGGGAGGCGGTCGAGAACCGCCGTGCAGCTCCTCATTGGTTATCATTGGGCACTATGGGGTACAGTGGCCAATGGTGATGTACGCCGGCGGTGACGGTATGCACCGTCGCGGATGTCACCGGCATTTTCTATCTGTACACTCCCTGGCTACCTGAACTTCAGCAGGAGAGGACCTACACTGCATGTGCTGCTGTGACCTGTGTCTGGAACCTACCATGGCTCGGGTAACTGGGGAAAGGGCCCCTGGCTTCACCTCAGCGGAGTTGGAGAGACTGGTGGATGGGGCCCTACCACAGTACCGACTGCTGTATGGGCCTCCAGACCAACAAGTGAGTACACTGTGAGCACGATGCATGGGGCATGAATGCATGGAGTGCTGTGTGTGAAGGCCTCGTGCTCAGGGGGGTTGGTGGATGGGCCCTGGGCAGCCTGCAGCATTTATTCTGGGCTATGTCTGTGCGTAAGGCGAATAAGAAGAGATATGGTGGGCCATGAGTGTAACAGGCAAGATGGTCTAACTAATCCCTTTCCCTGTGTATATTTCACCTGCAGGTCAGAACCCATCAAAAGAACAGTATATGGCATGTCATCGCCAAGGACGTGCGGACCCTGGGGGTCTACGGCAGGCAGAGCACCCACTGTCGGAAATGGTGGGAGGACCTGAGACCCTGGGCACGGAAAATGGCAGAGGCTCAGCTGGGGATGGCCTCCCAACTGGGAAGGGGTGCCCCTCGAACCCTGAAACCCCTGATGACCCGTATACTGTCAGTGGCCTATCCGGAGCTGGATGGGCACTTGGGGGCGTCACAGCAGCCACAACGGGGTGCGTACAGTGCCCATCATCACTACTTACACCTGGTGGGGTGGTATCCGGGTGGGGGATGTGTGCCTGTGGGTGCCCCTAGGCCAGCGCTGAAATTGCAGAGTTGGTTCCATGTTGGGCAGGGTTCTGATGTAAATTTCCTCCAACCTAGCTAGTAGGCATCCACTACTGGGCAGGGCAATGTGGGTCCCAGGTATGTTGCTTTTGGTGGTATGTATCCCTCCTCATGCCCTGGTGACTAGCATTGCTACTGGTAGTGCATTGCCTAGTGTGTAGGGCTGTTCCCTGTGTGTGAGTGTGCTGTGTACGCCAACGGTGGTGTTGGTGCAGCAATTGACCAAGTGTATCCTTTGTCCCCCCCCCCTCTTTTTGTTCTGTCACCCTTTCCTTATGTGCATTAGCATATGGCGGAGGAGCTGTGGCACCTGCGATGGAGGGAGGTGCATCCCACAGGAGGCAGAGCCCACTGACGGTGAGGGCACAAGTGGGACGGAGGGCGAGGGGAGCACCACAGCGGAGACAGGAGGGGACAGTTAGGACTTAGATACCTCCTCCGATGGAAGCTCCCTGGTGGTGGCAGACACCTCTGTGCCCACCCTAGCTACAGGTACAGCCGCCACCGCCCGTACCAGCACTGCCCTCCCAGCAGCCCCTCAGTGAGGTGAGGTACCTGCTCACCCAGAAGGGTGTGCATCTCCTTCACCCCAGGCACCTCGTGCCCTGCCCCAGTGAGCCCTGCTGCCCTGTGTGAGGAGGCTATTGACCTCCTGCGATCCATCTCTGTAGGGCAGTCAACCATTGTGAATGCCATCCAGGGGCTGGCAGCCCAAATGCAACAGACCATTGCATTTCTGGAGGGCATTCACACTAGCTTGACGGCCCACCAGAGATCAACCAGGCTCTGGCCTCCTCTCTGATGGCAGCCATTGTCCCTGTTTCCACCCTCCCCCCTCCAGCTTCCTCTACCCAGTCCAATTCCCCTTAACCCCAACATATCCCAAGAACACAGGCAGACGAGCATGCACACAGGACAACACACAAGAGTGCCACAGGCAAACACAAGCACCACACATCATCCCACAGGCACTCACACAAACACCATCCAGATGCAGACATACCAACATCCACAGCCTCCACTATGTCCCCCGCCTCCTCCTCCACCTCCCTCCCAGTTGCGTCTACACTCACACCTGCATGCACTACATCCTCATCCACTACCACCATCACCACCACCACACCTAGCAGAACACACACCTCACCTGCAGACACCACCCCAACATCCATGCACATGTACCTTGTGTCCTCTCCCACTGTGTCTGTGCCCCCTCCTCCCAAAGTACACAAACATAAGCACTCAGACACCCAACAGCCATTCACCTCACAACAGCATCCAACCCATGCACCTGCACCCAAACACAGCAGACAGACACCTCCTACAAACACTCCCTCTTCCTCCACTCCTAAACCTTCTCCCTCTTCCCACCACAATGTCCCTAAAACAGATTTTCCTCACCACCGTTGACCTCTTCCATACCCCTCCTCCCCCTCGTCCTTCACGTCTCGCCAGGGTGGATAAAACCCAGACAAGCACCTCAGCCACACACTCCACTAGCCTAGTAGTGTCCACAGCAACTCCTGGTGGGAAAGGATCCCGGGCATCAGGCAGCCACACGGAAAGGGTGCCTGCCCCAAGTGCTGCCAGGAAGGGAAAGGAGCTACTCCGAGCTGTTGAAAGGAAAGGAAAGGTGCCACCCCCAGCTGCTGTAAGGAAGGGCAAGGAGGAATCCCCAGCTGCTGCCAGAAAGGGAAAGGAGGAATCCCCAGCTGCTGTCAGGAAGGGCAAGGGGCCTGCACCAGCAGGCAGAAAGGACAAGGGGCCTGGTGCTGGGACTCAGTCAGAGCCCACATCACCAACCATGGTGGTGCAGCCATCCGAAGCTGCAGGGGATGGGCTGCAGCCTCCCCTCACCACCAGCTCCACCAGCAGCACCGCCATCAGCACCACCACCAGCAGCAGCAGCACCAGTGGGCAGCCATCCAAGGCTGCAGGGGTTGGGCTGGATCCTCCCCCCACCACTACCAGCAGCAGCAACAGCACCACCACTGCCACCACTGAGCAGCCGTCACCGCCGGGCAGACAGTGTGTAGTCCTGTATCCATGGGCTGTTGAGCGGGCTGCCCCTGCAAATCCTGTGGGATTGACACCTAGCGGAGAGACTGTGACCTTGCACTCCCCAAGAACTGGCATCTCAGGGCACGATGCCCCCTTCAGAACCAGTGGAGATGCCATCCACTCACCCCATCCTCCCCAGGATGAAGATCACAGGGCCCAATGCCCCCTTCAGAACCAGTGGAGAAGCCATCCACTCACCCCATCCTCCCCAGGATGAAGATCACAGGGCAAATGCACCCTCCAGAAGCAGTGGAGAAGCCATCCACTCACCCCATCCTCCCCAGGATGCAGATCACAGGGCGCGATGCACTCTCCAGAACCAGTGGAGAAGCCATCCACTCACCCCATCCTCCCCAGGATGAAGATCACAGGGCACAATGCCCCCTCCAGAATCAGTGGAGAAGCCATCCACTCACACCATCCTCCCCAGGATGAGGATCACAGGGCACAATGCCCCCTCCAGAGCATGTGGGGAAGTCAACCACTTGAGAGACTGTGGCCTTGCACTCCCCAGGACCAAGCACAGGGCACGATGCCCCCTCCAGTACCAGTGGATTTGTTCCATCTTCCGACTGAGGTGCACCCCGTTCCCCATCCCCCTGAGGTGCCTGCCTATTTTCGAACTGATGCCCCTGCAGTGTGCTCTCCGTGTTGTTGTAGAAGACAAGTGGGGCCTTGGACTTTGTAATGTGGCCATGTGGCCCATGAAAATTGAGGACTGGGCAGTGTCCCTTCATTTGTAGATATGTATATAGTTTTGGATTTGGGTGCACGTATTTCTACTATATTTATCTTATTACACTCACTTTGATCTATTGCTGTTGTCCTTGAATTAATCCTGAGGGGTACGGGGTCAATATGTTATGTTACTGCATCTGCTTGTGTGTATGGTGTTGGGGGTGGGGGTGGGGTTGTTGCGTGTTTGTGTCACTCTCTTTTTCCTCCCTCCCTCTCCTGTGTGCAAGGGGTCTTCACCGGCGTTGATGTTCGTGGTGGAGCAGGACGTAGAAGAGCATTGGAAGATATGCAGTTCGGGCTCCATGGCGGCGTGGTTCTTCCCTGAGTCTCCACAGGTGAGTCGTTTCCCTTCTGTGCAGTGTTTCCCCCAGGCTTTTGATGTCGTTGGTACCGCCCCAGAAAAGGTGGCGGTTTCCTGTCTCATAATACAGTGGGCGGAACATTGACTTCCGCCTGGCTGAAGGGGGCTACCGCCTGTCAATTCCGCTCTGGCGGTCAGTGTGTTAAAGTGTCTGTCTGTCTGAGCTGTTTCCGCCAGGGTCATAATTTGCCGGTAGTTACTGCCAGCCTGTTGACAGTATTACCACCGCTTTATCACCGACCACCAGGGTTATAATGAGGGCCATAGTAATGTGTTTTATATGTCCTGACAGAGAAATACTGCTAAATTCGTTTTTCACTGTTGCAAGGCCTGTCCCTCTCATAGCTTAGATGATTAAATATGATCAAAGTGTAGATTCCCTTTGGGAGCGGATAGATATGTGGAGTTTGGGGTCTCTGAGCTCACAATTTAAAAATACATCTTTTAGTAAAGTTGATTTTAAGATTGTGTGTTTGAAAATGCCACTTTTAGAAAGTGAGCATTTTCTTGCTTAAAGCCTTTCTGTGACTATCCCTGTTTGTGGATTTCCTTTCTGGGTCAGTTTGACAGTTGTGCTGGTTGCAGCTCTCACTAGACAGTGGCACAAAGGGAGCTGGGGTGTAGTCTGCATTTTCTGATGAGCCATCTGAGCTAGGAGGGAGGGGAGGAGTGGTCACTTACACCTGAAAGGGCTGTGCCTGCCCTCACACAATGCAGACTCAAATCCCCTGGTGTATGTCAGGGGCCTGGTCTGGGCAAGGCAGGATTTCACAAACAAGAGAGACTTTCCTTTGAAGTAGGCCTACCTCAAAAGGCAAAATGGGTATAAGAAGGCCACACAAAACCACAGACTTTAGAACACTTCTGGAAACGAAGAGGAACCCCTGCCTTGAGAAGAGCTGAAGAGATGCCAACCATTTCTGAGCCCTGCCCTCTGTGGTGGTAGACTAGTTTTTTATCTCCCTTGACTGATCCCTATTTTACCTCATCCGACTGAGACATATATGCCATGGTGAGACTATTTCCTCCCAAACTCCCCCTGCCACATGCTACATCTTCACAAAGGGCCACATCACATTTAGGATGTTGTACTCCAATGGGTTCTTCTCTGTCATCCCTTCTCAGCAGCGACACGAGTGTGACACTGTCAGAAACAGCAGTGCATGTGTATTGATCAGGCAACCTTGCAGTACACATCTCCATTTTGACCTCCTTGCTAAGCAATGTATCTCTAATCTGAAACAGGGGAATTTCAACCTACGCAGCCAGCACTTACAATGCACTGCACAACCATGTTCCCACCAGGGCCACACATCATCTTTGGTTTCAACACACATGGTCCTCTGAAGTACACTACTTGCATAAACCCTGGCCCAGTAAGACTTGGTACAGGGGTTGAGTTCTGG
Source organism: Pleurodeles waltl (assembly GCF_031143425.1). NCBI lineage: Eukaryota > Metazoa > Chordata > Amphibia > Caudata > Salamandridae > Pleurodeles > Pleurodeles waltl. Next base: position 1,474,909,533 of record NC_090447.1, on the reverse strand, counting down.
TGGTCCCTATAATGGCAACTGACATCTGTGTGGTCTCACCAGGCACACGAGGACAGGTATGCACTATTTGTTGTCATGCCAGTTATTATGCAAGTGGATCTTGATGTTCTTATGTGTTGATACTTCACATGCCCCACAACTAACCTCCCTTCAATGTGAGCTGATTCTCTCTGACAAGCACATGCCATTGGTTTCCTTTACAGTGCATATTTGTGTGCATGGCCCCATGTAACACACACTGGCTTCATGGTCCAAGGTGGCCTGCATTGTCACCGTCAGAATGTATAGGGTTCAGGTATCCATGCATGACCCTTTGTTACAGTCCATGTGGCATATTTTCATGCAGCTTCCACCACCGGTACATAAATTTTTGTGACACACAGACAGAGCAGGCTACAGACCCATGTCTACAAGGCAGTGCAAAGCCACTTGGCATGGCTTTTTCATGGCCTTGTAGATATGGAGTGAGGCAAGGCAGTGTAAGTCGCTGTGTTGCCTTACACTGTGTCAGGGAGGCATACCATGTGCATTGCAGTGGTTTTTCAAATGCATAAACCATGGGTTTTGTGGCATTCTCTGTTTTTCAAGGAGCTGTTAACCAGTGAATGAGACAAAGGCCCTCATTATGAACACGGCGGTCCAAACCGCGCCACCGGCAGTGGCTGTAAAAACCGACAACAGAGGAGCGGTCCAGACCGCCAAATACTGAACCAACTGAAACACAGGCATCCTGAAAACCTCCCACCGCCAGTAGAGGAGTGCCGACGACGACGGCAGAGTCCACCCACAGGCCGACGGAAAGGCCCAACCCACCCATCAAATAATGAACCACTAGTCCACTGTCAGTTCCGGGGCGGGAACCACCGCCACGCAAAGCCAGGCGGAAATGAACCTAATATAAGGAAACACTCACCAGAGGCCCACACAATGTGCTGGATAGAGAGCTGAAGATCATGCCAGCCCTGCTCCTTGCCATATACCTCTAGGACCGAGACCACCGACGAAGACGACAAAGGTAAGTACTGCAACCTAGGAAACAAGGGAAGAAAGGGCACAGTTACATTCCCACCCACTCCACCCACCCTCCAATGCTCCCCCAACCCTACACAGCAGCACAAGCCATATACCCCACAGCAAGAGGTACTTACCCGATACAAGGCAAATACAACCTGACCATAGTACATACAAATGCCCCACACCAATAAACAATTAAATAAAAGACCAGGGTTCACGAGTGTGTCGCCAAAACACAGGCCACACATAAATATTTATTTGAGCTCGCAGAGCTAACTATTCACAACAAGGCCAATGGCCAGTCCATAGTGCTAGACGTGTGTGGGCTACAATGGCCCCAACCTGACTCCCAAAAGTGCACAGTACTTACCCTAATGGGGCAACAATGGGGCATCCAGGCACCTCAGGGAACAGGGGCTGGGGGTAGTAGGGGTAGGGATTTGCGATGAGTCTTGGACTTGCACTCGGAAGGTGGAGTGGGTTTGGCTTTGGAAAGTGGGGGTGTGTGCTTCGAGCGGGTGGAGCCAGATGAAATTGGCTCTTTTGACTGGGCTTCTTCCTCTCTGGGGAAGGGGCACGGGAATGTGAAGGGCAGACAGGGGCAGGCTGTGAAGTGGAAGGAGTGGAAAGGGAAGGAGGTGCGCACGCTTAAGGACAAGATGGGGTGGGACAGTGGGTTGGTAGAGGTCAGCACAGGAGAGGAAATGTTTTTTAGGAGCAATTGGGTTGGGCCTGGAAGAGGACGTGGGAGTGGAGGCAGAGGGTGTGGACGTAAGTGGTGTAGGGGTGCTTGTTGTGGGTGCAGGTTACTGGACAGAATGCTGAGGTATGGTGGATGTGTGATGGGTGGGTGTCTTGGTGACTTTGTGTGTTTTTGGAGGAGGGGGTGGTCACAGTGGGAGATAACAGGCTGCCAGTGTGGATGTATGTTGAGTGGGTGTCTGCAAGTCTGGTGAATGTGCTGCATGTGTCAACTACAGTACTTGTGGTGAGTGCAGGTGTGGTGTCTGGGGTGCATGTATGGATGTCTGCTATTGTGGTGAGTGCAGGAGGAGGCTCAGCAACAGTGACTGAAGGTGCAGTGCTTGGGGGTGTGCATGTAGAGGGGACAGACAAGGAGACAGAAGAGATGGGCACACTAAGGGAAGTGGATGTTGCTCTGTGTGCATGTGTCTGTTGGCTGTGTTAATGCTTGTGGTGGGAGGTGTGGTGCTTGTGTTTAGAAGTGTGCTTTTTGTTTGTTGAGGTGCTTGACTGCTTGTCAGATTGTGTGCTTTGGACGGGTGAAGGGAGTGGGGTGCTGGATGGGGTAGAGGAGGTTGGAGGGGGACGGAATGACCAGGGAAACTGGCTGCCATCCAAGAGGAGGCCAGAGCTTGAAAAGATCTCTTTAGGCCAGACATGGCACCGTGAATGCCAACCAGATAGGCATTGGTCTGCTGCAAAGCTGATGCTAGCCCCTGGATGGCATTGACAATGGCTGTCTGCCCTACAGAGATGGTTCTCAGGAGGTCAATAGCCTCCTCTGTGAGGGCAGCAGGGCTGACTGGGGCAGGGGAAGAGGTGCCTGGGGCGAAGGAGACGACCACCCTTCTGGGTGTGCGGGCACGGGCAACTGGGGAGCAAAAGGGAGGGCGGTGATGGCATGGGGGTGGCGGAAGATGATACCGTAGGGGTGTGCCCACTAGGGTCCGCCACCGCCAGGGAGCCCCCATCGGAGGAGGTATAGGAGTCACTACCTCCTGTGGTAGTTGCCTCCTCCGTGGTACTCCCCTCGCCCTCGAACCCCCAGGTCCCCTTGGCGTCGGATGACTCTGCCTCCGAGGATCCGTGTGCCGCTGCATCCCCACTTGCCTGTGCCTCAGCTCCCTCGCCAGATGATGCTGATGTACACAAACAACACAAGAGAACAGGGATGGGAAGACAAAACAGGAGAGACACTTGTAAATAACTGAAAGGAGTGAACATAGAGGCCAGACATACACCCACCCAGAAGACCCCCCCAACAGGCAGCCCCTTCCACTATCCCCATGGCCATGTCCCTGACTAGTGTCCAGAGCCCCGCTCTCCACCCATTCCCTGAACTACCTAAGGACCCGACGTGTAGGATACCTGACCAAAACACCCCTACACCCTACGGGGGCCATCATGTAGATGGACTTCAGTGAAAGTCCCTGCAACCAAGCAGCATAAGCCCTAATGGACACACAGACATTCATCAAAGGTTAAGATTGTGACATGAGTACTCACCCCCTTGTGACTGCTGTGCAGCCTTCAAGCGCCCATCCAGGTCTGGGCACGCCACCGCCAGGATGCGTAGCATGAGGGGGGTCAGTGCCGGACGGGCACCCCTTCCACGTTGGGAGGACTTCCCCAGCTGGGCCTCACAGATTTTTCGCACACAGCGCCACAGGTCCTCCCGCCTCTTCCTGCAGTGGGTGCTCCGCCGGTTGTAGACCCTCAGGGTCCGCATCTCCTTGGCGATGGTGTGCCAAAGTGCCCTCTTCTGGTGGGCGCTGACCTAAAAGGGAGACACAGAAATGTAACACAGAGGTCAGGCACTTGGAAATTATGTACAGGTGGCTATACGTCCACTTTGGGACGGACAGTACTGACGAACTTACACATTCATAACTTACGCAGCATGGTATGAACCATGGCCCATGCAGGCTCAGAGGTGCACACATATGTACTTACAACACCATCCATTACACCCAAACAGTGCCCCCCAAACCGCTGACTCACCTGTACCTCTGGCCGTCCGAAGAGCGTGCCGTACAGGGGCAGGACCCTGTCCACTAGCCTCTCCAATTTCTCCTGGGTGAAGGCCGGGGCCCTTTCCCCTGCAACACGAGCCACTTCGATGACCAGAGGCAGGACACAGCAGTACACTCAGTAGAGTACCTGCTCGCACGAGATCAGGGAGTCAAGTGAAGTTGGGGTGACCAATTCGCGTACGTACCGCGGCGGTGTGCACTGTCACCGCCGGCGGCAATCATGATACACCAGGATTTCCCATTGGCATCCATGTTAACCAATGACGGTGCGAACAGCGGTAAACACCGCCTTACACTGTTACATCAACCGCTAGCGGTATGAGGTCACTTCCACAACGACAGTTCTGGATTAGAGGGGGCAGACATTTTGGCCTTAACTACTCATTAATAAAAATGAAAAGTGCACAATGCAGGCCCTATTGTTCACCTAAAACACCTATGCATGTGACCATTAACAATACCACACATAACAAACACTGTCCACTCATTAACGTCTAGATGAAATTCTGTCAAGAACATGTTTCTTTTGAGTCCCTACAATCAAGTAAGCAGTGCACAATGAATGACAATGTGTGCCTATGTTTGTGTGTTCCTCACACGTGTTTCAAATCCCTCCTAGGTACCGACCCTTGTGGCGAGGAAGGGCTCCATCGGTCTACAGACCACTAGTTGATTTGCAGACCATGGTGGAGCGTCACATCATAATCAATTACAGACTCACCCATGCAACTATTCTCAAACTTTGTGCATTACTGGATCCTGTGCTAACTCCGGCAAATCATAATTAGTATGCCGTCCCTACTGAAGTGCAGGTGCTCTATGGACTCCATTTCCTGGCCACAGGCTCATTTCAAGTGACAGTGGGCATTGGTGCTGGACTTTCACAGCCAATGTTCAGCATGGTACTGACAAGATTGTTAAATGCATTTGTATGACACCTGCAGTCCTATGTGAGGTTTCCCCAAAATACTGACCTCCCTGACATCAAATCTGACTTCTATGCGTTTGCAAACATACCCCATCTGATCGGTTCCATCGATGGCACCCACATACCTATCAGACCCCCAAGAGTCAGTGAACAGGTATACAGAAACTGAAAGGACTTTCACTCCATGAACATCCAATTGGTATGTACTGCAGACCAGTACATCTCACATGTGAATGCCATGTTCCCTGGTTCAGTGCATGATTCCTTTGTGCTGAGAAACAGTAGTGTGCCACAGAAGATGGAACAACTACAAGAGGACAGAGGGTGGATCATAGGTAGGTGTTTCTGTCACTAACTGCCACGTAGCAGACAGCCAGGGTGTCTGACTCAGAGGCTTGACAATGACTACTCTTTTGAACCTTTTTCTAGGTGATTCTCACCATACCAACTTGCATTGGCTCCTGACACCAGTGAGGAATCCTGGGACAGATGCAGAGAGGAGTTACAATGAGGCCCATGGACGTACTAGGAGGGTGATAGAGCGCACAATAGGTCTCCTGAATGCTAGATTTCATTGTCTACATATCTCTGGGGGTTCTCCGGCCTATCGGCCTGAAAAGGTGTGTAGAATAGTGGTGGCCTGCTGCATGCTGCACAACGTGGCAGTGAGAAATTCTACCCCCCTCTTAGAGGTGGATGGTGCTGTATATCCTGACCAGATTCCTCAGAGAGAGGAGGAGAGTGATGGTGATGATGAGGAAGGGGAAGATGTCAATTCCAGGACCCAACTGATACAACTCGTCTTCCAGTAACTATGTGGGACTAAGGGCTGACATTGGTGTTTGTGACACATACTGTCAGTGTGCTTTGTCATCTAGGGGGGTTTGAATCTACTATTTGCAACTGGGTCCAGGTGTGCATGGTACCAAATACAATTTAGTGCATTTTTTGGGGACAATATTTAGGCACACAGGTGTTCTTTCATGCAACGCATTACCAATAAAGTAGTTATCAGCCAGTTGCATCCATACTTCACTATGTTCACACATTATGACAGGGGACAGTGTTACAGGTGTGAAATGTGTTCTATTGGTGGAAGAGATTGAATAGTGCATTTTACAGTGATGGCAGTTGGTCATGGGTGGTTGTCCTCAATGCCAACATGGTGGCAGCATTGTTGGTAGTATTGATGGGTCCATCAATGCTTACATGAGTTCCTATTCAAATCAAATCAAATCAAATCATTAACATTTATAAAGCGCGCTACTCACCCGTGCGGGTCTCAAGGCGCTAGGGGGGAAAGGGGGGGTTATCGCTGCTCGAACAGCCAAGTCTTTAGGAGTCTCCGGAAAGCGGAGTGGTCCTGGGTGGTCCTGAGGCTGGTGGGGAGGGAGTTCCAGGTCTTGGCCGCCAGGAAGGAGAAAGATCTCCCACCCGCCGTGGAGCGGCGGGTGCGAGGGACGGCAGCAAGTGCGAGGCCAGCGGAGCGGAGGGGGCGGGTGGGGACGTAGAAGCTGAGGCGTCTGTTGAGGTATTCCGGTCCCTTGTTGTGGAGGGCTTTGTGTGCGTGGGTGAGAAGACGGAAGGTGATCCTTTTGCTGACTGGGAGCCAATGCAGGTGTCTCAGGTGTGCGGAGATGTGGCTGTTGCGGGGTACGTCGAGGATGAGGCGGGCCGAGGCGTTTTGGATGCGTTGCAGGCGGTTTTGGAGTTTGGCGGTGGTCCCGGCGTAGAGGGTATTGCCGTAGTCCAGGCGACTCGTGACAAGGGCGTGGGTCACGGTTTTTCTGGTGTCGGCGGGGATCCAGCGGAAGATCTTGCGGAGCATGCGGAGAGTGAGGAAGCAGGCGGAGGACACGGCGTTGACTTGCTTGGTCATGGTGAGAAGAGGGTCCAAGATGAAGCCGAGGTTGCGGGCGTGGTCTGCGGGGGTCGGTGCGGTGCCGTGGGCCGTGGGCCACCAGGAGTCGTCCCAGGCGGACGGGGTGTTGCCGAGGATGAGGACTTCCGTTTTTTCAGAGTTCAGCTTTAGGCGGCTGAGCCTCATCCAATCTGCGACGTCCTTCATACCCTCTTGTAGGTTGGTCTTGGCGCTGGCGGGGTCCTTGGTGAGGGAGAGTACAAGTTGGGTGTCGTCGGCGTAGGAGGTGATGATGATGTCGTGCTTGCGTACGATGTCGGCGAGGGGGCTCATGTAGACATTGAAGAGTGTCGGGCTGAGCGATGAGCCTTGAGGTACGCCGCAGATGATCTTGGTGGGTTCTGAGCGAAACGGTGGGAGGTAAACTCTTTGGGAGCGGTTAGCGAGGAAGGAGGCGATCCAGTCCAGGGCCTGGCCTTGGATCCCGGTGGAGCGTAGGCGGGTGATTAGGGTGCGGTGACAGACGGTGTCAAAGGCAGCCGAGAGGTCGAGGAGAATGAGGGCGACTGTTTCACCGTTGTCCATCAGGGTTCTGATGTCGTCTGTGACTGAGATGAGGGCGGTTTCCGTGCTGTGGTTGGTTCGGAATCCGGTTTGTGAAGGGTCGAGCAGGTTGTTGTCTTCCAGGAAGGTGGTCAGCTGTTTGTTGACGGTCTTTTCTATTACCTTGGCTGGGAAAGGTAGAAGAGAGATGGGGCGGAAGTTTTTCAGGTCGCTTGGGTCAGCCGTAGGTTTCTTTAGTAGGGCGTTGACTTCAGCGTGCTTCCAGCATTCGGGGAAGGTAGCAGAAGAAAAAGAAGAGTTGATGACGGTCTGGAGGTGCGGGGCGATGATGTCGTCGGCTTTGTTAAAGATGAAGTGCGGGCAGGGGTCCGAAGGGGCACCGGAGTGGATAGAGTTCATGATGGATTTGGTTTCTTCCGTGTTGATGTGGGTCCAGTTGTTGAGGGTGATGTCCGGGGAAGCGGGTTCAGTGGTGTATGGTTGGGTCTGGTGTCCGAAGCTGTCGTGGAGGTCGCTGATCTTGCGATGGAAGAAAGTGGCGAGGGATTCGCACAAATCCTGTGAGGGCGTGACGGCGTTGGCGCTGGCGCTGGGGTTGGAGAACTCTTTGACGATGCTGAAGAGTTCTCTGCTGTTGTGGCTGTTTTTGTCTAGTCTGTCGGTGAAAAAGTTCCTTTTGGCAGTGCGGATCAGGTGGTGGTGTTCGCGTGTAGCGTTCTTGAGGGCGGTCATGTTGTCAGCGGTGTGGTCCTTGCGCCAGGCCTTCTCAAGGGCACGACAAGTTTTCTTTGATTCTTTGAGGGTGTCAGAGAACCAGAGAGGTTTTTTGGTGTTGGTCTGTCGATGCGTGCGTTTGAGGGGAGCAAGGTTGTCAGCGCAGTTGGAGATCCAGTTTGTGAGGTTGAGAGCTGCGTCGTTGGGGTCGGTGGTGAGGGTGGGTTGGTTGGCGGCGAGAGCGGAGAAGAGTTGCTCTTCAGGGATCTTGTTCCACTGTCGACGAGGGATGGGTTGAGTGCGGAGGTGGGAGGTCTCGCGTCGGAATGTGAAGTGGACGCAGCTGTGGTCGGGACAGTGTAGGGCAGAGGTGTGGCTGAAGAAGACGTGTTTGCTGGCGGAGAAGATAGGGTCGAGCGTGTGTCCGGCGATGTGGGTGGCGGTGTTCACCAGTTGTTTGAGGCCGAGGTTGGCGAGGTTGTCGAGCAGGGTGGTGGTGTTGGGGTCGTTGTTTTGTTCCAGATGGAAGTTGAGGTCGCCTAGGAGGATGTAGTCCGGTGAGGCGAGGGCGTGCGGGGAGATGAAGTCGGCGATGGCGTCGCTGAAAGAGGCGCGAGGTCCGGGAGGACGGTAGACGAGGGATCCTCTGAGGGTGGTCCTTGGGTCGGTGCGAATCTGAAAATGCAGGTGTTCAGCGGCGAGGGGGGGGTCTTCGGTGGAGGTGGTGACGCTGATGGAGTCTTTGAAGATGATGGCGACACCTCCTCCTACTTGGTTGGTGCGGTCTTTTCTGGAGATCTTGTAGCCTTCGGGGATGGCGGTAGCGATGTCTGGAGCAGAGGAGGCGTTCATCCATGTCTCCGTGATGAAGGCGACGTCCGGGGCTGTGGAGTCCAGGAGGTCCCAAAGTTCAACGGCGTGCTTGTGGACGGAACGAGCGTTGACCAGGATGCACTTGAGGTGGTTGATGGCGCGTGGGCTTGTGGTCGTGGTAGTTGCGTGGTGGAAGATGCGTTTGCAGGAGTTGCAGGCGAAGGGTCCATGGGTGCGTTTGGGGTGAGCTAGGAAGCAGGTTTTGGAGCGCCCTGGGTTGAGGGCGTGGAGGGTGGTGGGGTCGTAGCGGATCAGCGGGGCTTGGGGGAGCTGGGGACCAGGGGTCGTGGCGCTGGGCGCGGGCCAGGCGCGGACGGGCGCCATAAGAGGTAGGAGGGGGGGGGAAGGGTCAGCTGGGGGCGAATGGGAGCTGGGGGGTGGGGGCGTGCAGGAGGTCGCGGCGGGAAAGCGCGAGGGAGGGGGGGGACAGGTAGAGTGAGAGGAGCTGGGGGAGGGGGCTTAGGGTGGAGGAGGGTGAGTGTTAGGAGGTTTGGAGATTAGGGAGAGAGATAGGAGTAGGGTTGTGAAGATAGGGGAGGGGGGGTTGTAGAGGTGGGTGAGGGAGAGAGGTAGAGTGAGAGGATAGGGAGATAGGTAGTAGAGGGGGTGGCGGGAGGGGGGGAGAGATAGAGAAATAGATAGAGAAAATAGATAGAGAAGTCGATAGATAGGGAAATAGATAGATAGACAGATAGGTAGGTAGGAGGAGGTGGAGAGTGGGGGAGTTAGATAGTGAGATAGGGAGCTAGAGAGATAGGAAGATAGGAGGAGTGAGGGAGGTAGATAGCGAACGGGTTAGCTAGGGGTGAGAGAGGGGGAGGCGAGTGAGGGAGGGGGATGAGGAAGGAGCAGGAGGGCAGGCTCGGGGGAAGAAGACGGAGGAGGTAGAAGAGCCGAAGACAGGAGAACAGAAGACAGAAGAACAGAAGACAGAAGAACAGAAGACAGAAGAACAGAAGACCGGAAGAGCAGAAGATCGGAAGAGCAGAAGAACACAGAAGAACACAGAAGAACACAGAAGAACACAGAAGAACACAGAAGAAGAACACAGAAGCACAGAGAAGAACAGAGAAGAAGAACACAGAAGACCGGAAGAACACAGAAGAACAGAAGGGAAGAACAGAAGAACAGAAGGGAAGAACAGAAGAACACAGAAGAAGATTGCAGAGGGGGAGCGAGGAGGAAGAGACAGAGAGGAGGAAAAGAAGCAGGAGCAGGAGAGAAGGTGAGTGGCGCGGGGCAGGGCGAGGGGCTGGGAGGAGGGGGGTACTTACAGTTAGGTGGGTCTCAGGAACACAGGAACTCGGGAACTTGGAGGAGCTGCAGCGGCAGGGGGAGCGACCTACCCTTGGGTCAAGGGTCGCTACCACTGTCGCGCAGCGGCCGCCATAAGAGGTAGGAGGGGGGGGGAGGGGTCAGCTGGGGGCGAATGGGAGCTGGGGGGCGGGGGCGTGCAGGAGGTCGCGGCGGGAAAGCGCGAGGGAGGGGGGGGGAACAGGTAGAGTGAGAGGAGCTGGGGGAGGGGGTTTAGGGTGGAGGAGGGTGAGTGTTAGGAGGTTTGGAGATTAGGGAGAGAGATAGGAGTAGGGTTGTGAAGATAGGGGAGGGGGGGTTGTAGAGGTGGGTGAGGGAGAGAGGTAGAGTGAGAGGATAGGGAGATAGGTAGTAGAGGGGGGTGGCGGGAGGGGGGGAGAGATAGAGAAATAGATAGAGAAAATAGATAGAGAAGTCGATAGATAGGGAAATAGATAGATAGACAGATAGGTAGGTAGGAGGAGGTGGAGAGTGGGGGAGTTAGATAGTGAGATAGGGAGCTAGAGAGATAGGAAGATAGGAGGAGTGAGGGAGGTAGATAGATAGCGAACGGGTTAGCTAGGGGTGAGAGAGGGGGAGGCGAGTGAGGGAGGGGGATGAGGAAGGAGCAGGAGGGCAGGCTCGGGGGAAGAAGACGGAGGAGGTAGAAGAGCCGAAGACAGGAGAACAGAAGACAGAAGAACAGAAGACAGAAGAACAGAAGACAGAAGAACAGAAGACCGGAAGAGCAGAAGATCGGAAGAGCAGAAGAACACAGAAGAACACAGAAGAACACAGAAGAACACAGAAGAACACAGAAGAAGAACACAGAAGCACAGAGAAGAACAGAGAAGAAGAACACAGAAGACCGGAAGAACACAGAAGAACAGAAGGGAAGAACAGAAGAACAGAAGGGAAGAACAGAAGAACACAGAAGAAGATTGCAGAGGGGGAGCGAGGAGGAAGAGACAGAGAGGAGGAAAAGAAGCAGGAGCAGGAGAGAAGGTGAGTGGCGCGGGGCAGGGCGAGGGGCTGGGAGGAGGGGGGTACTTACAGTTAGGTGGGTCTCAGGAACACAGGAACTCGGGAACTTGGAGGAGCTGCAGCGGCAGGGGGAGCGACCTACCCTTGGGTCAAGGGTCGCTACCACTGTCGCGCAGCGGCCGCCATAAGAGGTAGGAGGGGGGGGGAGGGGTCAGCTGGGGGCGAATGGGAGCTGGGGGGCGGGGGCGTGCAGGAGGTCGTGGCGGGAAAGCGCGAGGGAGGGGGGGGGACAGGTAGAGTGAGAGGAGCTGGGGGAGGGGGTTTAGGGTGGAGGAGGGTGAGTGTTAGGAGGTTTGGAGATTAGGGAGAGAGATAGGAGTAGGGTTGTGAAGATAGGGGAGGGGGGGTTGTAGAGGTGGGTGAGGGAGAGAGGTAGAGTGAGAGGATAGGGAGATAGGTAGTAGAGGGGGTGGCGGGAGGGGGGGAGAGATAGAGAAATAGATAGAGAAAATAGATAGAGAAGTCGATAGATAGGGAAATAGATAGATAGACAGATAGGTAGGTAGGAGGAGGTGGAGAGTGGGGGAGTTAGATAGTGAGATAGGGAGCTAGAGAGATAGGAAGATAGGAGGAGTGAGGGAGGTAGATAGCGAACGGGTTAGCTAGGGGTTAGAGAGGGGGAGGCGAGTGAGGGAGGGGGATGAGGAAGGAGCAGGAGGGCAGGCTCGAGGGAAGAAGACGGAGGAGGTAGAAGAGCCGAAGACAGGAGAACAGAAGACATAAGAACAGAAGACAGAAGAACAGAAGACAGAAGAACAGAAGACCGGAAGAGCAGAAGATCGGAAGAGCAGAAGAACAGAGAAGAACAGAGAAGAACAGAGAAGAACACAGAAGAACACAGAAGAACACAGAAGAACACAGAAGAAGAACACAGAAGCACAGAGAAGAACAGAGAAGAAGAACACAGAAGACCAGAAGAACACAGAAGAACAGAAGGGAAGAACAGAAGAACAGAAGGGAAGAACAGAAGAACACAGAAGAAGATTGCAGAGGGGGAGCGAGGAGGAAGAGACAGAGAGGAGGAAAAGAAGCAGGAGCAGGAGAGAAGGTGAGTGGCGCGGGGCAGGGCGAGGGGCTGGGAGGAGGGGGGTACTTACAGTTAGGTGGGTCTCAGGAACACAGGAACTCGGGAACTTGGAGGAGCTGCAGCGGCAGGGGGAGCGACCTACCCTTGGGTCAAGGGTCGCTACCACTGTCGCGCAGCGGCCGCCATAAGAGGTAGGAGGGGGGGGGAGGGGTCAGCTGGGGGCGAATGGGAGCTGGGGGGCGGGGGCGTGCAGGAGGTCGCGGCGGGAAAGCGCGAGGGAGGGGGGGGGGACAGGTAGAGTGAGAGGAGCTGGGGGAGGGGGTTTAGGGTGGAGGAGGGTGAGTGTTAGGAGGTTTGGAGATTAGGGAGAGAGATAGGAGTAGGGTTGTGAAGATAGGGGAGGGGGGGTTGTAGAGGTGGGTGAGGGAGAGAGGTAGAGTGAGAGGATAGGGAGATAGGTAGTAGAGGGGGTGGCGGGAGGGGGGGAGAGATAGAGAAATAGATAGAGAAAATAGATAGAGAAGTCGATAGATAGGGAAATAGATAGATAGACAGATAGGTAGGTAGGAGGAGGTGGAGAGTGGGGGAGTTAGATAGTGAGATAGGGAGCTAGAGAGATAGGAAGATAGGAGGAGTGAGGGAGGTAGATAGCGAACGGGTTAGCTAGGGGTGAGAGAGGGGGAGGCGAGTGAGGGAGGGGGATGAGGAAGGAGCAGGAGGGCAGGCTCGGGGGAAGAAGACGGAGGAGGTAGAAGAGCCGAAGACAGGAGAACAGAAGACAGAAGAACAGAAGACAGAAGAACAGAAGACAGAAGAACAGAAGACCGGAAGAGCAGAAGATCGGAAGAGCAGAAGAACAGAGAAGAACAGAGAAGAACACAGAAGAACACAGAAGAACACAGACGAACACAGAAGAACACAGAAGAAGAACACAGAAGCACAGAGAAGAACAGAGAAGAAGAACACAGAAGACCGGAAGAACACAGAAGAACAGAAGGGAAGAACAGAAGAACAGAAGGGAAGAACAGAAGAACACAGAAGAAGATTGCAGAGGGGGAGCGAGGAGGAAGAGACAGAGAGGAGGAAAAGAAGCAGGAGCAGGAGAGAAGGTGAGTGGCGCGGGGCAGGGCGAGGGGCTGGGAGGAGGGGGGTACTTACAGTTAGGTGGGTCTCAGGAACACAGGAACTCGGGAACTTGGAGGAGCTGCAGCGGCAGGGGGAGCGACCTACCCTTGGGTCAAGGGTCGCTACCACTGTCGCGCAGCGGCCGCCATAAGAGGTAGGAGGGGGGGGGAGGGGTCAGCTGGGGGCGAATGGGAGCTGGGGGGCGGGGGCGTGCAGGAGGTCGCGGCGGGAAAGCGCGAGGGAGGGGGGGGGACAGGTAGAGTGAGAGGAGCTGGGGGAGGGGGTTTAGGGTGGAGGAGGGTGAGTGTTAGGAGGTTTGGAGATTAGGGAGAGAGATAGGAGTAGGGTTGTGAAGATAGGGGAGGGGGGGTTGTAGAGGTGGGTGAGGGAGAGAGGTAGAGTGAGAGGATAGGGAGATAGGTAGTAGAGGGGGGTGGCGGGAGGGGGGGAGAGATAGAGAAATAGATAGAGAAAATAGATAGAGAAGTCGATAGATAGGGAAATAGATAGATAGACAGATAGGTAGGTAGGAGGAGGTGGAGAGTGGGGGAGTTAGATAGTGAGATAGGGAGCTAGAGAGATAGGAAGATAGGAGGAGTGAGGGAGGTAGATAGCGAACGGGTTAGCTAGGGGTGAGAGAGGGGGAGGCGAGTGAGGGAGGGGGATGAGGAAGGAGCAGGAGGGCAGGCTCGGGGGAAGAAGACGGAGGAGGTAGAAGAGCCGAAGACAGGAGAACAGAAGACAGAAGAACAGAAGACAGAAGAACAGAAGACCGGAAGAGCAGAAGATCGGAAGAGCAGAAGAACAGAGAAGAACAGAGAAGAACAGAGAAGAACACAGAAGAACACAGAAGAACACAGAAGAACACAGAAGAAGAACACAGAAGCACAGAGAAGAACAGAGAAGAAGAACACAGAAGACCGGAAGAACACAGAAGAACAGAAGGGAAGAACAGAAGAACAGAAGGGAAGAACAGAAGAACACAGAAGAAGATTGCAGAGGGGGAGCGAGGAGGAAGAGACAGAGAGGAGGAAAAGAAGCAGGAGCAGGAGAGAAGGTGAGTGGCGCGGGGCAGGGCGAGGGGCTGGGAGGAGGGGGGTACTTACAGTTAGGTGGGTCTCAGGAACACAGGAACTCGGGAACTTGGAGGAGCTGCAGCGGCAGGGGGAGCGACCTACCCTTGGGTTAGCACTGTTTGGTGATTGATTGTATGGTATGGTTGGTGTGCAGATTGTTGCAGAGTTACTTCTTGAAGGGGGCCTTGTTTTGGCAGGGGTTGCAGTCCCATATCTTGGCCTGAGGGTCTGTTTGTGTACCTGCTGTTGACCTAGAGGGGATGACATCGTTGACCCTTGTGTTTCCTCTGAGGGTAGTTCCTGGGATGTTGCTGCTGATGGTGTCATTGTCCGGTCTGCCTCCTGTGCTGTGGTGGGGGCCTCCTGTCCTGTGTGGGTCTTAGACTGGGTTTGTACCAGCTGCAGCAGTGCTCCTGCTATGCTGGACATTGTGGTGTTGTGCTGTCCACTGCTCCATGGCCTCTTGGTGGTGTTCCTGCTGCATCCTCTGACTGTGCTCCAGGGTGGAGACTATCTGTGCCAACCTGTCATGGGTATGCTGGTAGGCCCTCAGGACCTCAGAGATTACCTCCTGGGATGCAGCATCCATCCTGTGGCCTCCCCCCTTGGCCACTGAGGCCCTCCCACTGGGCCCAGCCCCCTGTGCCAGTGTCCCCTGCACAGGTCTGGTGGTGCCACTTGTACTGGGGCCATCGTCTTCCTGCCTGTTGGTAGGGGGTGACTGTGGTCTCTGTACCTGTGTTCCACCAGTCTGTGGCCTGGATACACTGGTGTGGGGATGGTTGCCCTGGGCTGATGTTCTTGCCTGGGTGGTAGGGGTGTCAGTGGTATCCTGGGTAGGGCTGCTGCATGGTGACAGTCCAGGACTGTGTGAGGGGCCAGCCTGCTCATCAGTGTCCATGGATCCTTCCCGAGTGTCCTATGAGGTGTCTCTGTCTCCCTGGGGGGCACTGGCACTCCTTGTCCTGTCTGTTAGGGTGGCATGGGTGGTGGTGTCTGTTGGGGGAAATGGACCTGTCTGTTACAAATGTATGATCGGATGGGGTGCACAGTGCTGGGCTGTTTTGTGCAGGTGTGACATTTTGGGGCCATGCAGGGTGCCTTTGTGAGTTTTGCACCACATTTTGCTTAGGATGTAGAGTTGCATTGTGGGAGGTGTAGTGCCATTGTGAATCCTTGCAGGGGTAGGTGGCTGTGCACAGGGGGAGGGATGTGGGCCAGTTAGTGGGTTTGTGGTCATGCAGGGGGGTGGATTCAGTGGCTGTGGGCTGGGTGGGGTAGTGGTCATGGTGGGTGTTGGTGAGGTGGGGTGGTGCATGCATTCCAGGTGTGAGTTAAATTGGGTAAATGTAGATGACTTACCCGAGTCCATTCCTCCAGTGAGTCCAGTGAGTCCCTCAGCGTGCAGGATGGCCAGTACCTTTTCCTCCCAGTCGGTGTATTCAGGTGGTGTTGGTGGAGGTCCTCCCCAAGTCTTCTGGACTGCAATGTGGTGCCTGGATGCCATGGCCCTGACCTTCCCCCGCAGGTCGTTCCATCTCTTGTGGATGTCGTCCCTGGTGCGGGGATGGTGTCCCACTGCAATGACCCTGTTGACAATTGTCTGCCATAGCTCCATCTTCCTGGCGATGGGTGTATGCTGCACCTGAACCCCGAATATTTGTGGCTCGACCTTCAGGATCTCGTCCACCATGGTCCTCAGTTCCCTTTCTGTGAAGTGTGGATGTTTGAGGGGTGACATGGTGGGTGTGGTGAATGGTGTCGGGCTGGAATCGCGGTGAGGGTGCTCTTCTGTGGGTTGTGTGAATCTCGTGTATAGTGGCATTCGGTGTCTGCTTCTGTGCTCCCTGTCTTCATTGGCCTAGTTTTGTTGCAAAGGATTGTGGGTGTGTCTGTGAGTGTTTTAAGGTGTTGTGGATGTGTGTCAGGTGTGTGGGTTTCTAGCTTATGCACTTCTTGCTGTTGAGTCCACTTGCCGCCCGTGGCGGTTGGCACCGCCAATGGCCGTTCGACTTCCACTGACTACCAAGGTGATTTGTGCATTATTATTTGGAGGGCAGGATGTGGGTGTGCTCGGCAGTGGCGGGGTGGAAGGTCCAGCATTTCCACCGACAGGGTCCTGGTGGTGACTGGTGGACTGGTGATTTTTGGCGGGATTTTGGTTCATTATATGGCTGGTTTCTATTCACCGCCAATGGCGGTCTTCTGTTCACCGCCACCATGGTGGTCGGTGGTGTTTACTGCCGTTTTCATAATTACCACCAAAGTCTTAAACCTCCCGAGGGGAGGTGTGAGAAGGAGAAATATTGTTTTCCCCAATTTTTCCCTCTTTCTTTGTGTACAGCATTCTGCAGCACACAAATGAAGAGAACAATGCCTGGCATAATTTTTATTGTGCAGGAAGGTGTCCCTTCCTGCATAGAGACAATACTGTCTGCGATGCAAGCATCCTTGCAACATGGTGCAAGGATGTGTGGGTCGACGCTAGGCAGCCCAGTGTGCACCAGCCCAAGGGGAGAGGACAGGATTGCACATTATCTTGTAGGTACAGCCCATACCTCCCCTTTCCATGTGTCACAGGACAGCACAGCTAGGTGACTTGTAGTGCAGCTCAGCACCACTTACCTTTGGTGATTGGACCCCCATGTTTTTCCTTTGTACTGTGAGACTTGTTTTGGTGACTCATGCTGTGCATTCCACTACACGTGCCACTCTACAAAGATGGAGCTGGACTGGTGCTCCACTTCATACATGTAATGTAGTAACGTGAATGAGCATGACTGGGCTGTGCAACATGTGACTGGGAAGTGTGACTGACATTTCTGATCCACTTAATGGGACATGATCCAGATTCCTGCCCCTTACCCTGCACAGAGCACCGTGGTGCACTGTGATATAGCTAGTGTAGTGAATCCTATTTAGTTTTAATGGGAATCTGGAGTTTGCTTAGCCTTCTGGCTTGCAGGCCTGTGTCCCCATCACCAAGTGACTTTTAACCTACTTAGCTTGCTCTGTTTTAGCACATTGATGTAACTATTTTTTCCAAGATGCTATGCTTATAGTTAGGAAGATGTTTTAGTTTCATATTATCAGTGCCATTCGTTAAAGATGTCACTACCAGCAACAAAGATAAATTAGATACGTAGGTATTCACATTATGTACTTTCCTACTTTCGTGTGCCAGTAACATAATGTACCTTTTCAGGGAATTGTTTATATAATGGCCGCCCCAAGCATGCCTTCTTATCTATTGTTTGTGAACATACCTGCTTCAGGGTTCCAACCAGATCTGTATAAATACATCTCACACAGAGAAGATAATCAGAGGGACTCCTAGCAGATGCAATTGACGCTATCTATGCTACACGTCGCCTTGATGCTGACCTAGTCTTTAAGTCCCCACGGAGTCTGATCTAGAGACCTCATTCCAAGGTAACTAGGGTTGGGGGACTCTTCTCATGCACATGGTACTGGCAGATTAGGTTTAACACACCTAGCTCTCTTTAGGTTAGAGATTAAGCTCATCTTGCTAGGGTACTAGGGACTATTTCACATCTATTTCACATAACATGTTCTTGCAAGATGGTGGGGTCTTTGTATTCATGACTCTTCTTTTTACCATTCTGTTTCTTACATTGTTCATTATCCTAATCATTGCAGCCCATGCAACTTATTGTAGATTGCAGTCTTGTTTATAAAACCTATTGAAAACATTACTGCATCTCCTTCACTGCCATTGTCTGATTGAGAGAATGTGTTCATGTGAGAAAGGGGATATTCCCATTTATACAATCATAAGAGGGACAGGGAGAATCAATGGTCCAGTGTACACCCTCCCTAACAATCTTGAGTTGACTTACTCAGGAAAGTTTCCTACCCCGTTTCGGGAACGCGGCCCCGGAGTAGGTCTCCGGACACAAACTGACGCATGAGCATATTCAACGTCAGCCTAGTGGCACACCTTGTCCCATGGAGTCTCGTCCGTAATTTAGGATAGGCTCTTCTAGATCACATCCATCTGATGTGAAACTTTTGTGAGTAAGTCAACTCGTTTTTGTGTTCCTTTTGATTTTTCTATTTTCGGTGTTATTTTCACAGAGTTTATATTTAAGTTCAGGAGAAGTTATTGTTTGTTTGGTCTTGAAGAAGCACCATATGATTCGATAGGACTGCTGTAAGGCATGAAACATGTTGACCTTTTTTGGTGGAAGCAAGTTCCTTCAACCAAGTTTGCAGGAGAGTGTGGGTACATTATTTCCTTTTTACTCTACAATGTTTTTTAATCTTGTCCGCGCCATATTCAATAAATTGGGGTTAGGAGGTTCCCGAAGCAATTTGAACTTTTTTGTCCTTTCTGTTCTGTTTTTTCTTGGTCTTTGCAAGTAGGTTTAAATTTACTCCTATGTGCTTTTCACCTCGGCACACACTATCAGTCAAGATCTTCGGCAAAGAGCCCCCCCTGTGGGGCCCGTCAGATATTGCAGTGCCAGTCTGACGAGGAGCAACCCTATGATGAAGCATGACATCTAATAAGATCTGTGGGGGTTTCAGCTTCTACATAAAGGGGTGCCTGGCAGTATTTCCTCTTATATATTTTTTTGAACAGTGTATCTTTGTTAAATATCACAATTTCCATTTAACCACAACCTCCCTGCGATGTCGCACTCTTGAGTCCATGCATAAAGGCTGCCACAAATCATGTTTCACTGTTTGGGTTTTTGGTGAGGTACTGCTTGTGAGCTGGGAGGGTTGGGATGACAGTTGCAACTTGTTATAGGATTGGCCTAGTCACCTAAAAACATAAGTACTGTCATCCTTAAACCAGCAGTCTTGCCTAGATCAAGAGTCAAACTACAACACTAACTGCAGTGCATGACATGATCTCTTTGCCCGCATTGCCCCTTGTAAACATTTACCCTGTGTTTGGGGTTGTTCCTTGTGTGCTGCACTGTTGTGTCATGGGACTCCAGCCACTAGCTCATCTGGGATGACAGCTGCTACCCCCTTTTCCAAGGCATCCAGCTCCTCCTGTGGCATAGGGCTCCCACCTCCGGTCTGCATTGCTGCTTTCAGGTTGTTGGCCAGTTTATCCTTCGTACGCCACTTGTACCCATGCCAGCATTTCCTGCAATGGGAGACGGTCCTCTTTGCTTTTCCCACACTGTTGACTATAGAGTTCCAAATGGTGTCTTTCCTCCTTAGTGACAATTTTAAGGTGACAAAGAGCTGATGTTGGTGCTATGTCACCTCAGTGATCAAGATGTCATTCTCCTCACAGAAATTCCTCTTCCTCTTCCCCTGGTAGTCTGTCTGGACAACCTGGCAGCGCTGGGGGTGTTTTTCATGCTTCTGCTGCCTGCTCCCTGCCCCATCGCTGACTTCTGTGAATTATACCATTTTCTTCAGAGAATGTGTTATGTTTTTGTACTGTTTTTTGACACATTCTGGACTCCGAAGTGACACTGGGCCGATTTGCGCCACTTTATGTGCCGCAAGTCAGACCTGCGTCACTTTTGCAGCAGAAGCATCATATTCCATTATGACATGGCACGCAAGGGTGCGTTACTTTTTTGGATGCAGGCAAGATCCTTAAGTCATATTGCACCATATTGTAAATACAACACATCCATGGCGTAGGATTCTATTGCACTAAAGCTCAAGTTTTTTTGATGCATCACTGCCGTAATGCAGCGATACGTCAGTTCTTGTAAATGAGACCTTATGTGTTGATGCTCTTTGTTTCTCCTTATGATTAACATGCCTCTCATCCACAAGTTTAAATGCTCTGGCTATAGATCACAGCAATGATTCCTGGCACTCAGGGTTTTTGCCACTGTTCTTCTTCTGTGTCGAAGGGAAGAAAACTGACTTCTGGTGGAGGATGATTTGTCTGTAACTTGATCCAATAATTCCCAGAGAAACTACATCTGATGCTTGTACTTTCCTGTGTAATAAAATGTACCTAGAAAGACGGCTGAGGAAAAGATAAGATATAAAATCACTCTATCCATAAAGGGCTACTTAAGTAGTGATTACCTTTGATGTCTGATGTATTTTTTAAATTTACAATATACAGGTCTACAAAGTTCCCAAACAGTGTTTATCAGTGGTATTTTTAATTTTACAATACAATTTTCTATTAAAGACAGATGGAGTATTTGCAACCAATGCATCTAATTTACCTTAGGTGCAATATTTCATTAACCTTTTTCTTCTCAATCATGTATTCCTGAACAACTACGTTTAAGCGGAGATACATTGCTAAAATTTGTTAAAGGCGACATCAATATTTATTCTGGCTCCTACTTTGTCCTAAAAAGACATGTAAAGGCTAAATCAAATGTACCCCAGAACACTACATTTCCAGCATTTAGTTCTTGGCAAGGGTGCCAGAACTATGGTAGTCACCCAACAATGGCAACAATGAAACAGTGCACGAAGAGAAAGTGGCCAGACTAGCAGGTGTGGAAAGATGAAGAGCGCAGTCTTAATGACAGAGGAGGCATATGGGATGGTGATCTAAACAGGGATTTGCATTGTTCAGGGGCAGTTTGGAATCTGCTGAGAGAGAAGTGCAGGTACTAATCTGCAGTGTGTATGGAATAAAGTGAAGGGGAACAGGAACATGTTAGCGAAATGCCTAAGTTCATGTTACATGTTATCCTTTAACTCTACGAGTGATATCAAGACTGGAATTAAAGATGCTGGCTGGTATCTCCCCAAGAGTTAGCACAGATTATGAGCTAAATCCCCCTGAATGGAGAATACTATGCTAGATTCTAAATTACTGAGCCAATTAAGGCATATTTTCCTGATTCCAGGGAATTTAACGCATATTTTAAATACCTGCTTTTGGTAAGTAGTAAAAAGTAGGCCAGTAGGGCAGTGGGGTGGGGCAAAGTGGGATTTGAGGAGAGGGGAGGCCGTACCCTCTTTGAAACGAGCATTGGATGCTCCCCACATAATGCTCAATAGGTGGGAGAGGGTTCGGCTCGAACTCTAACTACAGCCTCTACCTTTCTTCTAGCCATTGGGATACTGTTTCAGGCCACTCGTAATGGATATTTCACTATAATAACCCAGAGCATCAAGAAATGCTGCCAGTAAAGCTGAGATAGATCCATAGGAAAATAATGAGGCACAGTAAGCTCAATAAGCTAAAGCCAAAAAGAGAAAGCGACCACAAGAACCGATTCAACAACTCAGTGACTAAAGCACAGAATGAAAGGCCTAATCCACCCCGGTGACAGAACAGGGGCTGCTGATAAATGTCAGACATAATCACATAGCTGTATGGAGATGAAGATGGATTTCTCAAAGCTTGAGTTCAACTCTGTGCAGCTCTGGTTGGTCAATTTATCACCTCAAACTCACAAACGTGGGAAATGCATGCCGGAAACAGAATGCAAGAGAGAAGCAATGCAAACCCCCTGGAACCGAGCAAAGAACGCATCTGTTGTCGAATTATGATAGAAAGCATGCAAATTGACAAGGTAAACGTAGTGTTAGACTACAGTAAGCAAAGCAGAGCATAGGTATTGAGGGTTCACAAACTGTAATGTTCAGGTATAAGATGTCTAAATCCTAACATCCTTGACCGAAAGAGAGTGTTTATATTTGTTTCCCTCACATGTAGACCTAAAACGGCAACGGAAAAGATAACAAGAAGTGGGTATTTAACTAGGGTTTCCAAGCCGGACTCTCTGAAAATAACCAAAACTCTGCCATTTGTCACATTTCACAAACAAATGAAAAAAAGCCGAGAAGACTGGAAGTATTAGATAAGCTGCTCTTTGGAAGCAGGTGTTAATGTAGATCATGGACAGACTGATAGCAGGAATGGATAGAATCCTGATAGTATACACGCCCTATATCCTGCTAAAACAGAGGAGGATAGAAAAACGAGAACAAAGAGATTGAATCACAACACAAGTATATCCCACGTATTTATTAATATGTGTAGTAGTATTCTAATTCACATACTCAGTCGCATACTCAAGATGAATATTCAAGGAATATTCAGTCACAGTCTGTACAAGTAGTAAGTTTATGCTCTCTTTGGACATTTACTGAAAAGGAGGGGCAAATTCACAAAGGTATTCATGAGTACATTAAGAATTAATTCTGCCATACAACCTCACATATTCATAAATTATTTTATATATTGGCCTTAAAATAGTTTCAGAATTCAGTTGCTGCTATAAAAAATGTATGGTCCACAAAGGTGACCATTCTTGCTGTGGGTACCTATTAATACGAAAAAGGCTAGCAGACCATAAAGAACATGTAGGTCAGAAGGGGTTGAATTTGGAGAACTAGAAGGCCGGTGATTTTTCATGATAGACTCTGTAGAAGCTAGTTAAGACTCTATAAATAACCCTGAGGCAGCCAGTGAAGGCACTGAGAACTGGAATAATAAGTGCTTTTCTTGCTGAGCCTCTGACCATGCAAGTACCTACATTGTGCATCAGCTGCAAGCAATGAAGATTTGTTTTTCGGAGTCATGGTAAATGTAATTGGCAAAACACACTCTTTAAAGAATGAGGGCATTGAGCGCTGTAATACGCAAGTTGGTATCAATGACTGGGAGGATTTTTTTGTAAGAATACTGAGTTGAGCAAAACTGATGTGGTTGAATTTCAGAGCTAAGCCTTTAGAGAATGTAATTCAGCAGAAGCATGACATCTAATTGGATGTGTGGGCTTGTGCTTCTAACAGTAGGGTTCTCCTGTGTCTTCTTTCCGCTTCCTACTGGAACAGTGTGCCTTATACTTGCATGTTCTAGGATCCACTTTCTTTTCCATCACATGGTCACACTTTTTTCTATACTCCGTTCCATGGTCTTTTTCCACCATATTTGAGTCCCTACTTTTTTGATGTGGTTGCGGTATTGGCTTTTATTCTTCTCACAGGGCTACATTTACGGTTGGATATCATGTCTTCAATAAAGTAATACATCTTGTTAGCACGTCTTTCCTTAATAAATAAACTTACAAGGAGATGCGAATAGGTTGATGAACCTTTTGACTCGCAATTAAGATGTTTTTAGCATAGCTCCAGTATATAATCAGTAGCCAATGCACCATATCAATAATCAGCAACAACCAATAAAAGTAATAATCAATAGAGTCAGTAATTATCACACACCATAACCTTTCAGTCATGAATAACCACACCATTTAGTAAAAGGTTGAATATTTATTTCCCTATATTAACAATGCTAAGATCATGTGGATTAATCTCAATATCAAATGATACACATACAGAAGCTATACTGGCTGTCCAAAGCTGCAGAAGAAACGTAATCTAATCAAAGCTTGAACTACAACACATTCTAAGGTTATGGTGCAAATTAATAACAAGGTCAACTGCATCAAAGTAATTACATACATTCAAATTCAGCAGAGAAATCCATCAAGCATTATCCCTCTTAGTATAACTTCATTAGTGTGGATCTTTAACTACCATCAGATTTGAATCAGCATGTTGGGCTTCATGCAAAATAATTTAGTGACACAAATGTGGAAAAACATCTAACTATGGCTCTATCAAAACAGTGCAGTTGGTATCTAGAAAGGAAAAGCAAATACACATGATAGTCAACAGTCTAATTCATAATACCTATATATCAGCAAGCAGAGTGAATCTTCGTCCTCAGGACATCAGTCGATCTGCAAGGCATTCAGGATTCAGCATCAAAGTTCAGAAAACGTAAAGTCTTTAAGCATTACAGTTAAGCATGTCTCTTGTCAAGACACACAAGAAATATTGACCTTTTGGCCAGCAAGAAAATGAGCAATGACGGTAATAGCAAAATGCAGAATGCTGGGTTTTTCTCAGTGCAGTGTAGTTAAATCAAAGCTACTAAAACTACTTCCTAAATCCCTATTGGTCAGTTAATTGCATGTTCACACTTTGTCCAATAAAACTACAATTCCAAATCTATGAGTCCTACCATTACTCTGTTCACATGTCATTGATTGGTTGTCCTGCAATGTCCTCATCATCCGGCTTGTCAGGGAACAATATTGTTGCAGCTTCTATTTGTTCTCCTCCTGATAAAGTCAGTCTCACACGTATTAAACACAAAATGTTATGTTAGTAAGAACAGCATCTTTGAGCAGTCGATTCTCATGAGCAAGCTTCATTAATGAACACATTTCAACAATACAATAAAATCACAGTTTCACTCTCTAGGACAGCCATTTTTTAAAAACGTTAAGAAATACAGCTTTGACATGAGGCCTGGCAACTAGGCCAAGACACTCACTAAGATAAGGCCTACAATTAATACAACTGAAGCATAATGCATAACCCTTAATATGACATATTACTACATTATTCAAACACATATTCAACATTTCACAAGATTAATTTACTAGTAAGTACACTTTGTGAATATTGGCTGCCACTCATCGTAATCACATTTTCAACTGCATGCACTATTTTTCTAGGTTATTATATTTTCTACACAAATCACGTATTCAGAATACATTAACAGTCATTAATAATTTTATTAATACACATGCCCTAGCAATCTTGACCAGTACTATAAACTTGTTTCTGTACTTTACAGCCTTTAAAAAATCACATTAGTGACAAAATACGTGTTGGTTGTTAATGAGCAAATTGATAACAAAGGACTGATTCTACATGTTTGGAATTGTTGGCACCGCAAACCTGCAATAAAGAAGAATTTGCTTTTCAAGAAAGACTGGACCAGAATCTTTGTGACTTCAAACGTATACAAACAATATCTACTGGGACTGATATTGAGTGCTGTGGTTAGACCTTGCCACTTTTTATGATTTTGCATTGGATTTGCTTCACTTTTTTGGCATAGGCTCAACTAAAAATCAATTTTGTTGTTTACTAAGCCACACAAAGCCACTTTGCATATGGGTCATGGGCTTACTTCAGGATCAAAGCTTCTCCCTAGACTACCTGAAGGGATGAGGGCTGCGGAGCTCCTGAAGACCGTCAGTGAAAAAGTGATGTGAAAATACTTTTAAATGCATACAAAACTCAATGAAGGCAAGGTAATGGGAGGGGGATTTCCTCCCTGGAGATAATTAACTGTACCAGGAGACAGTAGAACAAGGACATTGTTAAATTCAAATTGGTGGAATGAGTGGGTAGTGTTTTTATTTAAAAATAGGTAAAATATAATCAAGAATGTTTTTATTATAACAGATTTCATTACTTTTCTGTTTGTGCATCATGTAGGGGTTGTAGTTTAATGATACTGTTTATTTTAATAATTAAGTTTTCTTTACAATACAATATGTTTTTGTGCAATTCTGATGTATTTGTTGCGTTATAAAATTTATTTTGTTTTTACAGTTTTAATATCTTTGAGATTTTCAGATTTTTTTGTTTATGGAATAGCTTTATTGTTTATTTTATTCCTGTGTGTTGTATTTGAACCCACCCACATGTGCACTTTCCAAAACGTTTGAAAATGGGATTAGGATAGAAAACGCAGGACCTTCCATATATGCATTTTTTAAATATCTGTTGGGCTGGCATAAGAAGATTAAGACAAAGATTTACCAAGATTTATGTAGGGGTTGACTCATTTTTTCTGGTGCAGCCCTGATGCAAAATCATTTGTGGCATTTATTGAGCCACATAAAGCCGCTTTATGTGACTGTGACAGGGCACCGAAGCCGGCAAGGATCGGGGCAATCCCTGAGTCCCCCTTCGGGACTCACAAGAACAGCTTTCCGTCAAGCATGACGGAGCATGCTGATGTCAGTGGGAGTCGCGGGGACAAGATGCCGGAAGAAGAAGGAAGCGGGAGAGAGGATTGGGAGAAGGCGGAGGCGAAGGAGCCAAAGGAACCTTGTGAGCAGGAGAAGAGACACGGACCAGAAAACAACAAACGCAGGAAGAAGACGGGTGCACCGCGCGGAATAAGAGTGAGGAGACATGACTCAGCAGGAGAGAAGGGAGCGAGCAGAAGAATCAGCCACATCCAGGTACGTGGCTCTCGCAGGTACGGGACCGTTTATACAGTTCACTTTGCAACTTAATGGGGATGTCTGCGGGGAAGCGGGGAGATGGTCTGGGCAACTGGGAACCACACTACTAAAGTGAAAGAGGGCCAGGCCCTCTTAGAGGAAAGGCAACAACACCACATTTTCAGTGAACACTGGTGCTTTGCTTGATTGTCTGTACCATTACTGCACTTTGTTTACTGATAAATTAAATTTCCCATATGAGCAAGATGTAAGTCTCGAAGAGCTAACACTGAATCACGTACATAGCGCGACACACACCTATCTTTTGGGCAGCACGGTTTTTCTCATTTAGGGACACACCAAAGAAGTGACTCAGCTGACTATTATCGTTCCTTTACTAACCCCCACCACTAAATCAAACACTCCCATCTTAAGTGTACAAAATTAACCTAATATAAAAATTTAAAAAAAGAATACAGCAACAGAAGTGGATATGGAAAATATACGTATCTGATATAGACTTCTTGTCTTCTCTTCTCTCCTTCTCTCGCTGGCGATGTGGGAGCTGACAATAGGCGAAGCTTGTACCTGTGAAAAAGAGAGAGGGAGAAGAGATTATCAGGGGACAGAAGACCAATACTTGAAATAAAATCCTATCCTCTTAATGGACTCTAGAAAGCAAACGCAAAGCATCTAACCTTCTGGTGGGAAATAAAATAATCAGTTTGTTTCAAATCCCCAGTAACGTCTATGTGTATACCTACGGAAAGTTACTCAGATCTTCCTGAAACAGGAATAGTCCTTTCACAGTGACTTTGCCTAGATTAGTAAATACAAAATAACCTACTCGGTGTATAGTGTTGCTTTGGTAATTCTGTGTCGGGTACGAATTACATGGGTGGAGCATGGGCATTCATATGCATCTTCCCATGTATTTTGACACAAACCTAGATTTACGAAGATGTGTAATCTTTGGTTTGCACCAAAATGGTGCATCTACTCGACTGAGGATTCATGAGGGGAAATGTCCTTATTTTTCCCTGTTACTTTCCGTTTCCCTTAGTGCTCCATCCTGCAGCACACATAGAAAGAGGAATATGCCTCTAAGCTGTTTTTGTGCAGAAAGGTATAATTCTGGCACAAAGAACAATCCTTCCTGTAACATATACACCATTGCATGTTGGAGCTGGGCAGCTTCAAGTGTGCCAGTGCAGTGAAAAAGCTGAAGAGCACCATACCTTAGTAGAGATGGCTCTCTTCAGCTCTCTCATGTTCATGAAACACAGTGCACCAATTTTGCTTACTCTCCTGTGTTGAGTGAACTTTTAATAAATATGCACCCTTGTCTGATCCCACACACCCAAAGTATGCACTTTCTCCAGCGTTAGTTAAACTGGAGTTAGAAGTGAAAATCTGGCCACTACCCTCCAAAGTATGCCTTCTCCACATTGCTTGTTACACTGGAGTCAAAATAGTAAATCTGCACCCCTCCCAATGTATGTACTTTGATAGGAGTTGGAATAGTAAATTCACACCCCAGTGTATGCACTTTCCTTATTACTTGTTAAATAGTAGTTCAAATAATGATTAATCTCCCTTCCAATCAACCTATTGTTTGTAGTTAGCTCACTAAATCGGACCACCAGAATGTACGCACTTTCCCGTGTTTGTTCAGCAAGAGTTAGAATATTTAATTTGACCACCTTCCCCCAATTTATCCCCTTTCCCCAAGTTTGCTAGAATAGTAAATCTAACATCCTCGCAATGGAGGCATGTTACCCAGTGTTTGAATGATTGTTAGGCTGAAGAAGATTATTGTGCATTTTACTCTATTCTTGTTGAATTTTAATTATAATAGATTTTTTTTAATTGTTTATTTTATAAAACATTTTTTGGATTGGAGTTCAGTTACTATATGGTACTTTATCCTTGATTTTTATAAAGATATTCTAAGACCATTTAATTAAAAATTATGTTTTTTAAATATGTTTAATTCATTGTAAAATTGTATTTTTGAATTAGTGATGTTTCTGAATTTAAAAAATATTCATTGTTGTTATATTTTGTATCTATTATTTATAATTAGTTAATATTTTTAACATCTTTTTTCATTTTTCAATGGCTGAATAATTAAATGTTTATGTGTTGTTTTATTCTTTGAAATAAATTGCAATCATTCTGTTTTTATCTAAGAAATATTTTAGATGAATACATAGTAATTAGAAACGTTTTCATAAAATTATGTTTATTTTTTCATTTGCTAATGTAATTAATGTTTGTAAGTACATATATTAACACATTTTAATGTATTGTTAAAAATAATGCTTTTAATTGAAAATTCTAACACCATTAATTACAATTAGATATGTACTTACCATCACAGTTATATTTTGGACAACAATGTATTTGACATCATTATTGTTGTACTTTAACATACAGGAATGTAAAGTTAATTTTTTTGTGGTTGATGTTTTAATCACTATCGAACATACAACTTAGTGTCATTCCAAATACATATCAATCAATCAGGATTTATAAAGCGCAGCTAATCACTCAATAGGATATCCAGGTGCTTGCAAGTCCAGAAGGTTTATTCAAACAGCCACGCCTTCAGGGCCATTTGGAATTCTGGAAGTGAGGTGATGGTCCAGAGATGCATGGGGTTCTAGGTTTTTACTGCACTGTGAGAGAAGGAGCATCCTCCACTTCTGCTTCGGTAGATGAGGGGAGTATTGACAAGTAAAAGGGACGCACAGTGTTGTCTTCTCGACAGTTAGTGGAAGTTCAGGTGGTGGTTAAGGTATGCAACTCCTTGGCTGTGTAGAGCCTTGTGTGAGTGGGTCAGCAGCTTGAATTGGCATTTCTTCTGTACGGGCAGCCATTGGAGTTGACTGAGGTGAGCTGTAATGTGGGCTGGCCAAGGAGGGCCAAGGATGAGTCTGGCTGTGGTGTTCTGTATGGTCTGAAGTCTATGTAGGTGGTGTGTGGCGATTCCTCTGTTGAGGGCGTTGCCGTAGTTTAGTCCACTGGTGATGAGGGCCTCTGTCACGGTGTGTCTTGCGTGTAGGGGTTGCCACTTGAAGATCTTACATAGCATGCACACAATGAGGAAGCAGGCAGGGGAAATGACATTGATCTGTGATTTCATTGTGAGCTTGTTGTCAATGATGATTCCACGGTTTCAGGCATGGTCGAGGGAGGTGGTGCGGGTCCTTGGTCTGATGGTCACCAGGAGTTGTTCCATGTGTTGCTGCTATTGCAAAAGATCAGTACTTCCGTCTTGTCCGTGTTCAACTGCAGGCAGTTGTTCTATATCCAGAAATGATGCTTGTCATGCATCTGTGGAAGTCAGTTCTGGTGGTGGAGGGTTTGTCGGTGAGTGAGAGGATGAGTTGTGTGTCGTCCAGGTAGGAAATTATTTTTAGACTGTGGGATCTAACTATGTTGGACAGCGGGGTCATATATGAGCTGAAGAGCGTAGGGCTGAAGGATGAGCCCTCGGGGGCACCGCAGGTGATCTCCTTGGGTTCAGAGGTGACAAACTAAAGGAAATATTTAGAGCTTGGTGAATATGCTACAATGCCATCAAAGTGGCATAGGACCCTGTCTACCAACTTGGAAAGGCTGATGGTCACAAATACAAAAAATGCCCCATAACCTGGTATAAAACTCCCCGGGCATCAAGGACAGAAGTCTTCAACAAGGAGGTGAAAACTTTAAATATATGCATTGTAGTGTACCAGTGCCCCAAGATACATGCCTCTGCTGCCCTGGTAAAACAGAGTAGAGCCCGCTAAACTCTAGATGATGCCCTCAGTATCCTGAAAAGTCTACTGTAAAACATGTTGGCACTAGACTAGGACTGTCCTTATTATAGCTACTGGGGAGTTTGGGCATTTAGGGAAATTACATCTGAAGACATCACTTTGAAAGGTAAAACAGTTCTCACTTTGGAAGTCTTAATGGAGAGTGTCCTGCTAGTTTGAACTGAATGACGCTGAAATCATATGGAGTGGAGAGCTGCTAATTGCATCCTTATTTTTGGAACCTTATGAGGTGACATCATTCTAGAAATGACCATTGTAGTTTTAGAACGTACTTGAATTTAAGGCAGTCTTATTTACCAGATTCATCTCTGTGACCATGAGTTTGAAAGCAGCTTTTCAGGTCAGGAAGCTATCACCATGTTTCCTTAAGGCACATACCAGCCTGGTGATATCATTTTGAGACTTTAGGAGTATGGAAAATACATTGTCTTGATAACACACATAGCAGCTTTCATACAAGATATTTCAGAGGCCCATGTGCAATGAAATATTGACATTAAGCCATCCTGCTACCTTAGCAACATGGCTGATGAAATAAAGTGCACTGAGATGCCTTTTGTAGTAATGACAGCTGCTTTTTGTGCTCTCAATATACATGACAAAACAGTAGTTGTGATTGTTTCCGCATTGAGTACACACACAGTTCCTATTGACTGAAATGATTTTGTATTATAAAGAAATCACAGTATACAGTCTACAATTCTCCTTGGATAGTTTGCTTTTCTGTTTTATGGGAGGTCTGCATCCAGAAGGGGTGAAAATAGAGTGACAGCCAGGACTTTTTTTATCTTCTCCTTTGAACAATATCACTTTCATATTACCTGATTTTATTTGCAAGTGACTGATCTTCATGCAATTTTGTATTAGATCCAAGTAAGTAGTGAGGAGCTGAAAATAATGTGAAGACTGAGACAGGTAAGTTTAAGACTAAGGGCTGGATTTAGAGTTTGGCGGAGGGGTTGTCACAACGGTGCCAGATATCCCATCCGCCAAAATACAAATCCCATTATATCCTATGGGATTTATATTACAGCGGGTGGGATATCCATCACTGTCAATCTGAGGCTGCTAATGCTGTTGACGAGGTATGCAGTGTTGCTGTCATTGGGTCCCTTGATGTGGAAATTTAGGTCATAGAGGAAGATGTAGTCCTTTGAGACTAAGTTTAGGGTAGCAATGAAGTCTGCAATGTGTTGCAGAAGCTGGAGTGTGGGCCTGGGGGTCAATATGCAGGGTGCCTCTGATGGTTGTTTTTCATCCGTGTGGTACTTGAAGTTGAAATGTTCCATGGGGGTGGTGGTCTTGTTGGTGGTGCACTGTATGGTCTCTTTGTGGATGACGGCTGTTCCTCCTCCCGGCTTGTTGGTGTGGTTGGTGAGTGCTTTTATAACTGTCGGGGATCGCTTTGACAATGTCTGGGTTTGAGCCAGGTCTCAGTGAGGAAGACAATGTCAAGTCCGAGTGTGTAGTTCAGTGGAATGCTTGCATAGTGAACATGTGTTGAGACGGATGGATGTGAGTTTGGTGTTTTTGTACCTGTAGTGTGTTCAGGGCGGAGCTGGTCAGTTGGCTGGTGTGTGTGCTGACACCACCACCTAACACTACCCTCTCCTCACTTTCTCTAAAACCCTCTGAATCATTACAAATGGATGAAACACATGAGCTCTTCCCCCCTTCCAATTCTGTTGAAAAGCATCTACTGTTACTGCTGCCGGATCCAGCATCCAACTGTAATATCTCTTTATTTTATATGTCAGTTTGCTCATAACAAGATCCACTTCCAGAGGACCCCATTTCCAATTTATTCTCCTGAAACAACCCTGATCCAACTTTCAATCACTGAAGCTTCTCAAGAATCTTGAATTCCAATCCGCAGTAAGAGTCACCTTCCCATTCCCAGGTAAATACTCTGCTCTTAGACGTATTCTGTGTTGCAAACAAAAAAAATCAAAGTTCATTCACCAAATCTAACAAACAAAGGAGGCCTGCTGTGCCCTAATCAATTTATATAAGCCACTGCAGAAACATTGTCCAGTTCAACAATACTGCAGTGTCTGTACTGTCTTTCAAAGCGTCTTTGAAACCCAAGAACACATATAGCCCTACAGTCAATTCTAAACACTTTAAGTGGGGATTCATCTCCACACCTGACCACAATTGACAAATCTCCTGAACACCCAAATGTGCACCCCAACCAGATAAAACTTACATCCATCTCCAAGACATAATCCGTAGCTTAACAAACAATGGCTCATACATTCCAAGCCTCCAGATTCTCCAACCACCAATATAACTCTTTCTCTTCCTCTTGATCTAAACTTATCTTGTCACCATACTGTAAGCTCTTTTTGAAGGCTTCTGCTTTCACTCTAGGAAGAGCTTCATAATGTAAATGTCCTTTAAAAACGGCCCAAATTGAAGAAGATAACAATCCTATTAACCACCCTAGATATCTTAAACTCAAATATTCCTTCCTCAATACATACCTTTCTCTTTCTTTATTCTGTTTACTTTTTTCCTTGGCAATAACAGCATTACATTGACCATTTCTATGTTGAAACACAGAAATTCCAAAGTCTGAATCGGCTCCATAACTGACTTTTCCTTGTGTACAATAAAACTCCGGCTAAGGAGTTTTCCTTACCTATTCCAAGTCTTCCTGCAACTCTCCCTGAGGAAAGACACTACTGCCCTTGTTACCTTGATGAAACACCATAGAACAGATGATAGGCCAAAGGGTAGACAGTGAAAACTGGTAAAACTGGTTCTGACACCTGAACTGAAGAAATGATTGACGGATCGTCTCCATTGGAACTGTTAAATATGCATCTTTTAGTGTTTTTTAAGCAATCTCTATAAAGATGCATACCATCCATCTTCAAATACCAGTAAACCATGAATGTATCTCAGGTCTCCAACCATTATCTTTCTTTCTTTTCTACTAGAAACAGAGAGACATATTTACAAGACACTGGTGCATCAACTATGACACTTTTCTTCCGCCCTCTTGTGCTCACCTAACATCACCATGATAGCACCGTATTTACAATATGGCTCACCATGGTGCACATTAGCACAATAGCATAAAAATATTTGATACTATTGAGGTGCATTGTTCGACTAGCGCAGCCAAAAAAATATGGCTCTAGTCCAGCCATATGCACTGGAAACAGTGGGAGCGTCAATTGTTAAAAATGACGGGAAAAAGGGTGGCGTTCCATTTTTCTGATCCTCCTAATGTGGAAACATCCCCCTTGCATACATTATGCTTGGTACAGGTGTAATGTGGTGCAAGGGGTTACAGAGTGGCGCAATGGTTGCGTAAATAAAATGACACTAGGGCGGCTCAAGGAGGCGCTAGGGGTTTCTAAATATGCCCCAGAGTAATTACAAATGCCTTATTTTCTCCCCCACCTGCAAAATTGCTAGTTTTTCCAGCATAATCCTTATCTCTCTATCCACCACTGACTGTTGATCCTTGCTGAAAAGCAGTTCTCTTGGTTCTTGCGCCTGTTTTGGTACTTCTATACATTTGATCTCAAAGTTGTGAATTGTCTCTAGAACCCATGGATCTTTCCGTGATATTTTCCCATGCAGGGATAAAATGTTTCAAGCAGCCTCCTATTCTTCTTTGGAAAAAACAAAAGTAATCACTGTGCTCACCTTAAAATCCTGAATTTCTTTAACCTCACCTTCATACTCCTCTAGACCTTGAAGTCCTTCCCCTCTGGGGATGGAAACCCGTTCCAGATTACAAACCTCTTCCAGAATCTCTTTGGTTGAAATATAGTGGGATCATTGTAAGCCTCGACCAGCAAAAAGTTTCCTTTTGACAGCCCTACCAGAAACACTCCTACCTAAAACACTTCTTATATTACATTGGGCCGTATCTAGTGCTGTGAAGGCCGATACATATTTACTCACACTTTTAACCATATCCTCTTGAAAGAGTAATCGTTTGGGATTCTCACTTGCTTCTTCCCCAGCCAAGTCACCCAACTGTGGATTAATTTACACCAACACCATTTATGTTTGATCTGCATTCAGACCAGCATTAGCACTGATGAAAAACAACAAAGCCCTGTGTCTCCATCCCCTTAACAAATCCAACTCCGTTGAAAGCCCGTTCAAATATTCTTCCTCTGCCATATATAAGATACATGCCAATGGGCCAAAAATATCTAAGAGCTTATCCTGGACCTGCATCAAATTTCTATCCAGACCTTTACACAGATCTCTTCACAAAAGTAAATAATCCTGAAGGCCAAATGGATAGAACACATTTGCAATATATGCCACCACCAGCTGAAACTACACAAAGAACTAGCCATTATACATGGGTATTCTTGCCTAGTCAGCAGTAACAAGTGACAATGGGTTCTGGCCAAACACACCATTTATGAGTTGTTTGCCACCATAGAGATCTTATCCTGGTCTTCCCACACTAAGACCACCCACCTAACTGAATCATGAGGCCTCCGCTTTCCACAGGGAGCTCAGCCTGCACTGAGTACCCTCCTGA
Organism: Pleurodeles waltl; assembly: GCF_031143425.1. Classification (NCBI taxonomy): domain Eukaryota; kingdom Metazoa; phylum Chordata; class Amphibia; order Caudata; family Salamandridae; genus Pleurodeles; species Pleurodeles waltl. The sequence goes on along the minus strand of NC_090447.1, from coordinate 1,474,874,925 downwards.
TTTCAGATCCAATGCATCCAGGACTCTAACTGCCTGTATAGCCTGTGCAAGTACTGGCCCACCTTTAGTGTGGATCATGCAAGTTTGTGTCCACCACACTCTTCCTGGGAAGGTTTCCGTGCCTCAACGCTGAAGGCATCAAAACAGACAGGTCTGAAACCTGCTCTCTGGTCACTGGCTCTCTGGTCACTGGCTGATCTCCCTCTGGACAATACACAACTCGGTATATTCCCTCCTTTGAGTCACTACAATCTTAAGATGCTTACACAGCCTGCACATGCGATTCCTGATCCTCACCCTTCAGTAGTTACTGTAAGCTCTATCACTGCCACCACACCCTCACAGGATGACTGTTTTTCCTTATGAAACCGCAACCTAAACATTGAGGCCCATCTTTATACTTTTTTAGTGCCACATTTGCGTAATTTTTGGATGCAAAAACGGCGCAAACTTGCAAAATACAATTGGATTTTGTAAGTTTGGGCCGTTTTTGCATCAAAAAGCAGCACAAATGTGGCGCTAAAAAAGTATACATGTGGTCCTGAGTGTTCCTTTTACCGAAAGTGACACTCAGGCAGTCCCCACCACAGGAACCACTCTGGGAACCCTGGTCTACCTGTGCTCCATAAGAACAAAATCCAAATCCCCCAACCAAAAATACTTAAGCGCCACTAGGTGAATTGGAAGTGCCAGTGGAAACTATATATGCTTTGCAGGCCCCACTCAGGTTGTTTCCCTGCCTCAAAATTGTCAAGCAGGTGACCAGCCAGGGAGTCTAAAGATCTTCCAATGAAATCTGACAGGTCACCTTGCAGGCACACACTGCCAACTTCCAGCTCACCCAGTGCAGGGAACACCCCCATCTGTTGAGTCCATGCCCACTGAACCTGGACTTCCAAGATTCCTCAGTTTACCACTTTCCTAAGGCTGGATTGCCCAGGGTGCACCAGGTAGCAGTCTACCAGGCAAACCCCCTGGCATCTGACCCTTTTGTTAGCTCAAAGCAACAGCCCCGGACAGAAATGTCTACCACAAGCCCAGACTAATGTATAGGGTTCCTACACTCAAGATAGAGCTCAGCTGGCCACCTGGCTGTGCCACTGGGTGCACCTACCTCCTACACCACAAAAACATGGACATTTGCCCAACTGATACACCTAAAGTGCACCCAGTTGTAGTCTGCCAAAGCAAAGCTCTTGACAGCCACCCTTTGGACAGCCCAAGGCAACCATCCCAGACAGAATTGTTTAGCATTGACCCAGACTCATGCATATTGCCCTCTCGTCACAAGTGGGCAACCTGGTCACTGGTTGTGCCACTGCAAGTGCATCCACCCTGTGCACCATCACACTGAGGGCTGCACCCACCAGCAAAACCAGTGCCCGGCAAGCCAGCATTGCAAAGGGCATTAGGGCTGCTACCTAACGATGGACTATCTGCAGTGCATCATGCAGGAACCTGCTAAGGCAGAGCCATTGCTGCTTTTCCTTCCACAGCATATAGTGACAGTGCTTCCCTATCTCCAGACTGATAGTCAGGGACGCCTTCACTTAAGATAGGCCTCACCATTAACCTGGGTAGGTCATGGTGGGCTCACCCGCAATCTGCACAACCTCTGTCTACAGGACCTCTGCTCCCGGTCCTGGGGTCTGACCCACAGGTCATTCCTGATTGGACATCTTAACAGGCATTACCCCAGCTGCCATCTTAGTTTCTGGCAAAACAGTTTCTAGGATGACTTCCTTCACTGTACTCGGGGAGTCGTCTCCCTTACCCTGACATGTCAGGGTCCACCACTAACCTATCCCAGGAGCCTAGGGAGTCCACTGCCCTCTCTCAGATCTTCTCAGAGTCAGTCACCAGCCCTCTTGGGAAACCTATGGCACTCACTACCCATCCAACGTGCCCTAAGGCTCCAGTACTAGAAATCACCCCTCAAGAGCCATCCCCTTTCTATGCCACCCAACACTGTATGTCACAATAACCTATGGGGAGCTAGGGAACCATAACATTTTCTCACACCCTACACTGTGGTAAAATTTCTCACGGATCTCCACACTCTCCCGACAGGAACCCTTGGGGGGCACTCCTTTTCTGCACCCACCCGCCCCACTCTTCTAGTGGTTTTGGCCTACAGCAATGACACCAGAATATTTGCTAAATTAATGCCTCATGGCAGGATCCCTCACAGGAAATTTGCCATCCCCATGGAAGGCACAAGAACTCCTTGGAGCCTCAATCACCTCCTATCCAAAAAACAGGGCTCACACAATCACCCAAATCTATGGTGTGGGCACCTGTCACTGTCTTTAAACCTGGAGCTGGTGCCCAGGCCTAGCTCTCCACCTACATATTGGGCCCTTGGCCAGTTTCCAGGATTTCTCCCCCGGTGTATTCTTCTTCCTCTTTCTGAGTCTATGCCACTTACTGCTTGAGACTTGTATTGCTCTCTTTCCCACCCTTTTTGCGGCTGCTCCCACCTGTTTCTTACCCATTTTTCTTACTCTCCACTCCGTCTTCCCTATTATTTAATTCTTACCTTATTCCTTCATTCTTTTGTGGGTTTTTTGCTCTCTTTTTCCTTTGTTCTTTCCTCTGTGGATCATTTTGTCCGCAGTTGCTACTGACGCTTTTTGTCCTTTTTCCCCTTCTTTCTCTTTCCTCCTGTCTCCCCTCTCCTTCCTGCTTTTTTGCCAGTTCCACCCACCAGCTCCTAGTTCCCCTCCCACCTTCCAGGACCTACTTAATGGGGGCAGCACACAATGATGTACCACAGTCATGCCAAAGGCAAACCCATTTGTGCCTGTCCATGCCTGGACCCAGTCCAGCACTAGGAACCCTGGCCCAACTGCCTCCCACAGCTGCACTTTTACCACCCTCTGAACCCTCTACCCTGAATGCCATCATGAACACTGCCACCGGGCTGCACCACACTCCACGGTAGGACCTTTCACCTGCACCCTATGCCACTTCACCTGACCTGCCACAACACATACCTCCTCCCCTCCCCACTCAACGCACAACAACAGCTATCCACCACGAGCTCATATGCGCCCTCCTCAACTTGCCCACTAAGTTACCATGTCACCCAGGTCTGGGACCTTATCGACATTCTTGAACCTGACATTGGGGGTCATTCTGACCCTGGCGGCCGGTGACCGCCAGGGTCACCGACCACGGGAGCACCGCCAACAGGCTGGCGGTGCTCCCTCGAGCATTCTGACCGCGGCGGTTCAGCCGCGGTCAGAAGCGGAAAGTCGGCGGTCTCCTGCCGACTTTCCGCAGCTCGGGGGAATCCTCCATGGCGGCGGAGCGCGCTCCGCCGCCATGGGGATTCAGACACCCCCTACCGCCATCCTGTTCATGGCGGGAAACCCGCCATGAACAGGATGGCGGTAGGGGGTGCCGCGGGGCCCCTGGGGGCCCCTGCAGTGTCCATGCCAATGGCATGGGCACTGCAGGGGCCCCCGTAAGAGGGCCCCGCAAAGTATTTCAGTGTCTGCTATGCAGACACTGAAATACGCGACGGGTGCCACTGCACCCGTCGCCCCTTCCCACTACGCCGGCTCAATTCTGAGCCGGCGTCCTCGTGGGAAGGTTGATTTGCCCTGGGCTGGCGGGCGGCCTTTTGGCGGCCGCCCGCCAGCCCAGGGCAAATCTCAGAATCACCGCAGCGGTCTTTCGACCGCGGTGCGGTGTTCTGACGGGGTTACTTTGGCGGGCGGCGGATCTTCTTAACTGAGATCTTGCTCAACCTCGCATAAGCCCCCGACATCGCCAATGCCATACCAGCAGGATACATGATCACTCACCATGACTGCATCAACAAACCAGGTGGAGGAATCGCCATCATCCACAGAGACCCCATCAAATATACTACCACCACGGACGACATCATCCCAGCAATGGAAAACCTCAACTTCCCTATCCAAACAGGTGAGAAATACCGTCCACGGGCCCTCGAACTTCCTTCTGCAAACTCATCAGCAAATTTTATCATCCCCCTCGCCGTCATCTCGAAGGACTACATGTTCGTTTGTGACCTCAACTTTCACCTCAACTATATAACTGACCCTAACTCCACCAATCTCCTTGACAGCCTAAACAACATTGGCTTCACCCATCTCATGTATGACCTCACGCACATCGCAAGACACATGCTTGGTCCCATATTTACCTCCAGCAACCTCCAGCCTCAAATACACCCACACCACCAAACTCACATGGACCACCCACTCAATTGTCCACTTCTTCATCACAAATCCCATGCCCTCCCCCCAATGCACACCGGTAAAGATCCAGCCAACAGAACCGCCTACAGATCAACACTCAACCTATACCATCACTAGCTATATGAGCTAAAACCTTTCCTGGCATGGCGCATCAAAGCTACCCCAACAACAGTAAGGAGCCCTAATGCATAGTCAAGGAATTCACTAACCCCCCATTGGTGGCAAGGAACATCTCTCCCTTCTCATGACCTATGCAAGAGCCTCACAGATTTGTTCCACAACAACCGTACCAAAATCTACAGAAACTTCAACCCCTAACTCAAGCCTGAAGACTTTTTCAAAAGCTACACCTCCACACACACGACCATCCCAACATTAAAAACCTGGATCCACCTCACTACGTAGGACACTATCACCATTATGAAATCTATCCAGTCAGGGGCCCCATCTGACCGAAGCCCCATCATCCACCTAGGATCATCCAGGTTCAGCCTCAATCTTTACATCCTACTCAACTTCTCACTGGAGTCTTCTACCTTCCCAGAAGACAGAAAGCACACAGATATCAACCCCCTGCTCCCTTACCTCACCAAAGTCATTGACAAAGCCATCAACCAAAAGCCTCACCATTGACCTGGAACACAATCACCTCCAGGATGAATCATAATCCAGATTCCACAGCAACCACAGCACCAAGATAGTCCAGAATGCAGCCACCTGAACCCTCCTGGATAATGGAGAGAAGCCATCCTTATACTCCTCGGTCTCTCAGCAGCCTTCAACACTGTTTCCCACCACAGACTCATTGCTAGACTTCATGACATAGGCATCAAAGGAGCTACCGTAAGATGGATCAATTCCTTCCTCGTTGGAAGAACACAATGAGTTCACCTTTCACTCATCATGTCCGAAACCAAACCAATCATCTGTGGAGTCCCTCAAGGCTCCTCACTCAGGCCCACCCTCTTCAACATCTACATGTCCCCCCTTGTCCACATAGGGAGATCCCGCGGACTCAACATTATATCCTATGCTGGCAACACATAACTCTTCCTCTCCCTCTCCAAAAACTCTGCCACCAGGACCAGCTTCCACCAACGAGTGACCAGTGTCACCAATTAGATGAGGAATAACTGCCTCAAATTCAACACAGACAATATGGAAGTCTTGATCTTCAGTAGTGCCCTGGGACAAGCCCCCCCCCGAAAGAGAACTGAGGCCCACTCCAACCCCAGCTAAACATGCCTGGAATCTCAGTATCATCTTGGACAGCAAACTCATCATGAGATCTTAAGCCAATGCAGTGTCAGCCTTCTTTATCCTGCGCAAGTTACATAAGATTTTCAAGTGGCTTCCCCAAAACATGAGACGCACCATCACCCAAGCCCTCTTCACCAAACAACTGGACTACAAAAAATCCATCTATGCTGGAATCGAGGCCCACCTAGTTCAAAGACTACAGACCATCCAAAACACCGGAGCAAGACTTATCCTGGATCTTTCTCATCACACCCACATCACTCCTCATCTCAAGAAACTCCACTGGCTCCTGGTTCAGAAGAGATGCCAGTGCAAGCTCCTCACCCAAGCATTCAAGGCCCTGCATGTCTCTGGACAGGCCTACCTCAACCACTGCCTGAGATTCCATGAACCCTTCAGGCACATCTGCTCTGCTTCCCTTGCGCTGACCCATACCCCCTCATACAAAGCAGCAGAGCAAGGTGACGCTTCTTCTTGTACCTCACAGCCAAAGAATGGAACAGCCTCCCCAACTCTACAGGAGTTCCATAGGATGCTGAAGACCTGGTTCTTCCACTTAGGCCCTGGACCCAGCCAAAGCCTGGATACACTCACGGAAGACAAGTTGCACTCTACAGGTCAACTGATTGATTGATCATAGAGAAGAACATTTCTCATACAGGCCTAGTGTCCATAGCAGAGTAGGTGAAAAGACACTATGGCCTGGAACACTTTTATGGGAACAGTTCAGTGAAAGCCCACCCCACTATCACATCATTTCAAAATGGTCATATATCAACCAACCATCAATGTTTTAAATGACCAAGGTTTGTGCAGGTTTTCTTTTTCGACATCTTGAATTCACACAACAAAATCTTTGAACCCCCTTCACCTTTCACAGTCAACTTGTTTAAAAACTGAACTTATCAAATGCAATTCATGCGTACCAGAGCGGGATACTATTGACCTCAGCTCTGAAAACCAATAAAAGCAATTGGTTTATTAGTTTTGTAGGATGTGAGTCCTGATTTCACATTTTCACACCTCAGAATGGGGGAAAACACACACACAATGAGTATGTTATCTGATTTGAAGGTGTGAAACAGTGAAATTCAATATGGTGAACAATTACCCCTGGCTGGCCACTTTGTATCATTGTTCATGCAAGAGCAAAGAATGCATAGGAGAGTTTGGTTTTGTATTAGATCCACTTCGTAACGGTCTTTAAAATCTCTGCATCTGTGACTCTGGCTTGTTTGAATCTCTTTGATTTTGGAAACATGATGCTATACGAAAGGAGTAGTAAATATGCACCTGTACACAGGTGCAGATTTACCATATTTCCCTATTCACAAACATTCCCAGTACTGCAATAGGGAAGCTGTACTTCTTACATACTAATGGACGCGTCACATGCCCTTTTTTGGCGTTGCCTTTTTCCCAGTGCGGAATTGTTTATAAGATATAATTTCGCACAGTGGAAAGGTAGCCCAAAATGCAATCGCATATTTAATCATCGTGTTTATTTTGCTCCCATGCACATCATTTCATTTACACTCCAACACATTTTGATGGTCAGTTCCCCTTCCCACTCATGAAAGGGATTTACGTAAGTGCTTTCCAGGATCAAATCTCAATGGAAGAGACATTTTTAAATGCTCAAAGAATCACATGCTTTAAGATGTTCACAAGCTCCTAAGGCAAACCAGACCTTGATCTTCTCACTTCTCATACCTTACTTGGAACCTCCTCCCACATGACTATATGCAGGTGTTGTGTACAATTATGCAGGATTAAACAGGTTTATGACTTCCAGAGTACCTTTTGTGAATGCCTAACAGCTGTAAACTCTGGGGCTTATTTACAATATTTTGGTGGAGGGCAGCACTGCAAGGCTTCCTGGCACGCTGCCCTGCATCAAAAGAAATAGGCTGGAATGCCCCGTATCTATGAGATACAGCACATTCCTGTCCTCTTCCACTGTGCTGGTGCACAATTGGCTGCAAAGCGCCAACTCAGGTATCTGCGTTGTAGGAATGATTGTTTTTGTGCATGAAAACAATGACTGGAGACATGTTCCTCACTCTATGTGTGCTGCAGAATGCAACACACATAGAAAAAGAAAAAACAAGGAGAAATTCAGTTATTTCTCAGCGATACTCCTCCCCTGGGGAGGAGTAGGCTTTTGATGCATTCCCAGGTTTACAAATCCTTGTAAATCTGGGAATGCATCAACATTCATGGATGTTGCATAGGAATATCAGCTGCAACACTCATGGTACACCTCTTTAATGCAGAGTAAAGCAAAACTCCGACTTTCATTGTGTTGCCTTACTTCATATATACAAGGTTATGAAAAGCCACGCTTAGTGGCTGCGTGGCCTTGTAGATATATGTCTGCAGCCTGTGTCACCAGTGAGTCACAAAACAAAAAGTGACACACTTCAAGTGCAAGCCTCTTGGAAATATGCCCCTTATATTTTGTGCTTGTAAATTATGGACTATATCGTGAACCTGTGCACTAACGTTGAGGCACATCTGCACACCTGTTGCTGTGTGACTAACAGCCTAAAGTACATACATTTAACTGTGCTGCAGGAAACATTACTCAGAAACTGAGAGAAGCAACTTCTTGTCACTGTTTTCTACCTGTGCTACCTGTCGCTCATGGACTTATGCGTTTCAGACAATGAAAACACGAAACAGCTGTGCCCGGAGCAAGCGCACATATTCATGAAAGGGTATGTGGGTTTTGAGTGAAGATGGATTTGTGAATCAGCCCCAGTGCCTTTAAGATTACGATCTGCAACAAATCAATGAGAACAAAAAGATCCAACCACATTATGAAAAAATAACTATCTGTTAGAAAATTTAAAATTTAGAACTGAATAACAGAAATTGGGTAGACCTAGCAATCACTTATATTAAATATAATTACCTATTCGGATTTTAGACACCTCCTTATTCAAAGCTAATTGTTGGGTAGAAGATGTAACTAGTAGATATAAAATGGTATGTTCAATTTTTTGACAACATAACTGTTAGATCCTGTGAATGCATTTGCACTAAAATCTTTCTCCAATTTAGAGAAAATGCCACTCTGAAAATACAATTACTGGAAACGTTTTCCGTATGCGAGAGTGCTCCATAAGAGATTCGTAAAGACCACATTGTTCGTAAGAGGGAGATCCCAGTTCCACTTGCCCATTTCTGCACGGTAGCAAAATATTGTGGCCTAGATATCGCTGGACAAAACAATTTCCCAGTTTGAGGTAATATGAGTTAATCTACACCCAATTAAGTGATATTTCTATTAACGATTTTTGGTCAAAATATTTTTGCCAGAGAATAATTTTATAGTCAATATATTGACATACACCCCAGGTACACTTGCACGTCTTCACATCATCTTCTGTTATGAGCTGCTGGTGACATTGAAGTCTTCCAGTGACATTGAGGGCTGCCCAGCCCATAAGAGATAGCCATAGGCAGGCTGGAGGGGCCTGTGCTGCTGGTGTCTGCTAGAGCCTGTTCCCACCCTACTAAGAGCAAGGGCACACTGAGGGCCATGCTTTATATGTCTTTATATCCCTAATAATCAGTGCTTAATTTGCAAAAGAATGAGTGCACGTGCCAAAAGCTTTGTACAGAAGTACGTGGCCAGTGCAATTAAATGTTTGACCGCCCATTTCTAAGGTTGCTAGACTTGAGTCCAACTCATGCCTCCTTAATTCACTGCCATACGTCAGCCACTTTTCTCACTCTTGCAGGTTCCCGAACATTTCTTTTTACCTTTCTCTTTGTCCGCCTTTCCACTTTGTTTGCTTTTCCCTTTCTTGGTAAATGCTGATACAGAAAAATACGTGCCAGTCCCCAAAAATGAACACCAGTGGCCCCCACTGACAACCACCGCCTCAAATTAAGTGGCAATTATTATTCACATCTTTCAGTCATGTGGTGTTTTTACTCCTGGTGTTACCTTTCTAGGAGACAGACTAAGCTGAAGGTAGAAGGGTTGGTAGACAGATTTTAATGGCACTTTGGGCCAGATTTACAAGGCCCTACTAGCTCCTTGCACCACACGAGCGACATTTTTTTTTAATGCTAATGTGGCTCAAGGAGGCAATTTTCCCTGCGCCCTCTTTACAAAGTGGCGCAATGCATGCATTACACCACTTTGCAACCACTTGCGCCACATTATGCCTGCATCAGGCGTAATGTATCCAAGGGGGCATTATAGCATTAGAAGGCCTGCAAAAATGGTGTAGTGAAATCTACAAGGTTTCACTGCGCCATTTTTGGCGTCATGTTTAATGCCTGCTCAAAGCAGTCGTTAACGTGATGCACCCATTTTAATCAATGGGCCTTCTTGCTCTTTGCTGTACTAGTGTCAAGATTTTTGACAAAAGTGCAGCAAAGCGCCACAATAGCGTCAAAAATGTTGATTCTATTGGCCTAACGTGCGCAATGGTGCACTACATTGTAAATATGGCACACCCATGTTGTCGTTAGGTGGGGTAAGGGCGGCGCAAGAAAACTGGCTCATTAGAACTGATGCACAGGTTTCTTGTAAATATGCACCTTTCACTCTATTGCTGCTCCAGCTACAATGCTGGTAATCTAACATGGGATAAATTAGGGTATCTCTGACACCTCAATTCACACTGACACCAGCATCCATAGGAGAGCATCAGACACAATTAGGAGCCTCTCTAACCTTCTGCATTCTTAGAGAAGGTTGAGCAAGGCCCCTGGGTCACCCATGTAAGTGACATGTCGTTTTAGCACTGGACCCACTACAGAGAGTTTATTTGGCCTGTGTTTTGGTTTTGAACAGCTGCCCACTAAGGTACATCACTGGCAGGTAGACCTTATAATTTAGGCCCTAGTCTGGTGGGGTCCAGAATTATGCTTGACATTGTATTTTCACATATAAGGAGGAATTCTTGATTTATACCCATATACAGATATCAATTGTCATTGTCATGAAGAAAGATTGTCATATACAGCTGACAACACTGGCATAATGTAGACAGTCCTACTCAGGTGAAGACATTCCCCGGGATGACCTTGGTGATCATCGGACTAAGGAGATCCCTCCCTGGATATATTCTGAACACATGGCAGTGTCCCTGAGGTTAGAAAACATTTACAGCACAAATCTTAGGGCTTGGAAGATTTTTTAAGTTTCTTCCTGAGGATGAGTTGATGCTGTGACTAATACCCTTTTATATGTCTGAGGCTTTACTTGTACTGCATTTAATAGGTGTACAAGGAGGTCAGATTCCTTTAAAATATTTGAATATCCTAACCTACAACTTCTTTGGACTTTTCATGTGAAAAGACACGCTTAATGCGCAATTTCACAGTTCCTGTGCAAATTTGGCCAACATGTATTATCGTTTATAACTGCAAACCCAGTATGTTTATCTTGCGATCTCCCACCACTCTTAATTCCATACTTAAGTGTGGGGGTGGGTGATAAATTCTGCTCCACCAACAGGGTTCATGGAGCTTAGCCCACTCAGTTTTAGGCTTATAATGTGGAGTCCTGGCAAAACTCTGACAACCGCTGTGTGGTGGAGTTTTGCTAGCGTTTGACTGAGAATTGGCATCCCCTAGTGCAACTTCAGGTGCTTGGATGGCACACGTGACATTTTGTCAACGTAGGCGGTTGAGGGCGGTTGCGACCATTAGTGGTGAGAAAGCTGCCGTTTGAGTGTAAAATGTACTAGAGCTGCAGCAAAGAAGCAGCACTTCTGATGCATCGCATGGTGCCATTCATGATGATTCTGAAGCACAGACCAAGATCCCAGCACTAAAAATCATCACGTCACGTCAATTTCCATCTGTTTGCGGACCTACATGGAATCTTGTGGAGTATTTATGTAACTCTGCAGAATTCCTTGGAGTTAAACTCTAGGAGGTCTGCCCACCCCTTCTCAAGAGTCTTCAAAATATTTTGCCTAGAGGAATAATCCATTGTAAATTATTTACAAGAATTAATTAATTAAGAATTCACTTTTTGTCCTGACAATAAATCTTGTGCATTAATTCTGTGACTAGAGCTTTATATGTCACATTACATACTTCACTATCCTAGTAAATGTCCCCACTGACAAGTCTCTATATAAAGTCATCATCAATCAGTCAAACATTTATTGAGTGCTGCAATTCACCCATGAAGGTTTTGAGGAAGTATTTTGCTGCATGAAGGAATGATCATTCGAACATCCAGGTCTTTAGTTCTCTTCTGAATTGCTAGAGTGATGATGGGGTCCTCAGGTGTAGGGGAAGGTTTTTGCAAGCCTTAGCTGCCAGGTAGGAGAAGAAGCATCCTCCGCTGTTGGCTCGATGGATCCGTGTGGTGTCTGCGAGAAAGAGGGAAGCTGATCGCAGGTGTTTGGTCAGTTGGTGGAAGGTCAGGCATTTGTTGATGTATGCTGGTCCTTTGTTGTGCAGGGCCTTGCAGGTGTGGGTCAGGATCTTTGTTGGACCTGGCCCTTTTACAGGGTCATTCCCCAGACTTTTTGCCTCCTTATTTTTCTGACCTTTGTTGGCTAACGTTTTGACTCTGAGCACTTTTTCACTGCTAACCAGTGCTAAAGTGCATGTGCTCTCCTTTACAAAATTAGCATGATTGGATTATACCTAATTGGCATATTTAATTTACCTATAAGCCCCTTGTAAAGTGGTATCCCTATACCCAGGGCCTGTAAATTAAATGCTACTAGTGGGCCTGCAGCGCTGCTTGCGCCACCCACTGAAGTAGCCTGTCAAACCTATCTAAGGCCTACTAGCGCAGTGCCTGTGTGTGCAGTTTTCTGCCACAGGGACCTGGCATCTAAATTTACTTGCCAGGCCCAGAACTCCCCTTTTACTACATGTAAGTCACCCCTAAGGTACGCCCAAGCTAGCCCTTTGGGCAGGGTGCCATGTATGTAGAAGGAAGGACATGTGTCATGCTGCGTGGCCTGTCCTGGTAGTGACAAACAGCCTAACTTGTTGTCTCACTGCTGTGAGTGCTGCCTCCTCATAGGATTGCATTGGAAATGCCCTGCCTTATGTGTAAGGGGTATTGTCTGATTTATGAGGGGTAGCGTAGGCATGTTTGGTATGGTTGTGATAGTGGTAAGAAATGCTGCTTACTGGTGTAGGTGTATTTTTTATTACTATCACAGAAATGCCACGTCTAGAAAGTGCGCATTTATCTGTGCTTATGACTTTGGTATTTTGCAGCTTGTCTCCAATCCACGTCTGGGCAGACTGACAGTTGGGGCTTTGTGCATACTTCTCAGACAGCCTGAACACAGGGAGGATGGAGGTGACACAGAGGTGCATCTACATATTGCAAAGCCTTCCTGAACTGAGAGAAGGGAGAGGCGGGCACACCTGCATTTGTAAAAGCTGTGCCCTGGCCTCATACAATAGGGTTGTTAACCCCCCACAGATGTTTGGAGCCTGTGCTGAAAGGAGAGAGGGGGCACTCCCCGAACCAGTTGTAACTGGCTGGAACCTCCTCTCCCTACCATTGTAAAACACACTGTAACCCTGGTATAAGTACAGGGGAATTTTCCCCACAATTTGAACACTCTTGGAACTTGAAACTGGACACAGAACACTGATGAATGGACTCACCAGGAAACCACCTTGGACTGCTGCTGCTGTGCTGACCTGTGACCTGCCTGGCCACTAGTAGGAACTGCCACCATCTGCACCCCTTGTGCTGGCCTGTAGCTGGGCCCACCAGCCCTGTGCTTTTCCTTGTTATTTTGCTATTCCCAGGGGCAGGGTGCTGTGGCCCCTGTCCCCTGACCCCTGCACCAATCTCTACAGCTTTGCTTTAGCGCTTGGGAAAAGCACTCACTCTTAAACTTGCTGCAGATTGGCCTTGACACTTTAAATATGCTTTACTGGTGCTCCCCGAATCACCGCTGCAGCCCGGGGAAGTTATTTTGGTAAAGCGCGAGTGTAGCACGCTTACAGGTGCCCCCAGGGCACGAAGAAAACCTTCTGCTCTTCATCGGGAGCAAGCGTGCTGCTATTGGTGCCCCTGGGGTGAGGACCGCTCTGTGGAGCACCCCCGGGGCACCGGTAGGCCCTGCCTTGGGCCAGGACGTCATCGACCATCGGAGGGAGAGGAGGACGCCTCTCCCTCACCTGTGGAGGTCCCGGAGGACTTTCCTTTGTCATGCGGGCCAGGCGGGAGCCTCACCCGAGGCTCACCCGGACCCCCGGCTCCCTGGTTGGCCCCCAAGTGGGCCAGTGGCATTTTTGTAGTGGTCTCTCCCCGTGTAAGGGCCGACGGAGGCCCAGGGAGACCCCAGGAGTTCGCAGGTCCATGGAGGGGCCCGTTTTCAAATCGGAGTGGGTGTGTGGCGCCCCCTCCTTCCTCAAAGGTTTTCCCTGACTCGGGCCCCCCTCGTGAGGGCCGGTGGAGGCCTAGGGAGGCCCCCAGTAATCCCGGTCCCCAGAGGGGCCTGTTAACAGGATTGAGGAGGCGCGTACCGCCCTCTTCTCCTCCCAAGGAAACCTGAGGCCCCCGTTTTGCGCATAGGAGCGCCGGGGGCCCCATTGTTCGCATTCTAGGCACTGGAAGTGCCTCTTCATCCAACCAGGTACTTTTTAAAGGACCAATAATAGTTGCAATCCCAAGTTCTTTGGGTCATATATTACCTACCTGCGTTTGATGTTTTTACATACATGCTAATGTTTATTTTATGAGCATGACAAGCAGATATGTATTTATATGACTTGTGAGATATTCTCTAATGTTCCTTTTATGGGTATTTAGGAATTGTTCATGACAAGTGCATATAATGCTTATTGTAATTTCTGACAACTGCTTATGTTGCAGAATCCTGAGTACTTACGTGATCTAATGTGACATCTGCGTATTCTTGCAGAGTATTAGTAACTTGTGTAACATTCTGACAACTGCTAAGGTAGCAGGGTATTACTTACGTGTAATGTTGGTCTAATTATGTTTTGTGCAATACAGATTATTTTTACATAGGTCAGTGTTGTGTTTACTTTGTGGTGTACATTTTGCGTCACGTGTGTTGTGGGATAGGCCTGACTGCACGTGCCAAGCTACCCAGGGGGTGAGCAGGGGTTATCTTAGACGTGTAACTCCCTTGCCCTGACTAGAGTGGGTAGGTTCTGCCTGGCTGAGGTGCATACCCTAGCCAACCAGAAACCCCATTTCTAACAATTTTCAATTGGCATCTCTTCTGAATTGGGAGCCAGTGTAGTTTTTTGAGATAGGGTGTGATGTGGGTCCTTCTGGGGCGGTCAAGTCTTGCCGCTGAGTTTTGTATTGTCTGGAGTGTCTTTAGGAGGCATGCTGTGACTTCTATGTACAAAGTGTTTGTATAGTCCAGTCTTCTGGTGATGAGGGCCTGCGTGACAGTCCTTCTAGTGTCTGCTGGGAGCCACCAGAAGATCTTGCAGAGCATGCAAAGGGTGTGGAAGCAGGTCGATAAGACTGCGTCAACTTGTTTCTTCATGGATAGTTTGCTATCAACAATGATTCCAAGGTTGCAGGCATGGTCTTTTGGGGCAGGGGTGTGCCGAGCTCTGAAGGCCACCATGTGTCAGTCCATGGTGAGGTGTTGTTCCCAAAGATGGTGACTTCTGTTTTTTCGGTTTTGAGTTTGAGCATGTAGGTGTTGAAGAGTGTCGGATTGAGAGACTATCCTTTGGGAACTCCACATGTAATCTTCTTGGGATCTGAGGTGAGCAGTAGGAGACTGAACCTTTTGGGTCCGCTGGTGAGGTACAAGGAAATCCATCTGAGGGTGTTTCCTTGAATCCCGATGTGGTGGATTCTGTTGATCAGGATGTGATGGGAGAAGGTGTCAAATGAGGTGGACAGGTCCAGGAGGATAAGGGCTGCTGTTTCCTCATGAGAGCTCTGATGTCATCTGTGGCAATCCAGATTGAGAGGGTTCCAGGAGATTGTGGTCTTCTAGGTGTTGTGCATCTTGCTGGTTGATTGTTTTCTCAAGGACTTTTGTAGAATAGGGGAGCAGAGAGATGTGCTGGTCGTTCTTCAATTCAGCTGGGTCGGTGGATGGTTTTATCAGCGAGGGCCTCACTTAGCATGCTTCCAGACCTCCAGGAAGGAGACATCGGTGATGGAGGTATGCAGAACCTTCCTGAGCTCATCGCCAATTGGCTTTCTTCCAAGGTTGAAGACATGGTTGGGGCGAGGGTCCATGGGTGCTCCTGAGTGTACGGAGTTCATGATGGAGATAGTGTCTTGTATGGTGAGTAGTTCCCAATGGGTAGGAAGGTGTTTGGGGTTAATTTTTGTGCATGTAAGCTGGTTGATGTTGTCTGTGGCGGAGAGTTGGCATTCACAGTTTTCATAGATAGCCGAGATCTTGTTGTGGAAGAAGTCCGTGAGGTTGACGCACAGTTCCGTGGGAGGGAGTGATGTTGTTCTCGTGGTTGTGGGATTGGTTCACGATGGTGAAGAGTTTCTTCCTGTGGTTTGTACTGGCTTTGATGTGGTCTGCTAGTGCATCCTTCTTGGTCTCTTTCAGAAGGCAGTGGTACTGGTTGAGGGCTGTCCTGAAGGCGGTGCAGTTTTCAGTTTTTTTGCTGATGCGCCACTTCCTTTCAAGTTGTCAGCAGTTGCATTTGGAGGAGTGCAGTTCCTTGGTGAACCAGCTTGCTATTTTGCTTTCTTCTTTGACCTTGACTGCTTTGACGGGGGCGGTGGCATTAGTGCATTCTGTAATTCACTGGGAGAACCTCTTTGCTGCTTGTTCAGGGTTGTGTGCAGAGTCTGAGAGGTGGAACCGGAAAGTGTTGTTCCACTGGTCTTCTGATACCTTTTTCCAGTTTCTTCATGTGGATATGAGGGCACAGTGCTGGGGTTTGGGGATCCAGAGTTGATGGCAGGACCAGGTGAGTGGGGTGGTGTGGATGTACCTGACACTGTTGCTGGAGGTGAAGATGGAGTGGAGCATGTGTCCTGTGATGTGGGCAGGGTCATTGATGAGCTGCCTGAGGCCATTGTTGCTCAAGCTTTCCTGGAGGTCAGTGAAGTTGGCGTTGCTGGGGTTGTTGAGGTGAAAGTTGAGTTTCCCTAGGAGTATGTAGTGCTCTGAGTTGATTGCTTGACGGGTGATGAGTTCCAGGATGGTGCTGTAGAAGCTGGGGCCTGGTCTGATAGCCTGTAGGCAGGGGTGTCTCTGATGGTGCTTTTTCCATCTGTGTGGAATTCGAAGTTGAGGTGTTCCATTTCCAGTGTTGGGTTGTCAGAGGATGTCATGCAGTGGATGATGTCCCTGGAGATGATGGCAATTACACCTCTGTGCTTGTTGATTTGGACCCAGTGAATTATCTTGTAACCTTATGGTGATGTCTGGTGAGGAGGTGGGACTGGGTGCCAGGTGTCAGTGTCGGAGATGACCTCCAGGGTGAGGGGGGAGATCATGCCCCAGTCCTCGGTGGCATAGTTAACTAGTGAACGTTCGTTGAGTAGGATGCACTGGAGTTGTGTTGTGGTAGTCTCGGTCGATGTGTCGGATACGTTGGCTGCTTTGGTGCTGAAGGTGAGACGGCAGTGTCTGCAGAAGCATGATCTTCTAGGCGTATGCGGAGATGAGTGGTAGCAGTGGTTGTTGGTGCATCCAAGGTCCAGGGCTCAAAGGTCAGCATGGTGTATATTTGTGCGGTGGAAGAGTCAGGGGTCCTGGTATGGACAGGTGCAGACTAGCCTGCCTTTGGTGTGCCTTTGGTGCGTCAGCAATGCAGCCGTGCTGTAGCCTCCATTAAGTAGTTCCTAGGAGGCAGGAGGGGCACTGGAGGGTGGTGGGCGGGGCTATTTGGGAAAATGGGTGGGAATGGGGAAAAATTGAATGAACAGAGAAAGAAAGAAGGCAAAAAGCATGGGAAAATACTCAAAAAAATGGGGGAAAGGAGGGAGAAAGCAGCAAAAAACAAGGAACAAAGGGACAAAGCACTTAGAAAAATGGGGGGAAAGGAGAAGGAAGCAGCAAAAACGAGGCAGAAAGCAGTAAAAAGCACTTGGAAAAACAGAGGGCGAGAAGGGAGAAAGCAGTGAAAATGAAGCAGAAAGCAGTTTGGCGTTTCCGGAGCAGGGAACGTTCAATTTGAGGATTTTGGAAAATTTGCGGAGGGTACTAAATGAGCTAAAGGCACCTCTGAGGCCAGCACAGTTTGAGGCGTTAGCAATTTGGTAACTGATGGCAATACGACAACAGCAACAGAAATTTGAGAGGAGGATGAGAAAGGCAGAAAAGACACTAGCGGAGGCTAGGTGGGACAGTGCACAGAGAGTTTGGAGGAGAGAAACAATAGATGGGGTCAGGCTGTTTCCAGCGATAGCTCAAGAAGGTGAAGACAATGGAGGGAAAGCTACTTGTAAGACAGACAAAAGTCCCTCCAAAGACAAAGAGGCTAGGAAGCCCTGAGCAGAGACAGATGACTCAGACGATGATGAGTTGTTGAATGACAGACCACCGCTATATGCAATAGATGGCAATAGACCGAGTACCAGTACATGTGTATTACAGGTACAGGTATAGGTACAGGTACAGTTCTTCTCACTCCTAGGCAGCAGGTCAACAAAGCAGGAGTCCAGCAGTGTAGTGGTCCAGCAGAGTGGCAGTCCTTGTAGCACCACATCAGCCCTTCCTCCTGGCAGAATATCCACACGTCCAGAAGTGTACTGTCTTGGTGGTATCAGAGGTCCAGTACTTATACCCAGTTTGGCCCTTGAAGTGGGAAAGAGGTCTAGCCCTTCCTGGCTTGGCTCAGACTCACTATAGGGTTAATGCAGCCTTTTGTGTGGGGGCAGAGCACAGCCTATTCAGATCTAAGTGTGAGACTGTGCCCATCTCTATCCTTCCATCCTGCCGAGGATGGCCAATCAAGATGTGGATGGCCCATCAAGTCACACATAAGCTCCCATTGTGTGTGGCTGTCTAGAGCGAATACACAAAGGCCCGGTGTCACCCACCCCAGACAAGTCATCAGAGACAAGCAGCAGGCACCAAATGGCTAAAGTAATTAAATGACAACTTTCAAAAAGTGGCATTTTGAGAATTACAATTCAAAATCCAACTTCACCATAAATTGTGATTTTAAATTGTGATTTCACAGACACCAAACTCAAGAACGCATCTCTTTCAGATTGGGAATTATACTTATAAGATGTAATAAGGTACTCACAATTTTATCCTATGAGAGAAGGGAATTTGGCAGAAAGGTAGCTTTTGGGCCGCAGATAATGCTTTTTGTGATTTGATGTAAATCTGTTCAGTAGTTTAAGAGAAATTAAAGGAAATCCAACTTGCTCTAGTGAAAAACAACGTTGGGTGTTTTTCACTATTGGGACATGTAAAACTGAAAACTACAGATTCTGACTTTTAAATACATTGCACCCTGACCTCTGGGTTGTGCAGGGTCTACCTTAAGGGTGACTTATATATATAAAAAGGGAAGGTTTGGGCCAAGCAACCAGGTTATTTTGCCAGGTCGACATGACAATATAAGCTACATATAAATGATCTGGAATGGCAAATCTGATTCTTGGCTAGGGGGCTACTTAAGTGGGTGGTACAATCAGTGCTGGAGGCCCATACGTTTCAGGATGATCTGTCAAGTGGGGGCTGAGAAAAAGGGGTGGTCATAAAAGTTTTTCCCATGTTAAATCCCATAGACTCTTTAGACACCCCTACAACTTGAACCACAGTACGGAATTGAATCAAATTTGGCAGGAACTTGGCTTTTGGTCCTCAGATAATTCTTTTTGTTATTTGGTTTGAATCCATTCAGGAGTTTAAAAGAAATTAAAGGAAATCCAAATTGCTCTAGTGAAAAACAACTGTGGGTGCTTTTCACTAACAGGACATGTGAAACGTAGAACTACAGATCTTGCCTTTTAATCCCTTGCCCGCCATGGACGTAATGGTTACTTCTGTGGCTGCGCCGCTCAGGGGCCACGGACGTAACCTTTACGTCCAGGTACCGGCCCTCGGGGGAAGCGCTAGCTCTCCCCCGAGGGCTCCCTCCCCACCCCCTCCAGGTCAGGGTTGGAAGGGGAATTGCTTCCCCTTCCACTCCTGAACCCCCTTCTACACCCACCAATGACGTCAACGCGCAATCGTGCTCTGACATCATCAAAGGGTGCAAGCCGTGCTGGAAGCCATTTGCTTCCAGCACATCTACGGAGGAGGAGATACATTTTTCCTCCAGGTGGGGGGGATTACAGAAAAAGAGGCATTCAGGAAAAGGAAAGGGTTTTCCTTTTCCTCAATGTCTCTTTCAGCATTCCAGCTGCCCGATCGCGATGCATCAGGAATGCCCACTAGATACCAGGGAATTAGTGTGTGTGTGTGTGTATGTTTGTATATACAGTGTGGGAGAGTGACCCCTTGGGCAAGGGTCGCTCCCCTTTGGGGGCCATTATATTTATCGCCGTTTATCGGCCTTTTATCTTTAGGCCGATCTGCCCCCAAGGGGGCCAGAAATCCACTAGAAACCAGGGATTGTTTTTGTGGCTGTATTTTTGTGTTGGGGGTGGCCCCTCGGGCAAGGGTCGCCCCCAAGGGGCAAAAAGTACTATTGGGCAGGGTAGAGCAGCCTATTTTTTTTAGGCCCATCTGCCCCCAAGGGGGGCAGAATCCACTTAGCACAAGAGATAATGTGTGTGTGTGTGTGCTTTGTTGAGGGGGTGGCCCCTTGGGCAAGGGTTGCTCCCCAAAGGGCGCAATATAATCTATGCTATTTCTGCCCCCCTTGAGGGCAGATTGACATATTTTTTTCAGGCCTTTCTGCCGGGCAGAAACCATAAAGACAGCAGGGATTTTTTTTGTTTTCTTTCTTTAGTTTTGTGTTTGGGGGGTACCCCCTTGGGCAAGGGTACTCCCAAAGGGCAAAAATCACTATTGGGCAGATCGGCCTATTTGTTTTAGGCCCATCTGCCCCCAAAGGGGGCAGAATGCACTTAGTTGCAGGGATCGTGTGTGTGTGTGTGCTTTGTGTGGGGGGGATGGCTCCTTGGGCAAGGGTCACCCCCCAAAAGGGGGCAATATATTTTTTGCCATTTCTGCCCCCCTTGGGGGCAGATTGGCCTTTTTTTAAGGCCCATCTGCCCCCAAGCAGAGAACACTAGACACCAGGGAAAATGTATAAATGGTTGGTGGTGGGGTGTTTGTCAACTGGAGAAGTATTTGCATTTATGATAATAACAATTTTTTTCTCCATTTTGTTCTAGTTCAAAGCTTTTGCTTCCTTTGCTGTGGCCTGTTGCGGTTTTGGCAGTGGTTGTCCTGCGGTTTACGTAGTTGCATGTTTTAGGTAAGTAAATAAATTTACTCCAAAGGAGTATTGTTGCCATGCATGAGTGACATGTTTGTAGGTGGTGTACTGAATGCAGGATTGGGTGTCAAATTGTCCTTAAATTTATGCACAATGATATTTGTGTTGTCTTATGTCTGATTTGCTTTTCTTTTTTCTTTTTAGTCGGATATCATTGGTGATTGTTGTGGCTGTGCAGAGTAGTTGCTGGTGAGACAAGCTTTTTCAGGCAAGTGAGCGGTATAGTTTTTGAGTTTATAACTCTTAGTGATAAAGCTACACTTTGTTTATTACTTATCTTACACTGTGTTGGTTGTTGGTGGTGCTTTTATCTAGTTACTTTTTGTAGGAAGGATCATGGCTAGCCGTAGGATGACCGCTGAGCAGGTTGTTGGTCTGCTTTATGAGTGGTCTTCTGACCATGATTACAAGACTGACTCTGGATCTGAGGCAGAGGAGGAAGTGCAAAATTCTGGAAGTGAATTTTCTGTCAGAGAGGAATCATCTGATGATGAAGCCACTCTCAGTGCTGATGAAGGGCCTGTTTTAGAGGAGGATACTGATGTGCCAATGGTGCAGCAGCCAGCGGCTGAAAGGCTTCCCATTGGAAGACCTGACTCGTGGGTTGCACCACACATGGAGTAGCCACAGTTGCCTGCATTTACTGGTTTCCCAGGGTGTGGAGTTAATACGGAAAACTTTTTGCCTGTCAACTTCTTTGAGTTGTTTATGGATGATATATGTTTGGATGAGATTGTTGAGCAGACTACTTTGTATGCAGAGCAGTATTTGAGGGACAATGCTGCCAGACTTAGCCACACTCTAGACCTAGCCGGAGGATTCCCACAAATCTGGAAGAGTTGAAAAGTTATTCAGTTAAACTTTTATGATGGGGCTGAAAAGGAAGCCATCACTTTCTTCATATTGGTCTACTAGTCCCTTCATGGCAACTGCTATATTTCTTGCAATGATGAGTCGTAACCGGTGTGAGCTTCTTCGGATGTTGCATTTTGTAGATAATGCTTTAGCCTTGCCATAAGATCACCTTGATTCTGACCGTCTTTTTAAGATTAGACCTGTCCTTGATCATTTGGTAGATCGTTTTTCAGAGATCTATGTTCCAGGCAAAGAAATATCTGTAGATGAGTCTTTGGTCCTGTTGAAGGGTTGTTTGGTTTTAAGGCAGTACATTCCTAGCAAGAGGGCACGGTATGGAATTAAATTGTATATGCTGTCTGAAAGTAGTACAGGATATGATTATAATTTCCGGATCTACACTGGTAGGGATTCTAGTATTAACCCCCCTGGTTGTCCACCCACTTTTGGAGTTAGTGAGAAAATTGTGTGGGAACTTGGTAGATGACTGTTTACCAAAGGTCAGCATTTAGATGTAGATAACTTCTTCACTGGAGTTCAGTTGTTCAAGGAGTTGTTCAGAGTGTACATTGTTGCTTGTGGTACAATCTGCTCTAATCGGACAGGCTATCCAAGAGAGCTTGTCTGTAAAAAACTTGAGAAGGGACAGTGCAGTGCCTTGCAGAATGATGAGCTGCTAGGTCTGAAATCTGTAGACAGGAGGGATGTGTACATGCTAACTACCATCCATGATGAGAGTACTTCACCTGTGGCTGTTTAGGGTCACGTTGCTGAAGTGCACAAACCTGTGTGTATTTTAGACTACAATAAGCACATGGGTGGTGTTGATAAAGTAGAACAGAAGTTGGAACCTTACACTGCTGCTCGTAAGTCTTATTTTTGATATAAGAAATTAGCAGTTCACCTGTTCCACTTGGCAACTTTTACTTCTTTTGTTGTGTTCAAGGATAGTTCTCCAGAGTCAAGGATGACATTTGTGAAATTTCAGGAGTCTATCTTAGCGAGCCTTGTTGTGCTGGAACAGGCAAGAGTTCCTGGAGAAGCAGTAGTGGAGGATGTGGCTAGATTGAAAGATCATCACTTTGCTGAGCACATTCCTCCCATGGCCAAAACAAACTTTCCGGCTAAGAGATGTAGAGTCTGTGCTCGAAGAGGTATCAGGAAGGAGACTAAGATGTACTGCCATGATTGTCCTTCAAAGCCTGGGCTGTGTGTGGGAGGCTTTTTCAGGAGCTACCACACACAGAAGGATTATTGGGAAATACCGTGAGCGTAAACTGCTGTTTTATATTTCCATATGTTCAGTTTCACAGTTGGCATTACTGTCATGTATTCAGTTAAAGCTTTTGTGTTTGAAGTTTTGTAACTTATTTATAATTAGTGGTTTCTTTGTTGTTTGAAAAACAAACAAAAAAGTGATGGTGGTGTGCAGGGACTGGCGCTTGACTGGCGGTGTGTGTGGGGTGGCGCTTGGCTGGCAGTGTGGGTGGGGTGGTGCCTGGCTGGCAGTGTGTGGGGGGTAGCGCTTAGCTGGCGGTGTGCGTGGGGTGGTGCTTAGCTGGTGGTGTGCGTGGGGTGGTGCTTGGCTGGCGGTGTGCGTGGGGTGGCACTTGGCTGGCAGTGTAAATATTGACTTGCTGCTTGCTACTGCAACATACTGCCAGCCAAAGGCCGGTCCACACACTCCCATCAGCTGGTGTGATTGCTGTATCAGGCATGAGGGTTATTGTAAGTGAAGGGCCCTTGAGCGGCGCTGTCTGTCGATGCGAGTGTTGTAATGTGCTGGGCCCGGGGCTGGCGGCGTGAATGGTCTTGTGCATGTCATGTATGAAAGGTGTGTGAATGAACTGTAAAGCGGTTGGTACCTTGTCGTGGCTTTACAGCTCACGAGCTGTGAGTCATTGGTTCAGTTTTTTGGCCTTTCAGTTATTAACAGTGCATTTCAATTTTGTGAAATCTCTTTTTAGTAAAATTTCATCTACTGAACCATCACTCATCCTCGTGCCAAATCCAACCAGTATGTGTGTTAAAAATAACAAAACTTGCTCCGCTGTAATCAGGCGTCGCAGCACACCTGCGACAGGCTAGGTGTCTCGGATGGGACCATGATGATGAAGCATGCCAACAACTTGGTTGGTGGGTGAGGGGTATTTTTAACATAACTTAAGTGGATTTCTTTTCACAATTTTAGTGTATGGAACATCACATAAGTACATAGACACATCAAAATGATCTATTGCAAAACTACCTGTGTTTGGGGGGCCCCTATGTTTTTGGTCCAGGGTGCAGCCTTCATTGAGGGAAAACTACCAAACCCAGATATGTTTTAAAACTAGACACCCCAAGGAGTCCAGGGAGGTGTGGCTTGCCTGGATCCCCCAACATTTTCTTACCCAGACTCCTCTGCAAACCTCAAAATCCACTTAAAAAAGCATATTTCCCTCACTTGTCTTTGTAGGATCACCGCTCTGGCACACATTTCCTACCACCTAGCGATCCCCTTAGTGTCCCAAGTAAAATGATACCTCACTTGTGGGGGTCCTCAAAGCAGAGTCAGCCTAAAAGATGTATAAAAGAAAAATATGTGCTTATCAACTCTCTGTGCTAACCCCTCAATCTCTACAGGTCATTAGCATTTTTCTATTGCAGGCATCTGGGCCGCCCACACAAGTGAGGTATCATTTTTATCGGGAGACTTGGGGGAACGCTGGGTGGAAGGAAATTTGTGGCTCCTCTCAGATTCCAGAATTTTCTGTCACCGAAATGTGAGAAAAAAGTGTTTTTTTTAGCCAAATTTTGAGGTTTGCAAAGGATTCTGGGTAAGAAAACACTGGGGGATCCACACAAGTCACACCTCCATGGACTCCCTCGGGTGTCTAGTTTTCAGAAATGTTTGGGTTTGGTAGGTTCCCTATATGGCTGCTGAGCCCAGGACCAAAAACGCAGGTCCCCCTGCGAAAACAGTAAGTTTTGAATTTGATAATTTTGATGTGTCCAGATAGTGTTTTGGGGCATTTCCTGTCACGGGCACTAGGCCTACCCACACAAGTGAGGTACCTTTTTATTAGGAGACTTGGGGGAACGCTGGGTGGAAGGAAATTCGTGGCTCCTCTCAGATTCCTTAACTTTCTGTCACCGAAATGTGAGGAAAAAGTGTTTTTTAGGCAAATTTTGAGGTTTGCAAAGGATTCTCGGTAACAGAACCTGGTGAGAGCCCCACAAGTCACCCCATCTTCGATTCCCCTACGTGTCTAGTTTTAAAAAATGTGCAGGTTTGGTAGGTTTCCCAAGGAGCCGGCTGAGATATAGGCCAAAATCCACAGCGAGGTACTTTCCAAAAAACAGCTCTGTTTTTTGGGGGGAAAATGTCATGTGTCCAGCTTGTGTTTTGGGACATTGCCTGTTGCGGGCGCTAGGCCTACCCACACAAGTGAGGTACCATTTTTAATGGGAGACTTGGGGGAATGCGGGGTGGAAGGACATTTGTGGCTCCTCTGAGATTCCAGAACTTTCTGTCACCGAAATGTGAGGAAAAAGTGTATTTTTGGCAAAATGTTGAGGTTTGCAAAGGATTCTGGGTAACAGAACCTGGTGAGAGCCTCACAAGTCACCCCATCTTGGATTCCCCTAGGTGTCTAGTTTTGAAAAATGCACAGTTTTGGTAGGTTTCAGTAGGTGCCGGTTGAGCTAGAGGCCAAAATCTACAGTTAGGCACTTTGCAAAAAACACATCAGATTTCAATGTAAAAATGTGATGTGTCCATGTTGCGTTTCCTGTCACGAGCATTAGGCCTACCCACACAAGTGAGGTACCGTTTTTATCGGGAGACTTGGGGAACCGCAGAATAGCAAAACAAGTGTTATTGCCCCTTGTCTTTCTCTACATTTTTTCCTTTTAAATGTAAGACAGTGTGTAAAAAAGGCATCTATTTGTGAAATGCCCTGTAATTCACATGCTAGTTTGGGCACCCCGGAATTCAGAGATGTGCAAATAACCACTGCTACTCAACACCTTTTCTTGTACCCATTTTGGAAATACAAAGGTTTGCTTGATACCTATTTTTCACTCTTTATATTTCAGCAAATAAATTGCTGTATACCTGGTGTAGAATGAAAACCCATTTCAAGGTGCAGCTCATTAATTGGCTCTGGGTATCTAAGGTTCTTGATGAACTACAAGAGTAAAAGGTGGAGAAATATGGCTGTTTTTTTCACCTCTATTTCAATATTTTTTCATTTCAGCTGTTATTTTCTGTAGGAAACACAAATTACCCCTTGCAAACTGGAAAGAGTCTGAAAGCACAAAAAATAGTAAAAATGGGGTATGTCCCAGTAAAATGCCAAAATTGTGTTGAAAAATTGGGTTTTCTGATTCAAGTCTGCCTGTTCCTAAAAGCGGGGAAGATGGTGATTTTAGCACCGCAAAACCTTTGTTGATGCCATTTTCAGGGAAAAAACACAAGCCTACTTCTGCAGCCCTTTTTTAAAAAGAAATGAAATGTTTGCTGTATTTTGGCTAATTTCTTCGTCTCCTTCAGGGGAACCCACAAAGTCTGGGTACCACTAGAATCCCTAAGATGTTGGAAAACAATGACACAACTTTGGCGTGGGTAGCTCAGGTGGAAAAAAAGTTAGTATGGCCTAAGCACGAACTGCCCCAAACAGCCAAAAAAAGGCTTGGTATCTGAGGGGGAAAAGGCCTGGCAGCGAAGGGGTCAAATGCATTGCACCCTGCCCTCTGAGTTGTCCAGGCCCTACCTTAGGAGTGACATATATGTATAAAAAGGGAAAGTTTGGGCCCGACAACAGGGTTATTTTGCCAGGTCGACATGACAGTGTAAACTGCACATGCACACTCTGCAATGGTAAATTAGCATCATTAACAAGACAGACCTGCTTTTCCTATTGTTTTTCTTCTCCATTTACCCTCTAATTCAAGAATAATGCCTGACTTGCTGTGCTAGAGGGGTGGTCATTATGTGCTCCTAGGACTGAGGTTGAACTTCATTGCTCCTGACTGATCTGCACAATCAGATTAGTGTACTACAAAGAAGTTTGATATCAATCAATCAATCAGTCAGCATTTGTTGAGCACAGATACTCACCGGTCCATCAGTGCGGTGGTTCTGCAAATATCTTCTTCAAACAGCCATGTCTTCAGCTTTTTCGTGAAGTTGGGGAGGGGTGTAGTCTGTCTGATGTGGGGCAGAAGGGCGTTCCAGGCTGTGGTGGCGAGGTAGGAGACAGAGCGTCCCCCTGTTCTTGATTTTTCTGATGCAGGGTATTTTGGCGAGAGATAGCTGGGCTGAGCGTAGGGTCCTGTGGGGTATGTGGAAGTTGAGTCTCCTGTTCAGGTAGGCTGGTCCAGTGTTGTGGTGGGCTTTGTATAGGTGGGTGAGGATCTCAAAGGTGATTCTTTTCTCTATGGGGAACCAGTGTAGTGTGCGCAGGTGTTTGGAGATGTGACAGTGTTGGGGGTAGGTCGAGGACCAGTCTGGCGGCGGCGTTCTGTATGTTCTGTAGTTTGCGGTTGAGTTTCTTGTTGATTCCGGCATAGAGCGCATTGCCGTAGTCCAGTCTGCTGGTAATGAAGGCATGTGTGACAGTCTTTCGGTGTTGGAGGGGGATCCATTTGAATGTCTTACATAGGAGGTGGAGGGTTTGCAAGCAGGTGGAGGTGACAGAGTTGACTTGGCAGTCCATGTTGAGTTTGGAGTCCAGGATGATTCCGAGGTTGTAGGCTTGGTTCGTAGGGGTGGGTGGGCTTCCGAGGGTGGAGGGCCACCAGGAGTCTTTCCACACATCGGGTTGAGGGCCCATGATAAGTACTTCAGTTTTGTCTCCATTGAGTTGTAGGCAGCTGCTTTTCATCCAGTTGGCGACTGCTCCCATGCCTTTGTTGAAGTTGTGTCTGGCTGTGTTGGGTTTGTTGAATAGGGAGAGGATGAGTTGGGTGTCGTCAGTGTAGGAGACGATGTTGAGTCAGTAGTTTCTGACGATGGTGGCTAGTGGGGCCATGTAGATGTTAGACAGCATGGAGCTGAGAGGGGATCCCTGGGGAACTCGGGCAGGTGGTGGGTGTGGGGTCCGAGAGAAAGGGGGGAAGTCTTACTCATTGAGTTCTGCCTGAGAGGAAAGATCAAATCCAGTCGAGGGCCTTGTCTCTGATGCCAGCCTCATGAAGTCTGCGTATCAGGGTGTGGTAGGAGACTGTGTCGAAGGCCGCCGAGAGGCCGAGCAGGATGAGGGCCGCAATCTGTCCCTTGTCCAGCAGTGAGCGGATGTCGTCCGTTGTGGATACCAGGGCTGTTTCGGTGCTCTGTTTTTTTTCTGTAGCCAGATTGGTGAGGTGTTGAGGATGCTGTGGTCTTCAATGAAAGTTTCAGGTTGGCTGTTGATGGCTTTCTCAATTACTTTTGCTGGAAAGGGGAGCAGGGAGATGGGTCTGTAGTTCTTGAGGTCATTGGAGTCCACTAAGGGTTTCTTGAGAAGAGGGTTGATCTCAGCGGGTTTCCAGTCATCGAGAAAGAAGGAGGCATCTGCTAGGGAGCAGTTGGTGGTGAGGCAGAGCTTGGGGGTGATGGTATCAGTGGCTCTATTGAAGATGTGGTGGGGGCATGGGTTCGTAGGGGCCCGGAGTGTATGGTCCTCATTGTATTCAGTGTATCTTCGGTGGTGAGGGAGGTCCAGTTGGTGATCGTTGTTTTTTTGGTGTTGGGTTCCGGTGGAAGGGGTTCTGCACATAGGTTGTCCTCACTGAAGTTGTCAAAGATAGTCTTGATTTTGTGGTGAAAGTATGTGTTGAGTTTGTTGCAGAGATCTTGTGAGGGTGGGATAATCTATTGCTTCGCTGTTGGGTTGGGCAAACTCCTTGAGGATGCTGAAGAGTTCCTTGCTGTTTTGTGAGTGTTCTTTCTTGTATTGATTTCTTTTTGGTGCTTTTGATTAGATGGTGGTGTGCGGTGGTGGTGGCTCTGAAGTTGATTTGGGCTTCTGTAGATTTGGTGTTTCTCCAGATTTTCTCGAGGCGTTGACATGTGTGTCTGGATTCTCTGAGTTCTGTGGGGAACCAACTGGCTTTCTTGGCGTGGATGCTATTGTTCTTTTTGCGGGGGGCTATGGTGTTGGTGCAGTCGCCGATCCATTTGTGCAAGGCGCACACTTCAATGTTCGTGTGGTCGTTGTGTGCGATGGGGGGGTATAGTTGGCAAGAGTTGTGGTGAGCTGGTCGTCGGTGATTCTTGCCCAGCTTCTACGGGATGGTTGGTGTTAGAGTCTGATGATGGTGGGTGTGTTGAAGGTGAAATGGATGCAGCGATGATCGGCCCATGGAAGTTCGGAGGTGTGGCTGAAGGTGGCGGAGGTTCCGATTGTGAAGATGGGGTCGAGGGTGTGTCCTGCTGAATGCGTTGGTTCAGTTACGATCTGTTGGAGCCCTATGTTGTGGAGGTTGTCTAGGAGGATGCAGTGTTGGAGTCTTGTAGGTTGTTGAGGTGGAAGTTAAGGTCTCCCAGCAGGGTGTAGTTGGAGGCTGCGATGGCTTGCGCGGTGAAATGGGTGATCAGATGTCCCCGATTTTTCCATGTCAGTCATGGTTTTCCACTATATGTTCCAACAATTTCAGTAAATTCTCCATTTTTAGAGAGTGTCACCTGAGCAGAGGGTGAGGCAAATTCTCATGTGCAGAATGTGCAGAATTGGTAGGCATCCCTTAACAGAAAATGTTTTACCTAACACAGAAAATCCTGTATTTAAAAGAAGAATGTAAAACTCGTAACAGCCTCATTGTATGCGTTTCCTATGTTGGTGAACCTTGTCACTTAACTCATTCTGTACCCCTAAAAAAAACAAAATGGTTGTCTCTTGCCTATAACTGTTGAATGTCCCTGTTTTTGTTTTTCAAAATCCGGTGACTCTATTTATGAACCAATGCCATTCACATGTCTTAGCTCTTAGTGCCAGCATCTGCAAAACAGAAGAGAACAGAGTAGGTCAGTGAACAATCTGTTATTCAGCTTCTAGTATCATTGAGTAAACTGGCAGAATTAATGAACGTTCTGTACTAGAGGTCAGCAAGCCAGTGAATTTGTAGCAATCTGAGCCAGAGTGGAGCCAAAGACTTGGCTTGCCTCTCAGAGCCAAAGACCCAGCCAAGCTACTGGAAGATTGACATTTCATTCAGACAACAAACATGGTGTAAACATGCGATTAAGACTCTTTAAAATGTAAAATAAAAAAGTTATTTAATACCATTGTCCCAATTATCTACATTAGATTAAATCACTGCGTTGAGTGACTTTTATTGAAATTGTTTTGAACCATAAACTTAGAAACATTGTAGAATGCCCCTATGTCCAAATTACATTGATATGATTGAACCAAGAGATCTTAATTTGTCACTTGCACTGCATAGTTGTTAAGCACTGATATTGCCTACTAAACTGTAAGTATGTAAGGCTTTTGCTGTGCTGGCCTGCACCACCGGGAAAGGGCCTGAAATGCACCACATTTCAAAGATTCAACACATTCTGCCCTCTTACCCTGCACTGGTGTACAAACGGCTGCCTAGCGCCAGCGCAGGCACCCTTGCTCCATGGTGCAAGGGTGTCTGCATTGTGGGGATGATTAATTTTGTGCAGGAAAGGACACCTTCCTGCACAAAAACAGTCACAAGAGGTGTTTTCCTCTTTCTATGTGTGCTGCAGGATGCAGGACACATGGAAAGAGAAAAGAACAGGAAGAAATAAAGATATTTCTCCCTGTTGCGTCACTCTTACTCCACCCCTGAGATGGCATAGGAATCTGATGAATTCCCAGACCTGTAAATCTGGGAATGCATCAGATTCCTTTGGGTTCCATGGGTAAAGCGTGGGGACAGCCTAAGCAACACTCATTGAACGGCTCTTTCGCACAGTGTTATGCGTGAAAGGGGTCCATATTTACAAGCCAATAAAAAGCCACGCAAGCTGGCTTTGCGTTGCCTTTTAATCATGGGCTGGCCACACTGCGCCCCTGGAGCATCAAAAAATGAGGCCCTGAATTACTTAAAAGTGCACTTTAAAGTTGGTCATCAAGAAAAATGACACACAGTAGAATTAGCACACTGTGTTCAATAAACAGATACATCAAACAAAAGGTAAGTAGCACATATAGATCACATATTATTACTTGAAATAACTATAACTAGTGAAGTTCAGTGGTTTTGTTAGTCTAAAACAGAATGGTGTAATGTCTCTTGTACCTTTGGTTTTTCAATGAATTTCGAGAGTGTTTGTGATGTGCAGTAAGATATTATTACCATTATGACATCACTCGATGTGCACACCATTCAGCCGCGAACAGCCTGGGGTTGACCAAAGGGCATGGCTTGTGGCCAGGTCCTGCATCCAATGCCCCAGTAGACAGCCAACCCCATGCATTTGGCCATATACAGCATGAGTTGTCTGCAGGCCTTGCGTCCAACCCCCTCGCAGGCAGGCAACTCCACACCACTCTCTACCTTTTCCCTGGTCTGGTGTAGAGTTGGCCAGAGGGCCTGGCTGCAGCTCAACCCATTGGAAGCAGCCAACCTCCCACTGGGCACAGTCTTATGCCCTGCACCCAGCTCTCCCTGGTGCCAAACCCTCACTGCTGCCCACATGCTATGTGTATTGGGTTGTTGGGCGTTGGGGGCAGGGCCTGGTGCCCAAACCCCTATGGGCACCCAAGGCTGAATATAAGCAGTGCCATTTTAAGCAAGGGGCAACTATTGATTACGTCAAAGAGTCAGAACACCAAAATATAAAAAAGTAGTTCTATTGACTTTATGAAGGGATCAGAATATCTATATCTATACATCTATATGGATATCTATATCTACATTCACTCCCGCCCTTGCCATGCACTGCTAATTACTCCACAAATTACAGTGCTCATGACATCTTTGATAACGTCACTGATATCAATGTAATATTTGCAGTAAAGAAATGTACGAAAAAACTTTGCATGGCGGGGCGTGAGTTATAGTCACCATAGGACACAAGTTATATTTACTTTAGATAACTATAACTATAACAGGTGAATTTCTCTGGTTTTGTGCATGTGAGCCTAACTATAACATACCTGTAACCTTTGTTTTATTCAGTGATTTTTTTTCATTTTTTTTATTCTATTTCCCAACTATAATATCCCTGTAACTTTTGTTTTTTTTTCAGTGAATTTCTATGTTTTTTTTTTTAAGCATAGTTATTTTCATTTCTATATGTTAATCCTGCCACCGCCGTGCACGCCAGGCCCTGCAACCAACCCCACCTTCAGGCATATGCAGCAGGAATTGGCTGCATGACCTGGCCAGCAGCCAGGCTAGGGCAGGCCAGCCCCTCTAACCACTGAGCACTCTGCTGCGCATGGCCTCTGGCCATGTACGGCGGGTGCTGGCCACAGGGCCTTGCATGTGGCCACGCATGGCAACCAACCCCCATGACCACCTAATCCCACACCATGTACAGCCAAACAGGCTGTCTCTCTTCGTGTGAGAATAGGGGTGGAAGAGTGTCTCTGGGTGTGAGAGTGTCTGTTTGGGTGTGAAAGTGGGTGCATGAGGGTCTGAGTGGTTCTGTGAGTGGGTGCACAAGGGTCTGAATGGGTCTTGAATGGATGCGTCAGTGTCTGAGTGGGTTTGTTAGTGGGTGTGTCAGTGTCTGAGTAGGTCTGTGAGTGGGTGCATACGGGTCTGTGAGTGGATGCATGAGTGTCTGAGTGGGCCTGAATGTGGGTATGGGAGTCAATGAGTGGGTCTGAGTGGGTGAATGAGTGTCTGAGTGGGTGTGAGACTGGGCACATGAGTGTCTGTGTGCATGTATAAGTGAATAAATTTGTGTATGAATGAGTCTATGAATTTTTTAAACCTTTTTTTTCTTTATTCATGATTAATCTTGATTAATCGCAAATATTGAGCATGGTGAAGAAAAATCATTTTAAACCCCTAATTTGACCCTCAAACACTCTATATCACACTCCTGGGGTCAGGGTACCTCCACCTTGACCCCTTATGCTACATTTCATTTTGTTTTTCAGCCCCAGACCATCTCCCATAACATAAATTGGCAGGCGCAACTTTCTGTTCAAGGAATCGCCAACCAATTACAGCGCGTCTATTTGTCTGGGCAGTCGCGAAAATTTGCAAATATTTGTGAATTGTCCATGACCTTAGATATACAAATTTGGATTTCCCTAATTTCTTTTAAACTAATGAACAGATTTAAACCAAATAACCAAAAGCAGAATCTGTGTACCGAAAGCCAGCTTTCTGACAAATTTGGTGTAATTCTGTCCAGTAGTTCGGGCTCCAGCCTTGTTCAAACGTCCATTGGGAATTAACATGGAAAACTCAACTTTTTTGACCATCCCCTTTTTCTTGGCCCCCACTTGACGGATCACCCAAAAACCTTCTGTGCACAAAAAGAATCACTGGGGGATTATTTTGGGAAAATGTTGTGAAGATTTGTTAAACTGTGCCAAAGACAGAGGCAAGTCAAAAAACACTTCTTCTATGGGCCACCACTATGTAATGATCTATCTATCTATTGACCCATATATATATAGATATACGTAAATCTATGTATAGATATATAAAGGTATATTTTAATAATTAACACATTTCAGTGTTTAATAAAAGTGATTGCGCTGTTATGGCGAGAGAAAAGTATCCCAGGGTGGGAGGGCTCCATGGAATATATGTCACGGTTTCGGGCGGGTCTGATCAGGACTTTGGTTGGGACACCCCTTGAGGTCACTGAATATCCTAAAGAGGTAGTACACTGGGGCAGAGGAGCAGCTAAAGGCATACACGGAAAGGACAGCTATGGATAGGCACAGGAAACAGGAAAGTGAAAGCAGAGCAACCCTTGTGTGAACAAACAGGAAACAGATTACTAGTGGACAAACACGCTGGGGTTGTACACAGAGTAAGGCGCAGAACCTCCCACAGTGACAGGGAATCTCAATGCCTCTGTGCAGTTTGCTCTTACAGATAGTCACCCTGCCAGCCCCATAGAAAGGAGGCAGCAGAAGTGATTCTGTCTCTGGACCCTAGAGCACAAACAAGGATAGTACTTACATACACAGGACACGCTCTTGTGGGTCCAGCTGGAAACACAGTGGCGATTCCTGAGAAAACAGCAATAGCACACTGTCACTGTTAGGCACGAAATACAACGTATAACACTGGACAAGGATGGGGGCTGGAATTGCCTCCTGGAAACCAGTAGCCAACCCCAGTACACAGGAGGACACGTATACACTGGTGAAGACTGATAGAACACTTACCAGATACAAAGAACCAAGAAGAAACAGAAACAGAAGGGAACAAACAAAGAGGCAGAGGCAAGAACTAGGAACAGGCTCAGGCTGAAGCAAAGGCGGGTCTAGGACTTGAAAACAGGGCGCAAACTTCTGGCTGGGACAGACAGAGACAGGACTGGGAAACTGAGAACAGGCTCTGGCTGGAACAGGCAAGGACAGGACTGGAATACAGGGAGTAGGAAATGAGCAGTAGACAGGACTGGGAAACAGAGAGAAGGTTCAGGCTGAAACAAGGCAGGAGCAGGGCAGAGAAACAGGGAGCAGGCTTTGGAAGAAACAAACAGGTACAAGGCTAAGAAATAGGGAGCAGACTCTGGCTGGAACAATCAGGAGCAGGGCAGAGAAACAGGGAGCAGGAACAAAACTGGAACACCATCCGACAAGGGGTCTGTAACACAAAGGAATTGAAGTCCGATGCACGACGGGGAGCTTGAGGAAATGGCTGCTTATAAGCAGTTCCAAGCTGGGCTGCACAGGAGAGGTTTCAGGTGTGTGTGGTTTCGGACACTTGCAAGTCCTGGAGGAGAGGATCCAGTGAAAAGGAGCAACTGGACTTCTCCCATTGAAAACAATGGGAAACAGAATCCGGGTTTTCCTGACTACCAAGCTGTGCATTATGGGATTTGCAGTGCCAAGAAGCAAATGTAGTCCTACACAAGTGTAACATGGAGAAAAGAGAAACAAACAGGAGTCAGCTAGGGACTCTAGATAGGTGTTCAAGGTGATTCCCAGGCTTCTGACAGTCCCCTTACAGCGCCCCCTGGAAATGGGACGACCGAGTCGTAACAGTATACGCCCTCCCACCAGTCTGCTCAAGAAGAGAAGGCGATCCTTTGGCTGAAAAAAGTTGAAGAGGAAAAGCCAAAGCAAGAAAATCCAACACCAACCTTGGCTGATAAGTTTACAGTCCTGCCACAGATGAATCATCCAATGAGCAAAGCATGTATTAATACCCATATGGGCTCCGATGTCTTTCCTCTTTATTGTTCGAGTGATATGGGAGGAGTGCATGGAGATGGTTTCTGGTGAAGTAGATTCAGGAGCAAGGAGATCTGGAATGGCATTACGGGCGGTTATCTTTAGGACTTTAGTTTCCTGTTCAGTACGGTCTTCTTTGGAGGACATAATTGGCGTATTAGTAAGGTCTGTAACTCCTTCCGACAAGCAGGATATGTCTGTTTCTGCAGCAGTATTTGCATTGATTGTGGTCTGAGGCTTGCAAAGCATAGAAACTTGGGAGACATGGGTAACTGGTGTTCTCAAGGTGAACATGAAATATTCAGAATTTTCTTTAGTTTTGATGACTTTGGAGTATCAATCACAGGATCAACAAGAGTTTTTAAGTCTTTAGAAACTGGATTAACATCTGAAAATGTAGAAGTTCCACAAACTAATTCTTTAGGGTGATCTTCAGACAAGACTGGGATTTCTTCATTGCAAGTGCTCTGTGGTGTGTTCGTGGTATCAGAAATGGTTTCTTTGCAAGGCGTTTCTCCTACAGGTAGTTGATCTTCAACTCTGTTAACACTGAAAGGTTGTTCTTTGGATTGAAATAGAACTGGAGTCTCTTCAGAAATCACCTTTACACTGTTACCTAAATTTTCAGCTCTAGCCTTTGAATTGATGATGGTTTCTTGCAATAAAACACTAAGAACAGTACTTATCATCAGATCTTCGAATACAAGATTCAAATTCAAGTCTTTAGTTTTAGTGGGAAATATTACATCTTTCAGCACTTGAGCTTCGGTTTCAGATTGCTGGTTTTCAGGAGTCTTTAGTTTCAGGGACACAGCAGGTGACATTGGTGTGGCTGATTTTGCATCAAGATCAGATACCGGTAGCTCAGAGATCTGTTCTTCACTGATTGTGGAGCTGGAAACAGGATACACATTGGCAGGGATCAGCAGGTCAGGATCAGTGGTTGAGGCTGCAACTGTGTCCAGTTCTAGGAGAAGGCGCTCATTTCTTATGACAGGCTGTTTAGTTTCAGATTGCTGGCTTTCTTCCTTCTCTGAAATCTCCACGGTTTGCTTTGACACAGAAGAGATTTTTAAACTTTCTGAGAAGTCCATTACATTCTTAGCAATTGTGGGTATTTCTTCACGGTCAGAAACATCCATTAGTTCACTTGAAACAGGAACTGTCTCTTCATTATCTGAAAATTCTATGATATTGTTTGAAAGGGCAGGAGTATCCCCACAATCTGAAAATTTGGGTGTGTGCGCCATTTGAACAGCACTATCTGCAGGTTTGTTCACGGCAAGGCAGGAACCACTGTCATCACTAGATTCAGATTCTTCAACACTGTTGCACAACTTGCCATTAATCTCCAGTAAAGTCATATCTTGGTTTCTTAAGGTGCAGCTATTGGAGTCTGCATCAGAACTCTCTTCTTCCTTTGGCTTTATTTGTTCTGATAGAGGGGCTGAGACACTTCCTTCTGAAGACTCTGATCCATCCTTTGAATCAAGAGGTGTCAAATCTCCCAGAGATGTCAGAGATTCAGTCAACTGTACAGGAATTTTCACTGGTGAACTACAGGCTGAGAGAGAGTCTGAAGAAGAGGCTGATATATTTATAACTGGAGCTGTCTTTTGACTGTCATTAATAGAAGGGACAATCTGCTCTATAGAAGTCTTTGGAGAGGCACACAAAGTAGCATACTGTTCTTTAAGCCAAAGCTGGTGATCATTTTCTTTTTTCAGGTTTTCAAATTGCCTTGCAGTAGTTTCCATCAGCTGCTCTGTTACTTCTTCTACCTTACAGATAAACAGAATGTCTGGTTCTGCCAACAGTGAAATATGCATTGATGAAAAGAGCCCATGTGCAAGATTTCTTGTGTATGTTACAACATATTCATCATAGAAGTCTGATATCTGCCTTTTAATCTGCCAAAACTGCTCTTTTAGTGTGTGTATGTCCATATTGTTATCAAACCCACTCAGAATAGAAAAGGGTTTAGCAGAGCTTTTAGGGATTGAGACTGGTATATTATCATCCAGTTTGGGAAGAGCACAAGCTTTTTGAATTGAACTAAGGAATCCCACAGTCTTTACTGATCCATTTGACACAGGTTCTATCCTGCTGACTTGAAAGCACTGAGTGACTGGTAGAGCTTTACAAGAGTCAGCACAACACTTGAAATTCTGAGAAACTGGGTTAGATGGGCTGAAGCACTCAAGAGAAAACAAGGGAATCCCTAGTGTGGCTTCTTGGACAGTATCAGATTTCTTTGTTGTGGCAGAGTCCTGGAAGGGAACTTGGGATGCACTAGCATGAGGCAAGGATTTAACCATCTTTTCTTGAGAGTAAATGTCTTGTGCAGAGGTAGCAAAAGCACTTCCACGGTTACGAACATTCTTACTGGCTTCAGCTAATAGATATTGCAAAAACTCATTACGTCCTTGTAATTCTTCTACAGACAGGGACTGGGGGTCATAGCCACAAATAACATAATAGTCTATCATTGAAAGATTAGCAAGCCACTCAGTATAGTACTGAACTTGCAAGTTATGGTTTTCTTTAACAAGTCTATCCTTTAAACTAAGGTCTTTTTTAGAGGATTTCAGAGAATGTATAGGCTTTGAAAGGGGTGTCTTAACATGATAGGAAAGCCTTTTAGGTTTGTGTGTGCCTTTACTGCCAGGGGAGCTTGAAATGTTTGGGTCGTGCATTCTGTCACGGTTTCGGGCGGGTCTGATCAGGACTTTGGTTGGGACACCCCTTGAGGTCACTGAATATCCTAAAGAGGTAGTACACTGGGGCAGAGGAGCAGCTAAAGGCATACACGGAAAGGACAGCTATGGATAGGCACAGGAAACAGGAAAGTGAAAGCAGAGCAACCCTTGTGTGAACAAACAGGAAACAGATTACTAGTGGACAAACACGCTGGGGTTGTACACAGAGTAAGGCGCAGAACCTCCCACAGTGACAGGGAATCTCAATGCCTCTGTGCAGTTTGCTCTTACAGATAGTCACCCTGCCAGCCCCATAGAAAGGAGGCAGCAGAAGTGATTCTGTCTCTGGACCCTAGAGCACAAACAAGGATAGTACTTACATACACAGGACACGCTCTTGTGGGTCCAGCTGGAAACACAGTGGCGATTCCTGAGAAAACAGCAATAGCACACTGTCACTGTTAGGCACGAAATACAACGTATAACACTGGACAAGGATGGGGGCTGGAATTGCCTCCTGGAAACCAGGAGCCAACCCCAGTACACAGGAGGACACGTATACACTGGTGAAGACTGATAGAACACTTACCAGACACAAAGAACCAAGAAGAAACAGAAACAGAAGGGAACAAACAAAGAGGCAGAGGCAAGAACTAGGAACATGCTCAGGCTGAAGCAAAGGCGGGTCTAGGACTTGAAAACAGGGCGCAAACTTCTGGCTGGGACAGACAGAGACAGGACTGGGAAACTGAGAACAGGCTCTGGCTGGAACAGGCAAGGACAGGACTGGAATACAGGGAGTAGGAAATGAGCAGTAGACAGGACTGGGAAACAGAGAGAAGGTTCAGGCTGAAACAAGGCAGGAGCAGGGCAGAGAAACAGGGAGCAGGCTTTGGAAGAAACAAACAGGTACAAGGCTAAGAAATAGGGAGCAGACTCTGGCTGGAACAATCAGGAGCAGGGCAGAGAAACAGGGAGCAGGAACAAAACTGGAACACCATCCGACAAGGGGTCTGTAACACAAAGGAATTGAAGTCCGATGCACGACGGGGAGCTTGAGGAAATGGCTGCTTATAAGCAGTTCCAAGCTGGGCTGCACAGGAGAGGTTTCAGGTGTGTGTGGTTTCGGACACTTGCAAGTCCTGGAGGAGAGGATCCAGTGAAAAGGAGCAACTGGACTTCTCCCATTGAAAACAATGGGAAACAGAATCCGGGTTTTCCTGACTACCAAGCTGTGCATTATGGGATTTGCAGTCCCATGAAGCAAATGTAGTCCTACACAAGTGTAACATGGAGAAAAGAGAAACAAACAGGAGTCAGCTAGGGACTCTAGATAGGTGTTCAAGGTGATTCCCCTTACAGCGCCCCCTGGAAATGGGACGACCGAGTCGTAACAATATAACTATAATGCCCGCCCTGGGGGATGGGGTCCCTGGGGCATTCTGAAGCTCCAGGAAGGGTGGTGCACGGTCTCTTTCTTTTTTAAACTAGCAGCCCCAGGAGATAGGGCCCTCAGGGCATTTCAAGGCTTGTGGATGGGAGCTGTGCACCCCACTCCCCTTTACTTTAGAATCAGCCCCAGTCCTGGGGACCTCAGGAAGGCTCGGTGAGGGTGGCTGTGTGTCTTCTCCACTATAATTTATCATCAGCACCCGGGAACGATGTCCCTAGGGCCAATGGGGAACGCATGCAGCCTGCCCTCTAAAATTGATTTGCCTTGCAGTGGGTCCTGGGCCAAGTGGTTTGTTTGAGAGCGCAGATCCACCATACACTTGCATACATAAATGTGCATGTATATATATAAATACATATATATATATATATATATATATATATATATATATTTCATATACAACTTCTGTACGTGCCCCCCAGCTAAACTGCGGCTTCACCTTCAAGGGTGGAGCATCCCATTGTAACATTCCAACACAACAAATGGCGACGCCCAGTTTCAAGCTCCACCCAAACGTTTAATCACTGTAAAATTAGCAGCATAATAATGCCTTGGTCACAGGTGAGTGATTTCAGGTGTTCAGGTGTTCACAAAGCCAATGCTTATGAATTATATCCCATGTGATTGCTGATGGCCTCCCCCACAGCCCATGAGACCACCACCTCCCAGGGTGATTAGTAAAATATGTGCAGGGGGGCTGTGCTGCCCCAATGGCCCCTGGGGTCTTCTGATTGGTATGTGTGTGTGTATATATATATATATATATATATATATACATATATATATATATATATATATATAAAGATGTCATGAGTGCCGTAATTTGTGAGGTAATTAGCAGTGCATGGCGCGAGTGCAAGTTATAGTTACCTTAGGGCACTAGTTATAGTTACTTGAGATAACTATAACTATAACAGGTGAATATCTATGGTTTTGTACATTTAAAATGTGAACCTAACTATAACATCCCTGTAGCCTTTTGTTTTTTAAGTGAATTACTATGGTTCTTTTCATTCTATTTCCTAACTATAATGTCCCTGTAACTTTAGTTTTTTCAGTGAGTTTCTATGTTTTTTTTAAACTTCAAAAAATGTTCATTACTATATATTAAGCTAATCACCACTGTGCATGGTCTTCGACTGTGTGTGGCGGCGATTGGCTGCAGAGCCTGGCCCGTGCCCAGGCTGAGATTGGTCTGGATAGGGGCGGCCGCGCGTCTCTTCTCCCCCAAAAGATTTATGCCAGGCCTCGGGGAATGGGTCCCTCTGAGACCAGCCCGGGGAGGGGAGCCGCGCGGCCCCCTCCCCCCCAAAAAATTAAATGTTTAGGCTGGTGTTCAGGAGGTGGGGGTCCCCGGAGCAAGATCGGCCTGATGAGGGGGGCTTCATGGCTCCCTCCCCAAACAATTTAAATGTTTAGGTGGGGCGCCAGAGGATGGGAGTCCTTGGTCTGAGATTAACCTGGGGGTCCACGTGGCCCCCTCCCCAAAATAAATTTAATATTTACACTGAGCCCTGGGGGATGGGGTCCCCGGGCTGAGATCAACCTGGGGAGGTTGGGCCATGCAGGGTTGGGTTGTTATATGGGTTTGCCACAGGAACTGGCCGCAGGTCAGGCCCTGCATCCAACTCCTGTAGTGCGCAGCCAAAGGCCGCGAGCAGCGCAGGGTTGGGTGGTTATATGGGTTGGCCACAGGGCCTGTGGCCAACCCCGGCTGCACATGGCTTCCAGCTCATTTTCAAAACATTATATCGGCTGACTAGCATCAAATGTAACCTGTTAAACCTTCTTGAGTCCTGACTAAGTTTCCTTAACAGGGGTTTAATGTTGAGTCTATAAATAGAGTCTACTGTTGCTGAGATCTTCACCCCCAAATATGTGGCATTATTCACCAGGTGATTGTCTACCAGTTCCACATTGCTAGTACAGATCAGATGAGTCTTCCCCCTATTAAGGAGGCACCCTGAAAGTGCTCCAAAGTCCACAGCTAAATGTTTCCACTTCCTGAAGTGCTTTCTGATGGTCAGGCATTAACAGTACAATATAATCTGCGTATGCTACTATTTTTGTGTCATATCCATTCAATCTAATGGGTTGAAATGCCTGATTATTTGTTACTAGTCTTATTAAAAGGTCAAAGCGAACAAAATAGGGGAACGCACACAGCCCTGCTGGGTACCCCACAGAATCTTAATAATCACTGAATGTTGCCCTATAATCTGAAGTTGTGCATAGGGGTATTGGTATAAAGCCTTCAGTGCCTTCACCATATCAGGCCTAAATCCTTGATACTCAAATACTCAAGAACCCTCCAGAGATATGCCCAGGCCACCCGGTCAAATACCTTCTCAGCATCCAGAAGGATCATGGTCAAGGAGACCTCTGTAATTGCTGCATTGTCAAACAAGGTAATAGCATTTTTCACATGGTCCGCTGGGCCCCGTACTGGGATAAACCCATGCTGGCAGGGTGAGGCGAGCCTGCCTACAACTTTCCCTCAGCGTATTGCTAAAACCTTAGAGTATACCTTAGTATCCGCATTCACTTAAGATATTGGCTGATACGACCCAGGATTTTCTGAAGGTTTCCCTTTTTTCCTGAAATCTACAATATTAAAGTCCTGTCAGGAACTGGGCGGAACCCCTTCCTGTTGAACCCAACAAATCAGCTCCCCTAAATCTTTAGCAAGCACAGAAGAAAATACTTCATAGAATTCTACTGGGATTTGGTCCGGACCTGCTGCTTTTCCAGAGGGTAACATTGATAGGGTGTTCTCTACCTCCTCCATTACGAAAACCATATCAATAAGCTCCACTTCCACATCATCTAAAAAACCTGCTCGTAGGAGATCGTTTACTAGCTCTTTGGCAGATTGTACATCTCCTGTATATAGCTTTGTGTAGTAGTCCTGAAAAACCTTTGTGATATATCCCGGTGTAGTAGCCCTTGTGCTGTTACCCCCTGAAATTACCTCGATAGCTTCATCCACCTCATGCTTACAAACACAAAAAGCCAGCATCCTCCCCATGACTCACTATATTCATATGCTTCATATTTGTTAACCTGAAACTTCCTTGCTAAAACTTCTGCATAGTAACAACTAATCATAGCTTTTTTAAAGGCAAGCGCCTGCTGAATTTCATTCCCTTTTTGACCTGCCAGCACCAGGGTGACATGTTGCATCTCTAAGCATGTTAGGTCAGTCCTTAATTCCCTTATTTCTTTCTCTTGTTGTCTGCGAGTGTGAGCAACAAAGCTGATTCTTTTGCCTCTAACAGCAGCCTTACATGCACCCCAATCCACGACTTTGGTATCACTATACCTATTAATATTCATGAACTCTACTATCCATTTATTCATGTGCTCTCCATAGTTCACATCTACAAGCAATCTTCTATCAAATGTCCATCTACGCTTGGACAATCCCACACCCAAACCAGCAATCTCCAGTACTAGCGGATTATGGTCTGAAAAACGTTTGGCAATTTTCTAACAGCTGTAGTAGCAACCAGTCAA
Source organism: Pleurodeles waltl (assembly GCF_031143425.1). NCBI lineage: Eukaryota > Metazoa > Chordata > Amphibia > Caudata > Salamandridae > Pleurodeles > Pleurodeles waltl. The sequence continues at coordinate 1,474,832,252 of NC_090447.1, read as the reverse complement.
ACCTAGACATTAAATTAATCCAGCCGGGCATACTTGGGGATAAGAGAAATATGTGTAGCTGAGGTTTAAGGGGTTCGCTCTCTCCCAAACATCAACTAAGCTATGACTTTTCATCATTTGATTAATTGCTCTGCATACCTGTGGCTTCCTCCCTAAATATTTTTTTGAGGCCCCTCCAAGCATACCTACTTTCAAGTTGATATTGGAATCCCCCATACCATCAAATGCATTGGCCACCCTGCAAGTTCTATAGCCAGGCCCTCCCATATCATAGTCTCATCATAACTGGAGCCATATGTTGAACATATTGTAAATCTGGTTTCAGCTAGATCGCCCAACACCCGTACTTGTCTACCAGCCATTGGTTAGGTGTGACCCGGGCATTCTTCACCAATATCACCACCCCCCTAGTGGAAACACTTTGTGAAAGTACAGGCGGTCAGGGAACACCCCTTAATTTGTAATAGATCTTTCTTTACCCATGGGATATGAGTCTCCTGCAGACATATTATATCTGGGCCCCAAGCTCCTGGCATCTTAGCCACTTTTGCTCTCTTGTTCTTGTGATCCAGCCTGTATACATTTACTGAGCTGATACACAGATTATCCTTATGCATTGAGAAAAGATCACAAACAGACCGACCTGGCCAGCCCACCCACAAATCAGGTCCCGACATTCCACCCATGAGCCACCCAAGCTGTCCTCATGGTTATGCTCATCATTTTTCTTTTTTCCTCGGTCCTTACAGCCCCCACCCAACCACCCTAACCTGCACCCAAGCCCAAACTCCCCCCACTAATCTCCCCTACCCTACCCATGTGAAGGATCCAGACCACCCTTGGTCTGTTGAGTTGGTTGAGCTTCCCCTGACTGCCCCCGCAGAGCACCCTAAGCCTTTGCTGCCCTTTTTGGTAACTTAGCTATACCTTTCAGACAGAACATTTTCCCCTTTCATTGCTTCCATCACACTCTCGTTACTTGTCCAATAATAGTATAGCTATGCATTAACAGCCCTCCTTTTCAGTTTGTATGCCTTCCTTCAAATCCCCAATAAGGCCATCACATTTAATCAGTTATAATAATGCCACAATCTTTCTCAAAGATTGTCTGATGTAGCTACCAAGGAAGACCAATATTGCTCTGGGTTTTGCCGGATCCTGGTTGGATTGCTTGGCTGTCATAGGAAAATGATGAGGCCTCCGTACCTCATGTGGCCAGTCCCACCCCTGAAAATCTGGAAAAGCCTTCTGGAATACGTCTATCAAGTCTAGTAGGTTGTTTATCCTCTGCAGATTTTTCTGATCCTCTAGCTTCCACTGGATAGCCACAAGCCAAGCCTCATGCTCCTCGTGAGCCCTTTAAATATGCTTGCGTTAGTCTCCAGAATCTAGGTTCGCAGCTCCAAATTAGTTAATCCCTCCCCAATATCGGAGCACACTTTGGTAATTTTTCCAATCGTTAATTTGGCTTCCAACTCCCCATGCACAATTTCTCCCTGTGGGTGTTGAGAGTTTCATGGATCAGCTCCAAAGTGTGAATATCGGTGCCCTAAGCACCCTCAGAGTTTCCAGTAGTATCACCAGTGATTGGTGGTGTACAATGGGTGTAATCCCATTTTATATCCAGTCTAATACCTTTTTTTTTAAAGTTGCTTTTGAGTGCTACGGGATGCAGGTTGACTCCTGCTTTATGCTGGTAAATCACTGAGCTAACTAGTCTCAGAGGTCTTGCTGTTGTTGCCTTCCCCTAGATCCTTTAGCCCCAACTCTGAATCGGACTCATGCCCCTCCTCATCCTCCTCTAATCTATCTGAAAGCAAAAATAAAGGTTCCACAGCCTCAGATTCCGGCCCCCTTGCTTTTCCCAGAGCTGTACGTGTTTTATCACATGTCATGCCAAGGTCCCCTTCATTTAAAGCAAGGATCTCAAAGGTTACAGCCGAGTCAGTCACTGCTAAGACTACCAGCTCAACCCCTTCTGTCTCTGCCTTGTCTGCCATGTCTGCCCATCGGCTCACTGGTATAAGATCAACCGACTTGCCATTCCCCTGTTGGACGCCTGCAGTGTCAGAGTGGCTAAAGTCGTCTGCAGTCTCAGAGATGATCATAGGAGGAGAGTGGATTACCTTTAGTTCTAAGTCTGCCTGCTCCATTGTGCCGACAGAAGAAGGAGGCCTGGTACCACCATCTTGGTCCTCCCAACTCCCCTGTCTCTCCTTGCCATGTTCTTCCTGGGCCCTCAGTGGTTCAGTGACTACCATTATGGATCTACCCTTGGCTCCTGTCTCCTCCTTGGTTTTGCCTCCTCCTCCTGATGGCTGCCGCAATAAAACCACAACGGATGGGAGTGGGAGACGCTAAGGTGCAGGTGGCGCTAACTCTGCCTTTTCGGTATGCACCCTCTCTGGCTTGCCCCAGATGCCCGATCAGTTTTGAGGCACCACTGAGCCTTATAGTAGATGTAGCACCGGTTTCATCGATGTTGGGCTTCCTACTGGCACACCCTGCTGAAGTTGAAGGGGCCTACGCAGAAGAAAGCTGCTTACTCCTGCCACCGTTCACACCCACTGACTTAGGCCTCATCTGCAGTGCCGCCAAGGGTCTGGCATCCCGAAAGTATTCACCAATGGTACTTGTAAACAACACCCAAGCACACAGGAGGTGCTTGAGCACAAAGACCAGCTCAGCCTCCCACATTAGCTGGGTTTATGCATTCCGCATTCTGTCCCAAACAGAAAGCAAGCTTCGGAGCTAGCTCTGCAAGGCTAGTCAGACAGAGCTCTGTAGAGCGGTCTCAGCCAGCTGCCATCTTGCCTCTCGCTGTCTGCACTCATGACATCTTTATAACATCATTGATAGTATCACTGCAACATTTGCAGTAACATTATTGATGAGAAAACTGTGCACCTGTGTAACCTAATGGTTCACTCAAAGGCATAGGTTGTTGCAGCACCTTGTTGTGGATTAGTTTTAGATTTAGTACCAGGATTCATTACTTTTACACAATATATTCTGTTAATAGCAAGTACTTTTTTTAAATTTTAACATCTACGCATCATGGCCCTTTGTGTCTGTTGCAAACAATTTAAAACTATTGCCCATGAAACAAGTGCATGACCTAGAAGTGTGAAACCAATGGATGAACTTACTTTTTCAAAGGCAATAACTCCAAAAGTAAAATATTTGAAAAGTGAGTTGGTGAGTTCTATTTTGCATAACCTAATCAGCAAGAGACACTATAATACCACACCGTGAGCTGAGAGTGATGCAAAGTCACATCCTGCTGGCATCACTGGTAGATCAGATAACCAAAACCTGAATGAGAATGCACAGAATGCTGATATTAACTGTAATTTCATCCCAGAAAATTGCTGGCAGGTAAAACCATATAACACAGTTAGGTGGTCCTCTGACATTCAAGATTCCTTCAAGGTAAATGACATTGAATGCGGGAGAGGTCACTCAGAAATGCAATTTCAGATTGCTACTTTCCACCATCAATCAGCCACCATGTTTAGGGCACACCACATTCACAGACGGACAGAATAAATTTATATCCACAAGGCTTAACTATCCACAACAAAACATTATTTCAAATCGTGGGTCATGCATCACTATATTGATTTGCTGTGCTGAGACACACTATCCCATTGATCACTCGACTGTGAGGGTCCTTCTCTAGTCAATAAAGCACTTTCGATTAGAAATCTAAGGCGCTGAAGGATTAAGCTTTGTTTTTGTACTGGGCTGCAGCCTCTTACCATCTCTAAACAGCAATGTTTTTCCCTAGTGTCTGTTGTTGGATTTAGAGATGGGAAAAACAAATGGCACATCCTCTCATTGTAAAGGGTGCCTACTCACTGCCTAAACAGTTTGGCCATCTACAATCCCTGATACCTGTAAAATTAAATCACATCTCATGTGATTTCATGAAGAAAGGATCTCAGAATGTATGGCTATATTGTACATCATATGGTATAGTGTTTAGTTAATTAAATCCATGAATGCCTACTAAGGTGGTTTCAGGTTTAGTTTACAGCAATGCAAGTTCACGCAGGCCATTTTAAACACAATATACGAATTTGCTTTTCTTGATGTGTTTTTCTTTATATTTTTACAAAGTCCAAAACAATTAAGACTAATGCCCTTGTGATTTTTAGATAAGAGCCTCTCTCTATTAAAAAATAACTGAAGTTCTGCTTCTAAGAGCTACAGTGCTTACTTTGAAAAATAGTAAGCGTCGGGCCACTGCAGCTTGCACCACCTTTGCCCCTGTCAGCGCTGCCAATGGCAGTACCATCATAACCTTTTACCATTGTGCTCCTAGAAGTGTGACAATTTAGAATATTCTGGCCATCCAAAGCTATAAGAATGGCATGGGTGGCAAGTATTATTCATTTTAATGTATATTGAATTATTAAACACTCTTGTTTTGCTCATCTCAAAATTACATAGACAGTGCCATCATGTGGTGGACTGGCATTAGTGCAGGTGTCGAGAATTAAGAGCCAGTGTCGAGCACTGGCAACCACCAGCCCCAATTAAGCACTGAAATGCCACTGTCTTCCATATATATATTTTGTAATTTTAGGGGCCATCTATTCATTTGTCATGTTATGATTCTTTGTTGTATGTGTGTGAGAGTGTTTTGACAAAATAAAAATTAGTGTAGTTAACATGTGAAATATTATTATTCTTTATTTCGGCATGTATGGCCATAAAAGCATACACAAAATTTAAAACAGTATTGCAACTTCCATTACATTAAAATTTGGTAAAAGCAATACGCAAATCTAAATAATCTCTGACAGTAAATACAGCATAAAAGAAGAGACTGAAAATCATCTGGGGTCCCTGCAAAGGACACTCATTTCCACCATAGATGCCCATATAATCAGTGAGCATATCTAAATAATTACTGAATGCAATAGAGTATGTAAGAAAGAAACTGACAATCATCTAGGGTCCCTGCAGAGGACACTCGTTCCCACCATAGTTGCCAGTGTGATCACACTTCTCTATGTAAAGTGCTGAGATTAATTATAAACATGTGAAATCAAATGTGTAGGCCTTAGACAAATGCTATCTTAAACGTGAATTTCCACCCCAAGCTTTCCTAGTCACATGTATTTAGCTTGAACTGCTGATGAATGCATTTTTTTCTCTTTTCATTTCTCCTGTACTGTGTTGGGGACATAAATGTTAAAACCTTGATCATGCAAATGTATTGTGACTATGGACTGCATAGATAAAACAATATTGTGCTTTAACTGCTTCTGCAACATATATTTTTTAAATATAATATTATATTCAAATGTTTGGCTTAATATCTGTAGAATGTTTCTTTATGAATAAGTTTTGTCAATAGAAGTGTACGGGAAAGGGAATTATTTCACCTAGCAATGTAATGCACTAAACCTAAACCACTTTTTCCTTATAGGAAAAGGCGCTGAGAAACCAGCCTGAATTGATATTCATGTTACAGTCTGGGGCATATTTGTATTTTACTTTGAGAAGCTCTTTGTCTTAGTGTGCTTATACGATGGAAGCTGTCCTGTTCCCATGATTAGATAAGCAGATTGAAGACTGCAACAGTTTTTTTCAGCTACAGATATGAAATATGTTCAATGCGTGTTCCTAGAGATACAGGCATGCATTCCTTTTGGACTTCTCTACAGACCCAGATTCCTTGCTAGTGCTTCTCAGAGTCATTATGAGAGACCCTTAATCCACGCACGTTTGCCTGAACATATGCTGCTCTGAAACCTTACTGAGTTTCTGAACCTCTCTTTATGGGAAGTTCTGATGATGGCCTGAAATATCTACTAAATGCTTCATGCTTTCACCTCTCGCATTTGGAGCTCTTCATGGGTTGTTTAACACTTTTCTCCATTCCTATTAGCTTATAATAGAGCTAATCTTTATGGAGCATGTTTTACGCTTTATACTGTATTGATTATGTCATTGACTAATTGATGACTTTTCAATAAAATAAATAATTACTAAAAGATGTAATAAAGCCTTGAAACTCCCACCAAAATCTAATAATTGACTCCCATAAAAACAGTTTATAACTATAATATTAGATTATTGATTTACAGCTTCTGATTAATCCCCAAGCGCAACAAAGGTCCACCCTCTTAGGCGTAGTGTTTCCAGATATATTGGCAAAATAAATATTGTAAGCTGAATATTAATGTTTGAGGTCTTTATATGCCTTAACATGAACAACACTACACTTTGTTCAGAAGTAGTCCTGTCCTCAGTGTGGAAGATCCCATTGAGTTATTTAGGCAATGTAAGATATGTTACCCCAGGTAGCACCCCTAGTAATGAGGCAAGCAAAACAATGAAAAAATATAATACATTAAAACACCTCAATCAGATTGCTAAAAAGAAGCCGAAGAGAGCGAATGATAAAAAGGTTTACCTAGGTGTAATATTTGATTAAGTAAACACAAGACTGATATATATATATATATATATATATATATATATATATATATATATATATAGAGAGAGAGAGAGAGAGAGAGAGAAACAATAGCTTTTGCCCTTATGGTGGTCCAGAAGCCATCAACTACTTAAAACAATAAGTACATGAAAAAAATGATTTGTGCTGCATTTCTGGGATGGGATATTCCTGTAACAAAACAATAGCTTCATCCAAACTTTGAAGAATGGCAGGACAGACTTTGACAATGTGTTTGGCTGTACAGTACTGCCAGTAACTTTAAGGGGGAACTCAACCACATTACCTGGAGGTCTTTTGCAGAAGTGAGGCAAATGCCATAATTATTTTCCAGACTGTCACATTAGCCCCTATTTTTTAACAAGGACAGAGTTAACTCAAGTGTGCGGGAATGTGTCGTGTGGATTGCTCTCTGATATGTGGGTAAGTTCTCTGATTCATTTTCACTGGGTATGTTGTTCAATGCTTAGTTGGCATTGCACACTATGCGTATTCACCACGTATATCTAATTGAAACAAATGATGTACAAATTATAAGATTATTCATTTGGATCTGTAATATATTGTTTCTACAGTCTGGAAACATGAGCTCAATGCACAGTCATCAGTGTTTGTGCTTGAAAAGGCTGTGCTCTTCCATTGAGAAAACCCTCATATTTTAGCTGTGTCCTCAATTTTAATTCACTTGTGATCTGATATTTGACACCTGAAGTGGGGTGTGCCTACTGATCAGATGCTAGTTGCACGTGCTGAGCCATAAAAGTGAGAAAAAGGCTTTTCCTCAAACATTTTTGTATTTGAAACTTGGGAAGCAAGGGTCAAACAAATATTTTTCCAATTTCTTCCAAAATACACAGCAGGTGTGGTATGTTCGGTGTTAGAAATGGGGTCTTTGGTTGGCAGTCAGGTTGCCCCGTGTCCAAGCAAGGACCCTCACTTTAGTCAGGGTAAGTTACACACAATCCAAATTATCCTATGCCCACCCTCTGGTAGCTTGGTACTGAGCAGTCAGGCTTAACTTAGAAGGCAATGTGTAAAGTACTTGTGCAATAAATCATGCAATAACTCAGTATAACACCACAAAAATAAACCACACAGTGTTTGGAAAAATATAAAATATTTATCTGATTAAATGTAGGTCAAAACGATCAAGATTTGATAAGTACACCTTGAATTATCACTGTAGAAAATGATTAAAATAGTTTTTAGTTCTTAAAAAGCAACAAGTGTCTCTTGCAAGCACAAAGTACCTGGTTTCCGTTGAAATTCTCTGCAAGGGATCGCAGAGGAGAAGATGCGTGGAAAGCGAGGAGGTGTGCGTCGATTTTTCCAGTGCACCCAGACGATGCATTGATAAGTTTTCACGTAGGGCAGGCTTTGAGTTGATTTCCGGAGCGAAGACTGGGATCTTCTTTGGGTTGCGGGGCTTTCGGACGCCCGGGAACGAGGCAGAAAAATCCTGGGCGTGTAGGACGAAATCACAGGGGATGCATCAATCTGGTGTGCGATGCATGGAAAATTCTGTTCAACGGCAGGCGCTGCGTCAATTCTTCTCACAGGAAGTCAGCCTGCATCGTTCCGGATCGGCTGTGCATCGATGCAGTAGCCGTGTCCCAAAGTTCCGGTTGCAATGCTGCGTTGATCTCCTCTCGTAGAGCCAGGCTATGTCGTTCCGGTTTGGCATGCTGTGATTTTCTCACTGCAATGCAGGCTGTCCATCGTGTGTTGCAGGCTGTTCTTTGAATATTCGCCGGCAAGGAGTTCTTTGCAGGATGCAGCCTTTTTGATCCTGATACTTCAAGAAACAGGAGTGAAGCTCTATCCAAGCCTTTGGAGAGCACTTCTTAGAAGAACCTGAGGTCAGCAAGGCAGCAGGGTAACAGCAGGACAGCACCCCTTTGCAGAAAAGCAGTCAGGTGAGTCCTTTGGGCACCCAGGCAGTTCCTCTTGGCAGGTTGCAGGTTCTGGTTCAGGGTTTCTTCTCTAGTGGTAGCTTGTCCAGAAGTGTCTGAGTTGGTAGGGTCAGGGACCATGTTTAAATACCCAAATGTGCCTTTGAAGTGGGGGAGACTTCAAAGAGTTGCTTAGAAGTGCACCAGGTCCCCTTTCAGTTCCATCCTGTCTGCCAGGATCCCAGTAGGGGGTTTGGCAGTCAATTGTGTGAGGGCAGGCCACTGTCCTTTCAAATGTAAGGGACAGGCCCTCCACTCTCTCAGCCCAGGAAGACCCATTCAGTATGCAGATGTGTGCAGGTGTGACTGAGCATCCTGTGTTTGGGGTTGTCTGAGTGAAATGCACAAGGGAGCTTTCAAGTAACCTAGCCAGACATGGATTGTAAGGCACGGAAGGATTTAAATGCACAGAAATGCTCACTTCCTAAAAGTGGCATTTATAAATAGTAATATTAAATCCAACTTCACCAACCAGCAGGATTTTGTATTACCATTCGGGCCATACTAAATATGACCTTGTTACTCCTTTCAGATCAGAATCTACAGCTCAAACAGTAAATGAGGGTAGCCCCTATGAAAGGAGCAGGCCTCATAGCAGTGTAAAAACGAATTTAGGAGTTTTACACTACCAGGACATGTTAACTACACAGGTAAATGTCCTGCCTTTTATCTACATAACACCCTGCCCTATGGGTTACCTAGGGCCTACCTCAGGGGTGACTTATATGTAGAAAAAGGGGAGTTTAAGGCGTGGCAAGTACTTTTGAATGCCAAGTCGAAGTGGCAGTGAAACTGCACACACGTGCCTTGCAATGGCAGGCCTGAGGCATGGTTAAAAGGCTACTTATTTAGTTGCAAACATTCTTTATAACATGTTAAAACAATTTTAAACATGCATTTATTTTTGCTGCACACATGTATCTTGTGTTAATAAAATCCATTTAACAAATAGAAATACTATTAATATATATTCATTTAACACATCTAAAAAAATTTAACATTAGCTCATTTTAGTACTTTCATTTAATATAAATGTAAAACTCTCAGGGTAAAATATACTCTTCAATAATAATGGTGGCCACACGGTTCACCATCATGCAAACGTGCACATTTGACAATTCAAGTTATTTTCTCTGTAGTGTCTGTCACCATATGCTTACTTCTATTCCACTAACATGTCAATAAATGTTGATCTCTCTCAGTACAACATCAAGAAGTACTGTCTTCTTTTTCCTATTTTTCTAGGGAATAAATTATCCAATTCCTGTGGTTCCTAAATACCAATAGGAGTGCTCAGTGAAGCAGCCACTCCAGCCAAAGAGGGAGCAAAAGCCAAATCCAGTCCAAAAGTGCTAGTGGACATGGAGGAGCTGTAAGCAACTTTGACGAAGGAAGTGCAGAAGTGTTTGTTAATAATGAGTAGACCAGGTTTTACATCATTAAAGTACAGGAGCCTAAGCCAGAGCAATCGTGAGGGGTGAATCCAGCATTCTGCAAATGCATCTGGTTATAACCACAGCCATCAACAGACTGCATGATACAGGGAACACAAGGTTGCTTGCAGCGGTCAAAGCAGCATGATGACTAGAATGCCCCAAGCATAAACAAAGCTTGTGAAGATGGAGCACTGCTTAAGCACTTGCACTGTTTGAAATAGAGGGCTCACACAAGCAGTAACCACCAGTTCATTGCTTCATTTTAAGCAGTCTCAAAAATCTATGCATACTTGCAATCTTGTAAAGAACACTAAAACAGTTTATTGTAACCACTTGACAGGGACGTGGAAGTCTTGATCTGGTGCTGTATTGAATATGTGCCAAAATGTTACCCCAACTTGTCATCAAGAATGTTAAGATGAGAGATGGGTCCACAACATGTAGAAATGCAAAGGTCTTAAGTAGGCTCAAGGTATAAGAAACAATTGCGATCCTTGTCAGGGCAAACACAAAAGCGACCAAATTAATCAGTGCCTAACTCTTGGGTTGCTTGCCACAAAAGCAGCCAGTCTAAACTTAGAGGCAATGTGCAACTTCTTTATGCAGTACACAAACAATAATAAAGATAAATTACAACAAAAGAAAAACCCCTAAACTAATTTAGAAAAATAGAGTAAATTTGAATAAACCAAAAACATCAAAATGAAGAAAATCCAGTCAGTAGAACCAGGAGATTGATCTTTAAACTTTTTTGTAAAAATAGCGCCAAGAAGCAGAATGTGGCCCTCATGGTTATCTGGTCAGGCTAGACTGGGGAAAAGTCATAAGTTAAGGATGACCGTGATAGAGGGCAGGTTGGACACGGGTATCAGGTTGTCCCCCAAAGAGTTACCTTCTCAGGTATGACGCAAAGAGTCTGCCATGCAAAGAGCAGGTCGATCATTGCTGTCAGCTCAAAGTACAGAACACATTGCTGGTGATCATGAATGGTCACTGTCAGTGCAAAGAGCAGGCCTCAATGTAGCTTTGCTTTGGTAGTCATTGTGGGTGTCAGAGTTTAAACGCGAACGGGCCTGTACACATTCGCAAAGAGCCCAAACTTCAAGATTTTCACCTTTCGATTTTTTTGAGAAGCTCTGAATGAGGCCAGCCAAGGGCCCAGGACCCGGAGGGCACCACTTGAGGATCAGGACTCATTCCAACAGGAGCCAGAAGCTGGGCTCAGGCAGGTTGAAGCTGGTCCACTTGGTGCTGGTCAGCTGGGCAGTTGGAAGGAGGCCTCTGGAAACTTGTGTCCATGTAGCTCACACAGGTGGTCAGCTCTCTGACCCTTGAAAACACTCCGGGTAGCCTGGGATCAAGGCAAACAGGCTTAGTTTTCCTTCTATCAGAAATGAAGGCAGTCCTTCCAGCAGCAAGGCAGTCCTTCTGGCAGCAGGACAGTCCTTCTGAATCTTCCACAGTTCCAGGAGTGTACTGAAAAGAGGTTCTGAAGGTCTAATTTTAACACCGTGTGCCAGCCTTTGTTCACAGGAATTATCTCACCTTCCCCAACACTGGTTCTTCTTAGTTCTTTGCCTTCCTGTCTTCCTAGTTTCAAACCATCCTGGGAGACAACAAATAGGGCAGGTCTCTAGCAGGTTCATTTGCGTGTGCTTCTGGAAGAGTCCTTTGAAATGTAACCAGTTCATGGGGCAGCTCCACCCCAGTCATCCTATTAGGAAGACCCTCTCCCTTCACGTTCTTGCATCCCTCCATCCACCCTTTCCCTCCTTCACCCATTTTTTCACTCCACTCATCCTTTCACTCATCCATTCATTTACTCTTTCACGTATCAGTCCATCCTTTCACTCATGTATCCATCCATGCTTTCACTCATCTGTCAATCCATTCACCCTCCTTTTCATTCTTCCATCCATTCTTTCACTCATCCATACATACATCCTTCCTTTCACACATACATTGTTTCTTTCACTCAGCCACGCGTTTGGACATCGGCTGCAGGCAGGGGGTGGGACCTTTGGCCCCTTTAAACTTGTTTCACGCGCCCCCCCTGCGGGATGCGCGTTGGACATCGGCTGCAGGCAGGGGGTGGGACTTTTGGCCCCTTTAAACTTGCTTTGCGCGCCCGCTCCGCGGGATGCGCGTTTGGACATCGGCTGCAGGCAGGGGGCGGGACCTTTGGCCCCTTTAAACTTGTTTTGCGTGCCCGCTCTGCAGGACTTGCCCGGGCAAAGCCCGGGCCAAGGGCGGGCCCGTCCTGCGCCTGCGCCTGCCATCGACCGTTAGAGGCTGAGCCGGGCCACCCCCCTTTCATCCTGCCGGGGATGGTGATTTTTTTTTTTTTCCTTGGTGACTACCTATTGTCTTAGTGCCTGGAGACTTTTTTTTGCGTGAAGCCCTTGTTTCAAACTGTGCATCCTGCTGTTGCCCTTGGTGAGGAGCTATTGTTGCTAAGCCTGGAGACCTCACTGCGTGAAGCCCTTGTTTTAAATTGTGTATCCTGCTGTTGCCCTTGGTGAGGAGCTATTGTTTGCTAAGCCTGGAGACATCTCTGCGTGAAGCCCTTGTTTCAAATTGTGTATCCTGCTGCTGCCCTCGGTGAAGAGCTATGGTTTGCTAAATGGGGCGGAAAAAGGGCCAACTATCTGGAGCCATGAATGGTGGAGGTGGCAGGCAGGGCAATGTAAATACAACTCTGGACTCCTTTCTTGCGAGAGCGGTTGGGGTCGTGACCAAGGAAATTGACTTGGCGGAGAGGAGGCTATCTATGGAGATGGAGGATTGGGGTCAGGTCTCGTTAGTCAGTGATACCCCAGTGGTTTTGGAGGAGGAGGAGGGGGTGGAGGTCCACCATGGAGGAGAGCTGTGTGCTGTATCAGAGCGTGACCATGCAGAGAAATTAGGGGACTTTGCCGACCCAGGGCCTTCGAGAAGAAGTAAAAGGTTTCTGTTGTCTTCTCCTGTTGCCTGTTCTATGGATAAGTGCAGCCCCCGCCAAGGAAGAAAAAGACACTGAAGAAATCTGTCCCTAAAACGAAAGCTTCTCTTGTGGATAGTTCTAAGGAGCTATATGGTGGTATAAAATCCAGCGAGCTAATGGTCTGTGATGCAATCATTCTTTTGCTAAAGCTTAAGGAGATGATTGAGGGTATCTTGACACCTGTGATGGCAAAACTATCAGTGATAGAAAAAGCAGTTGCTCGGCTAGGTGAATTAAGAAGCCAAGGGAGCCATTTTATGGGGGGATGTAAGGCCCTTTGTTGTGTATCTCATCCTAGTGTGGATGAGAATCAACAGGAGGGAAATGCTGGGCCCCTGGGAAGTTTGCCTCAGCATCCAGATAACTTGTCGAGGGCTGGGGGCCAAGGTGCCTGCATTCAGTCTGTGTTGGCCCCAACTACCGCCCCACCAATGGGCAGCAGGGCCTTGAATGGTCTTAGCCTCGGAAGACAGTCCGACCGTGGTTTTGCGGTGGTTGAGGGGGCCTTCCCACAGCTGGTTGGGAAGTCCAATTAGAATCCTTTGAGTAAAAAGTTGTCATTGGCCCATCTGGATCTCCCCCCGGCATGTGCCCCATATGTGGCAGTACTGACAAATGTTCCTGCTCTGGCCCGTGGGGTAACAGAATCTATGGCCCAACTAAAAAATAAAACTGGCCATTGGCTGAGCAAAAACTGTGATTTTTTATGTAAGGATTTTGAAGATGTTTTGTTTGTTCGAAGAATTCACTGGATTGGGACAAGGGAAAAAGAAGGGGGTGAGGATTGTGTTATTATAAATGTTAGATACCCGGCTTGGCCCAACGGCTTCTCTCCTCATATTGTCAGGCCTATCTAAGGGCAGATTCAATTGGTATGGCCCCCCTGGGATACTTTTACAATCATATGCGACTTGGCGCTGATCCCTCTCCTGACCCTGGTAGGATCCCTGCCTTAGGCCAGAATGCCCCGTGGAAAATTTGCAGGAGAACAGATAGAACCTCGGACTTGGCGGGGTGGATTGACAATGCACCAAGACTGTGATTGCATTGGAGGAGGTAGGCTCGAAGTGCAACCTTATTTCTTGGAATATTGTGGGGTATGATGCCAAGATATCTGACCAGGATTGGGTTAGGCGTGTGGCTGACTATGATATTATTATGCTGCAGGAAACATGGTCTGAGGGGCTGGCTGCTTGGGATGGATATGATAGATTCGCCATCCCAGCAGCTCAGTCCCTCGGAGGTCGTTTGAAAGGGGGCCTGGTTACCTTAATACGTTTCTCCAAGATACTGGCTGCCTTTCAAATTAATTGTAACCACCAGGGTATACTGCCTGTTTCGGTAATTTTTTCAAATAATTGTAATATTCTGTTGGTTAATTTTTATAATGCTGTATGGGACGGGGGTGTCAAATTGGGATCCTTTTCTCCATTCTCCAGGTGCTGAAATATAGAATGGAGGAGGTGGGGCTGGAATTCTGTGCCATTGTATCAGGAGATTTTAATGCTAAGCTGGGGCGTCTTAGTACAATGGCAAATCCCTTCGATTGCGACTGTGGGGATTACTTGGTGGATGACATTCAGGATATGAGAGTTAGGGTTATGACAAAGGAACTTAGGAAGTTGGGCCTTTTGAACTTCCGGGATAGTGAAGCAGTGGATTTTCACCAGCTCCCAACATTTGTGGGTGGAGGGTTTGGGACCACAATTGATTACATCTTCGTGTCTCCGTCACTGAAAAATCTGATTACTGGTGGAGAGGTGCTTGGTGAATGTATGAGTGATCATAACCCCCTCACAGTGTGTTTCAAACTTCCAGGGGCTCTAAGTAAATTAGGGCGGGTGGTCCTGTAACAGTAAAGATAAGAGATCAGGGTAGGCGACTTGGCTGGAAACAGCTAGATGCCCAACAAGTTAATGAGAGGGTGGTGGGGGGAAACTTACCCTTGTTTATGGACATTCTTTTGAGAGAGACTCCGAGCCCAAAAGAAGTAATGGATGCAATAGCTGAAGTAAACATAGTAGCTAGAGACAGTCTATTTTTGATAGACAGTAGTCCTAACAAGCGCAGAGGTGGCTGGTTCGATAAGGTTTGTTATGATGCCAGGGCAAACATGAAAACGGCCCTCAAAGAAAATCCCAGAGATAGGCCGCGGTGAAAGCAGCAAGAATTGAGTACAAAAGGGCCCTGAGGGAAAGTAAGGATAGATTTAAAGTAAAGGCCTGGGAAGAATTGGAGTGCGCCTCAGTCCTGAAGGATCCTGGCTTGTTCTGGAGGGTGGTAAACAGAGGTTCCTTTGCCACAGATACGTCCGAGGGCTTGGGTTGCAATATTGCCCCGGAGGTTTGGGTAAATGATTTCTGTAGAATTTTTTAGGGAACCCCTATAAGAAATAATATGGAAAAAGAGTCTATGGTGGTTCCCAATTTAGCGATTAGGTTTTTGCTCCTTGGAAGTTATTGATGCACTCCAGGGCAGTGCTAGTAATAAAGCCCCAGGCCCGGATTCCATACCTATGGATTTGTACAAATCTTGCCCTCAGCTATGGGCACCTGTTCTTTTAAATATTCTTAACGGGCAGTTACTGTGGGAATGCCTGCCTCTTGGAGGAGGGCCTGCATCATTCCAGTTTTTAAAAAGGGGGATCGGAATGACCCGAAGTCCTATCGCCCTATTTCCCTACTTGACGCCTCTGGGAAGATTTTGGGGTGGATCATCTTGAGGCATATTGAGGCTTGGATGGCAGAAAAGGATATTTTGAGCCGGGATCAGTATGGCTTTAGAGAAGGTCTTGGCACACGTGAGCAGTGCCTCAATCTTCTGATGATGATTGGGAAATATACGCAAGCTAGGAAGGGCACCCTCTATCTTGCCTTTATGGACCTCAGTTGTGCCTTTGAAAAGGTAAATCGGTCCAAATTGTGGGAAAGGTTAAGTCAGTTAGGGATGGATCCTGATATTGTGGAGCTACTCCGGTACCTCCACTCAGGATCGGTTGCCAACGTGAGGGTGGGGACAAATGGGGAATGTTCAGAGACTTTTAGGCTCACCAAGGGTGTTCACCAGCGGTGTGTGTTGGCACCTACTCTGCTCCTTTTATATACTAATGGACTGTCTGATTTCTTGGTGGAGCACTGTAGGGATGTCCCAAAGGTGAATGGTACTAGTGTCCCAGTGCTGACATATGCGGATGATGCGGTCCTTATGGCCCGCACTATGAACAGTCTTCGAAAAGCTGTTAGAGCCTATGCATCTTATATGTCAGGCTTGGGCCTAGAGATAAATTATAAGAAATCGCACTTTATGGTATGTGGTAAATCTCTGAGCAGGGTTGGGGAGCTAAAGGTTGATGATCATAATATCAGCAGGGTCAATGAATTCCCATATTTAGGGGTAATCTTCGACGATAAAGGCTCATGGAAACCTTCTATTGCTAAAAGGAGTATGCTCTTCCATGCCTCAGTTGGTGCTACTTTTGATTTTGCTGTAAGAGTAGGAAGCAAACCCATTAAGCCTCTGCTTGAAATCTATGGACGAAAATGTCTCCCTGTCCTGTTGTATGGTGCAGCAATCTGGGGGTATATGGACACCCGAGTGCCCATTATTGAAGAAAATCGTTTTTGTAGAAGATTATTGGGCGTTGGTCAAAATACCTCTGGTTTCTGCCTACATCTAGAGCTAGATCTTGAGTGTGTGCAAAATACTATTCAGTTGGCTCCCCTTTTGTTATGGATTTCGATTTGGAGAAATGATTTTGCTATTTTTAATAGAGAGGTTTTAAGGGATTGTTTGGCCTGTGATAATGTAAAATGCATTCCCTGGCTGATGTATATAAGCAAAGTAGCACAGGAGTTGGGGCGGCTGGATTTGTTTTACTCTCCCGAGGGTCTGACTAACCAGGATAAGAATTGGGTGAAGGAGAATTTCTTTAGAATGCGGAGGGCTGAAAGAGAGGGAAAGGAACTAGGGAAACAATTGGTCAGGGATTTTATTATGTTAAAGATGGGGGTGGGTCCTGAGCCCTATCTCCTAGCAACAAATGACCTGAGGGAAAGGACTCTCATTACTCGATTCCATTTGGGGGTCATTAGGATTAATCTCTGCTTCCCGTTAGGTCAGTATGGTGTAAAATCTATCAGACCGTGTCCCTGCGACGGGGTGTCCCTGCAGACCTTGTCCCATTTTACATTATTCTGTGTTTTTTATGCACCTTTTAGAAGACATTTTTTATTACCCCTGCTGAGGCCAAAGGGATTTGTGCAATTTCGCCCTGCTTTTATGTGGCTGCAAATGGCCTCAGATGCATTGGTATGGAGGGGTGTGGGATTGTTTTTGAGGGGAGCCATTACCTGGCGTAATAACCTAGAGTTTGTTTTAAGGGACGTTCTAGATTATTATTCTTAAAAATGACGTTTGATCTGTTTTTAAATTACGATTATGCTGATTTTACTGTATTATTGATATTATGGTTATTTATTGTTGTCTATGTAATTTAAGGGTTGATTTATTTCATACCGAATAAAGTTCTTCTTCTTCTTCACTCAGCCACACCTACATCCATCCTTTCACTCCACCATCCATCTTTTCACTCATCCTTCCATTCACTCATTATCCATCAATCCTTTAATTCATCCATCATTTCATTTACCCATCCACCCTTTCACATGGTCCATTGATCCATCCGACCACCCTCCCTTTTAATACATCCATTCATTCCTTTACACATCAATCCTTACATCCATCCTTTTACTCATTCATCCATCCATCTCCTCATCCAGCATTTCACTCACTCATCTATCCACCTTTTCACTCACACATCTCTACATCCCTTCACTTAGCCACCCACCCTCTGTTTCACGATAGTCATGAATTGCATACAGAAGAGTCTCATCAAGATCCCCAACCCTGTTGCAGCTGCTAAAGCTGGGGTTCTTGATGCCCCGGAATTGGTAACTGTCCAATTCTCTACCTTCTTATGCCAGCAAAGATGTTTTGTGACTGCCTGTAATTCTCGAAAAGGTTTATTAAAAAAGAAACCCATAGAAAACTCCTATGAATATTACATCCTGTAACAGGTGGTCTGCTGCAATATAAATAGTGTCAGAAATTATTTTGAAGACCATGAAAAAACACTGCTTCTGGCAGATTTTTGAGGTTGGTAGAATGTAACAGTAATAATTAGAATTTTGAATAACACTGGAAAATACCTGCTGTGATCTAAAAAATATAAACATTGAAATAGGACAGCCTACTAATAAGGTAATCCATTGTTAGTGTGAGAGATAGGCCTTGTAACAGTGAAAATTACAGTGGCAGGCCTGAGACATGTTTAGAAAGGCTACTTTAGTCGGTGGCACAATAAATATTGCTGCCCACTATTAGCATTTACTTTAAAGGCCCTGGGTACAGGTAGTGCCATTTACTAGGAACTTAAAAGTTAAATTAAATGTGGCAATTAGTCGTCGGCTAATTTTGCTATGTGTTAGGGAGAGAACAAAAGCTCTTTAACACTGGTAGCAGGGTTAAGTGCACAGAGTCCTAACGCCAACATAAATGATTTTAGCAAAAATCAGGGAGTGAAGGCCAAATGTTTGGGGAATACTATGCCAAGGATGTCCCGTCCAACACTAGGCCACCAAATAAAGCACAGGACCTCTCACTGATGACTGCTCTAATTTCCAGTACAAACTGAATATGAGTTTCAAACACTCACCAAGAGCCACAGGATGTTGGACACAAATTCCAAATCATAAATAAACTGTCCATAAACAACTCAGCATCTATTCAAAAGTAACACATAAAACAATTCTTGTTCATGTACACCTGGCAGATCATGCGTAGGATTTTAAGAGGCAAAACTAAATGACTTACTCAAGCACTTTTGAAGTCTGTCATTTTCCCACGAGAAGATACTAACTGATGGTTTTGACAATGTCATAAGGCTCTGTAAAGCACTTAATAAAATGTTGGTCAGGAACTCCAGGAGAGCAACAGATCACAGGGACAAATCTCTGTAAGAGAAATGGTATATTGTTAAAGAGCGCTTTATCCACCAATTTTTCCAGGACAAGTATTATCCTTAGCACCTTCACAGTACGTTGATTGGCTACCAGTATGTCATTCTATTGTCCTGAGGTCTTAGCATTCTGTCATCCATCAGTACCTGAATGTTAGACCTGACAGACTTAGGGTGGTCAACCGTAACTTTTTGCCTGGCTCCCTCTGATTTTTGGACACTGTTTTTGCTAGTTTTATGGCTCTGCACACTTTACCACTGCTAACCAGTGCTAAAGTGCATATGCTCTCTCCTTAAAGCATGGTGATATTGGTTCATACCCAATTGGCTTATTTAATCTACTTGTAAGACCCCAGTAAAGGGCACGACATGTGCCCAGGGCCCATAAAATAAATGCTACTGGTGGGGCTGCAGCCCACTATGCCCACTAGGCTTTGCAAATATGAACAGTAAGGTGCGCATTAGATTTATTAATGTATTGAATGTATTAGGGCTTTCTTAGCTTGACTAGGCCTGAAAGATTCGTTATTCAGCAGTAATGGAAAATCGCTTGTTTGTTCTGTCCCCTCAGACCTGAATTTTTTCCTAGGCTGTTAATGTGAATGTTGAATGTCCGATTGTATTGAAGGAAAAAAAAATGTTTTAGAATCAACAATGTTGCATTATTTGTTCCAGCTGTTAAATGGGACAAGAAACTCATGATTGTTATAGGAAATAGGTTTAGTTCTGGGAGAGAAAACTCTCAAGTAACAAATAACTAGAGAATGTAAAATATTTTCAGAATCATATGAAGTCATGGACTTGACAATGCACTTTTGCTGAGAATTTGAAATAGTAGTTGAATTGCTGGTGCCTTCTGCAGCCATCAGATGCTGAATCTGACATTGAAAGTGCACCCACCTGAAGGACCAATCAAGAAGATTGCGGTTATTTTAGTTAGTGAGAGACTTTGAAACTTGGAGTTACTTTCATTCCTCCCTCGATGCTGTCCGGAACCCTGTTTGAGACTGCTGTCACACTCATATTCTTTAAGTTCCCAGATGAGTTATCTCATCTGTCTTGATGCCCTATTTTGTTATGTGGTTCAGTACTAATAAACCCAACTAATTTTTGAACTACTGATTTGTCCTATGTGCAGCCCATGTCATTCACTGTCCCAATGCTGCTGTCAACTGATGACAGAAGAAAGTGATGTTTCTGCCGGATGAACTACCACTGTCTGCTGATTCATGAGGAAAGGTATAACTAAATGTGGTTTCTTGTTTCCTTTTCAGTTAGGGACTTACACCAGCGTATTTGTATTGTGAGCTATTCTAGTCAGATGTTTTTATAAATTATTTTTGTCCTTCTTTCATCTTTTGCTTTTGCCCGCATGTGTGAGCCCGTTCCCACACATTCAAGTTCAAATTTGTGTTAGTGATAGGAATGGCCCAACTCTCAAACCTGAAATCTGCAATTGAATGTTAAACTGTATTTTGATGAGTTACTATCAATCAATCATCTGTTTTGAATTCTAACAATAATGTGCATATTGTGTTGTTGTTAATTTGCATTATTCTTTTGTAGTGTCTAACGGTGCTGTAGGTTAAATATTTTCAGACACTTTGGTCAGCCTATGGTTTTCATGTATGTTTATAAATTAGTTTTGCGCAAATATGTGACATTGATTTTGGGATTATAATAAAGATTTGGAACTTTATTTCGTTTGTAGTTTGATTTAGTGTTAAATTGTTCTTGGTGTGTAGCATTGTTTATGGTATAATATCATTGATTTGTGATTGAAAGATTTGCTAAATCTGAAGGTTCAGTCATTGTCTATAGTTGAGATTAGTGATGGTGTTTCATTTGCGCACCAGTGGTTTGTGAACTGGAACCAGGGAGAAAACCTTCCCTGGGCTCCGGCGCTCCCATCATTTTGTTCCACTCATTTTCTGAAAATTACAAGATTCTTTGTGCTTCTACACAACACAAATATGCAAATTTCTTTTTTACCAGAAACTGGGACTCCCAAATTAAAATGAAAACAATGATATAGAGAATTTGAGAGATGCTCAATTGCTGAGGATGGCACATAATGTGGACCACTTAGGAAAAAAGCCATTGTTTAGGGTTGTGGGGGGGGTCATTGATCATTTGCCTCTTAAATGTCCACCCATAACGTTAGTGTGGGGTGCATTTATGAAGATGTACAGATTAAACAGATTAGAAGCGTAATTTAAGTATGATCTCAGCATTGTAGTTGAAAGACATAGATATTTTGCTTGCAAATAACAACCTAATGACTCCATTGACCGGTTTCTGTCAGAATTGGGGATACTTGCTTCAACTTGTGAGATTTTGATGGAATTTTAGATAACTATTTGATACAGTAACATTTTGTAAATTGCTGTAATAATAGACAAAAATAAAGATTGCTTTCTTGTCAGAGTTCTGTATTAGAGGAGATATTAGAAATTGCAAGGGGCATTGAGCATTAGTTTATGGCTTCAAATGAATTGAGTAAATGCAAGCAAATGGGGGATATTGAAAGTGCCAACATTGTTGGAATCAAACCAAAGATCTCTTTGAATTCCTCTTTCCCTGAAAACAAAACTGGTAAACGTATTGCATTTCCTGAGGATTCTTGCTTTATCTGTAGATCAAAAAGTCATTTGGTAAATTCCCTGTGATACCTTGCCATTGAGAAAACGTGTATAAAGTGCAAGAAAGTTAGAAATGTTGCTAAAGCTTGTGTTGGTGAATTAACAGAAGTTTGAGTATACTGTTACCAGTGAGAAATTATCAGAATACAGAGTAGTTTGATCTATTAAAATGATTGGGATGGATGAAATGGTGAAGAAGAAGGGGGATTCTGTGTGTAATGTGAAGATTGGTAATATTATCTGTGCTATCACTGTGGGTTCAGGTTCTCCAATTACTATCATTAAACGTACTTTATTCTACACAAAGTGGTGGGTTTTGGAACTTAGTTAACCAGATATTCCCACTGTTGGGTTTGGAGGGTTCAGAATTATTCGTGGAGGTAGTTTCATGAAGATCTGTACTACAAGGATGGACATTTTTATATTAATGTGTTCATACCCAAAAGAAGGTATAACACACTTGGTTGGTTCAGAGTGCATTGGAGTCGTGTTAAGGCCAGACACCGATCCATCAATTATTTGGTGGATTTCTCTTTGTCACAAGTGAATTCTCTAGAATGCGTTTTAGACAAAGATCATACCATTTTTTAAGATTGTTTTTACAGGAATAATGGTTATGAACATAAAATTGTATTGAAACCTGATACCATTCCTGTAGTGCCCAATTTGTGTAAAATACCACTGAGTATCAGGTGTCAGTTAAGGGAACATTTAGAAATGCTAGCTAATGAAAAAGTGATTGAGCCCACTGGTTCCTTGTCCTCCATCTATAGCAGTGACAAAGGAGAAATTGGTGGAATTGAGGATTTGTGTGAATTTAAGGTCCATTAACAGACACAATTTGGTGGACTGCTTGCTTCTTCCCAAAATACAGGATGTATTAGCCCAAACTGGTAATGCAAATTTCTTCTCAACTTTAGACCTTCGGACTGCTTGCCATCAGATGCAGTTGAATAACACTCCCTTTGGAGCATTTTGCTCCTTGCACATGTCATTTGGGTTGGAATCGGTGTTGGACCTGGCCCTGTCTGCATGGTCACCTCTAAACATTTTGTCTTCACCCCTCCTGTTTTGCTGAATTCATTTTTTGCTTTGGACTTTGTGCACTTTACCACTGTTAACCAGTGCGAAAGTCCTTGTGTGCTCTCTCTTTCAAACATGACACAATTGGCCTACACCTAATTGGCACATTTAGCTTGCATATAAGCCCTTACTGAATGGCAATACTTATACCCAGGACCTATAAATTAATACCACTATAGGTCTGCAGCACTCATTATGCCACCCTCTAAAGTCGCATTTTAAAATATGTCCAAGGCCTGCCACTGAATGTTGTAGTGCAGTTTTAAACTGCCATTTCAACCTTGCAAAATAAACCTTTTGACAGGCCTAAACCTCCCTTTTTAATGCATGTAAGTCCCTAAAGGATAGGCCCTAAAGACTAGTAGGCAGGGAGCATTTGCATTTAAAAAGTAGGATATGTGGGTTTAAGGTTTACATGTCCAGGTAATGAAAAACTTCCAAAGTAGTTTTCTAACTATTGAAGAAATTCTACCTGCCTTCCTGGGTGTTGGAAAGCATGTCTCTGTGTTAGATCTTGCTATGCACTAAGAACAAAAAAGATCCAGGTTCAGCTAGGAAGCCTCCTAATCCTGTTGAATTACTCACATGGATGAGGGGATTGAAAAACATCATTAAGGTATTTAATATTGCATTTTCTAAGAGAAATAGTCGACCAGTTCTAGCTAGACTTTTAATTAGCTTGCACTTGTGGAAGCTCTGCTTTATATCTGGGGAGTGAAGAGGGTCCTATTTACCCAAGGCTTTTAACCTCCTAATAAGAATTACAGGAACCAGTAATAATTGGATATTTTGCTGTAGATTGTGTGGTGCCTTTTTGCAACTTGCAGCAACAACCTGGTGTCTTAGAAGCCTTTCCCAAACGTTTGGAGACTTCTGAGATATAACAAATATAGGGCTTGATTTCTTTTTAGGAGGATGGGCTGCCATTCCACGATGGAGATGGAGTAAATTACTCTGTCCTTATTGTAAAGGGGCTGGCCACATCATTTATAAATGACCACCAAGCAGGCGGTCAATTATGCAGTCATTGCCAGGAACTGCCATTGTGGCAGT
This sequence comes from Pleurodeles waltl, assembly GCF_031143425.1. NCBI lineage: Eukaryota > Metazoa > Chordata > Amphibia > Caudata > Salamandridae > Pleurodeles > Pleurodeles waltl. The sequence continues at coordinate 1,474,808,615 of NC_090447.1, read as the reverse complement.
TTCTGTCAGAGCATTTTACTGTTTGCTACAGAGCTGTGTCAGAAGGAAGCAGCCCTGCAGCAAAAAGTGTTTTTTAACCTTTTCATAAAGAAAATCTGGAAACTGGATTTTCTTTTTGGAAAGAAAAAAGTAATGCCCCCTCACCATGGGAGACTTGTTCCATGGCAAGGGGAGCAGTAGAATAGTTTTACTGTTTCTTACTGACAGCTTTTAGCTGGCATTAAGGAACAGTAAAAAATGACTACATGTTCGCCCATCCAAACTGGACAAGCGGACATGTAGCTTTTTCTCTGGCGGCCCTTACTCCCCAGGTCTCTTGGAGAAGTTTGGCAATGGCGAAGACACAGTAGTCTCTGCCGTGGCCAAACATAAGGTCTATCCACCATTAGATTTGGCGGGTGGGCTTCTAGGTTGGCAGAGAGGGAAATCCGTCAAGTTGTGATGGAGTGCTCTCTCTCCTGATATATAAATAAGGCCAATCATTTCAAAATATATTTATAATAGTTGGGACTTTGAAATTTTCATCCCAGGAGTACACCCAAAAAAACCGAAAACACTTCAAGGCTACATTATTTACACTCTGGCCTACTCTGAGATTGTGACTGTGAGGTTTAAAGCTGCTTACCTAAATTCATGCCCATCCACACCTTCCACCCTTCTGAAGATAAACTTCTTGACCAGTACAAACCACCAATTTTTATCCGGGTGAGCATACATCAATAGTTGGCAACAAAGTGTGCTAAGCTCCCAGTCTACAACACACACCATTTTTTATGATGGAGTCATTTTATTTTAAATAACCCCTCTGGCCTTATCAAGAATGTGTGCTCAGGTACAGAACAGGCCTCTGCACCTGTTTCTGAGTATAACATGCTGTCTCCCGCATCCATTAGTTCAGTGACTCTAAAACTTGACAAGTTAGTGCACACGGCTGCAACCACAGCTCTGTGTTCCAAGCTGTGCAGTCTGCCGCTCATACATGGAATGGCTCCCAGAGACCACTGCCTGCTCTGAAAAAATGAAAAGGTAACTTTTCTCTTTTTTTTGTAATGCGTCATATTTTCCTTTATGGAAAACGGGCTTCATTTTTAAAAAATGCTTTATTTAAAAAACAGTCACAGACATGGTGGCCTGCTGACCCCACCCGGCCATCATCCTTGTAGGTGCTGCCTATTCTCAGTGGGTCGCAAAATGCAACCTGCCTCATGAATATTAATGAGGCAGGTCCCTTGAGAACCATTAGTGAATCACAAACAGTGCTGAAGACACTGTGATACAATAGAGATTGTGACTCACAATTTGCGAACAATTTGTGAATCGCAAAAATTTGCAAATTGCGAGTTGCAATCTCCAATGGCTCTAAATGTTTCTCCTTTCTACTAAGTTTGGAATTGTTATGTTCTTTAGTTCCAGATTTTTATGTTGCTTTAGCATTACTGCACATACAGTGCTATCTGAAGATAAACTTGAAGCTGTACAAAGTAGGGGTGCTTATTCTTCAAAGAAACCAATTTGCCTAATAAGAGCCAAATTATGTTGGCTTAGTGTGAGCTCAACTACATCTCAGGTCATTAATTCATTACTGCAACTTCCTTCTAATGTAACTTAATATTGCAGTTTCTGACATCCGCGAGCAGGATCATGCATTGCAAAATGAGGTTTCATGATCCAGTGTGATTTAAAAATTGTATGAAATCAAAATCTCCACCGAAAGTTTAGACTCACATCCCATGCAACCTCCACAATTAGCTTCGGTAAAAAAAAAAGTTATTCTGCAGTAGTGTGATGTTAGCATTCTTTAGAAACCAAGGTTATGGAGTCCTGTTGTAGCAAGTATTTTTTCTCTGATTTAACACACATAAGCCACTGTATGTCTCTTGAACTGGATGTGGGCAAGAGTTAATGTGTTCCTAAGAAGAACTGGGTGATGCTGAGGTATCAACCAGTCCTATGAAAACAACATCCAAGGTAACTTCCATTGCGTATTATGAGTGAAAACACATCATGGATTTAATACCAAATATCACTTTGAATTCCATTGAACATATTAAATAGCACAACTTTTGATATTTTATACACATACATTGCAAGATGCCTCAGTCATCCTCGAACTAATATAAAGCGTTTGTTTTAAACTGAAACTTGTAACAATGCTCACTTTAGGAAAGTCAATATAAATGTGATATTGCTAGGAAATATGAGAATTGTTGAGATCTTTCCAGAGAACAGAGTCCTTGAGGCCTCCCCTTTGCGGTCTGCGGCACTGGGATGTCACTGATCTCTGTTCATTATTACTTATTCTTTCTCCATCAACAATAATGTTTTACAAAACCATGACAAACCAAGCACTGAAAAGCTAAAAGCCTAGCACCCAATGCCCGACATGTTGGATTTGCAAATAATTGTTGCAGGTGTAATGTGTTTTTTTCATTCAAAATCAATGGCCTTTCACCCCTGGAAATTATATCACTTCCCTCAATCAATTGTGATAAGTGTGTTTGGGTTTTTGGTTACATTTTTGTAAAATCGCTTTTTTTTCGTCATTGCAATCTGGTAAAATTGCTTCCTAATCGCCTTAACTATCAGTAGGGTAGACGTAGTTAGCTGTGATTTGGGATTCCAGACAATGTCCTCTTCTCCAAACTATTCCTATAATGAGCGAATGATCATGAGATGGGCAATAACTGTGTGAAGACATATTTTGTGTGTGAAATTAATGCCCATATTTACTGTGTGCCGAAAGCAGGTGGAAAAGGTGGGAGGAGGGAGCCAGTGCAAGGCATGGAGTAAGGAGAAATGAAGGAGAGGGGAGGGAAGGGAAGAAGAGGATGTGGCCTGGGTTTACATGGAGTTGAATAGAGGCCAGGGACTGGCAGGGGCAGCAAGCCGACATCAAAAGCAATTTTACCAGCAGGACTTTCTAGCTGGGAAAATAGGGTCTGGTGTACCAGCATCCAAACAAGGAGGGTACAAGGACAACTGGCCATTTGGGATGAGGCTGAACTGTATCTCACTAAAGATACTGCTCTTATTGACTTATACTTTTGGCCTTAGTACATACTTTCTACACTGTAGTTTATATTCTTCCCTATATTATTTGCAGAACCCTATTAAATATGATGTGGGTACAGTTTTTAAAAATAATTACTACAAATGTAGGTCACTCTTTTCTATTAATCCTAGATACATTATTTACAAATGAAGCATTGAGCCACTTTAGTTGACTAAAAATGTTATTTACACACTGTTTATAACCTTTTTTTCTGCACAATGTTAAGATATGGATCCATTGTGTATGACACCTATCATTGAACTTCCATTTATTAGTTACTGCTAGCACTGTTGGTGTTTTTGAAGATCACATCATTGGTGACCCCATTTACTGTCCCCTTATTGTTCCTTCACGGTTCATTGATACTGAAGATTCCCGACAAATCTTCCCAAAGACATCTCTCCAATAGACATAGGGGCATATTTAAGAAAAGTGGCACCGCAGACAGTGCTGCACCACTTTTCTTGTACCCTTTAGCGCCCCCCTAATGCCACCATGTGTGTGCTGTATTTAGAATATGGCACACCATGGCGGTAGTTAGGGGACTAGTGTCTGAATTTTTTACGATAGTCTGGCGCTTTGCAGGATTAGCATCAAAAATTCTGACGTTAATCCTGCAAAGCAATGGAAGCCTCCTTTTAACGCCTGCTCTGAGCAGGCGCTAAAAGTCCCGAAAAGATTTCCTTGCACCATTTTTTTGGCCTCCTTAACAGGGGAACGCCCCTTTTGCATACATTATGCCTGGTGCAGGCATAATGTAGCACAAAGGGTTACAAAGTGGTGCAATGAATGCATTGTGCCACTTTGTAAATATGACGCAGCATTTTTTGCCTTCTAACTCCACATTAGCATAAAAAAATGACACTAATGTGGCAATGGAATGGCGCTAGGGGCTCTTAAATATGCCCCACAGTTCTTATCGCGGCAGGATCTGAAGACTGACACTTCCTTATCCGGTTAGCATTATACAATAGTTGCCTTGGTACATTAGATCTGTCTTCCGGTCTGTGATCCTGTCATCTACTCAATAATCAATAGCATAACAGATATTGTTTGAGTCCTGAGACATCTGTACCTGATGTTCACCACCACCACTTTCTCTCTATACATGTAACATAAATGTTTTTCAGACAATGTTTTAGAGAAGATATATGAAACACTGCATCTATTAGCACTGATTAAAGTAAGTTAAGTATAAAGGCAGCTACTTTACAGTTTTATTTACTCGAAATTGACTCACATTTTTGGTTGTAACCTATGCTCTCCTTGTCTTAGTATTCAGTAGATAACCAAACTACAGCGCCGACTTCATACTAAGGAACAGGTGTGTGGAGATCAGAGATATGTTTTTATTGCTACTCATAAACTTTAGATTCATTAAGGTCTATTCACATTTGTAAAGTGATACCCCTGTGCTACTTTTTTAGATACGCTTACATACCTTTGTGAATTGCTCCAGAACATGAAAAATGGAAATTAAATGAGAATATTCATTCAATATTCATATGCAACTAGTACAAATAGAAAGGATTTTGTCCCCTTTGCACTTTTACTTATAATGAGTTGGATGCTTCCGGTCTTAATCACAAAGGGATGTAAGAGCACATTTAGCAGAATTCTTGTAGTATTACACATTCATTTGGATTTGCCTCCAAATTGCTATATTAATGTTTTCCTTGACTTAGAATGATGTTTCGGTAAAGAAAGCACTCTGTACCTTTTATGTAACTCTATTTGAATTACTTTGGCATGAGAGACATGGAGGAAAAAGCACTGTGTCAGTTCAAAACAAGACAGAATTGGCTTGCTCTATGCACATTCCATTATGGACAGCCCATTTACCCGGGCACCAGAATAAACAAAGATGTTGTTCGTGAAACAGATTAAGCTGTTATGATTGCCTACATATTTGACTGTGGTAGTTGGAGGACCTAGAGCCACCTATTCCTGAGTGTTTGATATTGCCACTAAGGTGTATGTAACTTATTAACAGCTTGCTTTACTTGACACAAAAACTTAGTAGTACCAAAAATGGTATAGTCCGCGAAAGTGTATCAGGTTGCCCTGAACAAGATGCTTCTTGACTCAAGTTAGGATCGGCCAGCTGTGATAACGTTTGTGCCATATTGTTTTATCTTTGTTGACAACACGTGATCACAAAATTAAAAAGTAACTTCTAACATAACTGCCATGATTAAAAAGCTCTAACAGACATGGAGAATTTGAGGTGCCTATGATCATGAGAAATTGTGCTTTCCAGAAAAGGAAACACATCCATTCTACAAACATGTTCTTAGGCCCATATTTATACTTTTTAGCGCCGCATTTGCGTCATTTTTTGACGCTCAACCGGCGCAAACTTGCAAAATATTAATGGAATTTTGTAAGTTTGCGCCGTTTTTTTTTTTTTGCGTCAAAAAATGACGCAAATGCGGCGCTAAAAAAGTACAACTATGGGCCTTACTTAATCTTTTGGTTTCAATCTCCTTGAGAAAAAGAGTGCAGAATTCAAATTTGCTGCTGATGGATGAGTTTGAGAAAAGATTTTCCCAGTGCAGCCTAATAACATCTCCCTCTGTTGTGAAGGGTAGTAGCTTTGTATCTCGATCTCGATATCCTAAATTGGAGAAAGCAGAGAATGCATTCTTTAAGTCTGACATTTCTTCAAATGCTTTTATACTTTGCTCATGCATACTCAACTGGTCACCATGTACATCAATCAGTCCCTCCTCACCTTTTCCTACAAAGCTGAATGTTTGTTATTTGCTTGGCCAATTTGCACCACGTCTGACCTTGGCGTCTGTCAAAAAGCCCCTGGTGGCTGAATTTGCGCCCTGGCTGTCCAGAGTAAGGAGCAAGCAGGAGTTTTCACCAGATTCGTGTGCACACCAGTCAGAATCTAAGTGCTCTCTGTGAAAGACATTTGTGGTATCTTTTTGTTGGTGATAGATAATAGTAACTCAATACATTACTGCAAAATCCACAAGAACCCTGCAGAAATGACTAAGAGAAAACTGCTTGCACAGAGGACATTTTCACTGATCGTCAACCTTACACCTCCAATTTATGTTCTGGGCATAGTCCATCGGGAGAGAGAGGATGTTAAAACAAAAAAAGTAACAGAGCTCCAAAGGGAATGATCTGGAGATAGAGATAAGTAGAAAGAGAAAAGAAAGAGGAATTAATGGTTAGAAATAGAGAAATAAAGAAACAAAGAGGCGAGCGAGAGAGAGAGCGCAGAGGAGAGAAACTGAGCAAGTTGGATGGCTGGGTAGAGGGTGAAATAGAAACAGAGAGAAGCTGTGGGGCAGAAGAGAGGCGGTGAGACAGGGAGAAACAGAGACAGAGAGAGGGAAAACAGGACACATAAAAAGACACAGAGGGAGAGAGTCAGACCAGGACACAGAAAAAAGAGACTGAGACATTAAAAAACAGAGGGCGGGAGAGATGTTTTATGGCCTCTGAAGGCTGCCCTGCCTGTGATGCTGTGACATGCGGTTCAGCATACGTTTCTCCAGGTAATGTGTAGTGTGACAGCGCTTCAGGAAAGGGCAGGGAGCGAATCAAGGCATTGAGCATTAACCGCAAAGCCCTTTCCCTTTGTCAGGGGCCAAGTGCTCCATTCATTACAATAATGATGATTAATTGGGGCGCCCTGCCGTTAGGGCCATTAGGCAGCGCCAGCTCGATGTAATGAAAACCCGCAGCTCGTTTAATTACAGGACACAGCTTTAAAGAAAAGGCCAGCGTCGCCCGTCCAGGGTCGAGCACCAGCGAGATGACAACTTCCCCTGAAGCTTCTTGCTTTTAAAAGAGCAAAATTAGCACTCGAACAAGGTTCGGATAAATATGCGGAACACTACAGAGGCTGTGGAAGTGACATCAATCACAATGTGGCCGCTGTGATGATAACAGGAAGTGACATCGCATGATCTTTGACTCCAGCATCAAACACTTTATATCAAATAACACTTGGCACAGCTTGAATCACAGGATCATGGAGCAAACATTTAAACTAATAAAACAATTCTAACAAACTGACTGATTAAAGGAGTGGAAAAAGAAGTTCATAACAGTCTGTAACAATTATAATATTGAAACCGCAAAAGGCCAAGCCAATGACATAGGTGGTCATTATGAG